>NC_135980.1:24393785-24993785 GCF_053455715.1 Rhinoraja longicauda | reverse complement strand
ACTCCACTATCCTTAAGAGCTCTATCTAGCTCTCTCTTGAATGCATTCAGAGAATTGGCCTCTACTGCCCTCTGAGGCAGAGAATTCCACAGATTCACAACTCTCTGACTAAAAAAGTTTTTCCTCATCTCTGTTCTAAATGGCCTACCCCTTATTCTTAAACTGTGGCCCCTGGTTCTGGACTCCCCCAACATTGGGAACATGTTTCCTGCCTCTAACATGCCCAACCCCTTAATAATCTTATACGTTTCGATAAGATCCCCACTCATCCTTCTAAATTCCAGTGTATACAAACCTAGTCGCTCCAGTCTTTCAACATATGACAGTCCCAATCTGCAAATTCATCCAGACAACCAAAGACCAGGCACTTGGGGGTTTTCAATTCTTCTAAGTGTTTCAGTATGAGAGTCACCCACAGGAGGAACCCGGTTATCATTAAGTACAAGATGGGGCTCTCCACCCTGGAAGAGGTGAAACATCATCCCTACCTGGGAGTGGAACTTAGCAGTGATTTGAAATGGTCTACTTACATCAACCAAATAACCACCAAAGCTAACAGAGTGCTGGGATAGCTGAAGAGAAATATTATTGTAACAACAGAACCAAGTCTATAGCCTACAAGACTCTGATAAGATCCAAACTTGATGTGCAAGTTAAAAAAAAAATGCAGATGCTGGTTTAAATCGAAGGTAGACACAAAATGTAACTCAGCGGGACAGGCAGCTTCTCGGGAGAGAAGGAATGGGTGACGTTTAGGGTCGAGACCCTTCTTCAGACTGATGAACAACCGCTCAGTTACTCCAGCATTTTGTGTCTACCTTAGACCCAAACTTGAGTATTGCTCCGCGGTCTGGGATTCACAACACAAAACAGATGGGGACAATTTAGAAAGAATTCAAAATAGAGCTGCAAGGTTCACTGTTGGTGATTACAGTAGGGAGTCCAGTATCACTAAAATCCTTGCTGATCTAGAGTGGGAAGCTCTTCAAGACCGTAGGACCAAATGATGCCTGATGACCACCTATAAAGAAACGCAATGAGTTTATTCCAAGCAGCATTAAGAGTCTCGACCCGAAACGTCACCCATTCCTTCCCTCCTGAGATGCAGCCTGACCTGCTGAGTTACTCCAGCATTTTGTGAAATAAATACCTTCGATTTGTACCTGCATCTACAGTTATTTTCTTACACTGTTCAATCTGCAAATTCATCCAGACAACCAAAGACCAGGCACTTGGGGGTTTTCAAAAGCACCATCATCCCAACAAGTAAAGACTGCTATAGGTATTCACTGTACCCAAAGACAATTCGCAAATGGAATTATCCCCACCATGACACTCGCACTGCACCCGACGTTAAGACCTTCAAGACCAAGTTGGAAACAATTGATATTGAGACCTTGACCTTTAAGGCCCACTTTAATATTTAATTGCGACTTGGCACATGACCCTCCTAACGTATGCGATAACCAGTGATGGTGATTATATGAGGGGGCTGTGGGGGGCAAAGCGGGAGGGGACTATGGGGGAGTGGATGAGGGTGGTCTGCAGAGGAGGGGAGGGGGGAGCAGGGAAGAGCAAAGTGGGGGAGAGGGGTGTGGGGATGGGGCTCTAGGGGAGTGGGGGTGTGCAGGAGGGGAGTGGGCTAAGCAGCTGGGGAGGGACCTGTGGTGGCGGGATACAGGGAGAAGGAATGAACTGGGGTGGGACAACTCTTTGATCATGTTGGCTGCTTTTCCGAGGCAGCGTGAAGTGTAGATGGAGCCAGTGGTGGGCAGTCTGGTTGGTATGATGGACCAACCAGACTGCCCATGTCTACAACTCACAAATCAGGCTGTCCCCAGGCCGAGAAAGACCATTTACTTGGCATGTGCTATATTAATGACAGCATTTTCCTTTTTGCACCTTGTGGGGTGGCTACAATAGTCATGCCTCTAATTTGATTGGACCCGCAGTGCACAGTAAGTAAATGTGACCACTGTAATAATTCCAGGCTTTCTCTCCTTGCCCTGTAGGAGGAAGATGCTGTGGTGCGTTGGCTATCCGTGGTTGCAAACATGGCAGATCAGCTGTACTACCCCTGTGAGCACGTGGCCTGGGCCGCAGATTACAAAATCCTCAACATCCACTCCAGCAAGTGGTGGACTCTTAGTAACGTGCTCTGGAGCCTGTCACTGGCGCTGGGAGTACTACGGTGACTGACACGACAAAAAAAAACTCTCCTTTACTGTCACTTAAAGCATTGCTGTTCTAGAATGAGAGTGTACAGGTGTTCTGGGGGAGCTGTCAGTTTGCAGCCAACTGTACAATGCCAGTACAGGGGTTATGGGGAGAAGGCAGCAGAATGGGGTTAGGAGGGAGAGATAGATCAGCCATGATTGAATGGCGTAGATCTGAATGGCCATAATCTGCACCTATCACTTATGACTGCCGACCAATTAAAGTCATTGAGTCATATAGCATGCAGACAGGTCCTTCAGTCCAACTTGCCCACGCTGGCCAAGATGCCTCATTGATACTAGCCCCACCGGCCTGCATTTGGCCCATACCCCTCAAAACCTTTCCTATCCATGTACCTGCCCAAATTTATTTTAAATGTAGTTACAGTACCTGCCTCAACTACCTCCACATACCCATCACCTTCTGTGTGGAAATCATTGCCCCTCAATTTCCTATTAAATCGTTCACCTCTGTCCTTAAAGTTTAAATATGTCATTAAATTGGAGGTTTGGACCATTAATCCAGAACATGAGTTCAGCTACCAAGATGGCAGCTGGAGATAAAATTCTGGCATGAAAAGGTAGTTCCAGTAATGATGGCCTTGAAGCTGCCAGATGATCATAAAATTCACTTTGTTCACTGATGTTCTTTGGGAAGAGAGAATATCACGACTGGCGTGTATGCAACTGCAGATCACGTGAGCAGCACGGTGGCTCAGCTTGACGAGCTGCTGCCTCACAGCGCCAGAGCCCCACGAATAAGGGGTAGGCCATTTAGAACTGAGATGAGGAAAAACTTTTTCAGTCAGAGAGTTGTGAATCTGGAATTCTCTGCCTCAGAAGGCAGTGGAGGCCAATTCTCTGAATGCATTCAAGAGAGAGCTAGATAGAGCTCTTAAGGAGAGCGGAGTCAGGGGGTATGGGGAGAAGGCAGGAACGGGGTACTGATTGAGAATGATCAGCCATGATCACATTGAACGGCGGTGCTGGCTCAAAGGGCCGAATGGCCTCCTGCACCTATTGTCTATTGATCCTGACCTCGGCTGCTGTCTGGAAGTTTATACGTTCTCTCTGTGACCGATGGGAAATTGGGCCGGTGGGCCTGTTTCCTTGCTGTAGAACTCATAAGGTCATAAGGAATAGGAGTAGAATTTGGCCATTCAGCCAATCAAGTCTACTCTACCATTCAATCATGGATGATCTATATCTCTTCTAACCCCATTCTCCTGCCTTCCCATAACCTCTGATACCGTACTAATCAAGAATCTATCTGTCATTGCCTTAAAATATCCACTGACTTGGCCTCCACAGCCTTCTGTGGCAAAGAATTCCACCGATTCAACACCCTCTGACTAAAGAAATTTCTCCTTGTCTCCTTCCTAAAAGAACATCCTTTAATTCTGAGGCTATGACCTCCAGTCCTAGACTCTCCCATTAGTGGAAACATCCTCTCCACATCCACTCCATCCAAGCCTTTCACTATTCAATATGTTTCAGAGTGATTCCCCCTCATTCTTCTAAACTCCAGTGAGTACAGGCCCAGTGCTGACAAACGCTTATCATAGGTTAACCTACTCATTCCTGGGATCATTCTTGTAAACCTCCTCTGGACCCTTTCCAGAGCCAGCACATCCATCCTCAGATATGGTGCCCAAAAATGCTCACAATATTCCAAATGCGGCCTTACCAGCGCATAATAGAACCTCATTACTATGACTCTTCATCTGAGAAGGCAATTGAGGCGTCTCGAAGCAATTAATTAACTTGCTTCACTTGTCTTTGCAGTTGCATAGCTCACCACTCTAAATATTTAGTGATAAAGAAAAGGGAGCTGTGGGTTCTGGTATTTAAAACTTTTAGTTTGGTAATAGTAAATCATCAATAATCACAGACTGAAATAATAAATTTTCCTTCCTCCTTAACTAACAGGTCCTTAAGAGTTCTGCAACAGCTAAAGAGAAAACTGAAAAGAGGTCGAAGGGATCACCTTGGAACAGAGTACGGTGAAAAACGTGGCTGTTTATGTATGATGCTACAACTGAGACCAAAGGGGAAAGTAACGTACAAAAGCAGCAAGTTCTGGAAATACTCAGCAGGTCAGGCGGGCTAATATTTCACGTTGATGAGCTTCTATGGCTTCCAATGAAAAGTCAGGACGTGAAACATTAGTTCTGTTTCCCACTCCATCGATGCCCTCTGACCTGTGGAGTAGTTCCATTATTTACTGCTTTTGTTTCAAATTTTGGACGTGAATCTATATGTGTTTTCAAGCTACTGTACTTCTAACCTGAAGGGAGACTGATCCTTGATTGTGCTGGTGGCCTTGCGTGAATTGTAGATGGATTCAGTGGAAGGGAATGACAATGCAACATAGCAACATAAGAAGCAGGAAAAGCACAAAAGTGCTGGAGGGACTCGGCAGGTCAGGCAGCATCTGTGGAGGGAACACATAGGTGACCTTTCGGGTTGGGAACCTTCACCAGACTGAATCAGTCCCCAAGTAGGAATGTGAGTCGGCTATCTGGGCTTTAGATCCTGCTTTCCCCCGTCAGCAAAATCATGGTTGATCTTCTACCATTTTCCTGCACTCTCCCGACATCCCTTGATTCACTCTATATTCAAAAGACGTATTAGTCTCTGTTCTGTATGAACTTAATGACTGATCCTCTAAATCTCTCCCGGGTAGACAGTTCCAAAGATTCATTACCCTCTGAGTAAAGAAATGTCTCGTCATTCCAATCCTAAATGACCCAGCCCTTATCCTGAGCTGGTTACTCTTGGTAAAGGCCTCTTCATGCAGAGGAACCTTCCTCCTTCGTGACAAGCCCTGTAGGAATTTCATTAGTTTCAATGAGAGCATCTATTTCTCTTGTAAATTCTGACTGGTATACTCAATCTCTTCTCGCCCAGAAAGCCCACCATCCCAGACACCAGTCTGATGAACATCCGTGCACTCCTTCTTTGGCAAGCATAATTGCTTGCCACACCCGCATGCTAGCTTTCAGTGACTTATGTCGAAGGACATCTAGGATCCTTCGAACATCGACATTTTGTATTCCGTTTCATATTCTGAAGTGCCTCCCTTCAGATTTTTCCACGTTCTGTTCCATCTGTATGTTCTGACCTTTTTTCTTAAAGAGACACAGCGTGGAAACATGCCCTTCAGCCCTCCGACCACTCCGACCAGCACTCACCCGGTACACTAACACTATTCTACACACTAGAGACTATTTCAGAGTCAAGCCTAATTACGGATGCTGTTTGTACGTTTGGAGTTTGTACATTTTACAATAATGTAAATGAGGCGAGTTTTATTGGTAAACGTCTGACTAGATTATATCATGCTTTGTGGTTTTGGCATCCTGTCTAAACCAAGTGCCCGGAGACTTAGATGGTGTATGAGCTCTCCTCAAGTGTTGTCTGTGCAAGGCTGATAAATGTCCGAAACCCTCTCTTCCGCTTCCACTGGATGCTCAGCGATTATTAAGTTTTTTCTGACATGTTATAAGAAAGATGTTGCCAAGTTGGAACGGGTGCAGACAAGATTTATGAGGATGTCGTCAGGACTCAAGGGCCCAGGCGAGAGTTTGAGCAGGCTGGGACTCTGTTCCTTGGAGCGCAGGAGGATGAGGAGTGTACAAAATCATGAGAAGAATAGATTGGGTAGATGCACGAGTCTCTTGCCCAGAGTAGGGAAATTGGGAACCAGAGGGCACTGGTTTAAAGTGAAGGGGGAAAGATTTAATAGGAACCTGAGGGGTAACCTTTTTACACAAAAGGTGGTGGGTGTATGGAATGAGCTGCTGGAGGAGGTAGTTGAGGCAGGTAATAAACATTTAGATAGGTACATGAAGAGGATAGGTTTAGAAGGATGTGGGCCAAGCGCCGGCAATTGGGACTAGTGTAGATGGGGCATGTTGGTCAGTGTGGGCAAGTTGGGCCAAAGAGCCTGTTTCCACGCTGTGTGATTCTATGACTCAGTCTTTAGGCACTAGCAGTATAAAGCCGAGTGGAACATAGATTGTCAGGGAGTTCAAGTGCAGTTGATAGGAATATAGAATTCAAGTGGATTGCACTCAACTAAAGAGGGCAAGGATGCAGTAAGTGGTTGCATCGATCAGCAGAAAAGGGAGATCCAAAT
The DNA here is from genome assembly GCF_053455715.1 of Rhinoraja longicauda. NCBI lineage: Eukaryota > Metazoa > Chordata > Chondrichthyes > Rajiformes > Arhynchobatidae > Rhinoraja > Rhinoraja longicauda. The sequence goes on along the minus strand of NC_135980.1, from coordinate 24,987,428 downwards.
AAACATCCGATTGATAATAGAGAAGCCTGGGTCATTACTGTATTTTGTGTGGGTGATAAATTTCTCAAAAGTGCTAAATGCATGCAAGAGAATTGTCCTCGTATTATATTTGATGCTGTGAACTACAAGGGAGGTATGGGGACAGAGCAGGCAAGAGCAAGGACAGTCGTGATCTTATTAAATAGCAGAGTATGCTTGAGGAGTAGACAGAGCTGCTTTTTCTAATCTTTTGGTTCCATGAGTGGGGGTATTAGCGGGTAAATAGTGGGAGAGTCTAGGACCAGAGGCCACAGCCTCAGAATAAAAAGACGGACCTTTAGAAAGGAGGTGAGGAATTCCTTTGGTCAGAGGGTGGTGAGTCTGTGGAATTCATTGCCACGGGCAACTGTGGAGGCTGTCACTGGGTATTTTAAAGGGGGAGAATGACAGATTCTTGATTAGTAAGGGTGTTACAAAGGATTCGGGGCGAAAGCAGGAGCATGGGGTTGAGAGGGAAAGTTAGATTAGCCATGATTGAATGGCGAAGCAGACTCGATGGGCCGGATGGTCTAATTGCTCCCATGTCTTATGGAGATGGCCATTTAGCACGTTGGTCCAAAGAGGAGCTTTCCCCCTGAGGTGTATGCGGGTGTGTGGTGCTGCCTTAAATATATTAACTCAATTAGGCTCGATTGTAATCGTGTACAGTCTTTCCGCTGACTGGTTACAAGTTCATACGTTATAGCAGTAGAATTAGGCCATTCGGCCCATCGAGTCTACTCCACCATTCAATCATGGCTGATCTCTGTCTCCTAATCCCATTTCCCCGCCTTCTCCCCAAAACCCTTGGCACACGTTCTAATCAAGAATTTGTCTATCTCTGCCGTAAATATATCCACTGACTGGCCTCCACAGCCCTCTGTGGCAATGAGTTCCACGGATTAACTACCCTCTGACTAAAGAAGTTCCTCCTCGATTCCTTTCTAAAAGAGCGCCCTTTAATTCTGCATGCAACAAAAGCTTTTCACTGTACCCACCCCCCCGGTACACCTGGCGATAAACCGAACGAAACTATTTATAACTAATGTCTTCTCTGTCCTAGAGAACTGAAGCAGCTGCACTTGGACCAGGCTCGGAAACGAGAAGAGACCCTCAACCTCATCAGCAACCTGAGTGACCTGGCAAACGCAGTGCATTGGATGCCACGCGGCATACTGTGGGCAGGGCGCTTCCCCGAGTGGCTGGTTGGCCTAATGGGCACCATCTCCTCCCTGATCGGTCTCTATCAGATGTGGCGCGTGAGCAGTGCCAACAAGGACCCATGAGAAGATGGCTGCTCGACGTTGACCTGGTAATGTAGTGTTTGGGGTGACAAGTTCACTTCATGCCAGCTTGTTTTCATAAGTTATAGTGGGATTAAACTTCTCAATTCATTTTTAGCCAATGCAGATGCATTGGACCGAATGAGTGCAGTAAATGTCCATAAATCTCGTAAGTTCTAGGAGCAGAATTAGACCATTCGACCCATCAAGTCTATTCCGCCATTCAATCATGGCTGATCTATCTTTCCCTCTCAACCCCATTCTCCTGTCCTCTCCTGCAACCCGACACCTTTACTAATCAAGAATCTGTCAATCTCCACCTTCTCAGCCTCTGTGGCAATGAATTCCATAGATTTACCACCCTTTGACCAAATAAATTCCTCCTCATCTCCTTTCCAAAGGTATGTCCTTTTATTCTGAGGCTGTGGCCTCTGGTCCTAGACTCTCCCACGAGTGGAAACATCCTCTCTGCATCCACTCTATCCAGGGCAGCCTCTCCACATTCATTCTGTGATTGTCTTGTTTGGGGGAGGGAGCCTTTGGGCAGGGGGTTGGGGGGAGGGGTAGAGCGGTAGGTGGAGGCGGGAGCGAGGAGAAGTGCCTTTTGCTCTCCTCATACCACTGAGTGAAGCGTCAGTCAGTCTCCTCTTCCACTGGACTAAGGCCAACAAGATTAGCAAAAGCTTGGCGACTTTATCCCATTGATGCCTCGGTCACTAAGGACAACCGGGTGTTCTGACGTCATAAGTTCTAGGAGCAGAATTAGGCCATTCGGCCCATTGAGTCTACTCCACCATTCAATCATGACTGATCTATCTTTCCCTCTCAACCCCATTCTCCTGCCTTCTCCCCATGACCCATGACACCCTTACTAATCAAATCGAGGCAGTATTTCTCCTCCCTACTGTTTTACTGAGCACAAAACATGTTGCGTTTTACACATTGACTAACAGTCTTCCCCTTCCTTCTTCCACCCTATAGCATTGAATCTCTCGCCAGGGAAAAGACCATCCACTTAAGAGTTATTCCCCAGGACTATTCCAGGAATTTTTCTCCATGAAGCAATAGGGTTTTATAAACTTTCCCCAGCATCTATTGAGTTTGCATCAAGAAGACAGCAAATGCCTTGGATCTGACGTCTGGCTGCACTGTGGATCAGTAATCTGCCAGGTACAGGCTTGGATGTACAGTGTTTTGAATGCATTAGGATTTGGACATGACCATGAAGGCACAAATCTCGACAGGCTCTTGGCAGATCTGCTTTCCAGCCAGGAATCAAACTCGGCAGCCTGTGATTCTCATAGCTGATTCTGTTTTATTTGTCACTTTCGTGAAGTGCTTTGTTAAAAAAAAAAACAGATACTGAAATAAAATAAAAGATGGCAGAAATGTTTGGCAGGGCAGTCAGCATCTGCGGGTAGGGAAACAGTTAACATTTCAGGAGGCATGAGGAACCGCGGGCGCTGTCGTCTTGAGCAAAACACAAGAGTGCTGGAGCAACTCAGCGGGTTAGGCACGATGGCATGGTAGCACAGTGGTAGAGCACTGCCTTACAGCGCCAGAGACCCGGGTTCGATCCTGACTATTGGACCTGTCTGTACGGAGTATGTACGTAATCTCTGTGACCACGTGGGTTTTCTCCAGGTGCTCCGGTTTCTTTCCACACTCCAAAGACGTAAACGTTTGTAGGTTAATTGGCTTCTGTAACATTGTAAATTATCCCTGGTGTATGAAGGGTAGTGATGGCGTACGGGGTGATCACAGGTCGTCGTGGACTCGGAGGGCCTCTTTCCACACTGTATCTCTAAAGTCCAACGGGAGTATCTGGAGAGAAATGGACAGACGCTGTATCGGCATGGGACCCGAAACGCCACCTATCCATTCCTTCCACAGATGCTGCCTGACCCGCTGAGTTGCTCCTGCACTCTGTTTTGCTCAGTTAACACATCTGGTCTTGCATCAGCAAGGCTTGTCATCGGAGTCCAGTTTTGTGGTGTAGCTCATTGTTTTTATTTAGAAGACATTCTTCCAGGGACTGTATCCTCAGTCGCAACTTACTGAAGTAAAACACTGAGTAAAAAACTGAACTATTGCAGCACAAACTATTGCAGCACAGAGGAACTCAAAAACCAGGAAACTGACAGCGAATGTAACAGAATGATAACGCGGACAGAAGCTTAATTCACGGATTAAAGATGTCGTAGAATTTCAAATTCTAAATGGTTTTCTTTTAATTTTCAATAAAATAAAAATCTTTTATTTTAGATTTAACCGTTTTGCCAGAGATTTTTTTTCAATTCCCATGTATTTCTAGCATTGGGGTAAAATTTAATGTTGCTCTTTTTTGCACCAGAGAAATATTACTTCCCAGGACACGTTTGTTGCTCAACAAAATACGGGCCAGCTCCGAAATAAAACAGCCGAAATGGTGACAAGCAGAAGTGGTCGGTTCTGACATCAAAGGTTCAAAGGTGTGTTTATTGTCACTGGAAAAATTAAGGTGCAGTGAATGTCGAATTACCATACTAAAAAAAGCAACAAGACACACAACTACCTAAAAGTTAACATAAACATCCACCACAGCGGATTCCTCACTGTGATGGAAGACAATAAAGTCTAATCTTCCTCTTTAAAGACTGAAAGGAGACCGTGTTCCCTAAATGTAGATGCTGGTCTACAAAAAAAGACTCGAGTGCAGGAGTAACTCTGGAGAACATGAGTAGGTTTATTCACAAAATGCTGGAGTAAGTCAGCAGGTCAGGCAGCATCTCGGGAGAGAAGGAATGGGTGACGTTTCGGGTCGAGACCCTTCTTCAGACTGAACATGAGTAGGTGACGTTTCAGGTCCCTCCAGTTTAATTGACAAATGTTTTTGATTACGTTGAATTTGACAATTTTTGGTAACTAAACAAACCCCAACACTTTTATCTCCGCTCTCTTCCCTGTGCCTCACCTGGATGCACACCCATTTCTCCCATTATCCCACCCCCCTTTCCTCATCCCCTGTCACTTTCCACCTATATCCCTTCCTTTAACTTCACATTTCCCTTTAACTTCACATTTCGTGCCTCTTCTTTCCTTATCTCGCAAATCTTCTCATCTCTGGCCTTTGTCCATCCACCTGCTATCAACCCCCCCCCCCCCCCCCCCCACCTCACCCGTATCCACCCATCCCTTGCTTGGCTTTGCCCTGCCTCCACCTCTCCCTCAGTTTTCTACCCCCTACTACAATCAGTTTGAAGAAGGATCCCGACCCAAGCGTTGCCTATCCATTCCATCCAGGGATGTTGTCTGAGCCGCTGTGTTACTCCAGCACTTTGAGTTTGTTCCTGAAGACAGTCACAAAATGCTGGAGTAACTCAGCGGGACAGGCAGTATCTTTGGAGTAAAGGAACAGGTGACGTTTTGGGTCGAGACCCTCTTCAGACCTGAGCTAAACTAAACTAGAACCCCTGGAGTAACTCAGCAGGTCAGGCAGCATCTGTGGAGGGAATGGATGGGCAATATTTCAGGTCGGGACCCTCTTTGAAAGGCTCGGAAGAGTCCCAACCTGAAACACTGCCTTTCCATGTCCTCCAGAGATGTTGCCTGACCCGCTGTGTTACTCCAGCATTTCGTGTCTCTTTTGAAAACTGTTTCATTAACTCTAAGGCACTTTGAGACAAGCTGATGTCATGAAAGATGCGTGGAATACAAGGGGGGTATTTTCCCTCTCCTTTGACTTATTGAACGTGGGAAATCACCACTGGCATTTGTGCAAGAGGCACAAATAATTTCTGGAACATAAAGGGGTCCGTGGATTGCCTGCTGGGTGTTGTGTCCAAACACACAAGCTGTGAAATCTGCAGCATTGCTGAAGTAAGCAGAAAGCCCTGTGGACAAGTGGTGCCTGCAATGCTCCCTCTGATTATGTATTCTCCGCTGTAGCTACGCTAGGAGGCCCCTGGAGGTTTCAGTGAGGGTCGGACAGAGGCAGACCTTATTCACGGGACTTTTGTGTAAACTTTATAAACTGGACGCCGTGCTGTAAATTGTGCCGGGCTGTTGCTACGGCAACGGTATAACCTGACTGAAGTAAAGCCTTGTTCGTCTTCAGTCAAAAGGTCTTGAGAAAGACATACCAGGGCTGAGCTCATTGAGATTCTGTGGGCATGGACTGAGGCATGCAAAGCCCTTGTCGTTCAATGGTTACATGACTGGGATGGGCAAGTCCAAACGCAACACTGCAGCCTGAAGGGGAGGAAAAAAGTGAAAAATAAGAAGTCAGTCACTAATCGTGGAACAAGGCACAAAGGCTTAAAAGCGAGCACCACCAGACTCAGGAACAGCTTCATCCCCCATCGTTATCAGCCTCCTGAACAGTCCTTCCATAAGCTAGGGTGCAGTCCGATTCACCTCTACCCCATTGAGGACATTGGAAGCTAAGCGCAAGCAAGTGGGACTAGTGTCGATGGGGCATGCTGGTCGGTGTGGGCAAGCTGGGCTACAGGACCTGTTTCCAGACTCTTTGACTAGCTGATGCCCTACAATGCTGAGAACCATATTCTGCACTCTGTATCTTCCCCTTTGCACTACCCATCTATTGTACTTGCATTTGATTTGATTGTGTTTATATATAGTATATCTTATAGCATGCAAAACAGTCACTGTACCTCAATATACGTGGCAATAATAAACCTAAATCCTTTGCTCTGCCTATTGTACCCGAGTTTGAACTGGTTGTATCTGTTTGCTTTAGTTTAGTTTTGAGATGCAGCGCGGAAACAGGCCCTTCGGCCCACCGAGTCCGTGCAGACCAGCGATCACCCCGTACACTCGTTCCACGTTATCCCACTTTCGCATCCTACACACGAGGGGTGATTTACAGAAGCTAATTAACCTACTAACCTGCACATCCTTGGGACATGAGAGGAAACCCACAACGTGATCTGGGTGTCTTAGTGCATCAGTCACTGAAAGGAAGCATGCAGGTACAGCAGGCAGTGAAGAAAGCCAATGGAATGTTGGCCTTCATAACAAGAGGAGTTGAGTATAGGAGCAAAGAGGTCCTTCTGCAGTTGTACAGGGCCCTAGTGAGACCGCACCTGGAGTACTGTGTGCAGTTTTGGTCTCCAAATTTGAGGAATGATATTCTTGCTATTGAGGGCGTGCAGCGTAGGTTTACTAGGTTAATTCCCGGAATGGCGGGACTGTCATATGTTGAAAGGCTGGAGCGACTAGGTTTGTATACACTGGAATTTAGAAGGATGAGAGGGGATCTTATCGAAACGTATAAGATTATTAAGGGGTTGGACATGTTAGAGGCAGGAAACATGTTCCCAATGTTGGGGGAGTCCAGAACAAGGGGCCACAGTTTAAGAATAAGGGGTAGACCATTTAGAACAGAGATGAGGAAAAACCTTTTCAGTCAGAGAGTTGTGAATCTGTGGAATTCTCTGCCTCAGAGGGCAGTGGAGGCCAATTCTCTGAATACATTCAAGAGAGAGCTAGATAGAGCTCTTAAGGATAGCGGAGTCAGGGGGTATGGGGAGAAAGCAGGAACGGGGTACTGATTGAGAATGATCAGCCATGATCACATTGAATGGCGGTGCTGGCTCGAAGGGCCGAATGGCCTCCTCCTGCACCTATTGTCTATTGAAACCCAGGCGGTCACAGGGAGAACGTGCAAATTCTTGTGGGTTAGGAATAAACCTAAAGAATTATTTAATTATAAAAATAACACAATTATTTTAAACTGGATTTTAGAAGCCATCAATGAAAGAATTAACGTGATACTTTGCAGAATCTACTGTGCACAGGGTCTGGAAAATTGACAAGCAGACAACATCTTGGGAAGGAAATGATCTTATCTGAAACTGCAATATATTAAAGGCTCTTCCAGCTTTGAAGTGACTGTTTATGAAATCTAAAACCATTCCGCCCCATCAGATTATTACTTTATGTACATTTTCAGAGCGCTGCACAAGTTTAGAGTTTCAGCATACAACCGTCACTGAGAGTGGCACAGCACCACATCACAAGACAGGCATGCGTCAGAAGGAACTGCAGACTCTGGTTTACACCGAAGATAGACACAGAGTGCTGGCGTAACTCAGCTGGACTGGAGAGAAGGGAATGGGTGACAACCCTTCTGAGGAAGGGTCTCGACTCGAAACGTCACCCATGACCTCTATCCAGAGATGCTGCCTGTCCCCGCTGAGTTACTCCAGCATTTTTTGTCTATCTCAAGACAGAAAGCCAGAAGTCCACTCATCTGCTTCCAATGGTCACACTGCAGGGCAGAGGCAGGGACTGGTGGGCAGTCCAGTGCTTCCAACATGAGGACCGGACTTGGACTTTGGACTTCTTCTTTGTAAACAGCGCCAAGACATGGCGACTGTGCATTTGTGGGTTCTGGTTCTGGTTGATTACTGCGCAAACACCTCATAAACGGTTATCTCGCGCAAGTTATAGAGTAATAGTCTTACAGCGTGGAAATAGGCCCTTCTGCCCAAACTTGCCCACACTGGCCAACATGTCCCATCTACACTAGTCCCACCTGCCTGCATTTGGCCCATATCCCTCTAAACCTGTCCTATCCATGTACATGTCTAAATGTTTCTGAAACATTGCGTCAACTACCTCATCTAACAGCTCGTTCCATATGTCCACCACCCTTTGCGTGCAAAACGTTATCCTACAGGTTCCTATTAAATCTTTCCCCCCCTCACCTTAAACCTATGTCCTCTGGTCCTCGATTCCCCTACTCTGGGCAAGAGACTGTGCCTCTATCTGATCTATTCGGTGCAAAATAATTTCACTGGGCTGTGCATACGTGACAAAGCAGAACAGTGGGAACTAAAGGCCGGTTAGTCTGACTTCAGTGGTTGGTAAGATTTTAGAGCCCATTAAAAAGGATGAGGTTACCGAATACTTAGAACACTTATAAATGGGGAGGAAGTGGAGGGGGTCTCCACCTTCAAGTTCCTGGGGACCACCATCTCCCAGGATCTTTCCTGGACTGCAAATACAACAGCGGTAGTTAAAAAGTCACAGCAGAGACTGCACTTCTTAAGACAAACAAACTGAAGGAGAATCTGCTGGTGACCTTCTACCGCTCCACCATTGAGAGCGTACTGGCATACTGTACCATTGTGTGGTACGCTGGCTGCTCGGTTGCAGACCAGAAGGACCTCCAGAAGGTTATTAAGGCAGCAGAGAAAATTATCGGCTGTCCACTGCCTTCTCTGGAGGACATCCCCAGCTCGCGTTGTCTAAACAGGGCCAGAAATATAATTAAGGACAGCGCACACCCAGGATATGAACTGTTTGCTCTCCTGCCCTCTGGGAGGCGCTACAGGAGCCTAAGGGCCAGAACAAATCGACTTTAAAACAGTTTCGTTCCCTGGGCCATAAGAACTGTGAATGGAAACACTTGACTTGATGTGACTCTCACTTTCGTCGCACGTTTTAAAATATTTTCAGCATTTTAGGTGTAAAACTCATTTATTATTTATTAGGTTTTTTATTGTTTTTTTATTGATATTGGTATTTGTTGTGTTGATTCCTCTGTTTGTGCGATTGTCTTTGAAAGATCTGCACTGTCGCACTGTTTCAGATGTAGCACTTCTAATTTCGTTGTACTGTTCGTACAATGACAATAAAGGCATATTATTATTATTTTTTTTTAAAAAAAAGTTCATGATAACATAGGCCAAAGTCAGCATGGCTTCGTGGCCAATTTTGCGGATGGTACGAAAATAGGTGGAAGGGCAGGTAGTGTAGAGAAAGCAGGGACTCTGCAGAAGGACTTGGACAGGTCGGGAATGTGGGCAGAGAAGTGGCAGATGGAATATAGTGTAGCAAAGTGTGGAGTCGTGCATTTTGGTCGCAGGAATAAAGACGTCGACTATTTTCTAAACGGGGAGAGAATCCAGAAATCGGAGGTGCAAAGGGACTTGGGAGTGCTGGTGCAAGATTCCCAAAATGTTAATCCGCAAGTCGAATCAGTAGTAAAGAAAGCAAATTCAATGCTAGCATTTATTTCAAGAGGGCTTGTATACAAAAACAGGGATGTAATGCTGAGGCTCTATAAGGTGCTGGTAAGGCTGCATTTGGAATAATGTGAGCAATTTTGGGCCCCATATCTGAGGAAGGATGTGTTGGCTCTGGAGAGGGCCCAGAGGAGGTTTACAAGAATGATCCCAGGAATGAGTGGGTTAGCCTATGATGAGCGTTTGACGGCACTGGGCCTGTACTCACTGGAGTTGAGAAGAATGAGAGGGGACCTCATTGCAAGATACAGTATTGTATTGTATTGCATTATAATTAATTTATTGTATCGTATTGTAATTAATTTATTAGCCATGTAAAAAAGGAATTTGATTTGCCACACAGTCATACCAAAAAAGCAACAAGCCACACGACTACATAAACGTTAACATAAACATTCACCACAGTGTCTCCCCCACATTCCTCACTGCGATGGAAGGCAATAAAGTCTTATCTTCTTTCCTCCTTATTCTCCCGTGGACGAGGCAGTCGAGCCATCCGCAGTCGAAGTTCCCGCGATCGAAGCTCCTGCAGTTGGAGCTCCCGAAGTCGGTCCCTAACCAAGGGATCGCAAGCACGATGATGGTGAAAGGCTTGGATGAGAGTTTATGTGGAGAGGATGTTTCCACCAGTGGGAGAGTCAAGGACTAGAGGTCATAGCCTCAGAATTAAAGGATGTGCTTTTAGGAAGGAGATGAGGAGAAATTTCTTTAGTCAGAGGGTGGCGAATCTGTGGAATTCTTTGCCACAGAAGGCTGAGATGGATAGATTCTTGTTTAGCACAGGTGTCAGATGTTATGGGGAGAAGGCAGGAGAATGGGGTTAGGAGGGGGAGCCTACATTAAATGGCGGAGTAGACTTGATGGGCCGAATGGCCTAATTCTACTCCTATCACTTATGACCTTATGATTTATGACCCAATAATGAACCATTGAGCCAAAGATGTGGTTCAACAGCGTCTAATTTAGTTTAGTTTACAGATGTGCTCCAATTACGCTCCACCCTGGCACACCCCTACGCTCGACACCGTTTCGAGATTCTCAATGCTACCCCGTGTGCTTCGCTTTGAGAGATCAGGGGCCATGGGTTCACTGGACTCACTGGGGATGTTGCAATTTACAAGAGACCTTTGAAATATCCTTGAATAATTTCCTTTGTCTATTTTCCTTCACAGCTCTTGCATCATAGAGTATGCTTGGGAACCTCATTTCCACAGCCTAGCAACAAATCCAAAGCCGAATGAGTGAAATGAGTTCTTTAATATTGGGAATAGAGTCATACAGCACGGAAACAGGCCATTCAGCCCAACTTATCCATGTTGACCATCTAATCTAGTCCCATTCTCACCTGTTTCATAAGTTCTAGAAGCAGAATTAGGCCATTCGGCCCATCAAGTCTACTCCGTCATTCAATCGTGGCTGATCTATCTTTCCCTCTCAACCCCATTCTCCTGCCTTGGCCCCAGAACCTTTGACATCCTTACTAATCTGTGTTTGACCCAGATCCCTACAAATCTTTTCTCTGTATCTTTCCAAGTGTCTTTTAAATATTAAAGATATTAAAGATACAGGAGTAACTCAATGCTTCAGGCAGCATCTCCGGAGAAAAAGGATGGGTGACGTTTTGGGTTGAGACCCTTCTTCAGACTCAAGACTTCAGATGACGTTCTTCCGAGTTACTCCAGCACTTTGTGCCTATTTCTGGTATAAACCAGCAAACCAGCAGGTCTTTGTTTCTACATTCTGTATATTAAATGTTGTTATAGTACCTGCCTCAACTACCTCCCCCGGCAGCTCGTTCCATACACCCACTACCTTCTGTGTGAAAGAATTGCCCTTCAGGTTCCTGTTGTATCTTTCCCCTCTCACTTTAAACCCATGTCCTTTGGATCTTGATTCCCCTACTCTGGGTGAAAGACTCAGTGCATTCACCACATTTATTCCAGTGTAGGAAGGAACTGCAGATGCTGATTTAAACCAAAGATAGACACAAAAAGCTGGGGTAACTCAGCGGGACAGGCAGCATCTCTGGAGAGAAGGAATGGGTGGCGTTTCGGGTCAAGACCCTACTTCAGACTGAAGAGTCGAAACGTCACCCATTCCTTCTCTCCAGAGATGCTGCCTGTCCCGCTGAGTTACTCCAGCTTTTTGTATTTATTCCAGTATTTCAGCCAAGAGCATTGTGCGTTCATGATATAACAGGTATAACAGAGCTTTATTTGTCGTTCGGTACCGAAGTACCGAACGAAACTACATAGCAGTCATAGAAAAAACAAAGAACACAAGACACATGACCCCAACACAAACGTCCATCACAGTGACTCCAAACACCCCCTCACTGTGATGGAGGCAACAAAACTTCCCCTCTCTTCCCCACGCCCACGGACAGACAGCTCGTCCCCGACCGACCCGCACAGTCCCCGCACCGGGCGCTGAAACGTCTCGCGGCCGAACCGGGCGATGAAAGGCCCGCGACCAAGCCTTGCGCAGCTAAGTCCCGCAGCCGAGCCGCACCAGCGGTGAAAACTCCCGCAGCCGAGCCGCACCGGGCGGTGTTAAGTCCCGCAGCCGAGTTGCACCGGGCGGTGTTAGGCCCCGCAGCCGAGCTGCACCGGGCGGTGTTAAGCCCCGCAGCCGAGCTGCACCGGGCGATGTAAAGTCCCGCAGCCGAGTTGCACCGGGCGATGTAAAGTCCCGCAGCCGAGTTGCACCGGGCGGTGTTAAGCCCCGCAGCCGAGCTGCACCGGGCGGTGTTAAGTCCCGCAGCCGAGTTGCACCGGGCGGTGTTAAGCCCCGCAGCCGAGCTGCACCGGGCGGTGTTAAGCCCCGCAGCCGAGCTGCACCGGGCGATGTAAGTCCAGCGGCCAAGCCGCACCGGGATGTAAAGTCCAGCGGCCGAGCCGCACCGGGGGATGTTAGGCCCTGCAGCCGAGCCGCACCCCGCGCCGTGAGGAAGAGAAAAGTTCCCCACACCCACCCACCCACACCCACCCCCCACACACCACCACCCCCTCCCACACATACACAACCAAAAAAATATATATAAAAATCATCCCAACACCGACACTCAACAAAAAAAAGACGGACGGACTGCTAGTTAACCAGATGCTGACTCTCCTGGTCATTATCATCACTCCGTTTCCAGTATTTTCATACATTCACAAGTTGTAGGAGCAGAATTAGGCCATTCGGCCCATCAAGTCTATTCTGCCATTCAATCATGGTTGATCCATCTTTCCCCCTCAACCCTATTCTCTTCCCTTCTCCCTGACACCCTTACTAATCAAGAATCTATCAATCTTCACCTTAAAAATATCCATTGACTTGGTCTCTACTGCTATCTGTGGCAATGAATTCCACAGATTCACCACCCTCTGACTAAAGAAATTCCTCCTCATCTCGTTTCTAAAGGTACGTCCTTTTGTGCTGTGGTCTCTGGGCCTAGACTCCCCCACTGGTGGAAACGTCCTCTCCACATCCACTCTACCCAGCCCTTTCACTGTTCGGTACGTTTCAATGAGGTCCCCCCCCTCATCCTTTTAAACTCCAGCGAGTGCAGGCCCAGTGCCCTCAAACGCTCATCATATGTTAACGCAGTCATCCCCGGGATCATTCCCGATAATTTTCTCTTGGAAAAGCCAGAAATCTCTTCGCAGATGCTGATTGCAGTGGTTACAGGAGAGCCTTGTGCACTCCTGCAGTAAATGTAACGTGTCAGCAGGTGGCAGCATCGTCACAGCTCTGCAATGGTTGTGTAAAGTTGGTCTGAGCAGCAGAGAGAATCATCTTGGGAAGCAGTCTTGGATAGGGTTGCCAACTTCCTCACTTCCCAAATACGGGACCACGGGCGACGTCACCGCCCCGCGCCCCACGTCACCTCACCCAGCCAGCGGCCACGTGCTCCCGCTCTACCTAGAAGGGATGCACGTACAACAGTACAGCACAGGAACAGGCCCTTCGGCCCACAATGTCCATGCCGAACATGACGCCAAGTTTAAAGTCATCTCCTCTGCCTGCACGTGACTCGTTTAGTTTAACTTAGAGATACAGCGAGCGTAGAAACAGGCTCTTTGTCCCACCGAGTCCACACCGACCAGCGATCACCCGTACACTAGTTCTATGTTATCCCAGTTTCTCATCCTACACAGCATTTTACAGAAGCCAATCAAACCTACAAATTTGCACGTCTTTGGGATATGGGAGGAAACCAGGGCACCCGGAGGAAGCCCACGCTGTCACAGGGAGCACGTACAAACACTGTGCGGACTACGACTCGAAGATAGACGCAAAATGCAGGAGTAGCTCAACAGGACAGGCAGCATCTCTGGAGAGAAGGAATGGGTGACGTTTTCGGGTCGAGGCCTTTTTTCAGACTGAGTCAGAGGAGAGGGAGTCTGGCGATATGGAGGGGGAAATGTGTGAAAACAGAGCAGACGATAATCAAGGAAATGTAGAACGGTTCATTGTTAACCGAGGGGGGAAACGCCAAGGAGACACACAGTCAGAAAAATGAATCAGGACAGTGAAACTAGTTGGAGAACTAGGGTGGGGGAGGGTTCGGAGAGAGAGGGAAAGCAAGGGTTACTTGAAGTTAGAGAAATCAATAGTACTTTAGATAGTTCCTCTGTCCCTCCCTTCCCCTCCTCCTTCCCAGATCTCCCTCTATCTTCCTGTCTCCACCTATATCCTTCCTATGTCCCGCCCCCCCTGACATCAGTCTGAAGAAGGGTCTCGACCCGAAACGTCACCCATTCCTTCTCTCCCGAGATGCTGCCTGACCTGCTGAGTTACTCCAGCATTTTGTGAATAAATCAATAGTCATACCACTGGGTTGTAAGCTGCCTAAGTGAAGTGTGAGGTGCAGTTCCTCCAATTTGCACTAGGCCTCACTCTGTACGACTATGAGAGCCAGGCTGTATAGGAGGGAAAGTGGCAGATAGTTCTCTCCCAAGGTTGGCCATAGAGTGATACAGCATGGAAACAGGCCCTTCGGCCCAACTTCCCTGCACCGGCCAACATGTCCCAGCTACCCTAGTCCCACCTGCCAACATTTGGTCCATATCCCTCCAATCCTGTCCTATCCATGCACCTGTCTAACTGCTTTTTAAATGTTGGGGTAGTCCCTACCTCAACTACCTCCTCTGGCAGCTCGTTCCATGCACCCACATGCATGCAGAGGAGGTAGACACACAATGCTGGAGTAACTCAGCGGGTCAGGCAGCATCTCGGGAGAAAAGGAATGGGTGACGTTTCGGGTCGAGACCCTACTTCAGACTGATGTCAGGGACAAAGTCCCGCCCCCTCCCCTGACATCAGTCTGAAGAAGGGTCTCGACCCGAAATGTCACCCATTCCTTCACTCCAGAGATGCTGCCTGTCCCGCTGAGTTACTCCAGCATTTTAGATGGATAGATAGACAATAGGTGTAGGAGTAAGCCACTCGGCCCTTGGAGCCAGCATCGCCATTCAATGTGATCATGGCTGATCATTCACAATCAGTACCCCATTCCTGCCTTCTCCCCATACCCCCTGACTCCGCTATCTTTAAGAGCTCTATCTAGCTCTCTCTTGAAAGCATCCAGAGAATTGGCCTCCTTTTGTGTCTATCTTCGATTTAAACCAGCATCTGCAGTTTTTTTTCTTTATGCAGGCAGAGGAGATCGCTTTAAGTTAGCATCATGTTCGGTCAGCAGGGACATCATGGGCCGAAGGGCCTGTTCCTGTGCTGTTGGTCTGGAACTCTCCCTTCAGAGGGCCGTGAACGGAGAGATATTCTCCAGTCGGAGACGGAAGGAGTCTGGGCGAGTGGGAGCATTGAGCAGGCTGGGTGGCAGGAGGCTCTGATACCGATCGACCTTGATCTGACTGAATGGAGCAACGGTCTCGAGAGACTGAAAGGCTGGCTCACGTTGCAACCTCCCCCCATACAAAGGGCTGGGTAAGACAAGCATTGCAGAGCGCTGTACGTTTAAAGGGGTGAACACAATGCGTGGTTTGTGTGCCCAGACCGTCAGCAGTCTGCCAGCATTGAGGTGAAAGAAGCATGCAATTGTTCACTTCACTTTCAAACCACACGGCCCGTCTCGGTCGGGGTATTGTGTGGAAAGGCTAGTGTGTGTTACTGCTGCTGCCTCATGCAGTTAATACACTGCTCCACTCAGCCCCTGCGGCCTAACACAGACACATGGACCCCATCCTTTACTAGTTTAGGAAGGTACTGCAGATGCTGGTTTATAGACAATACACAATAGGTGCAGGAGTAGGCCATTCGGCCCTTCGAGCCAGCACCGCCATTCACCGTGACCATGGCTGATCATGCACAATCAGTAACCCCGTTCCTGCCTTCTCCCCATACAATCCAATCCAATCCAATATATCTTTATTGTCATTGTACAGGGGTACAACGAGATTGGGAATGCGCCTCCCATACGATGCAGTAAATTAATTAGCGAGTCAGTATTAATTTAAACAACCCAATGAAACAAATTAGAACAGTTTTAAAACAGAATAAAGTGCAAGTAGATCTGTGCCGGTTCACTGTGCGATGTGACCATCCGGCTCAGCAGGACCGGTTCATAGCAGCTATGGCCCTGGGGATGAAGCTGTTCCTGAGTCTGGAGGTGCGGGCGTAGAAGGCCTTGTATCGTCTGCCCGATGGTAGAAGTTCGAACAGACTGTTGCAGGGGTGTGAAGAGTCTTTGTGGATGCTGGTGGCTTTTCTGAGGCATCGTGTGTTGTAGATGCCCTCCAAGGCTGGTAACTGTGTTCCGATGGTCCTCTGAGCTCTATGGACTACCCGCTGAAGAGCTTTCCTCTCTGCCTCCGAGCAGCTGAGGTACCACACAGGGATGCCATGCGTTAGGATGCTCTCTATGGTGCAGCGGTAGAAGGTCGTCAGCAGCTGTTGGGGTAGACCAGACCTTTTCAGTGTTCTTAGGTAGAATAGTCGTTGCTGTGCCTTCTTGACCAGTGCAGCAGTGTTAGTGGACCATGTTAGGACCTCCGAAATGTGAGTGCCCAGCCCTGACTCCGCTATCATTAAGAGCTCTATCTAACTCTCTCTTGAAAGCATCCAGAGAATTGGCCTCCACTGCCTTCTGAGGAAGAGAATTCCACAGCTTCACAACTCTCTGAGTGAAAAGGTTTTTCCTCATCTCTGTTATTCTTTCTTTCGTACGTCAACCACAACAATCAGAAGTGGCAATTGGTGCTTCAGAGTACCGTAGTTGACGCTTTGCTGCAAATCTTGCCAGTTCTGTAGAACCACCCAGGGTGGACGATGAGGACATAAAGCAACTCCCACCCCATCTCCGTTATACCGAAGATAGACACAAAATACAGGAGTAACTCAGTGGGTCAGGCAGCATCTCCGGAGAAAACGGAATAGGTGACATTTCGGGTCGGAAACTTTTTTTTTTTCCAGATTGGAGTATGAAGAAGGATTCTGACCCAAAACGTCACCTATTCTTTTTCTCCAGAGATGCTGCCTGACCCACGGAGTTACTCCAGTACTTTGTGTTTACCTTTAATAGTTTAGTTTTAGAGATGCAGCATGGAAACAGGCCTTCCGGCCCACTGAGTCCACGCCGACCACAATCTAGTTCCATCCGACACCCCAGGGAACAATTTACAGAGGTCAATTACCCCACAAACCCGCACGTCTTTGGAATGTGAGAGGAGACCGGAGCACCCGGAGAAAACCCACGCGGTCACTGGGAGAACGTGCAAACTCCGTACAAATAGCACCTGCATTTAGGATCGAACCCAGGTCTCTGGTGCAGTAAGGCAGCAACTCTACCGCTGTGCCCATGTTGAGCCAGTTAGTTTGGAATGATAACTTTTAATAGAGAATTAAAAGCCATCAATAGTACATAAAGGCAGCGGTAGAGTTGCTGCCTTACAGCGCTTACAGCGCCAGAGACCTGGGTTCAATCCCGACTACGGGCGCCGTCTGTACGGAGTTTGTACGTTCTCCCTGTGACCTGCGTAAGTTTTCTCCGAGATCTTTGGTTTCCTCCCACACTCCAAAGACGTACAGGTTTGCAGGTTAATTGGCTTGGTATAAGCGTAAGAAAATTGTCCCTAGTGTGAGGTGGTGTCGCTGGTCGGCATGGACTTGGTGGGCCGAAGGGCCTGTTTTCGTGCTGTATCTCTAAACGAAACTAAAACTAGAAAGCCAGACTGATTCTGGGATACAAAAAAAAAGACAGTGCCTACTGGAGTAACTCAGCGGTTCAAGCAGCATCTCACGTGAACACGGATAGGTGACGTTTCAAGTCAGGAACCAGCATCTGCAGCTGGTTCTTTCTTCCTCATCCTTGGGGATGGCAGGTCTGTCATCCGAAGAGAAATTAAGCAGATTAGACTTTTCCCCTGTGAGGTTTAGAGAGGAATGAGAGATGACCTTTATTCAAATCTATAAAATCTTTATTGGTAGGTCCAGGTTTATTACTGCTGGTTGTGAAGGTCAAATGGGATAGCAACAATTGATGGGCCGATTGGCTGCCACATTTCTATAAGCAGCTGCACAATTATTTTGCTTGGGCAGCTTACAACCCAGCGGTATGACTAATGATTTCTCTATAACTTCATGTGTAGGAAAAAAGTCTGAAGAAGGGTCTCGACCCGAAACACCACCCATTCCTTCTCTCCCGAGATGCTGCCTGACCCGCTGAGTTACTCCAGCATCTTCTGTATAACTTCAAGTAACCCTTGCATTCTCCGCCTTCCCCCCCACCCTCGTCATCCTTTCTAGTTTCACTATCGTTCTGCTTAGTTTCACTGATTGCATCCTCTCGTTATCACCTTCTCCACAGCCAACAATGGACCATTGTGGGCTCCACCATTCCTTGATCGTCGTTGCTGGCTTTGATTTGTTCTTTTCACACCTGTCATCCATTTGTTCTTTGCACCTTTTCATCCCTCTAGTTTCCCCTCTCCCCCCGACTCTCAGTCTGAAGAAGGGTCTCGACCCAAAGGGTCACCTGTTCCCCTTCTCCAGAGATGCTGCCTGGTTACACCAGCATTTTGTGCCCAATTTTATGTGTTTTAGGGAAAAGATATCTCCTCGACAGAAGCTGAAAGCAAAAAAAGATCGAAGAACGAATATGAGAGATAGGAGCAGAATTAAGCCATTCGGCCCATCAAGTCTACCCCTCCTTTCAAGCGTGGCTGATCTATCTCTCCCTCCTAACCCCATTCTCCTGCCTTCTCCCCATAACCCCTGACACCCGTACTAATCAAGAACCTATCTATCTCTGCCTTAAAAAAACAATATCCATTGACTTGTCTGAAGAAGGGTCTCGACATGAAACGTCACCCATTCCTTCTCTCCCGAGATGCTGCCTGCCTGACCCGCTGAGTTACTCCAGCATTTTGTGAATAAATACCTTCGATTTGTACCAGCATCTGCAGTTATTTTCTTATACTATATATATCCATTGACTTGGCCTCCACAGCCTTCTGTGGCAAAGAATTCCACAGATTCACCTCCCTTATCTCGCCGGGAGAGAGAGGGAAAAAAAGAAATTATATTGCACATCTTCCCTTCTACTGAAAGAGCAGAGACTCACAAAGTCAGGAGGGAAATATTTGACCAGCTGGTACAGGTATCATTTTACAAGAGTCACTCTTGCCAAAAAGCTCTTCCCGTCTCGCTACTGATTTGACAACAGCCTTGTCACTACTCTGATGTGTCCACAAAGAGATCCACATCCTGCCTTTTTAATTCGCCAGGACCAGCGTCGGTCAAACTCAATGCTCCTTTGTGTGTTTTGTGAAGTTGTGATTACACATTCAATTTAAAAAAAAGGGAGGGTGTGTGATTTGGGTTTTTGGCAGGAGGTTTTGGAGAGAGGGGAAGAGGTGGTGGGTGGTGGAGGGGAGGGGAGGGGAGGTTTAGTTGCAGGCTGGGCTGAGTTTCCAGATCTAGAGCAAAGGTCCTCGGTGGAAATTGATGGAGGGTTAGTTTCATTGTGGGTTGTTACTAACGCGGCGTTGGCACCTCCCATAGGGGTGGGGAACGCCGCTCCATAAATGTACCGAGAGAGCTGGGAGGGGAGGGGAGGAGGAAGAGTGAGTTAGTTAGTTAGTGGAAGGACGTTGAGAGGAGGCTACGTTGAGCGTGGAGAACATGCGCCAGGTCCGGGAGTGGTAGAGGTGCCAAGAGTTTTTGCAAAGCGCTGCGCCTCCTCTCAAACCCTTTTCCCCCCCCCCAGAGACGTTGCCCTCTCCTATTCACCGGCCACAGTAAAGCCACGACTCAATCCTTCTCCAAGACCTCGAGGTAGGTTGTTCAGAGTTTGTTATATTTAGGGGGGGGTGGGGAACAGAGAGCCAGAGAGGCGCAACCACTGATCTATCTGTGTGTTCTGCAGGGAGGAAGGAACAGGTCCGGGCAAGGTCCCAAGGGCAATTGGGGAGGAGGAGGAGGAGGAGGAGGAGGAGGAGGAGGAGGAGGAGGGGGGAGATGGAAGATGTTCCACATTTTGCACTATCGTTAAGTTTTTACTTTTGTGATCAATGTCCTACAGTGAGCGGAGTAACAGCGTGCCAGTCAGTGTTCCCTTCTCCAAAGCTGGAGGGAGTTTGCTTTAACACACAAGTAACTCAGCGGGCCAGGCAGCATCTCTGGAGAGAGAGAGAGGGAATAGAAACATACATAGAAAATAGGTGCAGGAATAGGCGATGCTTCTTCGGGCCGAGACCCTTCTTCTGACGCTGCCTGACCCCAGCTGAGTAACTCCAGCTTTTTTTTGTGTGTCTATTCGTCGGTGCATCTGCAATTCCTTCCTAAATGCATTTTTAAAAAAGTGTTCGTAGTGGTGGTTTTCCATCACCAGTCCAATCTGTGGTCGTTTTCACAGTGAGAGGGTCACACCTAGAGAGGATAGTGAATGCTGGCGATTCTCCTCTCCCCCCTGGAGGGATCTCGTTTGCTGATTGTATCCAAAAACCAGGAATAGATTTGCTGGGGAGAGAGACACAAAATGCTGGGGGTAACTAACTAGGGCGGGTCAGGCAGCATGAGATAGTACAGATACTGAATGACCCGCTGAGTTACTCCAGCGTTTTGTGCCTATCTTCCATGTAAACCAGCACATCTACAGTTCTTTCCAACACAATAGATTTTGGGGATTTTTTTTTAATGGATGTGGTGGATTTGAGGCAAGGAAGCGATGCTGAGCTGGAGTTTCAACCGTGATCATTGAATGGCCGAGTCAGCACAAGTAATTTGTTTGGCCTCCTATTTCTTGCCATTAATGATGTTGCCAGAATCCCCAGACTTTGCAATGGTTATGTCTGTAAACTGTGGACACCACATGACGTCTTTCTGCATCTCCACCAGAAAGGTCACCTATCCGTGCTCTCCAGAGATGCTGCCTGACCTGCTGAGTTACTCCAGCACTGTGTCATTTTGCCTACTCTAAACCAGCATCTTCAGTTCCTTTGCTTCTGCAGGATTTTTTTTAATATCGAGTTGTATTTTAGTTTCGTTTATTGTCATGTGTACTGAGGTCCAGTGCAAGGCTTTTTTGTTGCATGCTATCCTGCCAGTGGCAAGACAATACGTGGTCACAATCAAGCCATCCACTGTGTATGGATACAAAGATAAAAGGAATAATAGACAATAGGTGCAGGAATAGGCCATTCGGCCCTTCGAGCCAGCACCGCCATTCAATGTGATCATGGCTGATCATTCTCAATCGGCACATTTAGTGCAAGGTAAAGTCCGATTAAAGATAGTCCGAGGGTCTCCAATGAGGTAGATGATAGCTCGGGACCGCTCTCTAGTTGGTGGGAGGATGGTTCAGTTGCCTGATAACAGCCGGGAAGAAACTGTCTCTGAATCTAGAGGTGTGCGTTTTCACACTTCTGTACCTCTTGCCCAATGGGAGAGGGGAGAAGAGGGAGTGACCGGGGTGAGACTGGTCCTCGATGATGCTGCTGGCCTTGCCGAGGCAGCGTGAAGTGTAGATGGAGTCAATGGAAGGGAGGTTGGTTTATGTGATGGTCTGGGCTGCGTCCACAATTCTCTGCAATTTCTTGCGGTCTTGGACGGGGCTGTTCCTGAACCGTGCTGTGATGCGTCCCGATTAAAATACTTTCTACGGCGCGTCTGTAGAAGTTGGTGAGAGTTGTTGGAGCATGCTGATCTTTCAGATGAACTATTTTGTGTAAAAAGGGGTGTTTAAATAGTGGGAGTTAAGGGGTTAAATTAAGACCCAGTTCTTGCACTGAGTTGGTATCCACTGGAGCGTGAAAGGTGAAGACTGGACTTATTTGAGATCTTGATTTGAGAAATGTGATGGTTGATTTTTTCTCTGGTGGAGCTCAGAACAAATGGGGTGGGTGTGGGGGGTTTAACGTTAGACCCAGAGGTTGAAGTCTACAAGCATTGCCTCACACTGTGGTGTATGTGGGGGGGGGGGTCCTCTGCCCTGAAGCCTGAGGGGCTGGGCTTGGTTTGAGACTCAGTGGTGAAGCTGAGGGGAGATATAAGGGCTGTTTAAGTAGTTGGAGTGAAGGGCGGCACTACAGTAGAGTTGCTGCCTTGCAGCCCCAGCGACCAGGGTTCGATCCTGACTATGGGTGCTTGCCTGTACGGAGTTTGTAAGTTCCTCGTGTGCAGGAAGGAACTGCAGATGCTGGCTTAAACCGAAGATAGACACAAAAAGCTGGAGTAACTCAGCAGGTCAGGCTGCATCTCTGGAGAAAAGAATGTAGGGACTTTTTCGGGTTGAGATTCTCCTTCCTCTTCTTGTATGTTCTCCCCGTGACCAGCGTGGGCTTCCTCCCGCACTCTACAGAAGTGCAGGTTTGTAGGTTTGTAGGTTAACTGGCTTGGTTTAATTGTAAACTGGTTTGTAGGTTAACTGGCTTGGTTTAATTGTAAATTGTCCCTGGTGTGTGGGATAGTGTGGGTGTGCAGGGAT
Organism: Rhinoraja longicauda; assembly: GCF_053455715.1. Taxonomy (NCBI): domain Eukaryota; kingdom Metazoa; phylum Chordata; class Chondrichthyes; order Rajiformes; family Arhynchobatidae; genus Rhinoraja; species Rhinoraja longicauda. Next base: position 24,965,163 of record NC_135980.1, on the reverse strand, counting down.
CGCTACTCGATGGGCAGAAGGGCACTTGTATCTCTAAACTAAATAAACAAAATAATCGGTGCACCTGCAAATTGCTTTTGTGGGAGGTTACAGTGTACAAATTTGGCATTTATTACAGGGAACCACCTTCCCATTAAGTGTAAGGCCGACACAAAATGCTGGAGTAACTCTTGCGGGTCAGGCAGCATCTCGGGAGAGAAGGAATGGGTGACGTTTCGGGTCCGAAACGTACGGGTACGAAACGTACGGGTACGAAACATCACCCATTCCTTCTCTCCCGAGATGCTGCCTGACCCACAGAGTTACTCCAGCATTTTGTGTTCACCTTCGATTTAAACCAGCTTCTGCAGTTTTTTTTCTCCTTCATTCCCATTAAGTGTTTTTTTTGTGTAGGGCACTGATAAAATGAAATACATGCCAAATTTGTACACGGAACCTCCCACCAAACCACTAGGCTAATGCACAGACTATTTGAAAGGAGCCACAGTTTAAGAATAAGGGGTAGACCATTTAGAACTGAGATGAGGAAAAACTTTTTCAGTCAGAGTTGTGAATCTATGGAATTCTCTGCCTCAGACGGCAGTGGAGGCCAATTCTCTGAATGCATTCAAGAGAGAGCCGGATAGAGCTCTTAAGGATAGCGGAGTCAGGGGGTATGGGGAGAAGGCAGGAACGGGGTACTGATTGAGAATGATCAGCCATGATCACATTGAATGGTGGTGCTGGCTCGAAGGGCCGAATGGCCTCCTCTTGCACCTATTGTCTATTCTTACAGTGATTTTTAGTGTAGTTGGAGAGATGCAGCGTGGAATAAGGCCTTTCGGCCCACAGAGTCCGTGTTGACCGTCGGTCACCACGCACACTAGTTCTATGTTGTCCCACCTTCACAGTGCCGGGGTCCCGGGTTCGACTCCGCTATCTTTGTGGAGTCTGCACGTTCTCCCCTGTGCTCGCGTTTCCTCTCGCATCCCAAAGATGTGTGAGTTTGTAGGTTGATCCGTCTCTATAGATTGACCGTGGCGTGCGAGGAGTGGATGAGAATGGACAGCAGAACCAGTGTGAGTGGGTAGACACGAAAATGCTGGAGTAACTCAGCGGGTCAGGCCGCCTCTCTGGAGAGAAGGAATGGGTGATGTTTCTGGTCAGGATAGGTCACGTTTCTAGTCGGGACCCTTCTTCGGACGCTCGTGTGAACGGGCGCTCAGCGTGGACCACCCGGTGGGCTGAAGGGCCCATTCCCGTGCCGTGTATCCCGACTAAATTAAACTTGTCCCCTGATTCCACCTTTTTCATCGTAATTGATGAGGATAAAACTTGCCTTTCGCAGCCCCTGGTCTCCCAGTTGCTTTGCGGCCGAGTGTGTTTTTTTGCACTGCATTCCCCACGTGCAACAGGGGCCGGGACAACCGATGAACCTGCCCAGCCTCTGCCAACAATGCCCGCCCGCTCTGGCCCTCGGTGAACAGTCGTTCCCTTTCCCAGTATCCCACCTACAACCCTGTACGTCTCTGGAGTGTGGGAGGAAGCCCAGATAAAACCCACCCACGTGGTCACGGGGAGAACGTGCAAACTCCGCGCGGACAGCCCTCGTGGACTGGTTTGAACCCCGGGCCTCTGGCGCTGTAAGGCAGCAATTCTACTGCCGCGCCACAGTGCCACCCTAAGGTTTAAGGTGCCCTGTTCTCGCCCAAACTCCCTCCCACGATGCAGGTCTCGGGGGCAATGAACGGCAGAAGCTCTTTACGGACAGAAACCGGCCGTGGATAATTTGCTGCAACTCTTTGAAGCACACACGCACGCACTGTTCCATCTGTGTTTGCATTTATCAGACCCACCAGTCTCATGTGTCACAGTGGGGAAGCTCTCCAGCCCAAATGGATTATGACTTCTTTAGCATTTCCTATACTGATACTGGATGTAAATCTCTTTCCCCCCCCCCTCCCACCCCCCCCCCCCCCCCCCCCATCTCAGCTTCTTCCCTTCCTGTGGGATCAACACACACTCCCCATGCCCAACCCAGATTCATAGGACAACGACAGGATTTATTTATAATTTTTATAAAGGGGCGGCAGCGGTAGCGCAGCGGTAGAGTTGCTGCTTTACAGCGAATGCAGCGTCGGAGACTCGGGTTCGATCCTGACTACGGGTGCTGCACTGTAAGGAGTTTGTACGTTCTCCCCGTGACCTGCGTGGGTTTTCTCCGAGATCTTCGGTTTCCTCCCACACTCCAAAGACGTACAGGTATGTAGGTTAATTGGCTGGGTAAATGTAAAAATTGTCCCTAGTGGGTGTAGGATAGTGTTAGTGTGCGGGGATCGATGGGCGGCACGGACTTGGAGGGCCGAAAAGGCCTGTTTCCGGCTGTATATATATGATGACATGATGATGATACAGCGTGCGACCAGGCCCTTCGGCCCAGCGAGCCTGCAATCCCCGCGCACTAACACTATCCTACACACACGGGGGACCGCTTTACCAAGGCCAATTAACCTACAAACCCCTGCACGTCTTTGGAATGTGGGAGGAAACCGGAGCACCTGGAGAAAACCCACGCGGTCAGGATGGAACCGGGGTCTCTGGCGCTGTGAGGCAGGGACTCCACCACCATGCCACCCCTATTATATGGATGATCGCAATACGTTTATTTTCTTGTAAACTTCCGTCACCGAGTGTTGGGCCACCTGCAGTCTCATAAAGCAACTGCTATCTGCCTTGCGGCACATCCCCAGTGTAGGACCATGTCACTTACTGGGCCCACAAGATTGGGTGTAGGAAGGAACTGCAGATGCTGGTTTAAACCAAAGGTGGACACAAAATGCTGGAGTAACTCAGCGGGGCGGGCGGCATCTCTGGAGAGAAGGATTGGGTGACGTTTCCCACCCACGAAATGAAACGTCACCCATTCCTTCTCTCCAGAGAACCTGCCCGTCCCGCTGAGTTACTCCAGCATTTTGTGTCCCATCCACAACATTGTGCGTTGAATTTGTACCTCTCTGGTGTTTGATGAACTCATAACACGAGCCACTGGGAATCTGCTGTGAGTCTTAAGCTGTGTGCTGAGGGACGATTCTCCCGTGCTTCAGCTAGCTGTCTTGCCCCAGGTCTGTGAGAGGCAGTCTTTTTTTTTTTTTTCCTTCCCCCCCACTTTGTGTAATTATATATAATTCCAGCCAACTGCAGGAAGTGGCTGTGAACTGCTGGCATTCCTCTTCACTTCAGTGCTGCACACATGAAAAGACGTCTTTAAATCTTCAAACGGTCTTGGCTGCTCCCGCAAAGGCAGGGATAAAAGGATTCTACTGCTTTAAAGAAGCATGCGTGGAATTCTTTTGAAACGGTCAAAGATTAGCTCTTCCCCCCCCTCACATACACTCACTGTCTTCTTGTTACTGTCTACACTGCGAGGAGGATCTTTAGGTTATGGCGGCATCCTTTCATGTCAAGCCCTGCAGGCTTGGTTCAAGGCAAGCGTGTTTTGCTGTCAGATTTAGACGGCTGTGGGTTCAAGTCCCAGTCCCGACTGTGCCGGGAGAGGGGGGGGGGGGGTGGGAGGGAGAGAGGGTGGTGGGAGGGAGAGAGGGGGGGGGGGTGGGAGGGAGAGAGGGTGGGGGGGTGGGAGGGAGAGAGGGAGGGGGAAAGGGGGGGGTGAACAAATCAGCTGGACTTTTCATGGACAGGATCTGGAAATGTGTGTACACGTGGAGGATGACTAAAAATATAGAAGTCTACTGTTGAGCACAGTGTCGGTCATTGGTGTTGACTACATTAGACAGTGACCTTGAGGATGGTGCACTGTTTGATCAGCCGGAGGGCTCTGTACAAGTAATTGATGGTCTCCTCCCATCCTGGGGAACTAACCTCCAGTGTGCAGAATGTGCTGCACATATTTCCACCTTTTGTTTCAACACAATATTGGGTTGAGCCCAGACTGTGTCCTGCCCAGAGCGATTGCTGGAGGCAATGTGTGCAATGAACCACAGAGGAACGCTGGATTTCATCGAGCGGTCGACAGGGGCTGGTTTCTGCCCCATTCCCATGGAAGGGAGTCCTCTTCTGGTTTGGAGATGAGATAATCCTGTTCTGAAGGGCAAGAGACTGTGCCATTCCCATCTCGGGAATTGTGTGCCGTTTGCCTTTGGAGGTACTAGAGTGGAAACAGGCCCTTCGGCCCACCGAGTCCGTGCCGTCCAGCGATTTCCACCCGTACGCTGGGGACAATTTACAATTTTTACTGAAGCCAATTAACCCACAAACCTGCACATCTTTGGAGCTCTGAGTGCAAGTATCTTGAACATCGAAGAGCTTTCAAGGAATTCAAGATACCCAATGTCCAAGATACTTAATAATCACCAAGTTATCTCATTATAAATAGGACAAGCAATGGAAGCCTGTGCCGCCATAAACTTAGATCATGATCCATCAGTCTGAAGAATGGTCCAAACCAGAAAAGTCACCTCAATCAATCTCCACCCCAGTCCCCATCACAACCCAGCCCTGCCCCCATCACAACCCAGCCCTGCCCCCATCACAACCCAGCCCGCCCCCATCACAACCCACCCCGCCCCCATCACAACCCAGCCCGTTCCAAACCCAGCCTGTTCCCATCAAACCCGTCCCGATCACAACCTGTTACCTTTTGGGTTTGGACGTAACGTGGGTTTTGATGGGGACGTGCTGGATTTGGAATGGGATGGGCTGGGTTTTGGATGGGCTGGGTTTTGGATGGGGATGGGGTGGGGATTAATGGGCTGGGTTTGATGGGGACGGGATAGGTTTTGATGGGGACAGGCTGGCGTTCGCCATGGGCTGGGGTTTGATGGGGACAGGCTGGGGTTTGATGGGAGGGGGCTGGGGTTTGATGGGCGGGGGCTGGGGTTTGATGGGAGGGGGCTGGGGTTTGTTGGGAGGGGGCTGGGGTTTGATGGGCAGGGGTTGGGGTTTAATGGGGCTCGGGTGTGGCGCGGGCTGGGGTTTGTTGGGAGGGGGCTGGGGTTTGATGGGAGGGGGCTGGGGTTTGATGGGAGGGGGCTAGGGTTTGATGGGCGCGGGGCTGGGGTTTGATGGGCAGGGGGTGGGGTTTAATGGGGCTGGGGTTTGATGGGCAGGGGGTGGGGTTTAATGGGGCTGGGGTTTGTTGGGAGGGGGCTGGGGTTTGATGGGCAGGAGCTGGGGTTTAATGGGGCTGGGGTTTGTTGGGAGGGGGCTGGTGTTTGATGGGGCTGGGCTTTGCCTCGGCTGGGTACTAACGCCCTCCTCTCCTCCTCTCGGCAGCATGTCGGTGACGGTGCACGAGAACCGCAAGTCTCGCTCCAGCTCGGGCTCGATGAACATCCAGCTGTTCCACCGCCCGTCGCACGCGGACAGCCTGCTGACCCACCTCAACCTGCTGCGCAAGCGGCACCTGTTCACGGACGTGACGCTGTGCGCGGGCGCACGTACCTTCCAGTGCCACCGGGCGGTGCTGGCTTCCTGCAGCCGCTACTTCGAGGCCATGTTCGCCGGCGGCATGCGGGAGAGCCGCGACGGCACGGTGAACTTCCACGACTCGCTGCACCCCGAGGTGCTGGAGCTGCTACTGGACTACGCCTACACCTCGCGCGTCCTGATCAACGAGGAGAACGCTGAGTCCCTGCTGGAGGCCAGCGACATGCTGCAGTTCCACGAGATCCGCGACGCCTCGGCCGAGTTCCTGGAGAAGAACCTGCACCCAATGAACTGCCTGGGCATGATGCTGCTCTCCGATGCCCACCAGTGCCAGCAGCTCTTCCAGCTGTCCTGGCAGACGTGCCTGGCCTACTTCACCGTGCTGTACCGCACCGAGGACTTCCTGGGGCTGCCCAAGGACAAGCTGCTGGAGCTGGTCCTCAGCGAAGACCTTGAGGTGGAGGACGAGACTCTGGTGTACGAGGCGGTGATGGGGTGGGTGAGGCACGACCTAGGCCGCAGGCTGGAGTACCTGCCCGAGCTGCTGCGCTGCGTGCGCCTGGCCCTGCTGCCAGAGGCCTACCTGTACCACAGCGTGCTGGCCGAGGAGCTGGTGGCGGGACACAAGCTGGGCCGCGTGGTGGTGGAGGAGGCCATCTCCTGCAAGCTGAGGATCCTGCAGAACGACGGGGTGGTGACCCTGCTGTGCGCCCGACCCCGCAAGGTCAATCATGACATCCTGCTGCTGGGCGGCCAGACCTTCACCTGCGACAAGATCTACGCCATCGACCAGAAGACCAAGGCGGTCACGCCCAAGGCCGACATCCCCAGCCCGCGCAAGGAGTGCAGCGCCTGTGCCATGGGCTGTAAGGTCTACGTGACGGGGGGCCGCAGCTCGGAGAACGGGGTGTCGCGGGATGTCTGGGTCTACGACACGCTGCACGACGAGTGGGCCAAGGCGGCTCCCATGCTCCTGGCGCGCTACGGGCACGGCACGGCGGAGCTGGACCACTGCCTGTACGCGGTGGGCGGGCACACGGCTGTCAGCGCCACCCTGCCCGCCTCGCCCTCCGTCTCCGTCAAGCAGGTGGAGCAGTTCGACCCGCACGCCAACAAGTGGAGCCTGGTCGCCCCGCTGCGGGAGGGCGTGAGCAACGCCGCCGTGGTGGGCGCCAAGCTCAAGCTCTTCGTCTTCGGAGGCACCAGCGTCAACCGGGAGAAGCTGCCGCGGGTGCAGTGCTTCGTGCCGGGCGAGAACCGCTGGACCGTGCCCGCCAAGTGCCCGCAGCCCTGGCGCTACACCTCCGCGGCCGTGGTGGGCGACCACGTCGTGGTCATCGGCGGCGACACCGAGATCTCGGCCAACTCGGCCTACCGCTTCAACACCGACACCTACCAGTGGTCCAAGTTCGGCGACGTGGCGGCCCGGAGGGTCAGCTGCCACTCGGTGGCCTCCGGCAACCGCCTGTACGTGGTGGGCGGCTACTTTGGCGACCAGCGCTGCAAGACCCTGGACTGTTACGATGCTTCCACGGACTCCTGGAGCAACGTCACCACAGTGCCCTACTCCCTCATTCCCACCGCCTTCGTCAGCACCTGGAAGTACCTGTCGGTGTAGGACCTTCCCCGGAACACCACCGCCCACAGGTAACCACCGTCCCGGCACCGTTTACACACACGACGTGCCGCCGCCGTTACTCAGCGGCTCAGGCAGCATCTCTGGAGGGAGGGAATGGGCGACATCTCGGGTCCAGGCACCTGCTTCAAGACTGAGAGTCGGGGGAAAGGTGAAACGAGAGATATGTAGACGATGATGTAGAGAGAGAGAGATATACAACAAATGAATGAAAGACATGCAAAAATAGTAACGATGATAAAGGAAACAGGCCATTGTTGGCTGTTTGCTGGGTGAGAACGAGAAGCTGGTGCGACTTGGTCGAGACCCATCTTCAGACTAAAAGTCGGGGGGGGGGGGGGGGGGGGGGGGGGGGGGGGGAGACCAGAGATATGGAAGGGCACAAAGAGCATGTAAGGTGTGGAAAGGACAGATCAAAGCAGTCGATGATTCAGGAAATGTACAGTTGTTCATTGCTGGCTGATAGGAAGCTGACAACCAGTAACATTATTCAGGAGGACGGTGAAACTAGTCGGACAACCAAGGTGGGGGAGGGAGGGAGGGAGAGAAAGGGAAAGTCAGGGTTTTACTTTTGCTCCGGAGATGCTGCCTATTCCACTGAGTTACTCCAGCATTGTGTGTCTCTCTCGCCTCAGAGTTTAGTTTAGTTTAGAGGTAAGGCGCGGAAACAGGCCCTTCGGCCCACTGAGTGTGCACCGACCGGCGATCCCCACACACTCACACTATCCTACACACACAAGGATATACTTACATTTTACTAAGCCACTTAACCTACAAACCCGTGCCTCCGTCTTTGGAGCGTGGGAGGAAACCGAAGATCTCGGAGAAAACACACGCAGGTCACGGGGAGAACGTGCAAACTCCGTACCGACGGCACCCACAGTCAAAGGTATTTATTCACAAAATGCTGGAGTAACTCAGCAGGTCAGGCAGCATCTCAGGAGAGAAGGAATGGGTGACGTTTCGGTCGACCCGAAACGTCACCCATTCCTTCTCTCCCGAGATGCTGCCTGACCTGCTGAGTTACTCCAGCATTTTGTGAATAAATACCTTCGATTTGTACCAGCATCTGCAGTTATTTTCTTATAGCACCCATAGTCAAGATCGAAGCCGTTTCTCTGGCGCTGTGATGCAGCAGCTCTACTCGTTAGCCTGCAGAAGCCTCCTCCCCAGTAACTGGAGGTGCTGTCAATGACACTGAGTGCAGTGCAGGGGGATCGGCCTGGACATTTTTTTTAGTTCGATTTATTGTCACGTGTACGGAGGGAGGTACAATGAAAAGCTTTTTTTTTTATTGCCTGCTAAACAGTCAGCGGAAAGATGAATACATGATTACAATCGAGCCGTATACAGTGTACGCGTGCAGGATCAAAGGGAATAACGTTGAGTGCAAGATAAAGCCTGATTAACGACAGTCCGAAGGTCTCCAAAGAGCTAGATTAGGACCGCTCTCTGGTTGTTGATAAGTGAGGGTTGGGATTGTGGTGGTAATAGTCATACAGTCATAGTGATACCGTGTGGAAACAGCCCCTCCGGCCCACACTGGCCAACAAGGTCCCTGCTACACTAGTCCCAACTGCCTGCGCTTGGTCCACATCCCTCCAAACCTGTCCTATCCATGTACCTGTCTAACTGTTTCTTAAATGTTGGGATAGTCCCAGCCTCAACTACCTCCTCTGGCAGCACCCTTTGTGTGGAAAAAGTTGCCCCTCAGATTCCTATTAAATCTTTTCCCCTTCACCTTGAACCTGTGTCCTCTGGTCCTCGATTTCCCCCACTCTGGGCAAGGGACTCTGTGCATTTACCCGATCTATTCCTCTCATGATTTTATACACCTCTATAAGATCACCCCTCATCCTCCTGCGCTCCAAGGATTAGAGACCCAGCCTACTCGACCTCTCCCTGTAGCTCGTGTAATGGTAAGTAATCTTGGCTGCATCGAGGAGCTTTAAGAGTTAACTGCAAAACTCAACAAGGCCAGGTTTTGGGCGTGCCTCGCCTTTGAAGGTGTGCTCGTGTTTTCCAACCGTCTTGAAGGCTGCTGTTTCAGTCAAGTTCTCCGGATGCCACACTGATTGGACTGATTCACACATGGGCACTGTGACCCTTGGGTTGCCAGGGCCCGTGAGCACAGAACCCCACGCACCTCAGATAAAGGCTTGCGTGGGGTCGTGATCCACGCACGGGTCCCCAATCACATTCAGTACAAGGGTGGACGGAGACTTGTAGGCACAATGAAGCGTAGATGCCAGAATCTTGCGTGGAATGCAAAATGCTGGGGTAACTCAGTGGGTCAGACATGGATAGGTGACGTTTCGGGTCGGGACCCTTCTTCAGACACAGTGTGGCAGCACAGTGGCGCAGCAGTAGAGTTGCAGCCTCACAGCGCCAGGGACCCGGGTTCGATCCTGACTACGGCTGCTGTCTGCACAGGGGTTGTACGTTCTCCCGGTAACCGTGTGGGTTTTCTCCGGGTGCTCCGGTTTCCTCCCACACACACCAAAGACATGCAGGTTTTTAGGTGAAATAGAAGATACAAAGTGCTGGAGTAACTCAGCTCGTCGGTCAACGCCTCTGGAGAAAAGGAATTGGTGATGTTTCTGGTTGGAACCCTTCTTCAGACCCAAAACATCGGCAATTCCTTCTCTCCAGAGATGCTGCCTGTCCCGCTGAGTTACTCCAGCACTTTGTGTCTATCTTGGGTACAAACCAGCATCTGCATTTCCTTCCTGCACGGGTCTTTGGTTTAATTGGTCTCTGGAAAAATAAAATCGTAAGTTGTCCTTGGTGTGCAGGGGTGATCGCTGGTCGGCACGGTCTCGGTGGGCTGATGGGTCCGTTTCCACGCTGTATCTCTAAAGCCTTTCGTAAAGTCTAATCTCTTGAGCTGATCTGTATATCGTTCAGCCAACATTCCCAGATAGGGTTGCCAACTTCCTCGCTCCCAAATACGGGACATGGTGACGTCACCGCACCATGTGACCTCGCCCAGCCAGCGGCCACGTGCTCCCGCTCCACCAATGGTGGCCACCCGGCCGCTGGCTGGGTGAGGTCACATGGGGCGCGGGGCGGTGACGTCACCCTTTGTCCCTTATTTGGGAGTGAGGAAGTTGGCAACCCTACTAATACGGGACAAGGGCGGTCCCGTACGGGGACAAACTAATTTGGAGTACTGTGTGCAGTTTTGGTCTCCAAATTTGAGGAAGGATATTCTTGCTATTGAGGGCGTGCAGCGTAGGTTTACTAGGTTAATTCCCGGAATGGCGGGACTGTCATATGTTGAAAGACTGGAGCGACAAGGCTTGTATACACTGGAATTTAGAAGTATGAGAGGAGATCTTATCGAAACGTATAAGATTATTAAGGAGTTGGACACGTTAGAGGCAGGAAACATGTTCCCAATGTTGGGGGAGTCCAGAACCAGGGGCCACAGTTTAAGAATAAGGGGTAGGCCATTTAGAACTGAGATGAGGAAAATCAGAGAGTTGTGAATCTGGAATTCTCTACCTCAGAGGCCAATTTTCTGAATGCATTCAAGAGAGAGCTAGATAGAGCTCTTAAGGATAGCGGAGTCAGGGGGTATGGGGAGAAGGCAGGAACGGGGTACTGATTGAGAATGATCAGCCATGATCACTTTGAATGGCGGTGCTGGCTCGAAGGGCCAAATGGCCTCCTCCTGCACCTATTGTCTATTGGCTCAAAATACAGGATGTCCCGGCTAATACGGGACAGTTGGCAACCCTATTCCCAGACTATTGGGCTTGGAGGGTGGACTTCCCCAGTTCCTGATTGTGCCTTGCTGTGGGTGGTCCATGTGATTCTAGGTTCGATAAACAAGTACAGGTTCCTACGCTCTGGGCTTGCTGACTCTGCCTGTTAGAGCAAATGCTGAGGAGATCTGGGCCTCGATTAAGATGTTGCAGACATCACCACAGAGACAGTGGAACTGATAAGGAACTCTAATACTGCATCTCCAACAAAGCTGGGCCGACACTAAAGGGAAGCATTGTCCACTCTTTCATTCATGTGCTATTTGGACATCTCTGGGTGCGGGCCTGAGCTATAGGGAGAGGTTAAGCAGGCTGGCAATCCATTCCCTGGAGCGCAGGAGGATGAGGAGTGATCTAACAGAGGTGTACAAAATCATGAGAGGAATACATCGGCTAGATGCACAGAGTCTCTTGCCCAGGGTAGGGGAATCGAGGACCAGGGGACAAAGGTTTAAGGTGAGGGGGGAGAGATTTAATTGGAATCTTAAGGAGCTTAGTTTTTTCACACATAGGGGGGTGGGTGAATGGAATGAGCTGCCGGAGGAGGTGGTTGAGCCAGGTATTAGCAATTAGACTGGCGCATAGATAGGACAGGTTTAGAGGGATATGGAGGCAAATGCAGGCAAGTGGGACTAGTGTGGGTGGGACATGTTGGTCGGTGTGGGCAGGTTGGGCTGAAGGGCCTGTTTCCCTGCTGTATCACTCTATGACTGCTTGGAGTGATTAGTTCACTGCTGTGTACCCCTGCATAGATTGTGAGGTTTAGGGGTAAGGTCATAAGGAATAGCAGTAGAATTAGGCCACTTGGCCCATCAAGTCAACTCTGCCATTCAATCATGGCTGATCTATCTCCCTCCAAACCCTATTCTCCTGCCTTCTCCCCATTGCCTCTGCTACCTGTACTAAATCAAGAATACTAATCACTAATCAATAATCGAGGTGAGAGGTAACTGTAGGCAGTCCCGTGGTCATCTTCATGTGATCGGCACAGTGGCGCAGCGGTAGAGTTGCTGCCTTACAGTGACTGCAGGGCCGGAGACCCGGGTTTGATCCCGACCACGGGCGCCGTCTGTACGGAGTTTGTACGTTCTCCCCGTGACCTGCGTGGGTTTTCTCCGAGATCTTCGGTTTCCTCCCACACTCCAAAGGCGTGCAGGTTTGTAGGTTAATTGGTTTGGGGTAAATGTGAAAAAAATTGTCCCTAGTGCAAACTCGGCCCAGACAGCAACCGCATTCAGGGTCGAACCTGGGTCTCTGGCGCTGCGAGGCAGCAGCTCTACCCGCTGCGCCACCCTCTGCCACCTTTAAAGTGATCAAGTGTTGGCGACCGGGCTACATCCTGCTTGGCGGGTCCCCTGACTGCTTCTCGCGGGCATCTATCTCAAAGAGATGTGACAGCGAGCTGCCTTGCTGGGTGATGTGATGTGAATAGCCGGATAATCCTGTTTTAATGCTGCCGGGGGTGAGTGATTTATAAATATCAGTTGGGGATGGCTTTGGCAGGGCACGCCCCTTGCCGTTTTGCGTGGGTTAGGGATTATGTACGTGTAGAACGACTGTGTAAACTAACCAGGGTCAAGTCCTTGAAAATACACACTGGCAGAAACAGGGTAGAGTTTGCTGCCGGGCCACATCATGGAGAAGCCACACAATTCTGTCGGCTGAGCCTTGCAGGTCAAAGGCCAAGGGGGGGAGGGTGGTGTCCGATTACTTGCTGTTCACGGTGCGAGCAGGGAGGCGGTAGAGCAGTCAGTAGAGCAGTCAGTGTGTGGAGCGAGCTGGTGTTCTGAGAGCGTTTAAACTGTGCCCGGTATTCAGCTGTTGTGTAGGAGGTGTAGGAACAGCTTCTAACCTACAACCATCAGGCTATTAAACACCACAACCTCCAAATAGGTTTCCAACTGCATAGACTTGCGGGGTATTTTTATTTATTTTTTAGTTCGAAGATAGACACAAATCGCTGGAGTAACTCAGCGGGACAGGCAGCATCTCTGGAGAAAAGGAATAGGTGACGTTTCGGGTCGAGACCCTTCTCCAGACTGCGGGTCAGGGGAAAGCGAAACGAGAGATATAGACTGTGATAGAGAGAGAGAGATATAGATCAAATGAATGAAAGAAATTCTTACTTGCAGCAGCATAACAGAATATGTAAACATAGTACTCTGTAAACAATATCATAAATGGAAAAAAAGTTCCGTCTGTGTGTATATACATAGACTTGGCAGCATTGGTTTAGTCTTTTTGCACTATTATTGCTTGTTGTGTATATGTGTGTGTGTGTGTATATATATATATATATGTGTGTGTGTGTGTGTGTGTGTATAAATATATGTGTGTACGTACACACACAGACTAAAAGACAAAACCAATTCCCCCAAGTCTATGTAGTTCAGAGCTTATTTGGAGGTTGTAGTGTTTAATGGCCTAATGAAGTTGTTCATGAACCTGGACATTGCAGTTTTCAGGCTTCTGTACCTTCTTCCTGATGGCAGGGGTGAAATGAGTGTGTGGCCAGGGTGGTGTGGGTCTCTGGTGGGTAAAAGCTGGCTGCTTTTATGAGGCAGTGACTCCTGTAAATCCCTTTGAATCCCATCATGGGGCAGTCAGAACTAATGATGGACTGGGCAGTGTTCACCACTTTTTGCAGCCTTTTTTGCTCCTGGGCTATTATAGTCTATTCATTTGTCTGCTGTTTAAATATATTGAACTTTGTTGTTGCTCATTATGGGTTTTACAGAGTACTATGTTTACATATCAGCTGTGCTGCTGTAAGTAAGAATTTTATTGTTCCGTTTCGGGGCGTACAACATTAAAACACTTGGTTCGAGAGGCTGTGCAGATGCAAGTTGTGAGGGGAATTGCTGGTAATCTTTCCCAAGGGGCCACTCTATAGTGAGCCAGCCAAGCAGCGAGTTTCCATGGCGACAGAGGCTTCCCATGGTGCCTTTGGGGGACAATCTGTGACGAGAACTACAGGCGACTGCATTTCCAAAATGGCCGTGCAACACCAGGTGACCTGCACAAAATGGAGGGCTCCCCTTCCCGAGAGGGGAGGACATGTGGGCTGAAGTGAGTCTCAGACTCCTGTCGCCTGCCTAGGAAGGCCTAAAGGTTTAGGTTTATTGTCATGTGTACTGATGTACAGTGAAAAGCTTTACTATACGATCAGCATACCACCCAATGTGGAATTCATTGCCACAAATGGCTGAGGAGGCCAAGTCATTGGGTATTTTTACAGTCTGAAGAGGGATCTCGGCTCAAAACAACACCCATTCCATCTCTCCAGAGATGCTGCCCGTCCCGCTGAGTTACTCCAGCATTTTGAGTCTATCTTCAGGTGTTTTTAAGGTGCAGATTGGCAGTTTAGTTAATTTTGAGATGCAGCGTGGCAACGGCTCTTTGGCCCACTGAGCCCGCACCAACCAGCGATCCCCACACACTAGGGACAATTTACTATTTTCCCAAGCCAATTAACCTACAAACCTGTACGCTTTGATAGTGTGGGAGGAAAATGGAGTTCCCGGAGAAAACTCATGCAGTCACAGGGAGATTGTACAAACCCCACACAGACAGCACCAGTAGTCAGGATCTAACCCGGGTCTTTGGCGGTGCCGTGATTAGTAAGGGTGTCGGGGATTATGCGGAGAAGGCAGGAGAATGGGGTTGAGATGGGAGGATAGATCAGCCATGATTGAATAGACTTGATGGGCCGAATGGCCTAATTCCGCTGCTATGAACTTATCAGGTACAATCCAGTCAAGGAAATGAAATATTAAAAGAGTGGAGCAATTGTATTGGAAGGTAGGTGATCCTACACTGGGAAGAACAAGCAAATTGTCGGCAGGAATGGGAGTGTGGGTGAGATGTTGACAAGCAAACTCTTTGGTTTTGTCAGAGGTTGTAGAGGTTCCAGATGGAAAACTGAATATCTGTTGTTGTTTTTAATCCAGGTGTCGAGGAGCGTGTGATGCTGTCGACCAGTGGAGATGTTTGGGACTGGTCACGTTGGCTTGGCCATGTTTGCCATCATTCCCTCTACTTGGACCCACGGAGCCCGAGGAAAGGATTGAAGCAGGTGCTCCAGCTGGAGGACTGGCGCGAGACGTGCAGAGGGTTTGGAGCTTCAGAGCTGAGCAACGCTGCTCCTGAGGGCCACCCATCTCTCTCACATACCTCCATCGCGCTTCCAATCTTTAAGACAAGAGACGCCAAAATGGCCACCGTCGTGGTAGCTGGCGGCGGCGGACTGATTCAATGGATGGCTGGGCCAGGTTGTGGTGCTATTTTCTGGCCCATTTGGTAAGGGCCTTTTGTGGCCTTTTGCTACTGCATGGGACAGAGACAGTGTGTGCATCAGGCACGTGAAGGTACTACCATCTGACGCACAGGTATGGAGAGATCTTCCTGGGTCAGTTCTTGTGATCTCCACCTCCTTGACCGTATCGGAGCACGTTTACATGGTTCAGGGACACAGCCCGGAAGCAGGCCCTTCAGGCCCACCAAGTCCACGCCGACCAGCGATGACCCTTGCACACAAGTCTTATGTTATCCCACCTTCACATCCACTCCCCACACACTGAGCGGAGGACAATTCTTCAGAGGCTGATTCACCTACGAACCCACACGTCTTTGGGATGTGGAAGGAAATGGGCGCGCCCAGAGTAAACCCAGACGGTCACTGGGAGAGCTGGCAGACTTTACACGGGCTGCTCCTCAGGTCGGGGTTGAACACGGGTCTGTGGTGCTGTGAAGGAAGGAACTGCAGATGCCGGTTTACATCGAAGGTTGACACGAAATGCTGGAGTAACTCAGCGGGACGGGTGGGCATCTCTGGAGAATCTGGCGCTGTGAGGCAGCAGCTCTACCAGCTGCGTCATCATGCTGCCCCTTGGGTATGCAGTGGTTGAAGGAAGGGACTTTCCACTGTTGCCTGAAGACCAGTGCTGCAGAACTGGCTGAACCTGTCTCCAGGAAGCAACCTTGTTAAAGCTGGAACCTGTTCTTGACCAGAATCTGTGAACTGAGGTCCTGTTATTTTTACTCCATTCACACAGGCTAGACACAGAAGGTGGAATTCTTTGCCACAGAAAGCTGTGGAGGCCAAGTCAGCGGATAGTTTTAAGGCAGAGACGGATAGATTCTTGATTAGTAATGGGTGTCAGAGGTTATGGGGAGAAGGCAGAAGAATGGGGTTAGGTGGGAGAGATAGATCAGCCAAGATTGAATGGCGGAGTAGGCTTGATGGGCCGAATGGCCTAATTCTACTCTGCTTCCTTATGACCTCCTTTTGTTATTTGGATGTTAATTTTTTGCCATAACTCTTGCATGTTCTCTCACACTTTGCATTTGGCAAAAGTTTAATTGAGGAATCCAAGATAAAACACACCTTAATAAAATCTACCAAGATTGCCCAACCTCCACAGAGGAAGGCATCTGCCCTCCTTGTCGTAAGCAAGTAGATTTTTACGCCTCGTTTTGTTGTTTCACAAACCTTTTTTTAAAAAGCTCTATTTTCGTGTTGGGGGTGTTTGTTGAAGTTAAATCCCATGAGGGAACAACCCGGTGGGTTTGTGTATCATTTTGCCCACTGCCGTGTGTAAACTTGCCTCGTGTTAGGTGATCCACTCTTTCCATCCTGTTTAGGGGTTGCCAACTTGGTTTGTCCCGTACGGGATCGCCCTTGTCCCGTATTAGGCCCGGACGTCGCTGTAGGCCCGGACACTGTAGTCCCGGACAGTGTAGGCCCGGGCGTTGCCTGACGAAGGTTGCTTAGCAACCCGCCTCCCGGCCCGGACGGCAGCCATTGGTGGAGCGGAGCACGTGGCCGCTGGCTGGGTGAGATCACATGCGGGCGCGGGGCGGTGATGTCACACTTTGTCCCTTATTGGGGCCATTGTAGTGAGTTCTTCCCCCAGCTTTACCATTGCCTTTAGAAAGGAGACGAGAAGCAATTTCCTTAGAGGGTGGCGAATCTGTGGAATTCATTGCCACAGACAGGGGGTGGAGGCCAAGTCAATGGATATTTTTAAGGCGGAGAGTGATAGATTCTTGATTAGTACGGGTGTCGGTGGGGGGGGAAGGGCGGTTACGGGGAGAAGGTAGGAGTATGGGGTTGAGAGGGAAAGATAGATCGGCCATGATTGAATGGCGGATTAGACATGATGGGCCGAATGGCCTATGACTTATAAGCTACATTCCTGAGTAAAGTCCATTTGAGTAATTTCCCTTATCTGTGTTGAATGCTAACCTGATTTTGGAAGGGCAGAGTTTGGGGATAATGCAATAGATGAAGTAGTTTGCAT
Organism: Rhinoraja longicauda; assembly: GCF_053455715.1. Classification (NCBI taxonomy): domain Eukaryota; kingdom Metazoa; phylum Chordata; class Chondrichthyes; order Rajiformes; family Arhynchobatidae; genus Rhinoraja; species Rhinoraja longicauda. The sequence goes on along the minus strand of NC_135980.1, from coordinate 24,948,031 downwards.
CAAGAAGCCATTGGGATCACCTCAGTGGAAGCTCTCTCACCCCACCATTTAACCAAGGTATACACGTCGGTCGGAGTTTAAATGAGGTCTTTTCACCACATGTCGCTGGACATTGGAAGCTCTAAGGCGACAATGAAGCACCCAGCCCCTATAGTCTGGGTACAAAGAAGTCTTGGTTGTCATGTTAACAGCTGCTGATTCCCCTCACGTTCACCCTGAGAGTTATAAAAGCCGTCTCCAGCACTGGGGAATATTTGAATGCTTCACCCTCTAAGATGGAGCGGTTAAATTTAAATGAAGGAAACGATTTGCATTCTTGTTTATACTGTAGATGTTTTGTGCGTACCGGAGAGAGATTGTTTTCTAACAATGTAGGGAATTTGCATTGAGAGCTCTTCTGTAACTTTGTCTGACCTGCACAGCTGTCTGTCTGTGTTTGTCTGCTTCAGAGTCTTGGGCTTGAAGCTGTGTGTTTAACACTGTCACTTTAATTTTGAAGATCTCAATAAATGGTCTTTGAACAAGGATCTTGGCTTTATTATTTTTTAGTTTTGGTTCATTATTATTTTTTAGTTTGGAGATACAGAGCTGAAACAGGACCTTCAGTCCACCGGATCTACACCGACCAGCGATCCCTGCACATTAACACTGTCCTGCACACATTGGGGACAATTTACACTTGTACCAAGCCGATTAACCTACAAACCTGTACATCTTTGGAGTGTGGGGTGAAACCGAAAAAAGACAATAGACAATAGGTGCAGGAGTAGGCCATTTGGCCCTTCGAGCCAGCACCGCCATTCAATGTGTAAGAAAATAACTGCAGATGCTGGTACAAATCGAAGGTATTTATTCACAAAATGCTGGAGTAACTCAGCGGGTCAGGCAGCATCTCAGGATAGAAGGAATGGGTGACATTTCGGGTCAAGACCCTTCTTCAGACTGATGTCAATTCATTGTGATCATGGCTGATCATTCACAATCAGTACCCCGTTCCTGCCTTCTCCCCATACTTTAAGAGATTCTCTGCTATCTTTAAGAGCTCTATCTAGCTCTCTCTTGAAAGCATCCAGAGAATTGGCCTCCACTGCCTTCTGAGGCAGAGAATTCCACAGATTTACAACTCTCTGACTGAAAAAGGTTTTTCTTCATCTCCATTCTAAATGGCCTACCCCTTATTCTTAAACTGTGGCCCCTTGTTCTGGGACCACATTGGGAACATGTTTCTTGCCTCTAACGTCTCCAATCCCTTAATAATCTTATATGTTTCAATAAGATCCCCTCTCATCCTTCTAAGTTCTGGATGGCTTGCAGAAAGCATTTCACTGTATTTCCGCCCCCTTGCCAATAAATAAGCTAAACTAAACCTGAGTGAATGCTTCAGATAACTGATCTTTGATTAGAATCGAGCTGTGAAAGTATGAGAAGAATGGCAAATTTAAACTGGTGGATTCATCCATGGGTGCTGCAGTAACTCAACAGGTCAGGCAGCATCCGTGGAGCATCTCTGGAGTCTGAAGAATTGTCCTGTCCCGAAACGTCACCTATTCCTGTTTTCCCCCAGAGATGCTGCCTGGGCCGCTGAGTTACTCCAGCACGTTGTGTCCGTCTCTGGAGAATACGGATATGTGATGTTTGGGGTTTAGACCCTTCTTCTGACTGAGATACTCCAGCACTTTGTTGTCACCTCATTGGTGATCCCCAGACCATCTTCGATCGGACATTGGTCGACACAAAATGCCGGCGTATATCAGCTATATTCTCTGCTACCTTTAAGAGCTCTATCTAGCTCTCTCTTGAAAGCATCCAGAGAATTGGCCTCCACTGCCTTCTGAGGCAGAGAATTCCACAGATTTACAACTATCTGATCTTGTGGAAAACCCACGCAGGTCACGGGGAGAACGTACAAACTCCGGACGGACATCACCCATAGCTGGGATCTGGTGCTGTCAGGCAGCAACTCCTACTGCGCCACCACTTTTTTCTCGTTTTTATTTTCTCGTTCTTTCTCCTGCTGCATGTTCTTTTTAGCTAGAGTTTGGTCTTGTTTCCAAAATATTTGCTTCCAGAAAAGATAGGTGATTATGTGGCATTCACCAATGAGTTAGATAGAGCTCTGGGGGCCAGCGGAATCAAGGGATACGGGGAGAAGGCAGGCACGGGTTACTGATTACGGATGATCAGCCATGATCACAATGAATGGCGGTGCTGGCTCAAAGGACCAAATGGCCTCCTCCTGCACCTGTTTTCTATGTTTCTATTCTGCATCATTCAAGACAGGTGTGTGTGCAAGAGAGGAACTGGGAAATTCAACAGCATGTCCCCCAAAAAGGATGACTTTAAGTGGCAGGGAATCTGTCTCTACTGTGACTAAGGTGCCCCATCTAAAGTAGGCCCATTTGAATTCCTGCAGACATCCGGTAGAGTTGCTGCTTTACAGCGAATGCTGCGCCGGAAACTCAGGTTCGATCCTGACTACGGGTGCTGACCTGTAAGGAGTTTGTACGTTCTCCCCGTGACCTGCGTGGGTTTTCTCCGAGATCTTCGGTTTCCTCCCACACTCCAAAGACGTACAGGTATGTAGGTTAATTGGCTGAGTTAATGTAAAAATTGTCCCTAGTGGGTGTAGGACAGTGTTAATGTGCGGGGATCGCTGGGCGGCACGGACTTGGAGGGCCGAAAAGGCCTGTTTCCGGCTGTATATATATGATATGATATGATAACATGCTTGTTCAATTGCTTTTTGAATGCCTTGGAAGGGAGTTTGGGGACTGGGGGCCAAAGTACAGAATAAAATTCGTATCCATGAGTGGTGACTTTAGACATACAGCGTGGAAACAGGCCCTTCGGCCCACCGAGACTAGCAATCACCCCCTACACTAGTTCTCTCCCACACACACACTAAGGAAAATTTACAGAAGCCAATTAACCTGTAATCCTGCACGCCTTTGGAATGTGGGAGGAAACTAGAGCACCTGGAGAAAACCCACGCAGGTCACGGGGAGAACGTGCAAACTATACGGACAGCACCCGCGGTCAGGATCGAACCCCGGTTCTCCGCGACGTTTGTAAAACGTTGGGTAAGTTAGGCTTGCTTGCCCTTCAACGAATGGGAATTGGTGCTGGCTCAATTGTTCACTTTTTAAATCTGTGATTGCTTAACCCATCTCTGGTACACGTAGAGCAAGGGAACAGGCTCCTTTGGCCCTCAATGTCCATGCTGAACATGACACCAAGTGAAACTAATCTCTGCCTGCGCGTGATCCATATCCCATCATTCTCTGCGTATCCCCGTGACTTACTACGAGTGCCTTGAAAGCCGCTACCATTTCTGCCTCCTCCACCACCCCCCCCTTGGGCAGGTGAGTGGGCAAAGGCCAGAGATGAAGGGGAGACAAAAGGTTGTCAGATTAGGGTGGCACGGTGCCTTGCAGCACCAGAGATCCAGGTTCGATCCTGACTACGGGTGCTGTCTGTACGGAGTTTGTACGTTCTCCCCGTGACCTGCGTGGGTTTTCTCCGGGATCTCCGGTTTCCTCCCACACTCCAAAGACGTACAGGCTTGCAGGTTAATTGGCTTGGTAAAATGGTAAATTATCGCTAGTGTGTGTGTGTGTGTGTGTGCAGGATAGTGCAGGTGAGCAAGGATCACTGGTCGGCGCGGACCCGGTGGACCGACGAGCCTGTTTCTCCAAAGGAGAAAAGAGGAGTGAAAGGAGTGAGGAGTGTGGGAGGGGGGTATAGGTGGAGACAGTGGGGGAGGGTGATGTAGGTGGAGACGATGGGGGGGGGGGGACTCAATGGGATTGAGGTACATGGGGATGGGAGATGTGTGTACGAAGCAGGGGAGAGGAGTGGGGTGGGTGGGAGATATGGGTGCGCACCAGGGTTGGGCACACGGGGTGGGTGTCTTTGCCTCACCCGCCACAGAGTGCAGGGTGCCCAAAGGCGATGGGTCTCCCCGTCGCCTGTAAACTCGTGCCAGTACATTGTTCCCCCACACTGACTGCGTCTGGATAATGAGAGGGCAGCACAGGGCCCAGCGGCAGAGCTGCTGCCTTACGGTGCCAGAGATGAAGGTTCGATCCTGACCACAGGTTCTATCTGTATGGAGTTTGTACGTTCTCCCCGTGACCGCGTGGGTTTTCTCCGGCTGCTCCGGTTTCCTCCCACTTTCCAAAGACGTGCGGGTTTGTAGGTTAAAAGTCTTCTGTAAATTGGAAATTGTCCCCAGTGTGCCGGACAGTGCTAGTGCATGGGGTGATCGCTGGTCAGCACGAACTCGGTGGGCCGAAGGGCCTGTTTCCATGCTGTACCTGTAAAGTATGAAAGTAAAGGTTCTGTTCCATTACCTTCTGGGCCCTGAATAACCCAACGGTATGAACATTGATTTGTCTAACTTCAAGTAAATCTTGCATCCCCCCTCTCCCCGTCTCTCCCCCTCCCTCGACGTCGTACTAGTTTCACTGTCGTCCTGGTGAGTTTCATTGTCTGTAACCCGTTTTCACCTAGCCCACAGGTAACAATGGCCTGTTTCCTTTATCGTCATTACTTTATTGCGTATCTTTCATTAATTTGTTCCATATCACCATCTATATATCTCTCGTTTCTCTTTCCCCGACTCCCCTGAGTCTGAAGAAGGGTCTCGACCCGAAACGTCACCTATTCCTTTTCTCCAGAGATGCTGCCTGTCCCGCCGAGTTATTCCAGCATTTTGTGTGTCTCATAATTATGGGAGTGTTTGCCTCAGTCACCGCTGACATCTGACCCCACATGCCCCGCCAGCCTGCGTCTGCCAGCAAGTCCTTAGTTTCACCCATCATTATCCTTCGATCTCCACAGCTCATCAGTTTTAATATGAACTAACCTCTTCTAGGAACTGTTAATCATCCGCAAGGTGTTGCCTTTCAATTTAATTGCTCTGCCCAGCTTCCAAGGGAGGGACTCGTCATCCTCATGGTATCGGGTGGTAGCATGGTATAAGGGCAGGCAGTGAAAGAGCATTCATTTCTCCCACCCCACCCACATAGAAACATAGAAAATAGGTGCAGGAGGAGGCCATTTGGCCCATCAAGCCAGCACGGTCATTCATTGTGATCATGGCTGATCGTCCACGACCAGTAACCCGTGCCTGCCTTCTCCCCATATCCCTTGATTCCACTAGCAGGTTATTCGGCCCAATGTGGCCTGATGTATGGAACAAGCTGCCAGAGAAGGCAGAGACTAGCCCATGATTGAATGGCGGAGTAGACTCGATGGGCCGAATGGACTAATTCTACTCCGGTATCTTGTATCTTGAGATGGTAGCTGTGGCCGATACTATAACTACACTTACAAAACATTTGGACAGGTACCATGGGTATGAAAAGTTTGGAAGGATGGCAGAGCCTAGAAGCAGTGACCACAGCCTCAGAATAAAAAGAGGTATGAAAGGAGATGAGGAGGAATTTAATTAGTCAGAGGGTGGTGAATCTGTGGAATTCATTGTGGCAGATGGTAGTGGAGGCCAAGTCAATGGATATTTTTAAGGCCGAGATCGACAAGTTCTTGATTAGTACGGGTATCAGAGGTTATGGGGAGAAGGCAGGAAATTGGGGTTGAGAGGGAAAGATAGATCAGCCGTGATTGAATGGCAGAGTAGACTTGATGGGCCGAATGGCCTGATTCTGCTTCTAGAAGTTATGGGCACGAATTTGAGCCACACACTGGCAAATGGGACTAGCGTTGATGAGGCACCTTGGCCGACATGGGCAAGTTGGGCCGAATGGCTTGTTTCCCGATGAGAACTTGATGTTAGTATTGCAAATATTGGAGACAAATGTAATGATATGTGCTATGGCAGTAATTATCACCACTGCATTGCTATACAACTATAGACCTATGAATAAGGTTTATCTATGGCCACCAAATCTTGTATTGACAGTTGAACCAGTCCCCGACACTAACCTAACCACAGGTTAAGTACACAGTGTGTAGCGACCACTCACAGACTGGTACCACACAGAACGAGGCCATTTGGCCAGTCGAGCCTGTGCTGACCCATTGAGCATATCCAATTAACTGCACCCCCATCAGAGCTTTCCCCGAGACCTGCCGATTATTTATCCGATTCCATCTCAAAGGTTGCTCATATTTAAGAAACAAACTTTGTGAATTAGGTCTCATCCAGGAACTCCACACAAAGACAGCATCTGTTTAGCAACTTGCTCAAACCCAGCGATGAGACGCTTTGCAGCCAGTTAGGCCGTGTTTGAAGAGCAGTCACAGAGTCGTAGAGTGATGCAGCATGCAAACAGGCCCTTAGGCCCAACTTGCCCACATGTCCCATCTACACTAGCCCCACCTGCCTGCGTTTGGCCCATATCCCTCTAAACCCGTCCCATCCAGTTACCTGTGTAAATGTTTCTTAAACATTGCAATAGTCCCAGCCTCAACTACCTCCATCGGCAGCTCGTTCCATACATCCACCACCCTTTGTGTGAAAAAACTACCCCTCAGATTCCTATTAAATCTTTCCCCCTTCACCTTAAACCTATGTCCTCTGGTTCTCGATTCCCCTACTCTGGGCAAGAGTGCGCCTACCCGATCTATTCGTCTCATGATCTTACACACAGCCTCTAGGCAGTAGTTGGATAAGCACTGTCAGATGTTGACACCTGAAGGATCTTCCCTCACCCTCTTTGAAAAGACATTGTGGGATTTTTACTTGCATTTAGTTTAGAAACACAGGGTAGAAACAGACCCTTCGGCCTACCGGGTCCACGCCGACCAGCGATCACCGTTCACCAGTTCTCTCCGACACACTGGGGAAGATTTACAGAAGCCAATTGACCTACAAACCTGCACGTCTTTGGAACGAGGGAGGAAACTGGAGCACCAGTAGGAAACACACACGGTCACAGGGGGAATGTGCAAACTCCACACAGACAGCACCCACAGTCAGGATTGAACCTGGGTCTCTGGCGCAGTGAGGTAGCAGCTCTACCGCCGCGCCACTGCGCTGCCCGGATATAAGGATGTCATATGTGTAGGATGGAACCGCAGGTGCTGGTTTAAACCGAAGATAGACGCAAAAAACACTCCAAAGACGTACAGGTATGTAGGTTAATTGGCTGGGTAAATGTAAAAATTGTCCCTAGTGGGTGTAGGATAGTGTTAATGTACGGGGATCGTTGGGCGGCACGGACTTGGTGGGCCGAAAAGGCCTGTTTCCGGCTGTCTATATATGATATGATATGATATGACAAAATGCTGGAGTAACTCAGCGGGGCAGGCAGCATCTCTGGAGAGAAGGAATGGGTGACGTTTCTCAAGAAGGGTCTCGACCCGAAACGTCACCCATTCCTTCTCTCCAGAGATGATGCTGCCTGGGTTTTTACTCCAGCTTATTGTGCCTGTATCAGGATGTCTGTCACCTGTCAGGCAGGACCTCTGATATCGCAACTCTAACTCAGAGCTGTATTGGGCTGGAATTTCTAACCCTCAGCTGGGTAATTCCTTCATGCACCGCCCTGCGTCAGAGACCAGCAACCTGCCCACTGAGTCACAGTGACACCCGCTCCCACAACCAGGCACGAGAACAGCAGTGGCCAGCGTTGATTAATGTCCTGTCACGCAGCAATGGCAAGAGGAAATGGATGACTATAAAGTCAGTAACTCGAAGCAGGTTTCAGTGGGACACTGACCTCCGTGAAGACGTGATACGCTAGTGATTATTTCATGAAGAAATCCTATCCTTTTCAGAATAAGCTGGAAATTCAACTTGCCTGCGTCACAAAAGTGCCCATCCTTTAGTCGGTACCTAATGGTGTGAATGCCCCCGAGGGAGCTGTGACAAAATACAGTGAGAGATAATGCGAGCCTTGATCTTAATCTGAAATAGAAGGAAGTTCCCCAGATACTACGTGATCTCCCGGTTGCCACAACACTTAAAGCTCCCCCTCCCATTCCCACGCTGACCTCTCTGTCCTGGGGAAGGGGTTGCCAACTATCTCACTCCCAAATACGGGACAAGGTGACGTCACCGTCCCGCGCCCCACGTGAACTCACCCAGCCAGCGGCCACGTGCTCCCGCTCCACCAATGGCGGCCGCCCGGGCCGGGAGGCTGGTTGCTATGGAACCTCCGTTAGGTGAACACACTCGGCCCCACTCCTCGAACGCGCTCCGTCAGCCTACACTGTCCCGGCCGACAGCAGCCCACGGGCCTAATACGGGGCAAGGGCGGTCCCGTGCGGGACAAACCAATTTAGCCCAAAATACGGGATGTCCCGGCTAATACGGGACAGTTGGCAACCCTGGTCCTGGGCTTCCTCCACTGGCAGAATGAGGCCTAGCGAAAACTGGACAAACATCACGCCATATTTCGCTTGGGCAGCTTACAACCCAGCAGTATGATCTCTCTAACTTCAAGTAACCCTTGCATTCCCCCTCTTTCTCTGTCCCTCTCCCAACTCTAGTCATTGGACTAGTTTTACCGTCACCCTGTTGAGTTCCACAGTCCGTATAACTCGTTGTCACCTACCCTGCAGCCAACAATGGACCATTGTGGGCTCCACATTTCCTTGATTACTGTTGCTTTCTGTATATCTTCCATTCGCTCGTCCTAAGTATCTCTCGTTCCCCTCTCCCCTGACTCTCAGTCTGAAGAAGGGTCTCGACCCCGAAAGGCCACCCGTTCCTTTCCTCCAGAGATGCTGCCTGTCCCACTGAGTCGCTCCAGCATTTTGTGTCTATGTTCCCGAGATATACGACAGGCCGGGCGGTATCCGTGAAGAAAGGAAGTTAATGTTTCATTTTGTTCATTATTTTTGCTACGAAGGAATATTTCGCGACAACTTCTGGCTTTTTAACACCTTTGCCCGGCGGTGATAATCAAAGTGAACACGGTACATTCGCTCAACATTGCCTTGATAATGAACAGCACAGTGCCTGTAAATTCCTTAGTGTGGTGGCAAATAGCTGAGACTGAGTTATCAGCGAGACATCACGTTTTGAAGGTGATAAACTCTCAACTGACACCAGAGGCTCGTTGCTGGTCAGTTTTGCCGAACACTTGCGCTCTGTCCGCCAAGGCCTACAGGGATCTCCTGGTTGCTGACCATTTTAACTCCCATTCCCACACTATGTTTTCCTTGATCTCCATCCCCTTTGTCTCGTTTTCACACCTTGCATTTCCTTATCTCTGTATCTCCCTCTCCCCTGACTGTCAGTCGGTAGAAGGCTCTCGACCCCGAACGCCACCCATTACTTTAATACCACCAAGACCAAGGAGCTGATCATCAACTTCCGTAGGACACACAATTGATCTTTATCAACGGGGACAGTGTGGAGAGAGTGTCCAGCTTCAAGTTTCTGGGCATTCACATTTCGGAGGACCTAACATGGTCCACTAACACTGCTGCGCTGGTCAAGAAGGCACAGCAACGACTGTTCTACCTAAGAACACTGAAGAAGTCTGGTCTACCCCAACAGCTGCTGACGACCGTCTACCGCTGCACCATAGAGAGCATCCTAACACATGGCATCCCTGTGTGGTACCTCAGCTGCACGGAGGCAGAGAGGAAAGCTCTTCAGCGGGTAGTCCATAGAGCTCAGAGGACTATCGGAACACAGCTACCAGACTTGGAGGGCATCTACAACACATGATGCCTCAGAAAAGCCACCAGCATCCACAAAGACTCTTCACACCCCTGCAACTTCTACCATCGGGCAGACGATACAAGGCCTTCTACGCCCGCACCTCCAGACTCAGGAACAGCTTCATCCCCAGGGCCATAGCTGCTATGAACCGGTCCTGCTGAGCCGGATGGTCACATCGCACAGTGAACCGGCACAGATCTACTTGCACTTTATTCTGTTTTTAAACTGTTTTAATTTGTTTCATTGGGTTGTTTAAATTAATACTGACTAGCTAATTAATTTATTGCATCGTATGGGAGGCGCATTCCCAATCTCGTTGTACCCCTGTACAATGACAATAAAGATATATTGTATTGTATTGCATTCCTTCTCCCCAGAGACGCCACCTGTCTCGCTGAATTACTCCAGCATTTTGTGTCTATCTTCGGTTTAAACCGGCATCTGCAGTTCCTTCCTACAATAGACAATAGACAATAGACAATAGGAGCAGGAGGGGGCGGCCATTCGGCCCTTCGAGCCAGCACCGCCATTCAATGTGATCATGGCTGATCATTCTCAATCAATTCCTGCCTTCTCCCCATACCCCCTAACTCCGCTATCCTTAAGAGCTCTATCTAGCTCTCTTGAATATTACCCACACTGCCCTTTTTGTCCTGGGCGTCCTCTATTGCCAGAGAGAAGCCTCACGCAAACTGGCGGAACAGCACCTCATATTCTACTTAAGATAGACACAATAAGCTTCTCCCTCCATCCCTCCCCCACCCAAGTGGCTCCAGCTTCTCGTTGTCACCCAACAAAAACAGCTAACAATGGCCTGTTTCCTTTATCATCGTTATTTTTTTTGCGTGTCTTTCATTCATTGTTCTTTATCTCTCCACATCATCATTTATATCTCTCGTTTCCCTTATCCCTAACTAGTTTGAAGAAGGGTCTCGACCCGAAACGTCACCCATTCCTTTTCTCCAGAGATGCTGCCTGTCCCGCTGAGTTACTCCAGCATTTTGTGTCTACCTTCGATTTAAACCAGATTCTGCAGTTCCTTCCGACACATATTCTACTTGATTAGCTTACATCCCAATGGTATGAAAAATGCATTCTCCAATTTTAGGTAACCTCTAACACCCTCTTTCCCCCATCCTTTTCTCCCCCCTCCGTCCCCACTGCCCCACCTATTTCACCCCTCCCCCCTTCTCCAACATTCCTCCCTCTGCACAATTCACAATTCTTCAATCCTGTCTCACACCTTCTGCTTTTATCTCTGGCCTTTGTTCCAATCATCTGCCTATCACAACCCTCCTCGCCTGTGTCCACCTATTACCTGCCATGCTTTGTCCTGTTTCTCCTCTCTTCCTGCTCTCTTCTCTCTCCCTACAATCAGTTTGAAGGAGGGCCCTGAACCAAAACTTCACCTATCCATGTTCTCCAGAGATGCTGCCTGTCCCGCTGAATTGCTCCAGCACTCTGTGTCCCTTTACTGAATCAACAGTCCGGCTGAATTAACTCTCCATTGCGTTCAATTAGTCTCTGGCGCTGTGAGGCAGCAACTCAGCCGCTGCGCCACTGTGCAGTGAATTGTTTAGATGTTCACTGAAACTCGGCAGCAGACACACCTCGGGCAACATGCAGTCCCCTCTGTCTGAGCTTATCGAGGTCTAGATTATTATTTTTTTAGATTTAGAGATACAGCGCGGAAACAGGCCCTTCAGCCCACCGAGTCCGCGCCGCCCAGCGATCCCCGCACATTAACACTATCCTACACCCACTAGGGACAATTTTTACATTTTACCCAGCCAATTAACCTACATACCTGTACGTCTTTGGAGTGATGGAGGAAACCGAAGATCTTGGAGAAAACCCACGCAGGTCACGGGGAGAACGTACAAACTCCGTACAGACGGCGCCCGTAGTCAGGATCGAACCTGAGTCTCCGGCGCTGCATTCGCTGTAAGGCAGCAACTCTACCGCTGTGCCAAAATGAGGCCATTCAGCCCCTTGTGTGTGTGGTCTGTAATTGACGAAAGTCAGGCCCATCCATACCTCAGCCCAAATCTCAGCTCACACCTTAAGCTGCACGGTGGCGCAGCGGTGGAGTTGCTGTCTTACAGCGCCAGAGACCTGGGTTTGATCCTGACTACGGGTGCTGTCTGTACGGAGTTTGTACGTTCTCCCTGTGACCTGTGCGGGTTTTCTCCGAGATCTTCGGTTTTCTTCCCTCACTCCAATGACGTACAGGTTTGTAGGCTGATTAGCTTTGTATAATTGTAAATGGTCCTTAGTGTGTGTAAGGTAGTGTTAGTGTGCGGGGATTGCTGGTCGGCACAGACTCGGTGAAGGGCCGAAGGGCCTGTTTCCACGCTGTATCTCTAAACTAAACTAAACAAAATGGCTCAGCTTTGTCGGATAATCTTTATCCTGCTACCCAGTAACAATCACCATTCAGCTTTATTCTCCTTTCAAAGGTCTTGTTTACAACTGATTGAGTCATGCTTCCGGTTAATACCATTCAATTGGCTGTTATATTGATATAGTTGGTCTAGTTACTTAAGAGATTTCTCAACTCTATTTACAGTCTACATCAATGATAAAGATGAAAGGAATATTTCTTTTGTTGCCGGATTTGGCGGATGTAACTGAGTCCTTGCTTGGGGATGTAACAGGTGGAGTGCTTGAGTCAGCAGTTCTTGCCCCTCAATAGTTTCCTTCTCACATAAGTTCTAGGAGGAGAATTAGGCCATTCGGCCCATCAAGTCTACTCCGCCATTCACTCACGGCTGATCTATCTCTCCCTCCTAACCCCATTCTCCTGCCTTCTCCCCGTAACCCTTGACTCCCGTACTTATCAAGAATCTGTCTATCTCTGCCTTAAAAATATCTACTGGCTTGGCCTCCACAGCCCTCTGCGGCAAAGAATTCCACAGATTCACCACCCCTTGACACAGGAAACTAAAGTAATTTCTCCTTCCTAAAACAACGTCCTTTAATTCTGAGGCTATGACCTCCAGTCCTGGACATTCCCATTAGTGGAAACATTCTCTCCACATCCAATATCCATAAATATGTACATGTGGCAATAAAGCCCCATTGACCACCGACCATTGAAGAGTCAGAATGCTGGATTAACCTCAGACACTATGGAGATGGAGTCATTGAATGTATTCAAGGCTGAGATAGATTTTCTGGCTGTACTCGGGGTAATGTGGATACTGGGTGCGGGTGTCAGGGGTTATGGGGCGAAGGCCGGAGAATGGGGTTGAGAGGGAAGGATAGATCAGCCATGATTGAATGGCGGAGGAGACTTGATGTGCCGAATGGTCTAATTCTGCTCCTGGAACCTAGGAGCCTATGACACCAGGCCCACAGCAAACTAAAGTCTTCAGTCAAACTGAAACTTGTGGAATTCATTGCCACAGACGACTGCGGAGGCCAGGTCATTGGGTATTTTTTAAAGCAGAGATTGATAGTAAGAGGGTTAGAGGTTACGGGGAGAAGGCAGGAGATTGGGGTTGAGTGGGAGAGATAGATCAGCCAGAATCGAATGGTGGACCAGACTCGATGGACCGAATGGCTTAATTCTGCTCCTGCGTCTTTTGGTCTGATGCCTCTGGGCAGTAATGTCCAACCTTGACTGCAATACCCACATCCCGTGAAGGAACAGCCCGAACCACCAGTATTAGAGGAGGCAGGCCACTACTAGACCCAGTAAACCCATATGATCTAATGTTTCACCGACTGTCAGTTGGCAGTGACTGACAATCTGCCCGGCCTCCTTACTCAGCCCTGACTGCTGGGTGAACTCAGTTCCATGTACGAATCTTGAACATCGAACAACGTTCAAGGAATTCAAGATACAATGTTCAAGATTCTTAATAGTCACCACGTTATCTCATTGGAAACAGGACCAGCAACGCAAGCTAGCGCTGCCTCAAACTTAGATCATGATCCATCAGTCTGAAGAACGGTCCAAACCCGAAACGTCACCTCTAGTCTTTACTGATACAGCACGGAAACAGGCCCTTTGGCCCATCGGTACTGTGATCACTAGCACTATCCCACACATTCGGGACAATTTACAATTAACCTACAAACCTGTACGGCTTTGGATTGTGGGAGGAAACCGGAGGACCTGGAGAAAACCCACGCGGTCACAGGGAGAACGTACAAACACCGTACAGACAGCGCCCGTGGTCAGGATGGAGCCCGGGGTCTCCGGTGCTGCAAGGCAGCAACTCTACCGCTGCGCCACCCCGCTGTGTCACCTATTCCATGCTCTCCAGAGAACCTGCTGCCCAACCTGCTGAGTCACTCCGGCACTTCGGTGTCTATTTTTAAACGGTGAGAGACTGAAAGGTTTTGTTGGTCAGAGGGATTGAAACAGAAGAGGCTCAGTGCGGAGGAGGATACGTTGTGCAGCTGTGAGCAATTTCAAGGAAGGAAGGTCAGACGCCTGCTTGTTCCCTGAGTCAACGCTGTGTAACAGCTGGAGCTGAGTGGCCTCGTTGCTCCAGGGAACAATTATGCAATTATTACAGAAACAAAACCCTCTCTTGATTTAATACTTAGAAATCCTCGGCATAATTGAACACAGAACCCGACACCCCTCAGATTCTTATCTGAGGAGGATCTTTTCCACACAAAGAGTGGTGGGTGTAGGGAACAGGCTGCCAGAGGAGGTGGTTGAGGCTGGGACTATCCCAACGTTTAAGAAACAGTTGGACAGGTACATGGATAGGACAGGTTTGGAGGGAAGTGGGCTAAACGCAGGCAGGTGGGACTAGTGTAGCTGGGACATATTGGCTGGTGTGGGCATGTTGGGCCGAAGGGCCAGTTACCACACTGTATCACTCTACGACTCTGTGACTCTAAACGGCCAAATTTATCTTTATTTAGTTTCGTTTATTGCCAAGTGTACCGGGTGAAAAGCTTTTTTGTTGCATGCTAACCAGTCAGCGGAAAGACTATACATGATGACCATCGAGCCCGTCCGCAGATACAGGATAAAGGGAACGACGTTCAGTCCAGGGAAGTCTGAGTAAAGATGGTCTGAGGGTCTCCAATGAGATAGATGGGAGGTCAGGACCCCTCTCTGGTTGGTGGTAGGATGGTTCAGTTGCCTGACAACAGCCGGGAAGAAACTGTCCCTGAATCTGGAATCTTTTAAACCGAGCACAGTATTATTTGGTAGGAAAAAAAGTTGCAGATGCAAGCATAAATCGAAGGTAGAGAAAAAATGCTGGAGTAACTCAGCGGGCCAGGCAGCATCTCTGGAGAGAAGGAATGGGTGATGGTTCGGGTCGAGGCCCTTCATCAGACTGAAGAAGGGTCTCGACCCGAAACATCACCCATTCCTTCTCTCCAGACATGCTGCCTGGCCCGCTGACAGTCTGAAGAAGGGTCTCGACCCGAAACGTCACCCATTCCTTCTCCCCAGAGATGCTGCCTGCCCCGCTGAGTTACTCCAGCATTTTCCGTCTACCTACAGTATTATTTGGAAACGTTTAAATGCCCTGTGCAAGAAAGACTCGTGACAAAGTAGGGCTGTGACTGAGCTGTGACTCAACAGGTAGCAATTTCTTATCTGTACCTCCTGCTATTGTCTGCGATGTGAACTGAGCCAACTCCACTTCAAACGCTGATGTAAAGTTGGTGCAGTCTCGCTGAAACTTCCTTTTTTTTCTTGCCGAGTCACAGGATCAAAGCTAATGACACAGCACGTGATTAACACAGGGCGACGCTCCCTGACCCAGGTCAACTTCACCTGCATCCTGCTCATGCCTGAGCAGATTCCTGGCCTCCGTTCCACATTCCTGCCTCTTCCCCCTGACCCCCAGCTCCCATGGGAGAGAGAGCGGAGAAGAAGGATCGGCACGGTGGCGCAGCGGTAGAGTTGCTGCCTTACAGCGCCGGAGACCCGCGGGTTCGATCACGACCAGGGGCGCTGCCCGTACGGAGTTTGCACGGTACGTTCTCCCCGTGACCTGCGTGGGTGGGTTTTCTCCAAAGGTGGACACAAAATGCTGGAGTAACTCAGCTGGTCAGGCAGCATCTCGGGAGGGAAGGAATGGGTGACGTTTGTGGGTCGAGAGCCATCTTCAGCATCTGCAGTTTTTTCTCCTACGCAATGGGTTTTCTCCGAGATCTTCGGCTTCCTCCCACACTCCAAAGACGTACGGGTTTGTAGGTTAATTGGCTTGGTTACAAATGTGAAATTGTCCCTAGTGTGCGCAGGACACACAGTGTTAATGTGCGGGGATCCGCTGGTCGGCGCGGACTCGGTGGGCCCGAAGGGCCTGTTTCCGCGCTGTCCCTCTAAACTAAACTAAAGTATATAAAATTATGAGAGGCATAGATTGGATAGACAGTCAGAACCTTTCTTTCCCCAGGATGAAAATATCAAAGACGAGATGGCATAGCCTGACAGTGAGAGGGGCAAATTTAAAGGAGAGATCCGAGGCAAGATTTTCACGCAGAGGGTGGTGCTGCTGGGGATGATGGCGGAGACAGATGCACTACTGAGAGTTAAGAGGCTTCTGGATATGCAGGGTATGGATCATGTGCAGAAAAGAGTTGGTCTTGGCATCATGTTTAGCACAGACATTGTGGGCTGAACGGCCTATTTATGTGCTGTACTGTTCCGTGTTCTAGGTAGGGAAAAGAACTGCAGATGCTGGTTTAAATCGAAAGGTAGACACAAAATGCTGGAGTAACTCAGCGGGTCAGGCAGCATCTCGGGAGAGAAAGGATGGGTGATGTTTCGGGTACTCCAGCATTTTGTGTCAACCTTCTATGTTCTCGGTACTGGAGCCGCAGAAGTACTGGGGGAGGGGCGGGTGAAGGAGGGGATTGTGGAGCCAAATGCCCTTCGCTATTTTTGAGTTGGCGCAGCGGTAGAGTTGCTGCCTTACAGCGCCAGAGACTCGGTTTCTATCCTGACCACGGGTGCTGTCCGTAGGGAGTTTGTCCGTTCTCCCCGTGACCTGCGTGGGTTTTCTCCGGGATCTCCGGTTTCCCCCCACACTCCAAAGCTGTACAGGTTTGTAGGTTAATTGGCTTTGGTAGCGTTGTAAATTGCCCCCTAGTGTGTGTGTGGGATAGCGTTAGCGTGCGGGAATCGCTGTTCGGCGCGGACTCGGTGGGCCGAAGGGCCTGTTTCTGCGCTGTATCTCTAAATCTAAACTAGTCTGAAGAAGGCTCTCGACCTGAAACGTAGCCCATTCCTTCTCTCCAGAGATGCTGCCTGTCCCGCTGAGTTACTCCAGCATTTTGTGTTTATAAACTAAACACTGGTCAGGTCACCAGGTAAGGTGGATGTAAGCCAACAGATACAGCACGGTTGCGTTGAAGCTGTTTGTGCTTCATTAGCATGACTGGAGGACTGGAGGTGAATAGAGGTATTGAGGCCGGGTCAAAGATCGGGCATCAGACGCAGTGAGTTTCAGTGTGGAGCAAGGTCACTGGGCAATTTAACCAGACTGTCATCGACCATCTGTACTTCACAGGCAACCTGCCAGTCCCCAACCCCCTAATTTCCAATGTACAGCAGCGAAACGCAGTGTGAGCTTCTGGAGATT
This sequence comes from Rhinoraja longicauda, assembly GCF_053455715.1. NCBI lineage: Eukaryota > Metazoa > Chordata > Chondrichthyes > Rajiformes > Arhynchobatidae > Rhinoraja > Rhinoraja longicauda. The sequence goes on along the minus strand of NC_135980.1, from coordinate 24,930,823 downwards.
AATGATAGGTTAATGATAGAGCTTCTGGAGATTAATAATAAGAGCAGCTGTCAGCCATCTGTGGCCCAGGCTGCCTGCCTGTGCCCTTCCCAGCTCAACAGCGAGTCACAGACTTACACAGCATGGGAACAGGCCCTTCGGCCCAACTCATCCATTCCGACCCAGTGGCCTAATTAGGGTTGCCAACTTCCTCACTCCCAAATAAGGGACAAGGTGACGTCATCGCCCCGCGCCCCACGTGACCTCACCCAGCCAGCGGCCACATGCTCCCGCTCCGCCAATGGCATTCGCCCAGGCCGGGGGGCGGGTTGCTACGCAACCTCCGTTAGGTGGCACCCGGGCCTACACTGTCCGGGACTACAGCGGCCCCCGGGCTACAGTGTCCGGGCCTACAGTGTCCCGGCCTACTGTGTCCGGGCCTACAGTGTCGGGGCCTACAGTGTCCAGGCCTACTGTGTCCGGGCCTACAGTGTCCGGGCCTACAGTGTCCAGGCCTACAGGGTCCGGGCCTACAGTGTCCGGGCCTACTGTATCCGGGCCTACAGTGTCCGGGCCTACTGTGTCCGGGCCTACTGTGTCCGGGCCTACAGTGTCCGGGCCTACAGTGTCCGGGCCTACTGTGTCCGGGCCTACAGTGTCCGGGCCTACAGTGTCCGGGCCTACTGTGTCCGGGCCTACAGTGTCCAGGCCTATAGTGTCCGGGCCTACAGTGTCGGGGCCTACAGTGTCCGGGCCTACTGTGTCCGGGCCTACAGTGTCCGGGCCTACAGTGTCCGGGCCTACTGTGTCCGGGCCTACAGTGTCCGGGCCTACAGTGTCCGGGCCTACAGTGTCCGGGCCTACTGTGTCCGGGCCTACAGTGTCGGGGCCTACAGTGTCCGGGCCTACTGTGTCCGGGCCTACAGTGTCCGGGCCTACAGTGTCCGGGCCTACTGTGTCCGGGCCTACAGTGTCCGGGCCTACAGTGTCCGGGCCTACAGTGTCCGGGCCTACTGTGTCCGGGCCTACAGTGTCCGGGCCTACAGTGTCCGGGCCTACTGTGTCCGGGCCTACAGTGTCCGGGCCTACTGTGTCCGGGCCTACAGTGTCCAGGCCTATAGTGTCCGGGCCTACAGTGTCGGGGCCTACAGTGTCCGGGCCTACTGTGTCCGGGCCTACAGTGTCCGGGCCTACAGTGTCCGGGCCTACTGTGTCCGGGCCTACAGTGTCCGGGCCTACAGTGTCCAGGCCTACAGTGTCCGGGCCTACAGTGTCCGGGCCTACTGTGTCCGGGCCTACAGTGTCCGGGCCTACAGTGTCCGGGCCTACTGTGTCCGGGCCTACAGTGTCCGGGCCTACAGTGTCCGGGCCTACAGTGTCCGGGCCTACAGTGTCCGGGCCTACAGTGTCCGGGCCTACTGTGTCCAGGCCTACAGTGTCCGGGCCTACAGTGTCCGGGCCTACTGTATCCGGGCCTACAGTGTCCGGGCCTACTGTGTCCAGGCCTACTGTGACCGGGCCTACGGTGTCCGGGCCTACAGTGTCCAGGCCTATGGGACAAACCAATTTAGCCCAAAGTACGGGATGTCCCGGCTAATACGGGACAGTTGGCAACCCTAGGCCTAACCGAGCTCGTCCTGGCCCTTATCTCTCCCAACGTTTCTTATCTATGTACCGCGGTGTCTTTTACATGTCATCATTGCACCTGCCTCAAGGGGCAGCTCTGCGGCGTAGCGGGTAGAGTTGCTTCCTCACAGCGCCAGAGACCCGGGTTCAACAGACTCCATTGACAACATTTCAGCTCGGGTCACCCCTTTGCAGGAAAGATGTGGAGGCTTTGGAGAGGATGCTGAAGAGGTTTGCCAGAACATCTGAAGAAGGGTCCCGACCCTATCCATTTTCTCCAGAGATGCTGCCTGACCCGCTGAGTTACTCCAGCATTAGCCACATGGAGATGCTGGAACAATTTGGATGGTTATCTGTAGAATCCTGGCAGTTGAGGGAGAGTCCTGATCGAAGGGCGGTCACGGTGGCGCAGCGGTAGAGTTGCTGCCTTACAGCGAATGCAGCGCCGGAGACCCGGGTTCGATCCCGACTACGGGCGCCGTCTGTACGGAGTTTGTACGTTCTCCCCGTGACCTGCGTGGGTTTTCTCCGAGATCTTCGGTTTCCTCCCACACTCCAAAGATGTACAGGTTTGCAGGTTAAGTGGCTTGGTAAATGTTAAAAGAAATGGTCCCTGGAAGGGTATAGGATGGTGTTAGTGCGCAGGGATCGCTGGTCGGCTCGGACCCGGTGGGCCGAAAGGGCCTGTTTCCGCGCTGTATCTCTAAACTAAACTAAAGTATATATAATTATAAAAGGTATAGAGAGCGTGGACAGTTGGAACCTATCTCCCAAGAGGAAATGTCAAAGACCAGAGGGTATGCTGTATCTCTAAACGAAGGATTGGCCGTGAGTGTGGGAAAGGGTTAAGTGCCTGTCCATCTTCAACGAGATGAATACTTGATCCCTGGGATAGACTGAAAATGCTGCAGTAACTCAGCGGGTCAGACAGCGTCTCTGGAGAGAAGGAATGGGTGACGTTTTGGGTCGAGACCCCTCTTCATTCTGAAATGTCACCTATTCCTTCTCTCCAGAGATGCTGCCTGACCCGTTGAGTTACTCCAGCTATTTGCGTCTATCCTCGGTTTAATAATAATAATAATAATAATAATAATAATATATTCCTTTATTCGTCCCACGCCGGGGAAATTTACAGTGTTACAACAGCAAAGTGGATATCAAGAGAGCATTCGTTATAAATAAAAGTAAAGGCAGCACCTGCAGTTCCTTTCTACTCTGTCTGTGGGAAGGTCTTGCGGCTCTGGATATAAACGCAGCCCATTACAATGAAGATAGGAATGCAGGGGAAGAGCGGCGTTAATCATTGAGAGGCTCGGCACTTCACAAAGGGCAGCTCACCGCGATTCTGGTCCAGGACTTGGGAAGGGCGATCAATGCTGGCCTTGCCATCAAAGCCCACATTCCACAGGCGGAATAAAAAAAACCCAGCCGGCGCGGATCAAGAGGAATGTTAATGTGCTACTGTACCTGACCTGTTCCAGGCTTTATTTACACAACCTGCTTGAAGTCGGGCCGCTTGCATTTGACCTCTTGCGTTGCTTACACGTTGTACCCCGTGACCTAAGCTTCAAAGGCAGGTTCCCGCCACCCACATCGGTGTTGATGGCCCCCCCATCAGAATGTCGGGAAACCTGCACCCAGCCAGGTTTTAATCCTGGACCCACTGTTACCGTCAGATCCTAAGAATGTACTTGTTCCGTTTTCAGTACACACGGCAAATACTCTTACAACATAGCATTATCCCACCACAACCAAGTCAAGTCGTCAAAGTTATTTGTCACATACACATACACGATGTGCAGTGAAATGAAAGTGGCAATGCCTGCGGATTGTGCACAAAAAAGAATTACAGTTACAGCATATAAATAAAGTTAATAAGTTACTATAGTGTAGACAAAAATTTAGTCTCTGGAGTTATAAAAGTTGACAGTCCTGATGGCCTGTGGGAAGAAACTCCGTCTCATCCTCTCAGTTTTCACAGCGTGACAGCGGAGGCGTTTGCCTGACCGTAGAATCTGGAACAGTCCGTTACTGGGGTGGCAGGGGTCCCTCATAATCTTGCTTGCTTTGAATCCGCACCTCCTGATGTATAGGTCCTGCAGGGGGGCGAGTGTAGTTCCCATGGTGCGTTCTGCCGCACGCACTACTCTCTGCAGGGCCTACCTGTCCTGGGCAGAGCTGTTCCCAAACCAGACTGTGATGTTGCCGGACAGGATGCTCTCTACAGCCCCAGAGTAGAATCATTGAAGGATCCTCAGGACACTCTGAATTTCCTCAGCTGTCTAAGGTGCTAAAGGCGCTGCTTTGCCTTACCCACCAGTGCGGCAATCCAGAGAGCAGTGCTGAACTACTATCCACCTCATTGGCGATGCTCGGACTGCCCCTGATCCGACTTTGCTGGCTTTACCTTGCATTAAACGTCATGCGACTGGACTGCCACCCTGGCCATGGCCTCTTCGCTCTGCCTTCTGGGAGAAGATACTGGAGCCAGGAGGTCCAGACTTAAGAACAACTTCGAAAACACAGAAACATGGAAAAATAGGTGCAAGTGTAGGCCATTCGGCCCTTCGAGCCAGCACCGCCATTCAATATGATCATGGCTAATCATCTAAAATCAGTACCCCGTTCCTGCTCTTTCCCCATATCCCTTGATTCCGTTAGCCCTAAGAGCTAAATCTGACTCTCTCTTGAAAACATCCAGTGAATTGGCCTCCACTGCCTTCTGTGGCAGAGAACTCCACAGATGTGGGCTTAGGATGGTGCCATATACTCTTACTCTTCATTCTACCTTGGCCGGTTATTCTGTAATTGTACATTAGTTTTTATGTTGCACCACTTCAGATTCCATTACAATCTTACACCCATCTATGTTGAGGCTCTGTAAGGTGCTGGTAAGGCCGCATTTGGAATATTGTGAGGAGTTTTGGGCACCATATCTGTGGATGTGCTGGCTCTGGAGAGGGTCCAGAGGAGGTTTACAAGAACGATCCCAGGAATGAGTAGGTTAACTATGATGAGCGTTTGCCGGCACTGGGCCTGTACTCGCTGGAGTTTAGAAGAGTGAGCAGGGGGGGGGAAACCACATTGAAACGTACAGAATAGTGAAAGGCTTGGATAGAGTGGATGTGGAGAGGATGTTTCCACCAGTGGGAGAGTCTAGAACTGGAGGTCATAGCCTCAGAATTAAATGACGTTCTTTTAGGAAGGAGATGAGAAATTTGTTTAGTCAGAGGGTGATGAATCTGTGGAATTCTTTGCCACAGAAGGGTGTGGAGGCTGTCAGGGGATATTTTTAAGGCAGAGATAGATAGATTCTTGATTCGTATGGGTGTCAGAGGTTATGGGGAGAAGGCAGGGTAGGAGGGAGAGATAGATCAGCCATGATTGAATGGCAGAGTAGACCTGATGGGCTGAATGGCCTAATCCTACTCCTATCACATATGACCTTATGCTTTGCGATCATTATGATATTTATTGTTGTATTTATTATTACTGTAGTATACTTTAGTTTAAGTTTTAGAGATACAGCGTGGAAACAGGCCTTTCGGCCCACAGGGTCTACGCCAACCCAGGCACTAGTTCTAACCCACACACTAGGGGCAATTTACAGAGGCCAATTAACCTACAAATCAGCACGTCTTTGGAGGGTGGGAGGAAACCGGAACAGCCGGAGAAACCCACGCGGTCACAGGGAGAACGTGCAAACTCCATACAGACAGCACCCGTGGTCAGGGGAGAAACCCGGGCCTCTGGCGCTGTAAGGAAGCAACTCTATCGCTGCGCCACCGTGGCACCCCACAGTTTGCACTGTGGGCTTCATGTGAACAACGAATTTCATTGCAGCCGGTGTATATCATAATTGGAATCTGAAGCTAATATTGAAGGGGTGAGAGGGGAGAGCAATGTCAAATTGGGAAGATATTAAAAGATACAGTAAATGGGGATACAGTAAATGGGGTGGAGTTAGGGTTGCCAACTATCTCACTCCCAAATAAGGGATAAGGTGACCTACAGTGTCAGGGGCCTACAGTGTCAGGGGCCTACAGTGTCCGGGCCTACAATGTTCAGGGCCTACAGTGTCAGGGGCCTACAGTGTCAGGGGCCTACAGTGTCAGGGGCCTACAGTGACCGGGCCTACAATGTTCAGGGCCTACAGTGTCAGGGGCCTACAGTGTCAGGGGCCTACAGTGTCAGGGGCCTACAGTGTCAGGGGCCTACAGTGACCGGGCCTACAATGTTCAGGGCCTACAGTGTCAGGGGCCTACAGTGTCAGGGGCCTACAGTGTCAGGGGCCTACAGTGACCGGGCCTACAATGTTCAGGGCCTACAGTGTCAGGGGCCTACAGTGTCAGGGGCCTACAGTGTCCGGACCTACAGTGTCCGGACCCACAGTGTCCGGGGCCTACAGTATCCGGACCTACAGTGTCTGGACCTACAGTGTCCGGGGCCTACAGTGTCAGGGGCCTACAGTGTCTGGACCTACAGTGTCTGGACCTACAGTGTCTGGACCTACAGTGTCTGGACCTACAGTGTCTGGACCTACAGTATCCGGACCTACAGTGTCGGACCTACAGTGTCCGGGGCCTACAGTGTCAGGGGCCTACAGTATCCGGACCTACAGTGACCAGGGCCTACAGTATCAGAGGCCTACAACGTATGGGCCTACAGTGTCAGGGGCCTACAGTGTCCGGACCTACAGTGTCAGGGGCCTACAGTGTCCGGACCTACAGTGTCCGGAGCCTACAGTATCCGGACCTACAGTGACCAGGCCTACAATGTCCAGGGCCTACAGTGTCAGGGGCCTACAGTGTCAGGGGCCTACAGTGTCCGGACCTACAGTGTCCGGACCTACAGTGTCAGGTGCCTACAGTGTCCGGACCTACAGTGTCCAGAGCCTACAGTATCCGGACCTACAATGTCCAGGGCCTACAGTGTCCGGACCTACAGTGTCCGGACCTACAGTGTCCGGGGCCTAGTGTCAGGGCCCTACAATGTCCAGGGCCTACAGTGTCCGGGGCCTACAGTGTCAGGGCCCTACAGTGTCAGGGCCCTACAGTGTCAGGGGCCTACAGTGTCAGGGCCCTACAGTGTCAGGGCCCTACAGTATCCGGACCTACAGTGTCAGGGGCCTACAGTGTCCGGGCCTACAGTATCTGGACCTACAGTGACCGGGCCTACAATGTCCAGGGCCTACAGTGTCCGGGGCCTACAGTGTCCGGGCCTACAGTGTCCGGGCCTACAGTGCCCACCGGGGCCTACAGTGTCTGGGGCCTACAGCGCCCACCGGGGCCTACAGTGTCTGGGGCCTACAGCGCCCACCGGGGCCTAATACAGGACAAGGGCGGTCCCGTACGGGACAAACCAACTTAGCCCTAATTATGGGATGTCCCGGCTAATACGGGACAGTTGGCAACCCTAGATGGAGTTCAGGGTTAGACGGGCTTCACAATCAGGAATATCGGGATGTAACTGATCGTGAAGACTGATGGGGAGTGAGATGAAGAAGAGGGATATTACAGGGGACAGGGAGTGTGGAGGGATGGGGAATGAAGGATGTGAGCAGGGAGGTGAGTGGGATTAATTTCGGGAGCACCTAAGAATTGTTAAGATTGTTCGGAGAGAGATGATAGACACAAAATGCTGGAGTAACTCAGCGGGACAGGCAGCATCTCTGGAGAGAAGGAATGGGTGACGTTTCGGGTCGGGACCCTTCTTCAGACTTGAAACTACCGTTTAAAGCAGAACTCACAGACTTCATTAACTTTACTACTAAATTCCATCCTGCACTCAAATTCACTTGGAACATCCCCGCCATCTCCCTTTACGGCGGCACGGTGGCGCAGCGGTAGAGTTGCTGCCCTACAGCGAATGCAGCGCCGGAGACTCAGGTTCGATCCTGACGACGGGCACCGTCTGTACGGAGTTTGTACGTTCTCCCCGTGACCTGCGTGGGTTTTCTCCGAGATCTTCGGTTTCCTCCCACACTTCAAACATGTTCAGGTATGTAGGTTACTTGGCTGGGCAAATGTAAAAAAACAAAAATTGTCCCTAGGGTGTGTAGGATAGTGTTAATGTGCGGGGATCGCTGGGCGGGGCGGACCCGGTGGGCCGAAGGGCCTGTTTCCGTGCTGTATCTCTAAATCTACCATTTAAACTTCATACATGGATAATGGGAGGAAACAGGCCGGAGAGTTACAGGTTAGGGAAGTGAAAGGGAGAGATAAGACAGGCGGTGGGCAGGGTGAGGACGTGTGGACCCTGTTTGGGTGAGATATTTAAGGGCATGGGGGAGACTTGGAGTAGATGGGGTCCGTTGTTAAAGCTTGCCTGGGGTGGAGGAGAGTTGGATAAATGCCTGGAGGAGACTTTGAATAAGGGACTCCTCAGCTCAGAGGTGAGAGTGCAAGACCCTGAGGCTAACTACTAAAGCTAGCAAGAAAAATGTGCAGCTTTCTAAAAGAATGAAACTTATTTACATTTCTGGATCAACAGTTTTGCACAGTTGATGCTCATCTCAGAGATCTTATCAGAAAAGGCTGCAACTATGTGGAAGACCTGGCAGAGAGAGAGGGAGAGGCAGGGAGAGGGAGAGGGAGAGGGAGAGGGAGAGGGAGAGGGAGAGGGAGAGGGAGAGGGAGAGGGAGAGGGAGAGGGAGAGGGAGAGGGAGAGGGAGAGGGAGAGGGAGAGGGAGAGGGAGAGGGAGAGGGAGAGGGAGAGGGAGAGGGAGAGGGAGAGGGAGAGGGAGAGGGAGAGGGAGAGGGAGAGGGAGAGGGAGAGGGAGAGGGAGAGGAACAGCTACTTCCCTACAGCCATCAGGCTATTAAACACCACACCCTCAAATAAGCTCTGAACTATCGAGACTATTATTGTTATTATTGCACTATTATCATATCATATCATATCATATACATACAGCCGGAAACAGGCCTTTTCGGCCCTCCAAGTCCGTGCCGCCCAGTGATCCCCGCACATTAACACTATCCTACACCCACTAGGGACAATTTTTACATTTACCCAGCCAATTAACCTACATACCTGTACGTCTTTGGAGTGTGGGAGGAAACCGAAGATCTCGGAGTAAACCCACGCAGGTCACGGGGAGAACGTACAAACTCCTTACAGTGCAGCACCCGTAGTCAGGATCGAACCTGAGTCTCCGGCGCTGCATTCGCTGTAAAGCAGCAACTCTACCGCTGCGCTACCATTTGTTTTTTACGTGTGCGTGTATATATATATATATATATATATATATGTATACAGATCTATATATAATTTATATATGATCTGTATACACTGACGAGCCAAAACATTATGACCACCTGCCTAATATGCTGTTGGTCCTCCGTGTGCCGCCAAAACAGCACCGAGCCGCCGAGGCATGGACTCTACAAGACCCCTGAAGGTGTCCTGTGGTATCTGGCACCAAAACATTAGCAGCAGATCCTTCAGCAGCACCCCACAAGCCTTGCCGTTTCAGAGATGCTCTGACCCAGTCGTCTGGCCATAACAATTTGGCCCTTGTCAAAGTCGCTCAGGTCTTTACTCCTGCCCATTTCTCCTGCATCCAACACATCAACTTCAAGAACTGACTGTTCCCTTGCTGCCTAATATATCCCACCCCTTGACAGGTGCCATTGTAACAAGATACGCAATGTTAATCACTTCGCCTGTCAGTGGTTCTAATGTTTTGGCCGATCAGTGTATATGTGAGTATGTGTATATATACACAAACACACACAAGCTGAACTTTTTTTCTCGTTTATTATAGTGTTTACAGAGTACTATGTTCACATATTCTGTTGTGCTGCTGCAAGTGAGAATGTCATTGTTCTATCTGGGACAACTGACAATAAAGGACTCTTGACTCTTCTGCGTTTCCTCATTGCGGATTCGTGTGTTGCTCGCTGGGCGGCAGAGAGAGGGAGCATTACTGTGAAGGGAACAGTCCAAGTCTTGCTCAACACACCAGGCGGTGATTAAAGGTCACGTGGATCGAATCAAAGAGTGAGGAACACTCCAGGTGCCCTGGCAACGCTCTTGCCCAGACCAGATCACTGCAGGAGATAAGCTGCACAGTTATTCTAAATGTCCTTTGCAGACCAGTTGCATCATGTTCCTCTGGAAGTCGCCAGGTTGAAAATGTAATTAAACGCGTTATCTCGGAGATGCTGAATAAACTCACCAGCCTTTGATGTCTGTGCTTGTCCAAATACCTGAATGCACTGAGAACTGACTGTTCCTGCAGCACATTCATCTGCCTCAGAGCACCGGCAACCTGCCCCCCTCCCTCCAAAGACCAGTCTTACTGTCTCCAACTACATTTTATCTCTGTTTTCTTTGTTGCTACCTTCGCCCAACTAACAATGATCTCTTCTAGTCTCGGTCTGAAGAAGATCTCAGTCTGAAGAAGGGTCTCGACCCGAAACGTCACCCATTCCTTCTCTCCTGAGATGCTGCCTGACCTGCTGAGTTACTCCAGCATTTTGTGAATAAATACCTTCGATTTGTACCAGCACCTGCAGTTATTTTCTTATACTATATATATCATCTCTTCTACGTTTTCCTCGATCTCCATTCCCTTTGACCTGTTTTCATGGAGACAGAGGAACATATACAATAGGTGCAGGAGTAGGCCATTTGGCCCTTCCAGCCAGCACCGCCATTCAATATGATCATGGCTGATCGTTCAAAATCAGTACCCCGTTCCGACTTTTTCCCCATATCCCTTGATTCCCTTAGCCCTAAGAGCTAAATCTAACTCTCTCTTGAACACATCCAGTGAATTGGCCTCCACTGCCTTCTGTGGCAGAGAATTCCACAGATTCACAACTCTGGGTGAAAATGTTTTTCCTCATCTCAGCCCTAAATGGCCTACCCCTTATTCTTAAACTGTGACCCCTGGTTCTGGACTCCCCCAGCATCGGGAACATTTTTCCTGCATCTAGCCTGCCAAATCCTCTAAGAATTTTATATGTTTCTATAAGATCCCCTCTCATCCTTCTAAATTCCAGCGAATCCAAGCCCAGTCGACCCATTCTTTCATCATACGTCAGTCCCGCCATCTCAGGAATTAACCTGGTGAACCTTCACTGCACTCCCTCACTAGTAATAATGTCCTTCCTCAAATTAGGAGACCGAAATTGCACACAATACTCCAGGTGCGGTCTCACCAGGGCCCTGTACAACTGCAGAAGGACCTCCTTGCTCCTAAACTCAAACCCCCTCGCAATGAAGGCCAACATGCCATTGGCTTGCTTCACTGCCTGCTGTACCTGCATGCTTACTTTCAGTGACTGATGTACAAGCACACCCAGGTCTCGTTGCACCTCCCCTTTTCCTAATCTGACAACATTCAGATAATAATCTGCTTCTGCTTTCCTGTTCTTGCCACCAAAGTGGATAACCTCACATTTATCCACATTACACTGCATCCGCCCACTCACCCAACCTGTCCATGTCACCCTGCAGCCTCATAGCATCCTCATTGCAGCTCACACTGCCACCCAGCTGTGTGTCATCCGCAAATTTGGAGATGTTACACTTAATTCCCTCGTCAAAATCGTTAATATATATTGTAAATAACTGGGGTCCCAGCACCGAGCCTTGCGGCACCCCACTAGTCACTGCCCGCCATTCTGAAAAGGACCCATTAATTCCTACTCTTTGCTTCCTGTCTGCCAACCAGTTCTCTATCCATGTCAATACCCTACCCCCAATACCATGTGCTCTAATTATGCACACAAATCTCTTGTGTGGGACCTTGTCAAAGGCTTTTTGAAAGTCCGGATACACCACATCCACTGGATCTCCCGTATCCATTCTACTTGTTACATCCTCAAAAAATTCCAGACGATTAGTCAAGCATGATTTCCCCTTCATAAATCCATGCTGACTTGGACCGATCCTGTCACTGCTTTCCAAATGCGCTGCTATGACATCTTTAATTATCGACTCGAGCATTTTCCCCACTACCGATGTAAGGTGAACTGGTCTATAATTCCCTGTTTTCTCTCTCCCTCCCTTCTTAAAATGTAGAGTTACATTGGCTACCCTCCAGTCCACAGGAACAGAGTCGAGAGAACATTGGAAAATGATCACCAATGCATCCTCAATTTCTCGGGCCACCTCCTTGAGTACTCTGGGATGCAGACCATCAGGCCCTGGGGATTTATCTGCCTTCAGTCCCAACAGTTTACCAAACACCATTTTCTGACGAATGTGAAATCCCTTCAGTTCCTCCCTCCCACGAGACCCTCGGCCCCCTAGAATTTCCGGGAGATTGTTTGTGTCTTCCTTAGTGAAGACAGAACCAAAGTACTCGTATAACTGTTCTGCCATTTCCTTGCTTCCCCATTATAAATGACTGTTCTAAGTATTTTTTTGTTTCTCTCTGGAACAAAAGTGTCTGGGGGCGGGGGAGATTAATCGAGGTGTATAAATAGTGAGGGCCCCAGGCAGGGTGAAGAGGAAGGATCTAATTGCTTTGGCACGGGTCAATAATTAGGGGGATATAGGATTAGTTAATTGGCAGGATTAGAACGAAGGGTAGAACAAATCATTTCATTCAACAAGCGCCGCGTGGAACTCACTGCTGAGAGCGGCAGAAACACTCACCACGTTTATAAAGTTCCCGCGTGAGATTCTGAGGGGGCAAAGACCAAGAGGGGAGAGGCGGGGGTCAACCTAAAGACCATTCGTGGCTAGTAGAGGCAGAATGGGCCGCATGGCCTCCACCTGTGCTGTAATTCCCTGCGATTCCCATGAAGTAGATGCATGGACTATTGGAGCAAAGAAATCGCAGTCAGCTGTTCATGAAGGTTCATACACCAACTGGGTATGGGGAGAAGGCAGGAACGGGGTACTGATTGAGAATGATCAGCCATGATCACATTGAATGGCGGTGCTGGCTCGAAGGGCCGAATGGCCTACTCCTGCACCTATTGTCTATTGTCTATTGTCTATAACTAGAAATCGGCTGGAACTGTGAGCACTGTGCTCCAGGAATAATGGGGATGCCCTGGAGAGGGTGCAGACAAGCGAGGTCTTACACTTTAGTTTAGAGATACAATGTGGAAGCAGGCCCTTCGGCCCACCGTGTCCGTGCCAACCAGTGATCACGAATACACTAACATTATCCGACACACACTAGGGACAATCTTTACAAAAGCCAATCATCCAACAAGCATGCACGTCTTGGGAGTGTGGGAGGAAACCGGAGCACCCGGAGAAAACCCACGTGGTCACAGGGAGCATGTACAAACTCCGTGCAGACAGCACCCGTGGTCAGGATACAACCGGGGGTGTCTGGCGCTGTGAGGCAGTAACCCTACTGCTGCACCACCGTGCCGCCCAAAGGAATGATCCCTGGGATCAGGCGTTGCCATCCTGATCCCAGGGAGGTGGAGTGACTGAGGAAGCTGGTTTGTTATACAACAGAGAACATCGACCATAGAACAGCACAGCACAAGAGCAGGCTCTCCGTCCCACAATGTCTCTGCTGAACATGACACCAAGACCATCTCTTATCTACCTGGGCATAATCCACATCCCTCCATTCCCTGCATTTCAATAGACAATAGACAATAGGTGCAGGAGGAGGCCATTCGGCCCTTCGAGCCAGCACCGCCATTCAATGTGATCATGGCTGATCATTCTCAATCAGTACCCCATTCCTGCCTTCTCCCCATACCCCCTGACTCCGCTATCCTTAAGAGCTCTATCTAGCTCTCTCTTGAATGCATTCAGAGAATTGGCCTCCACTGCCTTCTGAGGCAGAGAATTCCACAGATTTCACATGCCTATCCAAAAGCCTCTTCAACCCCACTGTCGCATCTGCCTCAACGACCATCCTAGGGAAAAGGTTCTGACTGTCTACCCTATCCGTGGCTCTGATAATTTGATATACTTCTATCAGGCCTCCCCACAACCTCCAGCATTCCGGGGGGAAACAATCCGAGCCTGCAGCTAATATATCTCTACGCTGTAAAAGGCTCGACTGTAATCATGTATTATTGCCTTTCCACTGAATGGTTAGCACGCAACAAAAGCTTTTCACTGTATTTTGGTACCTGTGACAATAAACGAAACGAAACTAAACTCTAGGTATTTATTCACAAAATGCTGGAGTAACTCAGCAGGTCAGGCAGCATTTCAGGAGAGAAGGAATGGGCGACGTTTCGGGTCGAGACCCTTCTTCAGAAGGGTCTCGACCCGAAACATCGCCCATTCCTTCTCTCCTGAGATGCTGCCTGACCTGCTGAGTTACTCCAGCATTTTGTGAATAAATACCTTCGATTTGTACCAGCACCTGCAGTTAATTTCTTAAACTAAACTCTATATCCCCAAATTCAGGCAGCATTCTGGTAAACCTCCTCTGCATCCTTTACCAAAACATCCTTCCTGTCATGGGGTGACCAGAACTGCACACAAAATGCGGCCAAACCAAAGTCCTATTAAGTCCTCCAAAGCTGTATCCTTGGACCTCCCGGGATCAGGGATGGTTTTAATGGTGATTCGGAAAAGGATGAGACTTCCCTGCAGCATCGCACTGAGCTGAGTCACTTCACAGCCAGTCGTGAGGGCTTACAGGCTGCTCGACCTATTTACAGTCTGTTACAGACCTGCTGACAGAAGAGACAATCAGAGTTAATTATAGGTTTATAATGGCCTCAATTAAAACATGTTTTATACTTGGCCTCATCAGTAAATGGGATTGAAGTTTCTGTGTGACTGTCGCAACACAGCCTTGAATTCGAGTCCAGAGCATGGTTTGTCACCTGACCTGATCTATTGTGTTGGATTTCTCCTTCCCATTCCCACACTGACCTGTCTGTCCGAGGCCTCCTCCATTGTCAGAGTGAGGCTAAAGGCAAATTGGAGGAACAGCATCTCATACTTTGCTTGGGCAGCTTACGGCCCAGTGGGATGAATATTGATTTCTCTATTGCCTCTCTCTCCATCTCTCCCCTACCCAAGTTGCACCAGCTTCTCGTTCTTACCCAACAAACAGCTAACAATGGCCTGCTTCCTTTATCATCGTTACTTGTTTGCACATCTTTCGTTCATTGTTCTTTATCTCTCTACACCATCGTCTGTATCTCTCGTCTGAAGGAGGGTCTCAACCCATAACTGTGGGCGTGTTACCCACACACACAGCACTAGAGGATACTAGAGGAACAAGATGGACCACTCCGTTGACATCACCTATACTGAAGTGTAGTACGCAAAGGAGCCATTTCAGTAGGCAAAACCCGCCGTCCGTTATGCCTCTCGCAGTGTAATCAGTGTGTGTGACGATATCATAAAAATGCAGAATATATCTCATCTAACAATTCACAGATGTTCGTTATTTTTCTCTTTAAATGTTTCTGCACGTTATTGCCTACTAAAATGGTGCCGTGACAGACTGCAGTTTTTAGGGTCGAGTGGTCTATCTTGTTCCTCTAGTATCTTTGAGGGTACTGTGGGTGTGATACCCACACACACTGGCACGGTTACTGTGGGCGTGTTACCCACACACACTGGCACGGTTACTGTGGGCGTGTTACCCACACAGGTACAGGTTACTGTGGGCATGTTACCCACACTGGCACAGGTTACTGTGGGCGTGTTACCCACACACACTGGCACAGGTTACTGTGGGCGTGTTACCCACGCACACTGGCACGGTTACTGTGGGCGTGTTACCCACACACACTGGCACAGGTTACTGTGGGCGTGTTACCCACACACACTGGCACAGGTTACTGTGGGCGTGTTACCCACACTGGCACAGGTTACTGTGGGCGTGTTACCCACACCGGCACAGGTTACTGTGGGCGTGTTACCCACACCGGCATGGTTACTGTGGGCGTGTTACCCACACACACTGGCACAGGTTACTGTGGGCGTGTTACCCACACAGGTACAGGTTACTGTGGGTGTGATACCCACACACACTGGCATGGTTACTGTGGGCGTGTTACCCACACACACTGGCGCGGTTATTGTGGGCGTGTTACCCACACCGGCACGGTTACTGTGGGCGTGTTACCCACACACACTGGCACAGGTTACTGTGGGCGTGTTACCCACACACACCGGCGCGGTTACTGTGGGCGTGTTACCCACACCGGCACGGTTACTGTGGGCGTGTTACCCACACACACTGGCACAGGTTACTGTGGGCGTGTTACCCACACACACTGGCACAGGTTACTGTGGGCGTGTTACCCACACACACTGGCACAGGTTACTGTGGGCATGTTACCCACACACACTGGCATGGTTACTGTGGGCGTGTTACCCACACTGGCACGGTTACTATGTTGGAAAAAAACCTGCAGATGCTGGTTTAAATCGAAGGCAAACATAAAATGCTGGAGTAACTCAGCAGGACAGGCAGCATCTCAGGAGAGAAGGAATGGGTGACGTTTCGGGTCGAGACCCTTCTTCAGACTTGGTTATCGTAGGTGTGTACTTGCTCCAGTCCTTGCTTGACGATTGGCTGCCGTGGCCACAGTTGTTGCTCAGTCTCTGGGACAAAGAGGAGGGATCGCTTTGCTGGTTCACGGCTGGGCACTGCCTGACGTCACCCCCTAGACTTGCATCATGGCTGATCTATCTTTCCCTCTCAACCACATTCTCCTGCCTTCTCCCTGTATTGAATTGAATTGAATTTATTTGTCATTCGAAATAAATTTGAATGAAATGTCGTTACCACATAGTTATAACAATGAAAAGCAAACCAAACACACAGTGACATCATTTAACATAAACATCCATCACAGTGACTCTATTCCATGCACCTCCTCACTGTGATGGAAGGTAACAAAAGTCTTTTCTCTTCCTTGCTTCTCCTCCCGCGGTCATGCAGTCAAACCGCTGCGTCGAGGCGATCGAGACTCTCGATATTGTGACCCCTAGGCCCCGCACTAATCAAGAATCTGTCAATCTACGCCTTAAAATATCCACTGACTTGGTCTCAACAGCCGTCTGTGGCAATGAATTCCACAGATTCACCACCCTCTGGCTAAACAAATCCCTCCTCATCTCATTTCAGAGATGGAACAGGCATTGAAACAAGCCCTTTACCGCAACGAGTCCACACCAACCATCCGTCACCCCTTGACACCTTGTTCTACGTTGTCCCACTTTCACTACACACAAGGGGCGATTAACCCACAAGCCCGCACGTCTTTGGGATGTGGGAAGAAACCGGAGCGCCCGGAGGAAACCCACGCGGTCACAGAGAGAACGTGCAAACTCCACACAGATAGCAACCAAGGCCAGGATCAAACCCGGGCCTCTGGCTCTTGAGGCAGCAGCTCTACCCACTGCACCATATATTTTGACATAGTCCTACGTTACAGGTGGGGCGGTACTGAGGGAGTACTGATTACTAGAAGGTTAATGTGGAAATGGTGCAGAGGAGGCTTACCAGACTGATGCCTGGATTAGTGGGTACGAGCTCCAGAGAGAGGTTGGACAGACTGGGATTGTTTTCTCTGGTACGTCAGAGGTAATGGTCAGGCATAACATAAGTATATGAAGTTATGAGAAGCATAAACAGAGTAGACAGCCAGAATCTTTTTCCCAGGGCGGAAAAAATCAAATACTAGTGGGCGTAGCTTTAAGGTGAGAGGGACAAAGTTTAAAGGAGATGTGTGGGGCAGGTTTTTATACACAGAAGGTGGTGGGTGCCTGGAACATGCTGCCAGGGTTGGTGGTGGAGGCCGATGCGAAAGCGTTTTAGATAGGCACGCAGGGAATGGAGGAATATGTGTTGTGCTGTAGGGTCAGTGAGGATCTTGGCTGCATGTTCGGCACAGACATTACAATAGACAATAGACAATAGGTGCAGGAGGAGGCCATTCGGCCCTTCGAGCCAGCACCGCCATTCAATGTGATCATGGCTGATCATTCTCAATCAGTACCCCGTTCCTGCCTTCTCCCCATACCCCCTGACTCCGCTATCCTTAAGAGCTCTATCTACCTCTCTCTTGAATGCATTCAGAGAATTGGCCTCCACTGCCTTCTGAGGCAGAGAATTCCACAGATTCACAACTCTCTGACTGAAAAAGTTTTTCCTCATCACCGTTCTAAATGGCCGACCCCTTATTCTTAAACTGTGGCCCCTTGTTCTGGACTCCCCCAACATTGAGAACATGTTTCCTGCCTCTAACGTGTCCAACCCCTTAATAATCTTATACGTTTCGATAAGATCCCCTCTCATCCTTCTAAATTCCAGTATATGCAAGCCTAGTCGCTCCAGTCTTTCAACATTGTAGGTCGAAAGGCCTGGTCTCGTGCTGTACTGTTCTATGTAACAGGCAGGGGGAGGGAGCACTGCACTGTCAGAGCAGAAGTACTAAGGGAGTAGACACAAAATGCTGGAGTAACTCAGCGGGTCAGGCAGGGTTTCGGGTCAAGACCTTTCTTCAGAGGTATTTCCCCAGCAACTGCAGGAGATGCAACACCTGTCCCTTTACCTCACCCCTCGACTCCATCCAAGGACCCAAACAGTCTTTCCAGGTGAGGCAGAGGTTCACCTGCACCTCCTCTACTGCATCCACTGTTCCAGGTGTCAACTTCTCTACATCGTCGAGACCAAGCGCAGGCTTGGCGATCTTTTCGCTGAACACCTCCGCTCAGTTTGCCTTAACCAACCTGATCTCCTGGTGGCTCATCACTTCAACTCCCCCTCCCATTCCCAATCTGACCTTTCTGTCCTGGACCTCCTCCATTGTCAGAGTGAGGCCCAGCGCAAATTGGAGGAACAGCACCTCATATTTCGCTTGGGTAGTTTACACCCCAGCGGTATGAACATTGACTTCTCTAACTTCAGATAGTCCCTGCTTTCCCTCTCTATCCCCCTCCCCAGCTCTCCCACTAGTCTTCCTGTCTCCGACCACATTCTATCTTTGTCCCGCCCCCTCCCCTGACATCAGACTGAAGAAGGGTCTCGACCCGAAACGTCACCCATTCCTTTTCTCCAGAGTTGCTGCCTGACCCGCTGAGTTACTCCAGCATTTTGTGAAACCTCGGACTATCTTTGATCAGACTTTACTGGACTATATCTTGCACTAACTAAACGTCATTCCCTTTATCCTGTATCTGTTCACTGTGGACGGCTCGATTGTAATGATGTATAGGCTTTCCGCTGACTGGTTAGCACGCAACAACAATCTTTTCACTGTTCATCGGTACACGTGACAATAAACTAAGCTAAACTCAAAGAAACGGGAGTAACCCAGTAAGTTGACTTGATCAGCATGGACCAGGTGGGCCGAAGGGCCTGTTTCTGAGCTGTATAGCTCTAAGACTCTATGACCTGTCTGTCGCACTTCAAAGCCCATCGCTGACTGATACAGAAGCAAAATGCTGTAGACGCTGACACAAAAGATGCTGGAAATTCTCAGCAGGTCAGGGTCTGAAGTAAGAGAAACAGAGTTAAACATATCATGTACACAGCCTTTCAACTGATTAACGTTTCCAATTGTCTGCTTAATTTCTCTATGTTGTTTGTGGACGTGTGTTGTGCATAGATTACAATGGTGACTACACTTTAAAATAACTTCATTGTCGATGAATTTTTACTTAAACCACCCGGGGCATTTGCAGGCACAATGTAATAAACGTGTTCTTTCTCTGCTTGACACTGTTTGCATTGTTCTTAATCAAAACAATCCAATCAAACAGGGGAGAAAAAAAGAAATCTCTCCAAAACAGGTCCAAGCTAAATCTGCGGCACGGTGGCGCAGTGGTAGAGTTGCTGCCATCCAGTGCTTACAGCGCCAGAGACCCGGGTTCCATCCCGACTATGGGTGCTGTCTATATAGAAACATAGAAACATAGAAAATAAGTGCAGGAGTAGGCCATTCGGCCCTTCGAGCCTGCACCGCCATTCAATATGATCATGGCTGATCATCCAGCTCAGTAACCTGTACCTGCCTTCTCTCCATACCCCCTGATCCCTTTAGCCACAAGGGCCACATCTAACTCCCTCTTAAATATAGCCAATGAACTGGCCTCAACTACCTTCTGTGGCAGAGAATTCCACAGACTCACCACTCTCTGTGTGAAGAAATGTTTTCTCATCTCGGTCCTAAAAGACTTCCCCCTTATCCTTAAGCTGTGACCCCTGGTTCTTCCCGCATCTAGCCTCTCCAACCCCTTAGAGTTTGTAAGTTCTGCCCGAGACCGCGTGGGTTTTCTCTGAGAGCTTCTGTTTCCTCCTACACTTTAAAGACATACAGGTTTGTAGGTTGATTGACTTGGTATAAATGTAAACTGTCCCTAGTGTGTGCAGGATCGTGTTAATATGTGGGGAACGCTGGTCGGTGTGGACTCGGTGGGCCGAAGGGCCTGTTTCCGTGCTGTACCTCTAAACTAAACTAAAGCTAAACATTCATACCTAAATATTCAACCTTTCATTAACATGTCTTCAACAGTCAGTCTGAAGAAGACTTCCAAACAGAAACGTCACCCATCCTTTTTCTCCAGGGATGCAGCCTGACCCGTTGAGTTACTCCAGCACTTTGTGTCTGGCTTCGGTGTTAACCAGCATCTGCAGTTCCTTCCTACACATAACTTTAACAGAGTTTGTGTTGGAAGGAACTGCAGATGCTGGTTTTAACAGAAGATAGACGCAAAATGCTGGAGTAACTCAGCGGGTCAGGCAGCATTTCTGGAGAGAAGGAATGGGTGACGTTTCGGGTCGAGACTCTTCTTCAGACTGAGAATCAGGGGAGAGGGAAACGAGAGACGTCTCTTGTTTCCTTTTCCTCTGACTAGTCCACCGGCACGGTGGCGCAGCGGTAGAGTTGCTGCCTTACAGCGAATGCAGCGCCGGAGACTCAGGTTCGATCCTGACTACGGGTGCCGTCTGTACGGAGTTTGTACGTTCTCCCCGTGACCTGCGTGGGTTTTCTCCGAGATCTTCGGTTTCCTCCCACATTCCAAAGACGTACAGGTATGTAGGTTAATTGGCTGTGCAAATGTAAAAATTGTCCCTCGTGGGTGCAGGATAGTGTTAGTGTGCGGGGATCGCTGGGCGGCGCGGACCCGGTGGGCCGAAGGGCCTGTTTCTGCGCTGTATCTCTAAACCTAAAAAAATCTAAATCTAAAGAAGCGTCTCGACCGGAAAAGTCACCCATTCCTTCTTCAACAGAGTTTTCTGTTTTGGAAGCTTACTGTGCATGAATAAGCGGCCATTCCATGCACTTCCAAATGCAGTGATGCAGGAGTGCTGCGCTGTTGCAGTTGTGGTCTTTGGGGGAAGACCAAGGATTTGATGGGTGCAGGAGATACCAATAGCATCATGAGAAAGAGCAGGGGAAGCTGTGGCAGCCACCCCTCAGAGCATGGCTGCGTCTGGGAATCGTCTGATGGAAGAGACACTTTGAACGTTGCACAACGTCGGAAGAGTTCAAAGTCCCGTGGAGTACTTTTCAAATATGAGTTGTTGCGGTAGAAGAAACCGAGCGGCCAATTTGTTATGATGCCAAGATAAATATTATTTTCCCTCGGCAAAGTCCTGGAGGAACTCAGCGGGTTAGGCAGTATCTGTCCACTCCCTCCCTCCACAGAGTATCCCACGCAGTTTGTGGAAACAAGGAGCAGCAGGTGCTGGTCTACAAAAAAAAAAGACACAGTGTGCTGGAGTAACTTAGCAGCTCAGGCAGCAAATCTCGGAAACAGGAATAGGTGACCCTTCTGAGGATGGATGTGCATGTGTTGGAGAGGGTCCTGAGGTGGTCTACGAGAATGATCCCAGGGGTGATTGGGGTTAATGTATGAGGAGCGTTTGATGCCTCTGGGCCTGTTCTCGCTGCGGTTTAGAAGCATGAAGGGGGCAATCTCATTGAAACTTACTGCACAGTGAAAGGCCTAGGTAGCGTGAATGTGGGGAGGACGTTTCCACTAGCGGGAGAGTCTTGGATTGGAGGGCCCAGCCTCAGAATAAAAGGACGTACCTTTAGCATGGACTAAAGAGGAATTTCTTTAGTCAGAGGGTAGTAAGGCATGAATTGATGCACGTCATAACGAAGCTCACAAAGCACCTCATCACAAACCTTCCTGCCACCGGTCGGTCTCATTGAGACACGACACCATGCTCTACTTGTGTACCAGTATTATGGATGTCCTTTTAAAGCAGGTGGGGAACTCAGACCTTCATGGTATCTGCAAAATCTCCAGCTACTTGGTCTGTGCAGGTTTTAAGAACCTTTAGTCCACGTCACTATCTCCACCCATCTGCCCACCAACCCCTGCCTACCTCTATCCATCTGACACACGCCAGGTTTTGTCCCATCACTAACCCTCTTTTCCAGCTTTCTCCCCCCAACCCTGTCAGTCTGATGAACGGTCCAGACCCAAAATGGATGTCTGTCCATTTCCTTCCACAGAGGCTGCCTGACCCGTTGCGTATTTCCAGCACTTTGTTTTTTTTGCCCAAGATTTCAGCATCTGCAATCTAGTGTTTCCTTAGTAGGATGTTTGCTTTGCATTGTTGGCAATGCCAGCATTTATCACCCATCCTCAATCGAACACAGGTGACGCTCAGTTGCTGAGTTTGACCACTGCAGCCGTTCCAGTGAAGGTACTCGGAATACAGTCGGATTGGAAGTACCACGATTTAGACCTGCTCATCGAGGAGGAACATACACTTGTAAGTCAGGATAGTGAGTGAACTGGAGAGGAAACTGCAGGTAATGTATTAGTTAGACATACAGTGCAGAAACAGGCCCTTTGGCCCACTGAGTCCACGCCGACCAGCGATCCCCGTACTTTAACACTATTCTACACACACTAGGGATAATTTACATTTATACCAAGCCGATCAGCCTGCAAACCTGGAGTGTGGGAGGAAACCGGAGCACATGGAGAAAATCCACGCAGGTCAGGGGGAGAAGGTACAAACTCCGTACAGACAGCACCCGTAGTCAGAATCGAACCCGGGTCTCTGGCGCTGTGAGACAGCAACTCTACCGCTGCGTCGCCAATGCTATTCCCTCTGTATTTGTCTTTGGGTGGCGAAGATCACAGGCTTGGAAGGTGCTGTTCAGAGGAGTAACTAGTGCGTTTCGTAGATGGCACGCTGCAACCACAATGGGTCAGTGGCAGTGGGACTGAATGTTTGAGGTCGTCAGGATGTTAACCCAAATGGACGATTAGCTTAACCATCACCAGGCCTGAAAGTGTTGAATCCTGATACACGCTCAAAATGAGAATCCGTTTCCTTCCCCTCAGAATGATCTTGATCGTTACTGCAACCCTCTCCTTGGGAACGAAGCAAAGAGCCCAGTCCCTTTCTAAAGATAGATTGTGGTTGTGGTTTGATCGGGCAGGTCCAGGAGCTTGTGTCAGCTTGTCCCCATTCATTATATAAAAGCTGTTCACGAGGAACAAAGAGGTACAGATGGATAATGTGACGGGCGTTTCATGTTCTGGGCTAAAAAAAATATTTGGATTTGACTCTGGTTCGACCAGTTCCACCTCTCGGCTCCTGCAATTAACCACAGGTTGAGTGATAGAGGCTCATGATAAAGCACCAGCATCGTGGGAGCCGATGCTGAGTCTGATTGTGTCATAAACTCCTTGTCAGACTCTGAAAAGGAACAGTTTATATATCTTGCACTTGTTCGGAATTGTTTGCACAACTGCTCCCAAAACATCCCTCATCTGCGAGATTAAATCTGAACCACAGGAAGGAGACTGTTTGTTTGTATTGAATGGTTCCATTATGAAGCTTTGCTCACCTCAAGAGCCCGGCGTTTCCAGCTCTCTGCCCTGGGAACAATTGCAATCAGTCCCCTTGCTGGAGGCTTGTTCTCAACAAAGAACTGTTCAAACAAAGGCTGGGCCTCTACACGCTGGAGTTTAGAAGATTGAGGGGGGGGGGGGGGGGGGGGAAATCACATTGCAACTTGCAGCATAATGAAAGGCATGGATAGAGTGGATGGGGCAAAGGATGTTTCCACTGGTGGGAGAGTCTAGGACCAACGGTCTTAGCCTCAGAATTAGAGGGCGCTCTTTTAGAAAGGAGGTGAGGAGGAGGGTAGGCAGAGGTAGTTAATCTGTGGAACTCATTGCCGTAGAGGACTGTGGAGGCCAGGCCAATGGATATTTTTAAGGCAGAGACGAATTCCTGATTAGAACGAGTGTCAAGGGTGGGAGGGAGAAAGCAGGAAAATGGGATTAGGAGGCCGAGATCAGCCATGATTGAATGGCGGAATAGACTTCATGGACCGAATGGCCTAATTCCTCTCCTATAACTTCTTCTGCACACTGGCTGTGCCTCTAGCTTCCAAAACAGGAGGTCAAAGAGTAGATAAACTCCAGTGCAATGAGCCCAACTCATGTCATATGAGCAGAGGTAGGCCATTCAGCCCGAGTCGACTGCTATTCAATCATGGCTGATCCATCTTTCCCTCTCAACCCCATTCTCCTGCCTTCTCCCCATAACCCTTGACACCTATATACTAATGGTCAATCAGTCTGATGAAGTGTCCCAACAGGAAATGTCACCTATCCATGTTCTCCAGAGATGCTGCCTGACTGGCTGAGTTACTCTAGCACTTTGGGTCCTTTTGTGTAACACCAGCAAATACTGCTGCTTATACCACGATACTCTATTACTGAATAATTTTTCCTTGGTTAAAGCAATAATGGACACCTTTCCCCCCCACCATGGTCCATTATATTGTATGTGGTTTATCCTTGAGGACAGCTGAGCTTTACAAATTACTGCTCCACCCTCAGAATCAAGGTTTACCGAGTCCTCCCTGCGTGACTCACCTTTAAAGACTAGTCCTGGGAAACATATTCAAGGACAAGTTAGAGTCTTGTGCACTGGTCACATGTTGATTTAGTGCATGGCTTGGCTAGTCAGCTGCTAGAGTTATGTATTTAACATGCCGAATAGTTGTTACTTTGATATATTAACTCTATTAATTACATTTCCCAAACAGACTATTTGTTTTATCAGGTCCAGAGTCTAAAGCTGGCTGGGAAGCCAATCTGCTCTGCATGTGACCTGACCCACTTCCAATATCTGAACTCAATTTTCTTCTGGACTTGAATCACATATTTTACAGGCGAGCTACATTCGTACTTTTCTTGTTTAGTTTAGAGCTACAGCGTAGAAACAGGCCCTTCGGCCCACCGAGTCCACGCCGACTAGTAATCCCCACACACTAGGACTATCCTACACACTAGGGACAATTTACAATCTTTACCAAAGCTACTTAACCTACAAAACTGTACGTCTTTGGAGTGTGGGAGGAAACCGGAGCACCCGGGGAAAACCCAGGTGGTCATGGGGAGAATGCACAAACTCTGTACAGACAGCACCTGTAGTGAGGATGGAACTAAGGTCTCTGACACTGTAAAGCAGCAACTCTACCATTGCACCACCCTGTTGCACCTCAGTATTTCTTCCTCAATTATCAATACGTTAGAGCTCCAAGTTACTCCTGCTCTATGTCCTGCATTCAGTACGTTAAAATCAGAATTCAATAAATGTCTGTAGGATCCAGTTTGAAAAATGGTGCCAACCCAAATCATGGCCTATGTCCTCCAGATATGCTGCCTAACCTGCTGAGTTGCTCCAGCACTTTTGTGTTTTACTTAAATAAATGTATCTTCTTCTCATTCATTTACTCAGTTTCTCAGAGTTGGGACTTGCTTAGGTTTCTCTTCAAAGCTTAGCATTGCTTACTTTCTTGTTTAATGTATAAGTTCATAAGTGATAGGAGCAGAATTAAGCAATTCGGTTCATCACGTCTACTCCGCCATTCAATCATGGCTGATCTATCTCTCCCCCTCAACCCCATTCTCCTGCCTTCTCCCCATAACCCCTGACAAGCGTACTAATCAAGAATCTATCTATCTCTGCCTTAAAAATATCCATCGACTTGGCCAACTTTGGAGGTGTGTTACCCCCTTGCCTATGAACATTTGCACCCGACCTGCCATACGATATCCTCTTGGGTCCGACCCCATCCATTAAACACACACACAGCCAGCACACAGTAGAAACATGGTTTTCTTTATTGCTGAAATCAGATTCATACTAGACAGGTCTTCATTTTACTGTGAGATTTAATTAGAATAATAATCCATCATAAAAACAAATTGCTCAACGTGCTACAATCTTGTTTACAATTCATCAAAGAAAACAGGTGCACAATTTGACAGAATATCAACAGTTAATTTCTCCTTTAAATTTTACAACATATAACAAAACTACAAGAACCTGCTTCACCATTCTGGCAGTAGAGTGACAAGACAGTTCTGAACTATATACAAACTATACATCCTAATTAGATATATGATCAAGATCTCTTCCCCCCCCTGCTTTTCATTAAAGCTATAGTCTAAGCACACAATCACATGACTTTACATTATAAACAGCAGTCCTGGACCTGAGTCGCTAAATGTACATTTTATCTGCAGTTTTGGCAGGCCACAGTTTCCATTGCATTGACAAACTCCCCCCATCCTCAGTTTTCTAGGAAGGTCTCCTGAAGGCACTAATTTTGTCACAATTGAATCTTTTTTTTTCCTGCCCATCCCTCGTATTTTATTCCCAAATGGACAGTTTCATGGGAACCTTGTTTGGACATGGACACATAGTCAAACAGCCTGTCCATAGGACAGTGATTATCAATGGGTGGTTTGGTAGTTTCTGCTTAGAACTACACAGCAAGCCCAGTGCAGCGGTATTGGTACAAACAGCAACTGAAGTGCACACAGTCTGAATCCCACATATCATTTGGTCATGCTTTAGTGATCGGGTAACAAGAGTGGTACATGGTGATGGACTGGAGGGGGGGGGGGGGGGGGGGTGCAGCGTCTCACTCAAATCCTAAATCATGTCATTTACTGGAGGGGTTTATGGCACCGGACTTGTTTGCTCATTCAGCAGGGTTATTGAACGCTAACTGTAAATGTCATGGGATCCACTCTGAGGTCTATTAATACCAGTCACCTTCACAATCTGGCCATTTCTCACCCCTCACCTCTCCTGAGAGGAATTGTTCCATGGGAACAGGCAGAATCCAGGTACCCTACTTGAGGGACTAACATTTGTGAGTAAGATGGGACTCGAGTGCTGATCAGGTATCAGTGCCTGAATTTCTCTCGTCCCTGACTACTTTTCAACCGATCATGTTAGGAGTGAAACCCCTGGTGTGATTTCTCATCAGCTCTGGCTCACCGAGGCAATTTGAATGGATGTTTAACGCACAACTGACAACGGTAATACCTGATTTATGCAACACCTTTATAGGAATATCTTGCAAGTGGGGAGGGGGGTAAATAAACTGGAATTCACACTGGCAGCGTAACTTTTGTTAGATCTTTTACTAGGAGCAAGCAGCTTTTTACTTTGAAGGACCTCGTTTATCATGGTGCTCTTTGAAAAATTTTAAAGTAACAAATCTTAAGTAAAGTTTACGAGGGAAGCCGGGTTTGAATTTGAATGGAGCGTCAGTAGAGGTGCTGGCTGTGCTGCAAGAGTGATACAGAGTGACCACCTTCCACCGTGCCCAAGGACATCACCCTCCTACAGAGTGACACCTTCCACCGTGCCCAAGGACATCACCCTCCTACAGAGTGACACCTTCCACCGTGCCCAAGGACATCACCCTCCTACAGAGTGACCACCTTCCACCGTGCCCAAGGACATCACCCTCCTTCCTGCCTGTTCAGAAAAGTTCAGAAACTTGGAAAGGCAAACCGGTAAACCAAAAAAAAAGGCAGGATTTTATAAACATGCCCTTTCTTTTTTCCTATCATTATCTGACACACAACTATTTATGAAATCCTTTTCGAAGACATTATTAATACATCGCAGGTCCAGCCGTAATCTCACCTCTTCCAAATGGATTCAAACTAAGGACGTGATCAATGGAGTCCATCCAGAAGCCCTGGAGGTTGTGTTGCATTGAAGTGTCACTCAGGCTCCTATCTCTCACATTTTGCCCCACGTGACAAGCGGATCTAATCTCATGCAAAATGCAACTGGTTTGTGGAGGCCCAGGTCCCTGCGGGCATGACTTAAGAGGTCAAAGCCTCATCCTCAAGCAAAATTCGGAATATTGCATAAGCTCATCGCGAGCGATAGACTGCGGTAATGGAACACGCTATCACATGACCAAGGAAGTCACATGACCGGACTGTAGTCACTTGACACCACCTATCCATCGGTGGAATGTTGGTCTCTGATGACCACTTCAGACCAAAGTACAGCAATTGTTTTTAATAGAGTGCATTAAAGTGCTCCACGGCTTCAACACTAACTGATAAAACATTTTACAGAATAACCAGCTATAAACAAATTAAACAAAATCGCCCTTAAGTGCAAATTGGCGAAGAACCCGCTCAAAAATACAAGTGTGATATTCTAGTGGTTAATGCTTTTGATACCTTCAAGTTTCTTTAGTAATTTTTCTCCCCCCAAATAGAATGCAATGATTCAAATACGCCAGAGTGCGGGCAGATCTGCCTGTGTTCTCCAACTATTCCTTAATTATGATCAACAACAGATTTAGATTATTTACTGATAACCGGATCAGTTAGGTGTTGAGGCGGATGAGGGAGATGGGTCAGATTTGCTTGGACCAACCCAGGTTAAATGCTATCCCAATAACCTTGATGTGCCTACGCGGGTTAGAAGCAGGGGTTCATTCCCTGATCTCAAAGCTGACGTGCTGTTTTCTCCATCTCCTCTTCAACTCTGCAAGATCAGGGTGCATTTATGACAAGCACTCAGGCCACCAGCACAGCCACCTCTTTCCTAACACAGTGGAGACTTGAAACCCGGGTATCAAGAGAGATCCTGTGCTCATTTGCTTTGGTGTAACTTAAACGTATCAGAGGCATGAGACAAGACTCCAACCTGCTCATTAGGAGTTGCACCCTTCAATCAATAGAGCAACTCATTAGTGCTGAAGGGAGTTTCAAGCCAGCACTGCCATTAGTATCACTATTCTCCCAGAGGAAATGATGTGGGTAGTTTGGCAAAACTGCAAGATATAAAAATAAAAGTCTAAAATATAATTAGTCCACTTGTAACCCAGAATGGAATTGGCTTCCCACTCAAGCAGAGGAATATTGCCGACAACTAATTTATGACTTTTCTCTTTGGTCCTGGGCAAAATGCTAGCCAATTCCATGCATCTTTTCCACTAGCTTTAGCACCACTGGATCCTCCCAACTGCACCTCAGAACTCGAGTCCCTACGTCCCCCAAAACACCATCGACCAGTGATGTGAATGATGCAGCAGAGGATAATAATAAAATAGTTTCATTAATTACCCGGCAAGATCTGGGAACACCAGGTGAAATACACCAGGTGAAATACTTAATTCCTACAGAATATTTCCTCAGACTGAGAAACAACAAACAAAATTGTTGGGATAGACAACGTGCTGGAGTAACGCAGCATCTCTGGAAAGAAGGACTGTGTGACACTTTGGGTCGAGACCTCAACCTGAAACGTCACCCATTCTTTCTCTCCAGAAATCCTGCCTTTCCCGCTGAGTTACTCCAGCATGTTGTGTCTATCTTTGGTGTAAACCAGTATCTGCAGTTCCTTCCTACACAAAAACTGTTGGGGTATTCATTCCACTGTCGAGAATATTTAAAAAAATACACTTTCAAAAAAAAAAAAAGTCACAGATTAATTAAAAAGTAGAAACATCAAGGTGGGGTTCCTGGTTCCTGGATTAAGGACATTTTAGTGGACACACTGCCCCCCCTCATCTCCTTCCCCGCCATTTCCAGGACGGGTGGAGTTTGAACAATTCAGGTTACCATCTCAGTTGGTCAGTGCTTCCATTCCCAACCCACGCTTATCCCATAACCTCTGCGTCCAACCAGGATTTGCACCTTGACCCAGGGAGGGAGGCTTGGAATTTTAAACAGCCTCTTCCAAGTAAACTGTTGATCTCCTGATAATGGGGGGGGGAAGGACGTGTTCAAGATTATTAACAGCAGGTCTTACAATGGGTCAACCGTGGACCTGCTGCCAGTCATCACCATGGCACGCTGGGTGGCGGTGTTCAGCAGGCGGGTCAGTGCCAGGCGCCACAGTGATTCCCCGGAGGTTTCGGTCGGGTCAGTTTGGGACAGTGTCGGTCGGCATGCTTCCGGCAGTTGCTGCTCCTGCGACCGCTGCTGGTGTTCCTTCTTCCCTTCCCTCCCTTCACCCCCCAACCCTTGTTTTGGGATTTTCCCGGGTCCTGCGCGATGCCCGGAGACTGCGAGCACTTTCGACTGTGCACCGCACGGTTCAGAAGAAGATGATCTGGTTGCCAGAATCGTCCTGCCTGCTGGGTGGCTGTTTGGTCACCGCAGTGATGGGCGCGCTCTGGAGCTGGGAGAGTCCACTTGGCATTGGAGCGTTCACTGTGTTGGGCTGTGGCTCGGGATGGACGTCCATTGGGGTCACAGATTCTGTCACGGCAAAGGAAAGCAGCAGTTACAACAAGCAAATTCTTGGGAATAGTTACTCATCGCATAAGTTTTTTTTTTCTCTGAATATAAATACACAAAATATCATTGGGCTTATTCAAACTATCTACAGCCTTTTGTAAACACCTTGCAATAGTTCACCAAATGGATTCTTGACGAGAAAAAGAGAGCATGAGATTCAGGACTATAAAATACAGAATAAACATTGTTGAGCAGCCGACATTTGTCAGTCCAATGTTGAGCAAAATCACTCTTAAAAACGTTTGTGTATTGAACTCCTGTAATTATTTATTCACAAAATGCTGGAGTAACTCAACAGGTCAGGCAGCATCTCAGGAGAGAAGGAATGGGTGATGTTTCGGGTCGAGACCCTTCTTCAGACTGAAGAAGGGTCTCGACCCGAAACGTCGCCCATTCCTTCTCTCCTGAGATGCTGCCTGACCTGCTGAGTTACTCCAGCATTTTGTGAATAAATACCTTCGATTTGTACCAGCATCTGCAGTTATTTTCTTACAGAACCCCTGTAATTATTTCTGGGAATCAAGAATCCTTGC
This sequence comes from Rhinoraja longicauda, assembly GCF_053455715.1. Lineage (NCBI taxonomy): Eukaryota > Metazoa > Chordata > Chondrichthyes > Rajiformes > Arhynchobatidae > Rhinoraja > Rhinoraja longicauda. Next base: position 24,900,202 of record NC_135980.1, on the reverse strand, counting down.
CACACAACCAGTAATAGTAATGAGGTAAATTGTCATTTGTAGTTGCTGCTTGAAGTAGCCAGGTCAGGGGGAAGGACTCATCTAATAGAGATGGGGCCTTTACCATTCCTGTCACAGACAAACTTACATTTAAACCTACTCCTCCCCCCTCCCCAATTAAACTTTTACAAGAATAAACATGAAATATGAGCAGCAAATAGCAAAGTCCAAGTTCAGGAACCAAGAATGAAGATACAGTTGAGAAGCAGGCAGATACAAAATGCTGGAGTAACTCAGCGGGACAGGCAGCATCTCTGGAGAGAAGGAATGGGTGATGTTTCGGGTCGAGACTCTTCTTATCTTCTGAAAGTGTCAAGAACTATTCAAAGAGTTTCCAGCGGGAACTGTAATATATAGAGTCCAGTCTGAAGAAGGGTCCCGACACGAAACGCCACCCATCCTTTTTCTCCAGAGATGCTGCCTGACCCACTGATTCCCACTTACTCCAGCACTTTGAGTCTATCTTTTGTAATATATAGAGATGCAGTTAGTGGTCAAATAGTTGATTGGAGAAGAAAGGAGAATGCACTATGATGTCAGGCGGAGGTCCGGCCATCTGTCGTTTTGCACAGACCAACTGTACTACAGGGGGTCAGAATGGACCATTTCCAAGACCGACCCGATCAGGCAATGTATTAATGCAAATCTCAGATCAAATGGTGTGAAACATAAAGGGAAATGAAATGGGATGATGACTGTAGCACTATGTGTGGAAAGGTCCATGACCACAAGGAAAAACCAGACTTCAGTGGTTGCAAAGCTCTTTGGGATATTCTGAAAGGAATGTAAAAGGCATTATGGAACATCTTTCTTCTCTTTGAAAAGTAAGAACTATTATCATTATAACAGTGGATGATGGGTAGAAATAAAATAATGAAAAGGTACAACAGAAATAACGGAAAAGATACCTCAGACCCTTGGTTGAGAATGATGAAATGCAAATAATCTAGATCAGAGAAGTAAAATTTCCCTTTTTTAAATTTGGTAGAGGATGCACTGCTGGAGTTAGAGAATGAAAGGGCAAACGAGGCAACATTAATGAAAGACAAATGGGGGCTGAAGGAGAGGAAAATAAAACTGGTTGGGAACAAAGTGAACACATGGGATTCTGCTTGTACAATGGCTGATGAGCAACACTGGTTGGTTGAGCCAAAAAGTTTTGTTACAGCAATTAAATTTCTGTATTGCTGAAAGGAACTGAGGATGGAGAATCGGGAAGAAACAATGAATGTGAACACAGATTAGTAGAGTTCAAAGGCCTGGTTCAACAATGTGTTTCTACGACTACTGTACGTGCAGTCCAGGTTGCTGGTAGTCCTCACCTTGATGGGAGAGACTTTGGCTGCTTGGTATCACCGGGCTTGAAGACCTCCTGCTTCTCAGCACCCCATCATCTTTTACGAAAAACCTTGCCGGGCTGTTTTGTCTAAAGTCTGCAGCGACTGATCCTTGAAGCAAAGTGAACAGTTACTCAGCATACAAATTAAATAGTTGAAAGCCCACATTGAATTATATAAAATAATAAATGTCACAAAGCTGGAAATTAAAATTACGTGAAATATTTACAAAAGGTAGTCAGGTTCGAGAGTGAAAATAGGGTAATGGAGGATTGGGCTTCAGTAGAGAGAAAAGGAAATAGATTTAGCTTTGATGGGGCTGATAGAGCTGCTGCCTCACAGCACCAGAGAACCAGGCTCGATCTTGACTTGGGTGCTGTCTGTGCGGAGTTTGCATGCACTCTGTGACCGAGTGAGTTTCCTCCCACATCTCAAAGATGCCTGGGTTTGTAGGTTAATTGACCTCTGGTAATTGCCCCCTAGTGGGTAGGGAATGGATGCAAAAATGGGAGTCCAGAACCAGGGGACACAGTCTAAGAATAAAGGGGAGGCCATTTATAACTGAGGTGAGAAGAAACTTTTTCACCCAAAGAGTGGTGAATTTGTGGAATTCTCTGCCACAGAAGGCAGTGGAGGCCAATTCACTGGATGAATTTAAAAGAGAGTTAGATAGAGCTCTGGGGGCTGGTGGAATCAAGGGATATGGGGAGAAGGCAGGCACAGGTTACTGATTGTAGATGATCAGCCACGATCACAATGAATGGCAGTGCTGGCTCAAAGGGCAAAATGGCCTCCTCCTGCACCTATTTTCTATGTTTCCATGTTTTTATGTAACACAGAACGAGCGCAAACAGGTGATCGATGGTCAGCATGGTCTCTGTGGGCCGAAGGGCCCGTTTCCACACTGTATCTTTCAATCGATTCCATCAAAAGACCATTTGCTGCCTTCTAAATGATTTTGCTTTTAGAATTTAGTTGAACGTGTCTATGCCAAGATAGGAAGAGAGGTTGGCGCTCAAGTCAAACACAGGCAAGTAATAGCAAGGATTGGTGGTTGGCCTTGGACAGGGTCCTGGCATTTGCATGCTTGCATACTGGAATGGCCAGAGCTGGTAAATGAAGGAGTTAGGAGTGAGGTGTACCTGATGTGGAGAGCACCGATGAAGAGGGCATTCCAGCAATGGATTGTCGGTCCTTGGCTTTTCCACCCTTCTCTTTCACCCCTTTTAAAGTGGCAAGTTTTGTCGGGATCTTCTGTTGTACTCCAGTGTGCTTCAAACTTTCATTGGTGGTGCTCACGAGATGAATGGGCACATGGGGTTTTGAAATGAGGGATTGGCGGATATCAGGCGTGCGAGTAAACATGGAGGTGGTGCTGTTCTCCCTCTGAAGATGGACTTCAGCAGCTCGCTCGGAGTGCTCCATCAACGTGCTCGACTGCCCAAGGTCCTTGGTGCCATGCTGGGCCAGACCTGCCTCACTCTGCGGTAGGAGGTTCATTTCAGCTCTCTCTCCATCAAGGCTGTGCGAATGAATGAAGCCTTGAATCTAAAGGTTCAACAATAAATTATGTTCACGGCAAGCTGGATATCAATAACCAACCTGGGCTGACAAGGAAAAGACACATCAAGACCACAGCATTGTAAAGACCAAACAAGTGTAGTAATAGACCATAGTGCCCCATATTCAATAAGATCGGGGCTGAACTTCACCTTTATGCCATATTCTTTGTGATACTGATATCACCACATGGATCAAGTAAATAGAGTTGCTGCCTTACAGCACCAGAGACCCGGGTTCGATCCTGACAATGGGTGCTGTCTGTACGGAGTTTGTATTTTCTCCCCGTGACCGCATGGGTTTTCTCCATGTGCTTCGGTTTCCTCCCACACTCCAAAGACTTACAGGTTTGCAGGTTAATTGGCTTTGGTAAAAATTGTAAATTGGCCCTAGTGTGCAGGCTAGTGCTCGTGTATGGGAATCGCTGGTTGGTAGGGACACGTTGGGCTGAAGGGCCAGTCTCCGTGCTGTATCTTTAAATTAAACTGTCTTATTTTTTCAGCACATAAAATGTCTGGCAGGAACTTATGTAATTTAAGTACAATTTACAGTTTGTGCATTTGTCTGAGTCTATATGTCTACAATGCTGCTGCCAGCAGTATTTTCATCACACTTGCACACTGCAGCAGTTGTGCATATGGGAATAATCTCAACTTGACTATCGCCCTTTCTCTAAATGTAACACAAGCCCCTTCTGAAGCAAAAAATATTGTTCCATTAAAAGCCACAAAGTGCTGGAGAATATGGATCGGTGATGTTTTGGGTGGGAACCTCTTCAGACTCAAAACGTCACCCATCCATGTTCTCCACAGATGCTGCCCGATCCGTTAGTTATTCCAGCAGTTTGTGTCTTTTTTTGTAAACCAAGATCTGCAGTTCCTTGTGCCTAATATTCTTCCATTGCTAGCTTGTAAATGAGCCACAACAAATTTGCACTTTGTCCACTGAGTAACCAGTCTTAACTGATGCTGCTTCGCACTGCCTGCTCACTAGACTAGCAGTATTAACAAAGCCTCACTGCTCAGGTTTTCAATAATTATACTCTAAGAACGGCTCTACTGCCCTCCAGTGGATCTCTACCTTTACCCCAGAGAAGAAATTTCGAGTGCACTGACAGTTACAATGTGGGAAAATAACTGCAGATGCTGGTACAAATCGAAAGTATCACAAAATGCTGGAGTAACTCAGCAGGTCAGGCAGCATCTAGGAGAGAGGGAATGGGTGACGCTTCGGGTCGAGACCCTTCTTCAGACTGAAGAAGGGTCTCGACCCGAAACGTCACCCATTCCCTCTCCCCTCGATGCTAGCCTGACCTGCTGAGTTACTCCAGCATTTTGTGATACCTTCTGACGGTTACAATAGTTTCTTCTTTAAACCAACAATATTGAGGTTCAGTGGCAGCCTCAGTCAGGCTAACTATTGCACTGTGGATGAGAGTGAGGCTGGAGAATGTTGTCTGTCAGTGTCTGTTCTTTACTGGGTAATCCATTCACCCCAATTATAAATCCACAAGCCATTTCCAGCCAAGCGGTAGTTTTGGTACCGATGGATCATTAGCAATGCTATTCCTATAGTTATTTCAATTGTTTTAGACTCAAACTTTGTAAGATTTCTGTCAAAACTTGTTCTCTTTTCACCAACAATCAAAATACGAGGTGAACTGCCACCTGGAAAATCTCCACACCAATGGTGAGGCAGGTAATATTTATCCCTCAAACCGTAGTGTTGGTGTTAATCTGATCATTACACAAACACAGAATGCTCTCCATGCCATAACACTGTCTCTCGGGTGCTTGAGTCCACATTGGCTTCGAGCTAGCACCCAACTCACCCCACCCTTTGCTCTCAGAAAATTCTTGCTTTTCTGATACTTATTGCTAGAATGGAATTTGCACACAGGGTAGGGTTGCTGCCTCACAGGGCCAGAGACTCAGGTTCCAACTGACTACGGGTGCTGTCTGAACAGAGTTTGCACGTTCTCCCTGTGATCGCGCAGGTTTTCTCCGGGTGCTCTGGTTTCCCCCCCATACTCCAAAGGCGAACAGGTTTATAGGTTAATTGGCTGCAGTAATAAATTGTAAATTGTCCCTAGTGTGCAGGATAGTTTTAGTGTATGGGGTGATCGCTGGTCGGTGCAGACTCGGTGGGCCTAAAGGCCAGTTTCTGCGCTGTATCTCACACCACAACATCGGGCGTGCATTCCAGACCTCAATCACCTCCCATGCAAAATAAATTCCACCCGTCACCTTTGGTTCTTACAATACAATACAATTACTGATCACTGTCATTCGACATCCATTATCATGTATGTATACACTGTAAATGGCTGGATTGTAATCGTGCATGCTCTTTCCGCTGATTGGTTAGCACGCAACAAAAGCTTCGTACACGTGACAATAAACTAAACTGAACTGAAACCCTTCTGCTTGGGCAAACTGTTGTTCTCAATCCACTCAGTCTGAGTTACTCCAGCTTTTTGTGTCCATCTTCTGTCTATACTAATTATGTCTTTAAATATTTAGAACATATAAATGCACAGCATTGGGACTGGCCAACAATTTCTGTGCCAAAAATGATGCCGAGATAATCTAATCTCAATAGATAAGCTAAACTGTAGAGTGCTTACAGATGTCCTGGGTCATGGACAATATTAAAACCATCCTGGTTGGTTTTAATATATAGTGCACTACATTATCAGAGTGAAGTTATCAGCACAAGGTCGAAGGATGAGCAGATTCAACAGCACTACCTGAACAAGGTTAATTTCAACCTGGAGATTGTCTGCAGACGACTGGCACTAGCTTCCTCGGATTGTGTACAAAGGTGGATGGAGAAACTAAATGGCTCTGGCCATGGTAGAACTGAACCCTGACATTTAGGAAGTGTAATAATATGGTCCCTAAAACAGCTATGGTCCCTAAAACGTGACATCAGTATATAATCTGCTTTGGTGATATTAATAAAAAGATCAACATTGGCCAGGACACGGGATAACAGGGCGTTGTGGAATCCTTTGACAGGATAGACTGGACTTTGGTTTAATATCTCACAGTTTGCACTTGAGTAATTCTTCTTTATGTCCGGTGGATGTTGTAAAGTGTAAAATGTACATCTGGCAGTGCTGAAAGTTTGGTTAATGCCATACTAATCAAACAATTGCAACACTCGACCCATATTGACACTTTAATACACTACTTTCTGTGATCTCCAACAGAGCAGGGCTGGAATAAAGGGGCCGCCTAGATTTTTCCTCAAGTGCCTGCAGTTGACATTGAACCCACTAGCAGCTTCAGTGAACAATCACACTGAGCCGTTACTGCTCTGCCATCACACGGAGCCCATTCATTACCTGTGCAGCCTCAGATGAAAACACGACAGAGCTCTGCTTCAGCTGTTTGCGCTGTTGCTGTTCAAGGCGCTCCCTCTCCCTCTCGACTGTCCGTTGGGACTCTCGCAGACGCTCCAGATCCTGCTGGTAATTGCGCCGTTGGTTCTCCAGCTCCTCCTTCTCCTGAGCCAGCTGCTTCATCTGCTTCTGTAGCTCGTCCTCGCTCCCGTGGAGCCGAGAGTTCTGGAGGTCCATCTCCCGCTGCTGCCGATCACGTTCCCGCTCCCACTTGTGCTGCTCCTGACGCACCTGGTTCTGCAACTTCTGAACGTTGGCCCGCTCCTCACGCTGTTTCTCGAAGTTCCGCTGCTTCTCTTGCTCCAGAAGCTGGCTGCCCCGTGATGCTGCGGGTCGGTACTGTCTGTCCCGCTCCAAGGTCGCGCCCATACTACGCTGCATCTCAATGTAGCTGTCCTGTTGGGCAATCATCACCTGAGGGGAACAAACAACCAGAGCACTTCAATACAGGTACAGAGCACACTACCGTAGGCTGGGTGATGGGGTGGGACCATTGTTCCACGTGAACTATCTACTCAGTATCTTCACATCCATTGTCCAGTACCCAAGGCCGCCAGGTTAAGCAGTGACTTACTTGTACTACTTTTCAATTCAGCACACTGTCTTCATTGCTCACAGTTCAATGATTGTCACTACAGACCAAAGCAGATTGGGTGACAATTTTGCAGAATACCTTTGAACAATTTCAAGCATTTGTCTGTCATGTGATTTCTTTGTCTCATCCTCATTCTGTCACTTCAGCCTTCCTACAGCATGGCTATGGGCCAAACGGGACTAGTTTAGATGCGTATCTCGGTTGGCAAGATAAGTTGGGCTGAAGGAGCTGTTTTCATACTTTATGACTAAGGGTGCAAGGGTGAGGAAAGAAACCTTTAACCCATGTCTTCTGTGTTATAGATCAATTTACTCATTGGTTTCAAAGTGTGCATTGTGGTCTGTTAGAATTATTTTAAAATGCTCACCTTCAGCTTGTAAAGCAGATGTGTCAGTCTCTGCACACTCTGGACCAGCTAAAGAGAATCAGACATCTATTAGACATGAGTCAGGAGATGCAAGAGTGTTTAATTGTCATATGTACCAAAAACAGAGCAATGGGATACTCACTTGAGGCAGCACAACAGGTGTGTAAACAAAACACTCACAAATAACACAACAGAAAAATATGAATTAAAAATCCCACTATTCGTGCAAATAGCCCAAGTTCTTAATGCAATCAAGCCAGTTCAGTTAAGTACTTGTAATCTTCAAGAGCCTTATGGTTGTTGGGAAGGATATATTCTTAAATGTGATGGTTACTGTTGGTTACTGATACCTTCTTTTTGAAGGCAGAAGTGAAATGAGAGTGTGGCCAGAGTGGTGTGGGCCCTTGATAAGGCCGTGACACCTATAGATCCCTTCAATGGAAATTATACAAGCAACCTGACAATTAACCGTTTGTTTTGATTTTAATCTGCCAAGAATATCACTTTCCTAAAACTCTGATGTTTAATAAGTAGTGCATAAGTATTCTGTTACTGTTCCCTTTAAGTAAAAGCAGAGTGTGATCACCCATCCCAATTTTGTGTTTTGAGTTTCACTTCACCCAATCCCTCAGGCTTTTACAGTAAGTCTCATATTATCCCATCATCACTACTTCAGTTACCTCATCTTCTCTCGGTGGGGCTGTGAGTTGCCTAAATACCCACTCTGCTTATTTCATATCCCCACTTGCCTGTATGATGGTGTGAACAAAACGCCTACTTTAGCCATGCTAACCCATAGTATTGATGCTCCAACGACAATATTCAAGAAGGATTTTCACTCAGTGAAGAAAATGGTACACTTGCTTGATTTGGAGGAACTTGGATGTTCCTACCTGCTGCCTGACTATTCTGGGGGACTGGAGGTTTGAGAAGTGCTGTGAAACAAGCCCTGTTAAGTTGCTGCCATGCACTTGTAGATAACAGATACTGGTGGAGGCTTAATCCTTCAGACTGCTGCACAGGAAACCGAGTGACGCTTGTTCTAAAATTATGTCAATTATGAAAATAAGTCAAGTTTACTCAAAACAGAACTGACCTCTGTATCACACACCACACTGCTGTTACTACTGCTGCACCACCGAGATAGATCACTCTGAAAGACAGCAAATGGAAACACCAAATTAGACACAACGATAGATATTTACCAAATGGGGGTTCTGGTACACAGAACCAGTCTGAAAGCTATTTAACCCACTGCAGTAGCACACAGCTTCAATAAATATTTTTGGTTATTGCAACAACAAAACAGTTGAAAGGCTCGTTTTTTCCCCATGTAGAGATGCTCTTTCTTCCATTCACTAATGCCACGTGAGCTTCTCTGCAATAAATTCATATCAACTATACAGCCGACATGAACTAATGAACAGTTTGATGGTGGGGTGGGCCGCTGGAAGTCCTGTAGCAGCCTAGGGCTCGGCTGGACGTGGCGCCGCACCGAGGCCTATAACGTGGACCGGACGTGGCCTGCAGGGGCACAGAGCGGCAGAGAACACCAACGACCACTCTTGGCCAGGCCGAACCTGCAACACCGCCAGGACAAGGACACTACACCTATCATAATTGGGACTTGGAAATGGTGCCAAATCTGGCGGCTGTGTATATTGTTTCAGGATACTACTACTGAACATTTGTACTATATATGAGATGCTTATCTAAGATAGATCTATAGTGATACGTATTGAACTGAATGCAATATACATGACAAATAAAGTCCAATTGAACTACCCTGTTCTTCTACATGTCATCCTGGCAGACATAATGGCCATTATGGTGTGCAACTAATTTTGACCATTGCCAAGCAATTATGAAAACCATATCTGCACCTTGTTTATCGCCCCGTCTCCTTGATTTTAATCAGTACAGTCCTGGTGTTGAGATCTCTACAAGTTGGAACTACAGTTTACTCTGATCATATAAAAGAACCCTGAAGACTCAAATGAATTGAACAGTTTATGCACTGTTTGCTGATCTAAGTTGGATAGTGGAAGGGTTGCTACAACAACTGGGCAGGAAGGACGGAAAAGCAACCAAGGCCTGCGATAAAAATAGCAGAACTAATATTTGTTAGTACACTGTGTATGAGAGTCTGGTTTTACAAGGTGATCCGCTGGGGACCTTTTAAAGAATGAAAGGATGCAGCTGAGTAACAGACTCCCCAGTGATCAAGGGATTGTCTCGAACAAAACAGACCAGAAATTTAGGTGGGGAAGCTGTCAGACAGGGTTACAGCTCATTAGAGACCAGAACACGAAACATTAACATTTCTGGGCAGATTAGATTGATACTTGAATTTTCAGAAGGGCTTTGATAAAGTGCCACACACGAGGCTGGTAAACAAGATTGGAGCCCATTAGAGGTGGCGAATCTGTGGGACCCATTGCCACAAATGGCTATGGAGGCTAGGTCATTGGGTATTTTTAAAGTAGAGATTGATAGATTCCTGAGTAGTAAGGGTGTCAAAAGGTTATTGGGATAAGGAAAAATGGGGTTGAGACAGACAAATAGATCAGCCATGATAGAATGGCGAAGTGGACTCGATGGGCTGAATGGTCTAATCCTGCTCCTATGTCTTATGGTCTTATGGGGAAAAAATTATTAAAAGGACATGAAATATGGCAAACGCATGGGATCAGGTACAAAGTTCATCTGGAAATTTATGCAACATGGACTGGGTGAGTTAAATGGTTTGTACACTGTAATTTCTATACTCGAAGATTATTAATCTATTAATGGAATGTTGAAGGTTTATATAATAAGTTAGTGGGGATGTAGAGGGGAATTTCATCAAGGCACAGGATGAGGATCGCACATTGGGGGTCCATCAGAGATACTGTACCGTTTGTCCACTCTCGCACTCCTGCAGCTGGGGATCCGAACTTGCCCGAGATCCAGGTTTCTCCTTCAGCTCACTGCTGGAAGATAGCGTGTTTAACTTTTTCTTGATGGAGCCCTCTGAATATAGGAAAGGAAAAATTAGGGGCTCCAACAGAAAAAAAAAACGGTGGCAACTTTCACAGGACCCCCTCGCCCAGCAAACCACAATCACCTTTGCTTAGATTAGCGGAGCTGCTGTCGTAGCCTCCAAAGGTCTCTGCTCGGCGTGGTAACCCCGAGGATCCCAGGCTGTCTTCTAACTGCCAGCTTATGTTGTTGGGTTGACAGGCAATAAAGCTCTGGAGCTTTTCAACTGGAAGGATGAAAAGTCATGTTATTTACGCAGGACTTGGAAAACGTTAGGTAGTCTGCATTCCCTCACGGGTCACATTTAGTTTAGTGATACAGCAGGGAAACAGGCCCTTCGGTCCACTGAGTCCATGCCGACCACCGGTCACCCGTTCGCACTACTTCTGTGTTATCTCACTTTCTCATCCACTCCCTGCACACCAGGGGCAAGTTTCAGAGGCCAATCAACCTACAAACACGCAAGTCTTTGGGAAGTGGGAGGAAACCGGAGCACCCGGAGGAAACCAACATGGTCACCGGCAGAACGTGCAAACTCCACACAGACAGCACCAGGGGTCAGGATCGAACCGGAGTCTCTGGCACTGTGAAGCAGCAACTCTACCAGCTTCGCCACTGTGCCGACCCTCTGCATATGAAAAGAGTTAAAAGTTTCATCTAAAATTGCCTTTTCTTGACTTTCTTGGTTATATTTGGAGACAAGAATATTAGCGTTTGGGAAAGGAATATGGTGTACAACGTTGCACTACCTGCTGGAAAGATGAGTTGGTTGGAGCAGTGGAGGATGGGGAAAGAGAAGAGCTGAATCACTGATGGTCATTGAGAGCAAGGCTGATCACTAATCTGCAATACAACCTTAGACATGCCACCGCGAGGTCACTTGAGAGTGCTGTAGCCTTAAGCCAGAATACAGAGATAAGATCCCCTATATCCATCTCTGTAAGTTGGAATCAGCACACTGGACTAGAAATGGGGTTCTAAACTTTGGTTGCTAAATCCTTACAGATGAGTGTGCTGACAATTACGATCATTTTTTATGTATGAAGAATGACTTTAAATCATGTGCTCGAGAATAGTTATGGTCTGGTGTCAGAATGTTTCTAACAGAAATAGCAAAGGGAGGATCACTGTTTGAGAGTGGGTAACCTGGTGCAAGATTCCATTTGACCGTTATCATTTATTATCCCAGAGGTTCTCAGTGAGACACTCGCAGGCACTTGCTTGCAACCATATTACCAAAAGAACAGATTTCCAATGATCATAGCTTCAGAGGAAACAGGCCCTTTGGCCCAACTTACCCATGCCGACCCAGCTTCCCCATCTACGCTGGTCCCTCCTCCCCGCGTTTGGCCCATACCCCTGTAAACCTTTCCTATCCATGTCCCTGTCAAAATGTCTTTTAAACGTTGCTACAGTACCTGCTTCAACTACCTTCTCTGGCAGATCTTTCCATATACCCACCGCCCTCTGTTGAAAAGGTTACCCCTCAGATCCCTATTAAATCTGTTCCCTCCCAACTTAAAACTTGTGTCCTCTGGTTCCTCATGATCCCCTTACTCTGGGTAGAAGCCTTTGTCCATTCACCCCATCTATTCCCCTCAGTCCGGCTGCAGTCTTAAAACACTCTGATCCGTGTCTCATGACTAGTTCAGGGCGCCCGTCTCTAACTCACCTTCTTTCAACACCTCTGTGAACACAATATCTCCTCGCTGGGACTCGACAGTGTCAGATCGAAGCAGCGCCCGCTGCCTCCCCATGTCCAGGTAACCATTGACTTCCGTTATTTCATTGTAAATGTCCAGCTTCTCGGTCAGGGTCCTCCTGAGCACATCATCCTTAGTGCTCAGGTGCTCTGGAAGTGGAAGAAATAAATGCTTAATGAGGCAGCTCTATACGATGCCACTGGCCACAGATCCACAGCGGCACAAATGTAAAATCTCCTGCTGAGCTGGATCGCCCTCAGAGGCGACACCTGGTGCAGTCCCTTGTCACGTAAAAGGATCAATAGAAGCAAATCCATCAATCCCACAATCTTCCACCTCCACACTACGATGCCCCAGTTCCTTGATGACCATGGATTCCTGAAATATGGCGACGGGAGAAAGGTTCAACTCCAAACTGCTGAAGTCCATAGAAAAGTGCTGCTGGTTACAGACTTCCTAATTCTTGTATTTTCAGTCAAAATCCCAGAACGTGATATATTCGAGTTTTGAGATGAGTTTATTGTCACGTGTACCGAGGTATAGTGAAATGCTTTTGCTGCATGCTATACCAGTCAATGGAAAGACAATACATGATTATAATAGTTATCCACAGAGGACAGATTCAAAAGAGTGGAGCGATTGTAGTGCGTGATTGCAGATCCACTTCTGTGACTAGCACACAAAGAGTGGCCTGGGCTGGGCGCCATCTTCCTCAGATGACTTTCTAAGTCAAGATGGCATGCTGCTTGGAGGGGAACCTACAGGTGGTAGGTTATCATATGCATGCTCTCCCGAGATGCTGCCGGACCCACTGAGTTACTCCAGCACTTTGTGTCCTTTGGTGTAAACCAACATCTACAGTTCCTTGTTTCTACAGGTGGTGTCGTTCCTTAGTACCTATCGTACTTGTCCTAGGGTTAAAGGTTGCTGGCTTACCGGGCGCTACTGGGAAGCTTTGTGAACGGCAGCAGTTATTTTCTAGATGTTGCAAGACGCAACCACGGTAAACTAGCAATGAAGGCAGAAAATATTTGTCATGGAGAATTGGTGTCAACCGGATCATTTGTCTTGGATGTTGTCAAACTTCAAGAGTGCACTCACAGTTTAATGCTACTCTGACACACATCTACTGGTGCCTCGTGGATGGTAGAGTGGCATGCACCTACACATTTAGGCATGTGCAACACACAGACACCACTCGTCTGGACTCACCGACAAGGTGCTGCAGTTCTGCTAATGCCTGGACTTCTCAAGCAAGCACCAGCAACCGTCTTGGATAGATGAAGCAATAAATATGATCTATATGAACCGTTGCTTCAAAATGGCAGCCAGCATCAGAGACCCACACTCCTGTCATCGGGAAGAAGGTGCAGCAGCCTGAAAACTATAATTTCCAGCTTCCTCTCTACAACCATCAGGCTATTAAACACTGCAACCTCCAAATAGGCTCTGAACCACACAGACTTGAGGACATTATTTTTGACTTTGCACTATCATTGTTTGTTTATTTACCTATCTGTTGTGCCGCTGCAAGTAAGAATTTCATTGTTCCGTTTCGAGACGCATGACAATAAAACACTCTTGACTATCAAACAAAAAAAAAGCCAACTTAAAAACTTTCCAGCAACATCCTCTTACGTTGAAGCTCTTTGATTCGAGCAGCTCGTCCCTCATCCTGTCGCCATTCCTCCTCTTGCTCACCAAGGTTTGCAGCCTCTTCAATTGGGTACCTGAGCAAAACCAAACCAATTAGCCACTGGCTTGAAGTTAGCAGAACTCACTTGTCGAGACAGTAAATCATCACAGCCTTAGATTCATCCAATAGACGATGAGAAAAGATCACCATCTTACGAGGTCCCGAGCATGCAAATATTTGATGATGGTCAACATCAACAAGAGATGGTCACTGATGGTCTGGCCACTGGAGGGTGGCTGTTCCGACAGATGTTGCATGAGGGGAAGAGATTTAAAAAGCTCAAATGGCTGCAAGGAGAGCCCAGAGAAAAAGCTCTTTGGCCCAGTGCATTCATCTGCAGTAAATGCAGCAGAGACGGCCTCAAAATGGGCTCCTGATGCACGCAAATGTTCAACATGGAACTGACCACCAACAGGCAAACCATCGTCCTACAGAAAACTATTATCTCAAGACCATGCCTGCATGACACCCTGGTTTGGCTGCATCCGGGCATGGATTTCTTCAATTGAGTTTGTGAATGGAATTTATTACAATTTATTATTGATTATAAACAACCCTTCACAATGCAGGGAGATTGTTGATGTAGTAGTGGAATTCATTGCCACAGAAGGCTGTGAAGGCCGTCAATGGATATTTTAAAGGCAGAGATAGTTTCTTGATTGGTACAGGTATCAGGGGTTATGGGGAGAAGGCAGGAGAATGGGGTTGAGAGAGGAAGATAGATCAGCCATGATTGAATGGTGGAGTAGACTATGGGGAGAAAGGCCTAATTTTGCTCCTATCACTTATGAACTTATATTGGGTCTACAAAACCGCCGAGAAACTCCTGCAACTACGTACTGGGGACAAGATTAGCCTCCAGCTACTGTAATGGTCTTCCCTTGTGCTAAATGACAGCACAGCACAGCGTCAGTACTACACTGGAATGTTTAGATTACGGCCTCATGCCTCTCGAGTTGAACTGGAACCCATGACTTTGACTCAGATGAAGGTGCTGACATCTGTTGATATTCTTTAGTCAGGAATCCAAAGCAGTCAAATTCCTAAGAGTAAGCACTGTCAAATTATTTCTGAAACAGACTTCATTAAACTAAAGCATCAGTTGATCTCAAAGATGGCTGCATTGCACCGTTTCATCACAGGCTCCTTTTAAATAGCTCTCTTTGCTCATTTTTACATTAGTCAGGTTAGAGTTTACACAGCAATGTAGAATTCATAAAAACATGAACCATGATCATAACACAGATAATGTACTGGTTTGTCTCTCAGTCATGGATTACTGGTGGTCCTAGCCTATGGAGCACTTGTAAACAGTGATCAACATTGGCTCAGAAACAGCTTTTTCCTCTGTTATCAGGCTTCTGAACGATCCTTCCATAAGCTTGGGTACTGCCCAATTCATCTCTACCCAGTGTGGACTTTGGGTTTCTAAGGAACTGATGCGCTACAATGCTGAGAACTATATTCTGCACTCTGATTCTTTTCCATTGCTTTATCTATTGTAATTAACTTGATTATATTTGTATAGAGCATCATCCGAACTAATTGGATAGCTTGCAAAATAACGTTTTTCACTGTACCTCAGTATGCATGACAATAATAAACCTACACATAGACCCACGATCAAAGTGGTGGAATAACTGTTCAGAGGCGGTAGCCCTGGCAGGTTAAAAGTGCATTGGTAAAGCTAGATAATGGTCCCTGTTTGTAGGAAAGTTCATATGAGTGTGGGTAGACACAATAACCAGGAGTAACTCAGCAGGTCAGGCAGCGTCTTTGGAGAAAAGGAATAGGTGACGTTTCGGGTCGAGACCCTTCTTCAGACTCGACAGACTCATACGAGTGGGTGCAGCCCCCAAATGATGGCTAGTACATTAGGTGAAAGGCCAGTGTTTGTTGTGCTACACTACCTGCAAATAGCATCGCGAATAACAGCCATCCAAGTATTTCGCTCCTCCTTGGAACTTGTGTGGATTTCGTACATCTCGGGGCCCTCGTCTGAAGCACTGATCAGGAACATTCCTTTCTCTTCATTGGCCACTTCCCTGACGATCAGCTTGTGCAGCGAGATGCCAGCTGGCTTCTGGTCCTGAGGATGTGGGAGAGGCAGAGACGGCATTAGGGCAAGAGCATAATGACTTAAAGCGGAACATAATAACCTTCCCCCTTTCCTGTCGACTTGCTGCTGCTTGATTGTGGAGCAAGTCATTCCTTCTTTCTGCAGCAATACCAAATCCCTTGAGCAATTAGATGTATCCTTGTCTGCCAATAGACAATAGGTGCAGGAGTAGGCCATTCGGCCCTTTGAGCCAGCACCACCATTCAATATGATCATGGCTGATCATTCTCAATCAGTACCCCGTTCCTGCCTTCTCCCCATACCCCCTGACTCCGCTATCCTTAAGAGCTCTATCTAGCTCTCTCTTGAATGCATTCAGAGAATTGGACTCCACTGCCTTCTGAGGCAGAGAATTCCACAGATTCACAACTCTCTGACTGCCTTTTCATTTTTACCACCCACCCAGTTGGTCTGCTCATTGTTGATCATCCATTGGGCTATGCGTTAGCACCATACATCAAGCAGGTTGTGGGACAAGTACGAGACCATAAGCAGAAAGTATGACCCACCCTGCAGCTTTCTGGAGGAAAGGAAAGAGTACTGTTCATATCCTGCACCCTCATTCTGCAAACAAATGATTAGAGTTGAGAGGAACATGCTGTCTTTTCCTCCACCCCTACAGACTTACCACAGTAGCAAACAAATACTTCTGATCCTTTTCTTGAAGTAACAGAATCACATCTGATAAAAGGACAGCCAGAATGTCTAAGAGAATGGTGGGATAGAAATACAATTAATAAATCATTGATATTTCCTCTTCCTGCACACCATCTCCCAACATACTTCCCCACCACCCACATCTTTCAGGCAAGCTGGTTCTACGTTCCAAATTTAAGATAGAAATTACACGGTGGAATTTTAAATGATTGAGATTTGAAAAATGCTGAAGGGCACCACGGTGGTACAGCGGTGGAGTTGCTACCTTACAGCGCCTGGGACCCAGGTTACATCTTGACTACGAGTGCTGTGTGGAGTTGGTACGTTCTCCCTGTGACCTGTGTGGGTTTTCTCCGGGTGTTCCAGACTAATTGGCTTTGTAGGTTAATTAGCTTTGGTAAAATTGTAAATTGTCCCTAGTGTGTGTAGGATAGTGTTAGGGATTGCTTGTTGACGCTGACTTGGTGGGCCGAAGGGCCTGTGTCTGTGCTGCATCTCTAAACTAAACTACTAAAAAACAACTGATTACTACATCTTCTAAATCTACCACAAACCTACTGACTCCCATAGCTAACTTGACTACACTTCTTCCTACCTTGCTTCCCGTAAAGACTCTATCCCTCCTCCCAATTTCTCCGTCTACGCCGCATCTGCGCCCAGGATGAGGTATTCCATACCAGGGCATCAGAGATGTCCTTCTTCTTTAAGAAACGGGGGTTCCCCTCTTCCATTATAGATGAGGCTCTCACTAGGGTCTCCTCGATATCCCGCAGCTCCGCTCTTGCTCGCTCTCTCCCCAGTCGTAACAAGGACAGAGTTCCCCTTGTCCTCGCCTTCCACCCCATAAGCTGTCGCATACAGCATATAATCCGCCAACATTTTCGCCACCTCCAACGGGATCCCAATACTGGCCACATCTTCCCATCTCCACCCCTTTTTGCTTTCCGCTGAGACCGTTCCCTCCAAAACTCCCTGATCAACTCGTCCTTTCCCACCCAAACCACCCCCTCCCCAGATACTTTTCCTTGCAACCGCAGGAGATGCAACACCCTCGACTCCATCCAAGGACCCAAACAGTCTTTCCAGGTGAGGCAGAGGTTCACTTGTACCTCCTCCAACCTCATCTACAGTATCCGCTGTTCCAAGTGTCATCTTCTCTACAACGGCGAGACCAAGCGCAGGCTCGGGCAATCGTTTCGCTGAACACCTCCGCTCAGTCCATTTTCACCTACCTGATTTCCCAGTGGCTCAGCACTTCAACTCTCCCTCCCATTCTGACCTTTCTGTCCTGGACCTCCTCCACTGTCAGAGTGAGGCCCAACACAAATTGGAGGAACAGCACCTCATATTTTGCTTGGGTAGCTTACACCCCAGCGGTATGAACGTTGACTTCTCTAACTCCAGATAGCCCTTGCTTTCTCTCGCCATCCCCTCCCCCTTCCTAGTTCACCCACTAGTCTTACTGTCGCCAACTACATTCTATCTTTGTCCCGCCCCCTCCCCTGACATCAGTCTGAAGGGTCTCGACCTGAAACGTCACCCATTCCTTCTCTCCAGAGATGCTGCCTGTCCCGCTGAGTTACTCCAGCATTTTGTGTCTACCTTAAATTAATGTCACAATTTGATTCATCTCTTGTCACCATCTTGAAATGAACACTTTTAACAGGCTATCTTTGAGCGCTGTCCCAATGGCACAAAACAACAATTCCAAATTGGGCTTTTACCTTTTAGCCGCCCAGAGGCAGCCTTCCAGCACACAACACCTTCGTGCAGGAGCTTCCTCTTTGGTCTCAGCATGTTCATTTTATGGAACGTGCTTCCATTCTTCAGCTTGGCCGTCGACTTGATATCCATCCTATTCACAATCTCCTTCCAGCGCCGAGCTTTCTCACACAAACTCACTCTCTCGTCCACGTCTGTTATTGTGTCCTTTATTAGCACCAATGCCTTCGGCAGCTCTTCGTGATCCTCTGAGCCAGCTTGGGAAGGACAAAGGGAGCACTCAGCAGTTTTACTGGAGTTCTGAGTGTACCTAGAAACTCCTAATGCTTTACTTTTCCCAGTGCTGCCCCATTGTTCTTTAGTTTAAGGTCACTGATTCTTAAAGGAGGCACCCTCTGTGTAACAGTGGGCACAGAGAGCGCTGCAATGGGCTCAAAGTCTAACCATTTCTGCTTCTGGCTTCAAATCATGGGCCAAAGACCCCAGGCAGAAACATGTCCCTTTCTCCATAAGTAGAAGCATTATAAAATCTATCATTCTCTCTCAAAATAATTTCTATGATAATTTTCACACACCCAGCAGGAACTGGGATAACCTTGCCTCTTACTGCCGCTCTTGAGGCTAACACAATAAGAATATTGAATAACTGTCACACAGCTGGACAGACTGTGGATAAGGTGTACACGTGCAGAGAAGTAAGCTTCCTGGAAGAGAATGAGCTAGGATAAACATAGTGATGTCTTGAGGGAAGCACAGGTTCAAAATGGAATATGTCTAACTGGAAGAACCAGTGAACCATTTTGGTGCCTATAAAACAGCGTGGGGGGGGGGGGGGGGGGGAGGGGTTATAGAGAGAGGGTTTAAATTATGAAGGCGCAAGGCATTAAGCAGGAAACTCTGTTGACACCTAACTTTTATACAAAAATTGAGCAGTCTTTTAAAAATGCAGTGGTACCATCCAGTTTCATCAACAAGTAAAATGATCGCTTCCACGTAATATACCATACCTTCAGTATTCTGAATAATCCTCTCCACCAAGACTGGGTATTTTGTAATGCGTTGAGTGACCAGTAAAATGCACTCCTGCACCCCGAGGCGCCTCACCACAGAATAGTTACTTAATTTCTGTAAAAAAAGACAGGTACGCTACAGTGAGACCGAGCTCAGAGTTTCCAGGCTGGATGGTGTGATTGAATAAACCCTCCACCTTTGTCTCTGCCGAGCACGCACCTTGATCAGGTTCTGAAACTTCTTGTTCTGCTGGTACATCAATTTGTAATAGGTCGCCGCCTCATGGTGCTGGCCACAGAAGTCCCCATACTGCACCTTCATTTCATCTCCACATTCGCCTGAAAACTGAGGCAAAGTAGATTTGATCACCCCACACGTTCACATTATAATTGATTCCAGTAAAATCCGATCTTACACTCAAAATTGTAAACTTTGACAAGAATAGTAGAGGTACAAAATTATTTCTCTTCTTTATGAACCCAAAATATCACCAATGCATGTTCTCCAGAGATGCTGCCTGACACACTGAGTTACTCCAGCACTTTATGTCCTTCAATACAACAGCATGCTTGTAGACAGAGTAAAGCACTCTTGAAGGGCCCAATTGTGCATGATCTACTTTTCCCTCTCAACCTCAATTTCCTGACATCTCCCCGTAACCTTTGACATCCTTATTAATCAAAAAGACCCAATGCATTGGCCTCCACAGCCACAGATTCACCACAAATTCCTTCCCATCTCCATTCTGAAGGTACATTCTTTTGTTCTGAGGTTGTGTCGTCAAGTTCTACGCTCTCCCATTATTGGAAACATCCTTTCCACCTCTATTCCATCTTGCCCTTTCATTGGGTTTCAATGACATTTTCCCCCATCCTTCCAAGTCTTCCTCAGCCAACAATGAACCGTGATCACACTGATCCTACTTCCTACCTGTTGTGTGAGGACATCTCCAATTTTCTGGATGAGGTAATTCCGTTCACTCCCTTCTTCCAAGGAACTTTTCCGCCGTTCCTTCAACCGGGAGAAGAAGCTTTTGTGGATCTCAAGTAGCCGGCGCAAGCAGGGAAAGATTCTGTTCACAGTGTGCTGGTCACTTAACTGAAGCTCCTCCTCCATCCCCCGGCAATATACATGCAGCATAATTTTCAGAGTTCTGACATGATGCATCTCTGTTTGCATTAGCTCTAAGGACAAATGAGAGAATCGGAGATTTATAAACATTTACTGCACTGATTTTGTTCAATGAGTCTGCATTGGCTAAAAATGAACTGTGAAGTTTAATCCCACTTTGCAGTTGTCACTCAGCGGCTTTGACAAACAAAGCACATCATGTGCTCTCCTAGGTATTTTTTAAATAAAAGTTTCTTCCACAAGCACAAGTCTGGACTCTGAAAGATTTCCATTAACAGGTCAGCTCCCCCGTTATAGAGATGGGAGGGGGAATGACCAACTTATCATTCTCCCCAACACAAAGCCATGTCATCTACATTTGTGTCAAAAATGCAAGTTGAAAAAATCGTGTTGCAATATTTACATTCCCCCCCCCCCCATTACATTTTGTGAGATCGAAATTTATTCCACAGCTCAATTTTCTGAGTAGTGATTTGTGAAATCCGTAAGGATGAATTTTCTTAACCCAAATGGTTGTAATATGAGGGTCAACTATATAACTTGCATATGAAATAACTTGCCTTCAAATACTGAGGGACGCCTATATAAAATATATATTTTTCTCTCTTTCGAGACTTTGTATAGTTAAGAAAATTGTAAATATCAATAGAAGGCCATTTGGTATTAGCCTGTAAAAGATAACCTGTAATCCAATCAATTATTCCTCATTTCAGTCCCAAAGGAATAATTCTTTAATTTGATACTTAGCTTAGAGAAACAGCGTGGAAACAGGCCCTTCGGCCCACTGAGTCTGCGTCAACCAGCAATCATCCATACACTAGTTCCATCATTGGGACAATTTCTAGAAGCCAATTAACCTACAAACCTGCACATCTTCACACTGTCCTGACTCACCTAGAGAGACAGGGCACGTACGTGAGGATGCTATTCATAAACTATAGCTCCGCCTTCAACATGGTCATCCCCACCAAGCTCATCACCAAACTCCACCAGCTAGGCCTCAACTCGTCATTATGTGACTGGATCCTGGACTTCCTGCTGGAACGACCGCAGGCAGTGAGAATGGGCCCGCACCTGTCCTCCACTATCACCCTGAGTACCGGCACACCACAGGGCTGTGTTCTGAGCCCCATGCTCTACTCCCTCTTCACACACGACTGTGTTCCTGCATTCGACACCAACACCATTGTCAAGTTTGCAGACGACACAACGGTGATCGGGCTTATCACCAACGGGGATGAAACAAACTATAGAGCGGAGGTGCAGAACCTGGCGGACTGGTGCTCGGATAACAACCTGTCCCTAAATACCACCAAGACCAAGGAGCTGATCATCAACTTCCATAGGTCACATAACGGGGAATATGCCCCGATCTCTATCAACGGGGACAGTGTGGAGAGAGTGTCCAGCTTCAAGTTTCTGGGCACCCACATTTCGGAGGACCTAACATGGTCCAATAACACTGCTGCGCTGGTCAAGAAGGCACAACAAAGACTGTTCTACTTAAGAACACTGAAAAAGTCTGGTCTACCCCAACAGCTGCTGACGACCTTCTACCGCTGCACCATAGAGAGCATCCTAACGCATGGCATCCCTGTGTGGTACCTCAGCTGCACGGAGGCAGAAAGGAAAGCTCTACAGCGGGTAGTCCATAGAGCTCAGAGGGCCATCGGAACACAGCTACCAGACTTGGAGGGCATCTACAACACACGATGCCTCAGAAAAGCCACCAGCATCCACAAAGACTCTTCACACCCCTGCAACAGTCTGTTCGAACTCCTTCCATCGGGCAGACGAAACAAGGCCTTCTACGCCCGCACCTCCAGACTCAGGAACAGCTTCATCCCCAGGGCCATAGCTGCTATGAACCGGTCCTGCTGAGCCGGATGGTCACAACGCATAGATCAACTTGCACTTTACCCTGTCTAAAAACTGTTACAATTGTTTCGTTTCGTTGGGTTGCTGTTAATTACTTAAATTATTGCATCGTATGGGAGGCGCATTCCCAATCTCGTTGTACCCCTGGGTACAATGACAATAAAGATATATTGCATTGTATTGTATTGTATCTCTGGAATGTGGGGGAAAATCCACGTGGTCACAGAGAGGATGTGCAAACTCCGTGCAGACAGCACCCATGATCAGGATTGAACCTGGGTCTCTGGCGTTGTAAGGCAGCAACTCTACCGCTGCGGCACTGTGCTGCCTAAAACAAGGGCGGCACGGTGGCGCAGCGGTAGAGTTGCTGCTTTACAGCGAATGCAGCGCCGGAGACTCAGGTTCGATCCTGACTACGGGTGCTGCACTGTAAGGAGTTTGTACGTTCTCCCCGTGACCTGCGTGGGTTTTCTCCGAGATCTTCGGTTTCCTCCCAAACTCCAAAGACGTACAGGTATGTAGGTTAATTGGCTGGGTAAATGTAAAAATTGTCCCTAGTGGGTGTAGGATAGTGTTAATGTACGGGGATCGCTGGGCGGCACTGACTTGGAGGGCCGAAAAGGCCTGTTTCCGGCTGTATATATATGATATGATATGATATTCTAGACACCCCAACTCACACTGTAAACCTTTGTTCGCGACACCCCAGCAAGGGGGAAGTTTGTGTGCACAATTATCCTATCAAGCATTGTAAGAATTTTGCATGTTTAAATGAAATCACTCCTGTTCTGTTGGAGAGGCATGAAAAGAGCAAGAAAAGACTGAATCCAATCATAATATTGGTTAAAAAAAGTCTTCCAAGCTCACGAAGGATGATGATCAAGTATTTGAAGGCAAGTTATTTAATTATCATGGAACTGTACTGCTACAAGAGCCAACAACCTCACGTCAGAAAATTGATCCAATAAAGCTGGGGCGGCACAGTGGTGCAGCGGTAGTGTTTCTGCGTCACAGCGCCAGATCTTGACTACGGGTGCTATCAGTAATAGAGTTTGCACGTTCTCCTCGTGAGTGCATGGGTTTTCTCCGGGTGCTCCCACATTCCAAAGATGTGCAGGTTTGTAGGTTAAATAGCTTTTGTAAATTGCCCCTGGTGTGTAGGATAGAACTAGTCTGTGGGTGATCGCTGGTCAGCACTAAAACTAAAACAGCTTGTTTGAAACGTATTGGGAACATGGCATGTTGCCTCCATGATGGATTCTGAGCACAATCTCAAACCCACTGACATTCAGAGAGATGAATAGATGGTGACTTTTGCCTTACTTACCATATATAACATCCTGCCTTTTGATGACTTCCTTGCTCTGTTTCTTTGCGTATGCCTGGTCCACTGCAACACTCCATGTTTCAGCCTCAAATTCCTGTCCATCTACCTCCAGCTCTGCCTTCAGTGAGGTGTAAATGGTGTCTGAACAACAACGTGGGAAGATTGATTAGACATGATCTTTATTCACCCCTTCCCCTCAGAAGTACTTCATGAAACACGTGATCCTTTTTGTTCTCAGCTGCAACTCTGGTGTGGGCTCAATCTGATCCCTACCTCTTAGCTAGAAGTCCATGCCCCAGACTCTACCAGTCCACAACGTTTCCTGTAACCATCTAACTAACTGAGACCCACTCCTCCCAGCTGTTAGAACCTTCCCACACACTGGTGTCAACTATGGTCCATGGATTCAACAGGGACTTCAGTCAATTGGAGTAATTTTTGCAGGGCTTTATTCCAAATGGAATCTCAAGCAATGGAAGATTATTTCATACAATGTTATAGCTCTTTTTTCCAGCCCATACTCTCTCTATCCAAGATCCTTGATCCAAGATGGCGGCCAACCCAGGCGACTCTGTGTGCTAGTCACAGAAATGTATCTGCAATCACACACTACAATCGCTCCACTCTTTTAAACCTCTACTCCGACAACAACATTTCTTACTTTATTCACATTATTCCCATTATTAAGTATTTGTACACTGTGGATAGCTCGATTGTAATCGTGTATTGTCTTTCTGCTGACTGGCTAGCACGCAACAAAGGCTTTTCACTGTACCTTGGTACATGTGACAATAAATTAAATTACAATGGGAGCAGATTTATACTGTTTATTGTGCTACATAGCCTGGATATAGGGTTGCCAACTTTCTCACTCCCAAATAAGGGACAAAAGGTGACATCACCGCCCCGCGCGACCTCACCCAGCCAGCGGCCAGGTGCTCCCGCTCCACCAATGGCGGCCGCCTGGGCCGGGATGCTACGCAACATCCGTTCGGCGGCGCCTGGGCCTCCGAGCCTACACTGTCCGGGCCTACAGCGGCCACCGGGCCTACAGCGGACCCCGGGCCTACGGCGCCCCCCGGGCCTAATACAGGACAAGGGTGGTCCTGTACAGGACTAACAAATTTAGCCCAATATACGGGACAGTTGGCAACCCTACCTGGATAACCTCCCAACTCTCTCCCTCCTCAGCACAGCACTCAGCACACTGTCCTACCTTCTGCCACGAGCGATTCAGCAGATGACGAAACCAGGCTTGGAGTTTCCTCAGGCAATGTTTTACTTCTTGGGATTCCATTCTCCACCTCCTGCTCCATCTCCCCTGCAGTTACTCTAAACCATTAAATATGCGTGCATTAGAACTCAACAGAATAAGCCAGTGGTTAGTGTAAACACAGTTCAAAATTGGAATGCAATCAGGCCTGAAGGTTTGTCGGTGATTGGTGCAAAGTGTCTTGCTACAGGGTACACAGATTCTGATCTGCTCCTGCAGCTAGTATTCTGATTAAATTAATTTAAAGTGCGGCAACCCAGTTCCCAATTAAAAAAACCCACTTAGGGCGGCACGATGGTAGAGTTGCTGCCTTACACCACCGGAGTCGGGGTTTGATGTTGACTACGGGTGCTGTCTGTATGGAGTTTGTACGTTCTCCGCATGGGATTTCCCCGGTTGCTCCGGTTGCCTCCCACACTCCAAATACGTACAGGTTTGTAAGTTAATTTGGCTTCGCTAAAAATTGTACATTGTCCCTAGTGTGTAGGATAGTGCTAGTGTACGGAGATCGCTGGTCGGTGCGGACTTGGTGGGCAGAAGGGCCTGTTTCCACGCTGTATCTCTAAACTAAACTATTAAACCTTTCTGATGCACAGAGTGCAATATCCCATGGTATTTTGGTTAATTTCCCAGGCAATTCTTTAGCCAAAATCAATCACATTAGTTTACATTCCAATTTTGTAAATCACATTTAGGTATTCAATATTCTAGGCCACGTGAATTTGAGAAATTTATCAGGTTGCTATTCTACGACCTTCACCTTTAGGATACAGTTATAATAAGGGACAGATTAAATGGTGCAAGATTCAGTGTCAATGCTATTAAAACTGCCAGAATTTTAACTATAGGATATTATAGTTCCAGGTTTTAGGAGCATCTTCATCCATCAGTCACAATGTCAGTCAGTTAGCAAAAAACAAAAGAAAAAGTTGCTGGAGAAACACAATGGGTCAGTCAGCATCTAGGGAGGGAAATGGATAGTCAACATTCCCGGTTGAAACCCTTCATGTTGAGTCTCTCTACAGATTCCACAATCTAGTCCTTCTGCCTGCATTTGCAAACACTTGGAACTTGTGTGGAATTGATGTGTTTTCTACGTATATCAAGTTTATACAAACCCGTCTTTGCTGATGCTGTTAACACTAAACGAAGAAGGTTGGGAAGGTCGTCTTGGTGGAATGGTCATGCCGATATTCCGCACTGCACCGGGCGTGCCATCCGCAACCAGCTGTGCACAGCGTGGTTGCTCCCTCGCTGAAGATGCTGTACCAACACAAGGTCCAAAGGTCACAAACCAACCCTGGCACTGCCTCTTCCACCCCGAGCCTAATCTTTCCATTCCTATCATCCTCCCTTCCCCACACCTCCATCCTTTACACTGGCACCACCACCTAACCCCAAAATCAATCTTGTAAATTTTGTCTCAATCGTGTAGAAGTGTCTCAATCTAGTTTTTAATGTTTGGAATAAAAAAAGTACATTTCTGAAAGATTTCCATTGTACTCCTTTATATTTTGGCTTTGGTGCCTTAAAATGGCTAATCTCGAGTCACTATTAGATAAATCTAATTAGTTTCTTGTTTATAATTTACTTTCAAGTGTTGACAATTCTAGAAAAGGTGGATCTGAGGAGTTTGGCAGGAATCTACTCTGTGGCTAAGAAGCAAAGAACTACAGATGCTGGATGTTTAAAAACGGAAAATTGTGGAAATATTCAGGTCAGATAGCATCAGTGGAAAGAGTAGGAGTTAATGTTTCACATCAATGACTTTACTACACTATGGTCCCATAGTGTTTGGGCACAAATGCTCCTTCCATGCCACCGTTCCCAATCACCCACGTGGTCTTCTCCATGGCTTTGTTCCTGGCCCGACCCTCCCTCCTGTGCTTTAACCTCTGACCTCCTTCACCATGCAACACGCACAATTCCTCCAGGTGACACTTCATTCTTGAACATCTATCCCTGAACCAGGCCATTGTTCATTCTCTTAATTGGAAAGTAATTACTCTTTCAAGTATTTTGACAAAATAGAGGAAGAATTATATTTAATGTGATATTAAATCCCTCAAATTGGTTCACACACAAGGCTAATGTATTCAGGGATGATTGATGAAAACAAGTTAGAAATGTCATGCCGAGCGATTAGCAATTGAATTGAGGGTCCTATTTCAGTAATGTTGGTGTCCATTAAAGGCTGTAATCAAAGAGCAACAAGGTTTAGGGCAAAGATAACATAAAAGCGCCATTCCCATGGGATCAAACTTTATTTCTGGTGATGAAATAGTCCAGAGGCATGCCTAACAATGTTGTGCCAGTGATAGGAACCCTCTCAGACCTGGTTCCAATTAAAGCACTGGAATCTGGAACAAAAAACAGAACGCTGGAAGAACTCAATGGGTCAAGCAGCATCTGTGGAGGCTAAAGGTATAAGTTGATAATGCGAGTTGAGACCCTGGATCTGGACTGAGAGGGAAGAGAAGGTTTCCTGATATAGCAACATGAGTGGATGTGGGATTGAGGCTGGTAGGTGATAGGTAGAATCAGATGAGGAGGGTACCCTTGGTAAGTGGATCCAGGTTGGGGGGAATGGATCAAAGGGAGAGAAAAAAACTAGGTGGTCAGGTGAGTGTGTGTTGGAGTACACCAGTGGTATGGGTTACTTGAAATTGGAAGGTTCATTGTGCATACCTTCTGTCCAAGCGGAATATGAAATTTTACTCTTCCAATTTGCATTTGGCTGCTCTGTAGCAATGGAGAAAGCCAAGGACAGACAGGTCAGTGGGAGTGAGGAGTTAAAACGACTTGCAAACAGAAGGTTGAGATGCCGGTTATGGACAAAGTCCAGGTGCTCCGCAAAATGGTCACTTATTCTATGCTTGGTTTCACCAATGTAGCAGAGGCCACGTCGTGAGCACTGAATGCAGTCGGGGCAGATCAATGGCATTAAGCTGGAACCAGCAGACAAGAGACAGAGAGGCTCATGGGTGGCTCTCCTAGAAAATGTTAAAAGATCACGCCGCACAGTTTGGGTGTACTCCATATCTTGGCGGCACATTGTTAGGATCTACCAGAATCAGCTTTATCCTGCAGCTCAGCCCACACCTGTACCTGAAGCACACATAAAGGATGCCTCTAAGTGCCTGAAATCAGAAAGTACAAATCCTTATCTTGATGAGCAAAACAAAACTTTAATTCTTTGGCCCATTTATAACGCAGGGCAGCACAACCCAAGGCTGTCTTGGATAAAAATGCAATGTGCTCCTTTAATCAAGCAATGCCTGACAGCCGTTAGGCTACAGCCCCAGTTCAATTAATACTGATTTAAAGATCAGAGTGACCTGGATATTGCAAGTTAAACTCAGGAACCGCAGCCAGTGGGACACTCTCCTACGTGGAGACATCAGCAGTATCGCCAAATCGATCTGTGGGTGTAGGGTTGGATTACTAAATCACCGCAAGATCTAAAACCATCAACGAGGCTGTTGGGCAGCCCAATGACATTACAGGTGTGCAAATGTCTCGCCGCTCCACAAACCCGAGTTAATCTCTGGCTTCTGCTGCTGCACGTGTGGCGTTTGTAGATTCTCAATGATGATGTTCCCCTCAGGCTACCTAGTTTTGTCCCACATGCCAAATACACGCAGCGTTGAGTTAATTAGTGACTGTAAATTTGTGTAGGTGGTGGAAGGAAATGGCTTCTTATCCAAGTAGTTAAGTGAATTTGTGTCCTCAGTGAATTTCCACTCAATCTACATTTCTGGACTGTCATGACCAACGTTGCAATTTATCGTAAAATTGAAATTCACGATGCATTTCTAGTTTATTAACAGCAAAACAAATTGTTCTGTGCTCGGCATTCTCAGATACATCTGGAACAATTGGAGGGAGGGGATGCCAGGGAGACAATTGATTTGATAATTCAAGGGTCCTCAGTTACCAGAATGGGCATTGGAGCCTTGGAACTTTTACTCTAAAGTACAGATTTGAAACATATGATTTGTGAAATGACTAAACCAGCCTTGACTGGATAAGACTATCAAGTGAGCAGTTTAGAGGTTGCACAATTGTTGCCTAGATTAAATGCCGGAAACCTACTTCTTCTGAAAGGTGCCCTGTAGAATAGGTTGCCTGGATACAGTGAGTGCTGATAACTAGTCCCTAAGAGTGGTCCTTCCACGTTTAGCAAGTGGTTAGGCACAAGGGATGTGTAGTCTGAAACTTGTCTGATTCCCTTTGATGTCAAAAAATAATTTCTGGGAGATTTTCTTGTGTCTCTCTCTTTCAAACAAAGAAACAACTGCAGAAAAGTGTTACTTTATAATGCAGGAATGAATAAAATAAGGAAGTTATCAATAATGGTTAAAGGACTGATCTGATGGGGCAACTGTACACGTCGTAGAAGAACTGCAAGGAGATTAAAAACAACCAAGCACTTCATTATATCAACTGTATAAAGGCCCAGCTATAAATAGAAATGCTGTAAAAATTAAACAGCAATACTAATGGGAACAGAAACAATTAATAGTAAAACTGAAAAGAGCTTTGATCAGGACATTAGGTCAAGCCTGAAACAACACTTCTCTTTCTTTAGAAGTGCTATCTAGCTAGCTGAACACATCCCACAATTTGTTTCAGTTTCATATTTCTAGCATCCCCATTACTTTGCTCTTGTGAAGAACTTACCTTGTTGGGTTGCGCTCTGTGGATTTCCTGTAAGTTTCTGCTGAGAGTCCTTTAGCTGTGAAAATACAGTTACACGTAACATTAATATTCACACTGGACCCTAAGACTTTACTCTGTTGGGTTAATAGATTACTGTCTTTATTAACTATTCCGAAACGTCATCCCTGATAATGCAGAGTGGTAAATGTTCTTTGCAAGAACATGCTTTTTATTGGAGGGAAATGAGACCTGGTTTTGAAAGTTAAGTAGGTTTATGGGCATTAATCAATATTTACCGAAATTCTGAGTGTCGTTGAAATCTCCAGAAGTAGTTCAATATTGCCCTGAAGTATATAAATTTTTATTTGGTGTATGTGTCAATATTTGCAGGTGCATGTCTCATAGGGAAGCTTCAAAGCATGATCACAATTTTAAAGGTGTGAAGGTTTTTAGTTTAGTTTAGAGATACAGCACGGAAACAGGCCCTTCGGCCAACCAAGTCTGCGCAGACCAGCCATCCCTGTACACTCCTACACCACGGAGAATGTACAATCCTTACCAAAGCCATTAACCTATAAACCTGTACGTCTTTGAAGTGTTCGAGGAAACCGGAGCACCCGAGGAAAGCCCACCCAGTCACGGGGAGAACATACAAACTCCGAACAGACAGCATCCGTAGTCAGGAACGAACCCGGGACTCTGGCGCTGTAAAACAGCAACTCTACCGCTTTGCCACTGTGCCGCCCCTTTAATAGAGTGAATAATGAAAAAGATGGCTTTCTGTTGTTAGGAATGAAATGTTATAAATTTAAAGTATTCATGCAGCATGAAATGTTGCAAAGTGATGGAGCATGAAATGCTTTGCTTCTGGCAATAATCGAGGGAGAGATCACTGCATCATTTAAAGCAAATATGTGAACCACAAAACACAAGTACAAGGAGAGCAAGATCACTTTCGGATTGCTCAAGCAAACAACTGGCATTGGCACCATGTCAAATTACCTCCTTCTATGTTATAAACTGTTCTGGCTAAATTATCAACAAAAGGATTGATGGGAACAACATTCGTCCCTGCAAATCATTTCAATGGGTTCACTGGTAAAAAAAATCTGCATGTCACCAGGAACACAGGGTACGTAGATCTAGGAAAGTACTTCACAATCGAACTGTACACCTGAATGTTATTTTATCCCAAAGAACTGCAGTGTATAGCAGATACACAGTTGTCGAGACACTGGGCACTGTCTACAGGCAAAGGCACCAATTTTATGATAAATATCTTGTATAATTTCAGGTCTGTACTTGAGTTTGTTAATATCAAACAAGAAAGAGTTTTAATTAGGGGAGAGGCAAATACCACAGATTGTTTAAAAGCCTTCTGGCCTCAGCAAGGAAGACAGTGAGAGAGAAAAGAATCTCCCACAGATCTTCCAAAAGAACATTTCAATAGTGGGAAATGCTGATGGTGTGATGCATAACATACAGAATACCGAACTTACCAAATAGTGAAAGGCCTGGATGGATGTGGAGAGGATGTTTTCGCTAGTGGGAGAATATAGGAATAGAGGCCATAGCCTCAGAATAAAGGGACGTACCTTTAGAAAGGAGATGAGGAGGAATTTCTTGACTCGAGTGGTGAATCTGTGGAATTCATTACCACAGAAGGCTGTGGAGGCCAAGTCAATGCATGTTTTTAAGGAGGAGATCAAGGCACTAATTGATTCTTGATTAGTGTGAGTGTCAGGGATTATGGGGAGAAGGCAGGAGAATGGGGTTGACAGGGAAAGATAGATCAGCTATGATTGAATGGTGGAGGTGACTTGATGGGCCGAATGGTCTAATCCTGCTCCAACAACTTATGAACTTTTGAACAGAATTGAACAACTGAGACTGTGCTAAGTTCTTGCTTGAAGTCTATTCAATAACTGTGGGCCTTCCTCATATTCACCACCCCAGTGTGGAATCAAACACAGTATGGGTCTGCCTCAGAAAATGAATTTTAAAATATTGCTGCTCTTCTGGCAGCAACAAACTGTAATACATTTCTCTGTAAAATACTTGTCCAATCTGACCTTGAGGATATCTGAACTTTGCACAGTTTTTCTTTGTGGATTCTCTCCGGATAATCCCCACACTCTCAAGTGAGCTCATGTATGGCCAAGGGGATTAAAGTCACCGATTCCTGTCTACTTTGGCCAGTCCATAACAAAACTACGAACAGCTCGACAAGTTTTCATTTCGTACCGCAAGTCCCACAAGAAATCTGCACAATTGACCCAACAACAAGGCTGGTGCGAGACAAGAAAGATAGGACACCGCTGGAAGAGCAGGTGAGAAACAAGCTGTTTAAATGGGAGCTTAACTCTGCATTAAACCCCACAGCGGAGTCCGATTTAGAAATGACTGCTGCTATGTTGATAAGGATAACAAAACTGATCCAGCTGATTTGGCACGAGCTGGGCGGGAACGTCTGTTGCACTGAGTAGTTAATCTTTTGGATATTAACAGACTTAGACCTACAGCACCAGCTGTGTGTGTCTGTGGGTGTGTATTTGAGTGACTGAAGTTAAAGGAGCAGGAAACAGTCAGATAATGATTCCAATCAAAGGTCTTTTTGTGCATTTTAATATATGGTCTGTTTTCTGAGCCACTTCAGTAGCTCTGTAGCAGTTCTGTTACATTGTTAAGGATTGACAGCCGATCTGAATTATGGAAGTGTAATGCTGATCCGATGATTTTCTTGAAGCTAATATGTCATTAACACTGGTATTTATCATTCATCTTGACTTGCAAGGCAAGACCTAAAGCCTGCCACTGCTGTGGCAAACACTAGGCTCAAGCTGCAACTGATTTACAATGATGCCAGATGTGCCAATCCTGGCAATTCCAAGAACTAGAATAATGTGGAAACATTCATATTCATCCACTGCGGCCAATTTATATTCATTTCAAGGTGTGGGTGGGAGGGCCAGCCCCGTTAATGATAGTAAGACTCTAGTAACATGTCCTAGAGAGATGTGTGTAGGAAGGAACTGCAGATGCTGGTTGAAACCAAAGATAGACACAAAAATCTGGAGTAACTCAGGACAGGCAGCATCTCTGTAAAGAGGAAATGGGTGACGTTTCGGGTTGAGACCCTTCTTCAGCATGGACCAGTCTGAAGCATGGACCTTCTCTCCAGAGATGCTGCCTGTCCCGCTGAGTTACTCCAGCTTTTTGTGTCTATCTAGAGAGATGTGCGGTCACTATCACAAACCACCATCCTATTTTAGTGTCATCTGCAAATCTACCCATCATGCCGTATACATTTAATCCAAACCGTTTAAATAAATGCCGAACATTGAGTCCAGCATCGATCCCCGTGGCATGCCACTGGCCACAAACCTCCAGTATGCAAAAACACCCTTCCATCATCATCCTCTGCTTCATACCATCAAGCTATCCCACATAAGCTAACCTTCCAGGCTGGCCTATCATTGGAACACTGTAAAAGGCCTTGCTAAAATCCACGGACAATGTCTACTACCGTAGCATTGAACCCCAAGATATTGGTGGTGGAGAACTCAGCACTAGCAATGCCATTAAGCATCAAGGGTAGGTGGTTAGACTTTCTCGTATTGGGGATGGTCATTGCCGGACATGCTTAGCGGTGCAACTGTTACTTGCCACTTCTCAGCCCATGTCCGAATATTCTCTGGGATTTGCTGCATGCAGGTACGGATTGCTTCATTTGCCGATGAGCTGCAAATGGTATTGATTATGGTGTGATCCATATCTAGTTCTCCATGTTCTCATCAATTCCACCCAGATTCCAACAGTTGCCAACACCTGGGGCAATTTACAGTGGGCAATTAGCATACCAACCGCACATCTTTGGGTGTGGGAGGAAGCTAGAGAACAAAGGTAAATCCTCCCTGATCACCAGCATTCCTTGATTACACACGTGGTAAGTTGCTGCCTTGATGTCAAGGACGGTCACTCTCAACCCACCATCATGTGAAATGCAGTTGTATTCATATTTACTTCAATTTTCATAATACAACCTATTGTTATATTGGGATCACAGTGAAGATGAGGCCACGAATGTGTTCAATTCTACCTTCCGTCTTTTAACTGGTAGAATACAGGTCCATCAATGGACAACATCGAGTTACAGTAATGACACGCGTGGGTCAGTCAAACTGTTGTGCTGGTCATTGATTGTAGAAGAGGTAATTTAAAGGAAGGAAACAAACAGAACATGACCCAGATTATTAAGATATACACTTTAATAAGGCTTTCCTTGATGAGTGCTGCCACTATTTTTAAATTGGCTCCTGATCGAGGTCCACTGTGCACAACACAAAAACTGAGAGACAACAGGTGAACCCTAAATAAAATCAAGAGGTGGCATCAATCTTAGGTTTGAAAGTACAGAGTTCAGAGGAGGCGAAACAAGGGAGAACCAGAGAGAGGGGTGGAGGTTAAGGAAGATGGTAGGTCAGAGGGAGGCGATAATTGTGCAGAAAGAAAATGAGAAGAAGAAGAGCTTCATAATGTCAAGACCTAGGGGAAGAACAGACAGTGCTACAAGCAACAATGCAAACTGATTCATGACACAAATCAAGTAAAACCGTGCTGGCAAACCCCAGGGGAAACTGGTAAGATTCTTGCTAATTATCTAATTTGGAATATGCTACACGTTTGGTCAGTTGGTCTGTTATGGCAACTATCTTGCTTGCTGTCGCACATGGTCAACAGTCATAATGCACCAAGCCAGGCTGCCATCTCTATCATATCCCCACACACTATTTTGAACTCATCTACCTCAACATTTCTTTGCCTTCCATCACAGTGAGGGTGTGCCTGGAGCAATCACTGTGATGGCTGTTTGTGTTAAAATTGTAATTGTGTGTCTTGTGTTCTTTATTGTCTACTGCCGGACCCTGACGTGAGAGGACGCTGGCGCTATTTGTTCGCCGCTTCTCCGTCAGGACAGTTCGTCTGTTTGTTTTTATGTCATGACTGTTTTTGTAAAGCGTCTTTGAGCACTTGGAAAAGCGCTATATAAAATAAATGTTTATTATTATTATTAACATTCGATTAGCCAGTCTACTGTTCCGCATTGACTGTTGTAATGTCCCAATGCCACGCCTGACCTTGAAATGAGCTCAGCATCACAAATATTCCGTCCCCAAAAGAGTGAAATTATTATTAAAAATATGACAAGCAAATACATCACAATAAAATGATAAACACAGGGATACAGACTAACCTTGCTCTTGGAAGTACTGCATTCAGCTAGAAGGTTCCTGCAGTTTTTGTGTACATTCACAGCGCAGTCTACAAAGAAACATACAGCTATTAGAAAAACTGAAATAAAAACAGAAGCTGCTGAAAGTCAGAGGGCGGGCAGGGAGGGAGTGAGAGTGGAGAGAGGGAGTGAGAGTGGAGAGAGGGAGTGAGGGTGGAGAGAGGGAGTGAGGGTGGAGGGAGGGAGTGAGGGTGGAGAGAGGGAGTGAGGGTGGAGAGAGGGAGTGAGGGTGGAGAGAGGGAGTGAGGGTGGAGAGAGGGAGTGAGGGTGGAGAGAGGGAGTGAGGGTGGAGAGAGGGAGTGAGGGTGGAGAGAGGGAGTGAGGGTGGAGAGAGGGAGTGAGGGTGGAGAGAGGGAGTGAGGGTGGAGAGAGGGAGTGAGGGTGGAGAGAGGGAGTGAGGGTGGAGAGAGGGAGTGAGGGTGGAGAGAGGGAGTGAGGGTGGAGAGAGGGAGTGAGGGTGGAGAGAGGGAGTGAGGGTGGAGAGAGGGAGTGAGGGTGGAGAGAGGGAGTGAGGGTGGAGAGAGGGAGTGAGGGTGGAGAGAGGGAGTGAGGGTGGAGAGAGGGAGTGAGGGTGGAGAGAGGGAGTGAGGGTGGAGAGAGGGAGTGAGGGTGGCGAGAGGGAGTGAGGGTGGCGAGAGGGAGTGAGGGTGGCGAGAGGGAGTGAGGGTGGAGAGAGGGAGTGAGGGTGGAGAGAGGGAGTGAGGGTGGAGAGAGGGAGTGAGGGTGGAGAGAGGGAGTGAGGGTGGAGAGAGGGAGTGAGGGTGGAGAGAGGGAGTGAGGGTGGAGAGAGGGAGTGAGGGTGGAGAGAGGGAGTGAGGGTGGGGAGAGAGGGATTGTGGGTGGAGAGTGAGGGCAGGGAGGGAGGGGAGAGTGAGGGTGGAGGGGAAGGAGGAAGGGGTGGAGTGAGGGCGGGGGGGAGCGAGGGTGGGGGGGAGCGAAGAGGGGGGGCGGCGCGAGGGGGGCCGGGAGCGAGGGAGGGGTCAGGGCCAAGAGGGCGGGAACAGGAGTGAGGGCGGGGCCAGGAGTGAGGGGAGAGTGAGGATGGAGGGGAGAGTGAGGGTGGAGGGGAGAGTGACGGTGGAGGGGAGAATGAGGGTGGAGGGGAGAATGAGGGTGGAGGGGAGAATGAGGGTGGAGGGGAGAGTGAGGGTGGCGGGGAGAGTGAGGGTGGAGGGGAGAGTGAGGGTGGAGGGGAGAGTGAGGGTGGAGGGGAGAGTGAGGGTGGAGGGGAGAGTGAGGGTGGAGGGGAGAGTGAGGGTGGAGGGGAGAGTGAGGGTGGAGGGGAGAGTGAGGGTGGAGGGGAGAGTGAGGGTGGAGGGGAGAGTAAGGGTGGAGGGGAGAGTAAGGGTGGAGGGGAGAGTGAGGGTGGAGGGGAGAGTGAGGGTGGAGGGGAGAGTGAGGGTGGAGAAGAGAGTGAGGGTGGAGGGGAGAGTGAGGGTGGAGGGGAGAGTGAGGGTGGAGGGGAGAGTGAGGGTGGAGGAGAGGGAGGGGAGAGTGAGGGTGGAGGGGAGGGAGGGGAGAGTGAGGGTGGAGGGGAGGGAGGGGAGAGTGAGGGTGGAGGGAAGGGAGGGGAGAGTGAGGGTGGAGGGGAGAGTGAGGGTGGAGGGGAGAGTGAGGGTGGAGAGGAGTGAGGGTGGAGGGGAGAGTGAGGGTGGAGGGGAGAGTGAGGGTGGAGGGGAGAGTGAGGGTGGAGGGGAGAGTGAGGGTGGAGGGGAGAGTGAGGGTGGAGGGGAGAGTGAGGGTGGAGGGGAGAGTGAGGGTGGAGGGGAGAGTGAGGGTGGAGGGGAGAGTGAGGGTGGAGGGGAGAGTGAGGGTGGAGGGGAGAGTGAGGGTGGAGGGGAGAGTGAGGGTGGAGGGGAGAGTGAGGGTGGGGGGGGAATGATGGCAGGGGGGCTGGGGGAGTGAGGGCGGGACTGGGAGTGAGGGCGGGACTGGGAGTGAGGGTGGGGGGAGGGGAGCGAGGGTGGGCAGGCATGGAGGACTGGAGTTCCCCCATTCTACGATAAACATATCACACTGTCCTTCATTAGTCACTGGATAATCAGCAATTATCAGGACTAAGGTTCCAATTGCTGATTATCTAGTGACTAATAAACCCTATTTCATTACTCCACTAATGAACCCTATTTATTAGTCCACTATGTCTGTCATATTAACAGGGAAAGTTATTGGATAAAACCAAACACCTTTTTGATGCATTTCCCCACAACAACTCTTCCACAGAGCGTATTGCCTTCATGGATGAATTTTAAAGATAAAAACTGTTTCACACAAGTAATAAGATATCAGCACAAATGGATTCTTCATTTAAACAGCAGTAAGCAGCAGGTATGTGCCCCAAGCAAGCCTGACCTTGTTTGATACACTCCTTATTACAAAGGTTACAGACAAAGAAGAAAATTGGATGGCACATCATCAAAGAATGTGCAGCTGGTGCTCAATTCAGCCAAATTTGCTTATAAATCTCCAACAGATGAAGTTACACAAAGATCAAAGACACCAGGAATTAAAGCTTTCTGCAGCCTCGATGGTGCAGTTACATTGAATATATCACCTTGTGAAAGCAGATGAGGAACACCTCTGAGGGCTGGTGATATTGTTTATGAGGAAATCATCACCTTGTCCACCTCACCACATCCTTTTGGACAGTTGACAATTTTATACCCTGGATTTCACTCTAACCAATTCTAAAAAAAAGAACCTGAAAGTTGTCATAAAGATTGAACCTCATCTCCAAGGATACCTAATAAAATCTCAATCGTTTTATCTAAGAAGAACAACTGGCAATAAAGCATATACTGGGATCTGGAGAACGTCAACATAAAATTACTGTAATTGTGAGCTCAGTTACAGATTTAAGCAGTGCTCCAGCAACAAAACTTGCCTGGCGACCCAGCGCAGGATGTAATAAGTCCAACATTGTTGGAGGCAATGCCTTTTCGATAACGCAAGGCTCTGGCATGCCTGCTCAAGTAGATGCAAGAGACCTCGAGGTGTAAATCAAAGAGGAGATTGCTTTCACAATCTCCTGTCCAAAATTCATCTTCAAACACTAATATTCTTTTCATTTATTGAGAGGGTTTGTGAGCCAGAAGCAATTCATAGAATGTTAAGGGTACAGGTGGACCCCTTATTACAGCCATCCTACTAGCTCTGGAAATTCACCCTTAGAGTTCACAAATCACTACCCAAAAATCTGAGGTACGGAATGAAATTTAGTCTCACGGAATTTATGTGAGAAATTAATCAACAAAAAATATTTTTTCACTCTTATAAACCCCTCTTGCTCAAAGCCAGCACAATGCACATTCTGAAGTAGGGTCTCGACCCGAAACATCATCCATTCCTTCTCTCCAGAGATGCTGCCTGTCCCGCTGAGTTACTCCAACATTTTGTGTCTATCTTTGGTGTAATCTAGCATCTGCAGTTCCTTCCGGCACAATGCACAGGCTCCAGATGTTGGTAAAATAGAGGGTTCCCAACATCAACACTCGAGATAACAGATATATGATAGACACAAAATGCTGGAGTAACTCAGTGGGACAGGCAGCATCTCCGGAGAGGAGGAATGGGTGACGTTTCGGGTCGAGACCCTTCTTCAGACTGATAGACTGAATATACTCGTAGGTACCCAAATGATTTAAACTTGACAGAAGTCTGTGCAGACATTTAGATTGGCTCACTGGGAACATAAATCTAACTTGCTCCACGTCACCCTTTTCTCTGCTCCCTCTTGTGGTACAGGCAGCTTTCTAAACGAGAGCAGCCACAAAATAAATGAGTACGTCAAGAAAAAGATTGTGTACAGGAGCATTGTGGCTCGATAATCCAGTCAGATGGGATATTCATTCAAATCTCACCATTGCAGGCGAGGAAATTAATTTTAATTAAATATTTTTTCACATAAAATGCAGCATTAATTACAAGTAAATGTTTCACTGATTACCCTGCCTCAGTATTCCTCTAGACTTAATATCAACTACAAGAATCATTGAGGTCATAATGCTGGATGATTTCAATGCTCATAAATAGTGATTTTTGCACACCACAAGAGTCTGAGTTGACAAGTTTTGAAGAATACATCTGCTAATTTAAATCTATGACACGTGGCAATAGAATCAATGAGGGAGATTTTAATTTGTCATCTCTGAAGACTAGATTGGTGCAGATTCCATCACTTTTTACTCAGATGAAACATGAATCAACAGGATTACTTCAGACTGGCTTCTCATTATTTGCTACTCTCTCAAAATAAACAAGCAGTGCAATCCCAAAGATGGCACATCTGTAGGAAAAGCTATTCCTCCTTGTAAATATAATATTGGGGTACAATCTCATTTACCATGCTAAATTACTTGCATTCCCTTGTAAGAGTTTGGAACATCTTGGAGCAGTTGAAATGGCAAAGATACTAAGTTTAATAGTTCAAGCAGATCGTGTAACAATGACTCTATTCAAAAGCTTAAATAAATAAACCCGAATCAGAGTACTTTGTTTAGTATTAGGCTTTGTACTGTGCTTTTAGGGCACAGAGGAAATTGACTGATATATTGCAAGACTATGCAAAAAGAAAACTAGTCTTCTTCCCCTCACCATAGAACAATGCAGATCATGGGAAGATTTGATGGAAGTGATTATAATTAAGAACGGACAGGGAAAAGTGAAACAGATGTAATGTATGCCGTTGTTGAGATGTCAACAGCATTAGAGATCACGCCAAAACTATAAAACACTGGCCTACCATGTTCAACATTGGTCACCACATAACAGAACGGATAGGATAGCATTAGAGAGAGCACACTGCTTCAGCCAGCAATGGAAAATCTTAAGCCTTTGATTGAAGATTGAATTGACTAGGGATGTTCTTACGAAAATAGGGGTATTTTAATTATCAAATTTCTCAGAAAACCATTCAATAATTAGTACGGCAGGATTTAAATGAACTGAAATTTAAAGTAAAATGTTGGATTAGAAGGGAGCTCAGAAAATAATGTTCTCATTCAAATTGTGGGATTCTAAAACTCATTACCTGTTAAGGTGCAGAGTTAGAAAACCTCACATTTAAGAAGTAGCCGGATGAGCATTTGAAGTAGCACAATTTATAAGTTTGCAGATCACAGCTGGAAAAAGCTAGATTATGCCAGCCATGGACAAGGACTTGATCCTGTGACATATTTTAATTTCTATTCTGCGAAGTATATCAGATGTCAGGTAAAATATTAAATGTGAAAATTCAGAGACAGGAGAAGATTACATGCAGGTATGTGCATGTGACACACATACACACACATGCATGCCTTGGACTTCACAAATGGAAGACCAGGCAGAAATCTGAATATTCAAGATTAGATTGGAAAGGTAGATAAAGGATGACGTTGGGTAAATGGGATGAAAGCCGTTTACTGGCGTGGGGGATAAATACCCACAAAGCCTAGTTGGGCCAAATAGCCCCCTTCCACACTTTGGTTCTTTAGTTGTGCAGTGGAGTCATAGGTCTCCAAATTTGAGGAAGGATATTCTTGCTATGGAGGGCGTGCAGCGTAGGTTCACTAGATTAATTCCCGGAATGGCGGGACTGTCGTATGTTGAAAGGCTGGAGCGATTGGGCTTGTATACACTGGAATTTAGAAGGATGAGGGGGGATCTTATTGAAACATATAAGATAATTAGGGGATTGGACACATTAGAGGCAGATAACATGTTCCCAATGTTGGGGGAGTCCAGAACAAGGGGCCACAGTTTGAGAATAAGGGGTAGGCCATTTAGAACGGAGATGAGGAAGAACTTTTTCAGTCAGAGGGTGGTGAAGGTGTGGAATTCTCTGCCTCAGAAGGCAGTGGAGGCCAGTTCGTTGGATGCTTTCAAGAGAGAGCTGGATAGAGCTCTTAAGGATAGCGGAGTGAGGGGGTATGGGGAGAAGGCAGGAACGGGGTACTGATTGATAGTGATCAGCCATGATCGCATTGAATGGCGGTGCTGGCTCGAAGGGCTGAATGGCCTACTCCTGCACCTATTGTCTATTGTCTATTGTCTATTGTCAGTTTCTCCATGAGATAGAACAGGATAAAAGATGAAGGCTTGACTATGGTGAACAGATGGGACAATTAGATTTGGAGCCAAGGTAAGGCTAAATAGCTCAAGTGCATGGCTGGACACGATTCAGCAACTTTGGCGTAAGAAGGAAAGGATCGATGTGAAAAGGAGTAGGCAAGAAAGCAATATTTTACCTTGAAAGGAAATGTTACTTCTTAAAATGTAACTCACCTCCTTCATAAAGTCCATGATTCATGCTGGGGTAATCTTTCAAGGATATGAGATAAATAAACAAATGTGAAGCAAGATCTGACAAGAGCACAGTTCTTTTAATGACTTCAGCAAAAAGAACGAGATGTACAACGGACCTCATGCCAGCTGCGAGTACAGACTAAACCTCAATGAGAATATTTATTCCAGACGAGTCTGTATGGCTGTGCATTATACTGTTGACTCCAATAACGCTCCATATTCTCCTTAATAAATGCATGCTCCACTCTGCCCTAAGCCATTGACATGCAAAGAGCACTATGACCAGACTGTAAACTGAGCAAGTAATCAGTGTGGAGGGAGGTTAGAAAGCTGGGAAGAGGTCTGCTGGAAGGTCAATTTTTAAAATTACTTACCAAGGTCAAATTCCACTACATCCAAGCCTAGTCTTTTAAGGTTGCAATGCTGAAATTAATCTGGGTGGAGTAGATTGTGCAAAGCTTTGGTGCCACACAGGAGGCAGGAACCTATGCCAAATGCTTCAGAACACTCCCCAGATATGCCGCCACTGGTCTACCCTCACTAATGGCAGCTAAAAACAATATCACATTAATCCTTGATATTTCTTGTTTGTTGTTCTTAATTGATTTACCAAAACTTCAGCACTCACCCCTTTAAATATTGAGAATGGCAAAATCCCAAGACACAAACCCTGGACCCAAAGTCATGTAAATTCAGATCCATTCTCACCAGCATTAGATTCCAGTGTTAATACATTTTACCTCTGTGTTAAACAGTCTACTACTGCATTCCATCATATGAATACATAACTATCACAAATGTGTTTAACTGTGACAATTATAAATTCAGAATCACATAGCAGGGAAACAGGCCCTCTGGCCCAATTTGTCCATGCCAAATCAAGATGCCCATCTACACTAGACCCATTCGTCAGTGTTTGTCCAATATCCTTCTCACCATTTCCAATCATATATCTATTATGTAAATGTCTTTTAAATGTTGTTATTGTACCCGCCTCAACCACTTCTTCCAGCAGCTCATATATACCACCCACAGTACCCCCCATTTAAAGATTTATAGAGCTCAGGTCTGCTATCTACACACAACTTTCATACACTAAAGAATACTGGCCATAAGGTGACAAAATTGTGAGGATGGCCTGTAAATGCTGACACAAACCAGGAACCTTCAGTGCACATTGATACGGAAAATGATGACATGTACAAAGCACCCTTAAACAAAATGACACTCCTGGGGTCACCTTAAATATCCAAACTAATCCTGAGGGGTTTCACCGAGAGCTCGCATGGAATCCACGGTAGGCTAGCCAACTAGATTAATAATTGGCTTGGAGGGAGTTGTGGAGGGTCGTTTTTCTGATTGGTGGCATGTGACCAGTGGAGTGCCATAGGGGTCGGTGCTGGGTTCTCTGTTGTTTGTTATCTACATTAACAATGTAGTTAACATTGTTTGTAAATCTGTGTGTGCAACCAAAATTGGGGATTCAGTGGACAGCAACGAAGAATGTCTAAGTTTACAACAGGACCTAGATCAGTTGGACATTGGCAAATGGAATTTAACTCTGCCGAGTGTGAGGTGATGCACTTTGGTATGTCAAACCAGGACAGGACTTACACAGTAAAGAGTAGAGCCTTGGAGAGTGTTGCAGAACAGAGATATCTGGGATTATAGGTGCATGATTCCCTGAAAGAAGCGTGGATAATGTGGTGAAAAAGGCCTTTGGCACCCTTGCCTTCATTGTGACGGTTAGAGTACAAAAGTCGGGACCTCATGATGCAGCTGTACATGTTGTTGGTGAAACCGCATTTGAGAGTATTGTGTGCAGTTCTGGTCACCCGGCTATATAAAGGATGTCATTAACTTGGAAAGGGTGTAGAAGAGATTCACCAGGATGTGTGTAGGAAAGAACTGCATTTGCTGGTTTAATTACGAAGGTAGACTCAAAATGTTGGAATAACTCAGCAGGACAGGCAGCATCTCTGGAGAGAAGGAATGGTTCCTAGGGAGAGGTCTGTGCTCACCAGGATGTGACCTGTACCTGCAGCATCGGGTTATAGGTAGAGGAGAGATAAACTGTTTTTTCCTTTGGAACAGAGGAGGTTGGGGGGTAACCGTAAGGAAATGTACAAGATCATAAGGGTCTTGGATAACGTGAACACTCAGCCTTTGCCCCAAGATAAAGGATTCTAATACTAGAGGATATAAGCTTATATGGCAAGAGGGTAGAGATATAAGAGGGGCCTCAGAGGCAACTTCTCAATTGAGAGGGTAGTTCTTATCGGGAATGAGCTGCCAGAGGAAGTTTATAGTTCGTGTGATAGGAGCAGAATTAGGCCATTCAGCCTATCGTCTATCTCACCATTCAATCACAGCCGATCTATCTTTCCCTCTCAACCCCATTGAAATTATAGAACCATGGAACCCATAGAAGCTTTAGAAACAGATACAATTACGACTTTCAAAAGACTTCTGGACAGAAATGGATAGAAAGGCTTTAGAGGGCAATAGGCCAAATGCAGGCAAATGAGACTAGCCCAATATGCCAATTTGGTCAGCATAGACACGGTGGGCTGTTTCTGTGTTGTCTCGTTCTGTGATTCTATAACTTGGAACTGCCTACAAACTGAGACAGCCTAAGGACTCTGCCAAACTCCAATACAATAGCAGAATCGTGGAAACACTTAGCAAATCAGGCAACATCAGAGAAGAGAAAAACATTGTTATTATTTCAGGTCGATTGCCTGAAAACATTAACTGCATTTTTCTGTTTCCTTTTCAGATTTCCCAGCAGCCAGCTCTTGCCACTGTATTTGCTGACACTATCCCAGGAAGCGCCAGAATATACTGACAAGTTGCCGCAATGTCCTCAGGCAATATGTCAGCATTTCTAAATGTCGTTCTGAGAATCAACCGGCCAAATTAAAACTCAGCCGATTTTTAAAAAAAAATCCTTTCTTTTGTAAAATATCAGAAATAACATGCCAAAAAACAAAAAGGATTAAATATATTTAATAAAGAGGATTCCAGGCACAACATGGCCCCTGTAATTAGATACCTGCTTGATGCAGGAACAATATTACAATGGAGAGGAGAGGGTGAAGTTGAAAAGCTGAGACTGGAATAGAAATTAGCTTCTCTGAGCAGTCCATTTAGTAGAGG
Organism: Rhinoraja longicauda; assembly: GCF_053455715.1. Lineage (NCBI taxonomy): Eukaryota > Metazoa > Chordata > Chondrichthyes > Rajiformes > Arhynchobatidae > Rhinoraja > Rhinoraja longicauda. Next base: position 24,855,961 of record NC_135980.1, on the reverse strand, counting down.
AATGAACAAAAAGTTGCTCTGCTTTTGACAATAAGTACAATCCACAAGTTAAACAGCCTTCCTTCCAAATTAAGTATCAGTTTCAATTAAAGCTGCTGTCAGATCACTGACGATGTCTGGGTCTCCGTATAAATTCCTTAGATCTGATCTTAGTAATTTGTTGATGGAATTGGGAGTGGAGGAAGATGGAATTTGATAGCAAGAGACTAGCTTTCATCCTCCATATCTGCCAACTGGCCATTTTTTTGTACCATGTGCAAACTTAATGAAAGCTCCTTCTTTCAAGTCAACAATAATATACTTTGCAAAGCATGGGACGTAGAAATGAGACCAGCGGAATTACAATGCAAATGGTTTTCCTGTCATTAAGCAGCTAAACATTGTATCTTGTTTCCTGCACCAAGGCAATTTCTGACCCAACTTGCCACTTTCCTTTACGTCTTGATTGTGATGAGGGATTACTTCTATGGTCTTTGTAGAATCAATGTAGGCCAGCTCATCGACCACGCTTTTAACGATTGCAAGGAAATATAACATAAATTATTAAGATTTGACAAAGATAGACACAAAAAGCTGGAGTAACTCAGCGGGACAAGCAGCTTCTCTGGAGAGAAGGAATGGGTGATATTTCAGGTCGAGATCCTTCTGTCTGAAGAAGGGTCTCGACCCGCTACGTCACCCATTCCTTCTTTCCAGAGATGCTGCTTGTCCCGCTGAGTTACTCCAGCATTTTGTGTCTATCTTCGGTGTAAATCAACGTCTGCAGTTCCTTCCCACATATTAAGATATGACTGTCCCTTATAAAATCCATTCAGACTGCCACTGATTAACCAGTATCTTTCCAAATTATGATTTACATTGTCATTCAAATGTTTTCCAATAATTTGCTCAATGCTAATGTCAAATGTGTGATTATTCACTGTAACAATTTCTCCCTTTATATGCAAGGTTGAGGATTTGAGTATAGGAGTAAAGAGGACCTTCTGCAGTTGTACAGGGCCCTGGTGAGACCACATCTGGAGTATTGTGTGCAGTTTTGGTCTCCTAATTTGAGGAAGGACATCCTTGCTATTGAGGCAGTGCAGCGTAGGTTCACGAGGTTAATCCTCGGGATGGCAGAACTGTCATAACGAGGAAAGATTGGAAAGACTTGTATTTCCAAGGAAAGCATGTATTCACTAGAATTTAGAAGGATGAGAGGGGATCTTATCGAAACGCATAAAATTATAAAAGGACTGGACAAGCTAGATGCAGGAAAAATGTTCCCAATGTTGGGGGAGTCCAGAACCAGGAGCCACAGTCTAAGAATAAAGGAGAGGCCATTTACAATAGCGGTGAGAAAAAACTTTTTCACCCAGAGTTGTGAATTTGTGGAATTCTCTGCCATAGAAGGGAGTAGAGGCCAATTCACTGGATGCATTTAAAAGAGAGTTAGATAGAGCTCTAGGGGGTAGTGGAATCAAGGGATATGGGGAGAAGGCAGGAAGGATTGTGGACGATCAGCCAAGATCACAATGAATGGCGGTGCTGGCTCGAAGGGCCAGATGGCCTCCTCCTGCACCTATTTTCTATGTTGACAGCCTTTCACATCTGTGCTACCATATCTTAAGGTGATTGAAAATATACTATCCTTACTTAGTTTAAGTTCCACCCCTAATCTGCAATAATTTCCAACTTTTCCAGTGCTTTTTGGTAAACTTTATTCAGGCCTGATGATTTATTTGTGTTACAAATTGCTAAGCAAAAACAAAGCTCTTTCATAATATTGAATATTCATAATATTTCCTCTACGAATAGGAACAGATAGGGTGAACGCACAGAGTCTTTTACCCAGGGCAGGGGAATCAAGAAACAGAGGACATAAGTTTTAAGATGAGAGGGGGCAAAATTTAATAGGAAGATAAGGGGCACCATTTTCACTCAGGGTGTGGTGGGTACATGGTATGATCTGCCAGAGGTGGTTGAGGCAGGTAATATAAAAGCATTTAAAATACACTTGGAAAGGTACATGGATAGGAAAGGGGTAGTGGGATATAGGCCAAACACAGGCAAATGGGACTAACTTAAACTGAGCACGCTGGTCGGCATGAACAAGTTTCCGTGCTGTATGACTCTAGGACTGGTTTGTATAGCAACGGTCTTGAAAGATTTGCAGAATATTCATGAAGTGAAGGGTCTCGACCTGAAACGTCACCCATTCCTTCTCTCCAGAGATGCTACCTAACCTGTTGAGTTACTCCAGCATTTTGTGCAGAATATTCATTTACCCTATCTATATCTTAACTCTTGATCTTTGAGTTTATCTTTTACATAAAATATACTTTGTTAGTTGGCAATATCTTTTCACGTTCTCCTTACTTTCCTAATCCCGCTTTTCATTTCACTTCCACACTCTCAGAGCTTCCTGCAAATAGAAAACTCAGTGATTTAGATAAAAACACTTTCCTGCTGCATGATTTATTTTTGTGATGCTCTGTTTTTCCACAGGCAAGCTTCTGCATAAACAAAATCCAATGATTGTTTATACCAACAGCTGTAAAATAAATGGACAGATTTTATGGGACCTTTACTGCAGGAGTTTGCTATTTTGCTGACCCTCAGTGCTGATTCTGTTTAACAAAATGTGGCGGCAGTGCAGATATATTTTTGTTGCTCAAGTGTCCTGTCGGGAGGCAGAATCCAATCACAAGACAATTATTTAAGAGCGTGAGATTGCTGAGGTGGGGTAATGAGGGAGGCTAAATCAGGTCCCGACGTGTGCACACACTCGCTCGCGCACACACACACACACACACACACACACAGGAAGACAACAAGCAAATTTCCTGCAAAGGCATCAAAACCAGATCATTGGCAGTATCTGTTACACCAAAAGCTATTTACATTCCAGAGGTATCTCCCACAACAAAAGAGAGGCTGGTCAGGCCGAGCACCAGCCTTTTCCAGACACTTGCTTACCAACCAAGGGCTGATTTACAGGAGCTGGCAAGGAACCTTTATTTCAGTCAGGTTGCTGGCTGCTTACGTCCCAATAATGACTCTGCTAATTTGCTCACTCACCCTTTTCTTCCACCAAATAAGTGGGCTTCGACTAGTTTTTAGATGGAGACGTGTCTGAACATGTCCACCATAGGTGTGTGATGGGCGGTAACTACATGTACACACCTCATTTTTTGTGCTTATTTAAACTGTTAAAAATTTGCCAAATTGATCCATTCATCAAGCAGTCAAACTGGTTTTCAGCAAAGAAGTTTAACACTTATTTTTTGGTACAGTCAGCTGTATGAAACAAGCAGGCTGTTCCTTTTCTAATCTATTTTCTTCACACACAGCGTCAACAGTCCAGAGTTCTGTCCAAGACATCAGCCATGACTGAAGCCGATGTTTGCTGATTCAGTGGCTCTATTCAAACACTGCATCTCAGAGCTCATCAGTAAGACCACCTCTACTACAGAGTCTGCCTTATATTCCTCATACCCACACCTCGGTACCCAAAGCCTTCCATCACAGCTGAGCACAAGGAATGGCACAAGTTTGCATTTCACTGACCTAAACAGCAGATCCATGTGTTTTTCCTACAATTTCTACTTTCACTGGTTATAGCTTTCTTGCCTGTTATTATGCACCACACGTGTCCCTTTTCCATCTCTTGCCCTTATTTATAAATTAATTTGTTCTTTCAGTGTCATTATCTCCCTGACCATTTCCATTTCACCCTTTTGCCTTCTTTTCGTATCTGGCTTTTATCCAACATCTGCCAATTAAACAACAACAAAAAATCACCTGTATCCACCTATCATATTGTGCCTTTTCATACCACTAGTTTCCCTCTCCCCTGACTCTCAGTCTGAAGAAGGGCCTCGACCCGAAGCGTCACCTATTTCTTTTCTCCATAGATGCCGCATGACCCGCTGAGTTACTCCAGCAGATTATGTCTATCTTTGGTGTAAACCAGCATCTGCAGTTCCTTCTTCCACCCATCACTCGCCAGGTTTTGCCCCACTCCCACCACATTTCCAGCTTTCTCTCCAGTACTATAATCAGTCTGACCTGAAACATCACCTATCCATGTCCTGCAGCGATGCTGTCAGACCCACTGGCCCACACCAGCACTTTGTGTTTTTAAATCCATAGTGGTTCACAGGAATTCTACCAAATAGAAAGATGCAATTTATACAAGGTGATTTCAGGGCAGATGTAGAAAGGCTTTAAAAATTTTTTTCAAGGGACGTGTGCTTCACAGGCTGAGCCACCGTGCAATTGCCCACCCCTAATTACTCTTGAGAAGGTGATGATGAGCTATCTCCTTGAACCGCTGCAATTTTGGGGGTATGGGAATCGCCACAATGCTGTGTGAGGATTTTGACCCAGCATCAGTGAAGAAATGTCACTATATTTCCACCACGGGATGGCTTGTCGTTTGAGGGCAACATTTGAAACAGCTGTGGCTCTGTAGACAGCAGTTTTGGCTCTGAACTGAAAGATAGTGGGTCCAACTCCTGTTCCAGAAACTCAAGTACAAAGTTGAGGCTGACACACCAAGTGCAGCTTCGAGGCAGCGTAGCACTGTGAGGTTATCCAACCCCAACTTCACTGGTGCAAGGCACTTGAACGACAACACTTTCGTGTTTGGAAGCTTGTGACTCCGTGCCCGGGAGTGGGAACTGAACTGAAAATCATGGCCATCACTCTGATGCAATGCTGCAGAAATGCAGTCATGTTACATGAAATCGAGCTGCATGTTTATGACCTATGCAATCAATGCGAAGTTCATGTTCTTAGGTTATAGGAGCAGAATTAAGCCATTCGGCCTATCAAGACTACTCCACCATACAATCATGGCTGATCTATTTTTCCCTCTCTATCCCATGCTCCTGCCTTCTCCCCATAACCCATGACACCCGTACTCAAGTATTCCACTATCAAGGGCATCACAGCCAAAACCAGTCCCTAATATCTTTAACTATGTTCTCACATACTAAAGGTAATAAAGTCCATACAGACTGTTGGCTGCACAAGTGTGAGAACTTCAAATCCTTGGAAAGCATGCAGAAATAAAATTCATGCATTGTGAAAGAAAGACAATAAATAAAACATTAAGCAATGGAAATTCTCAGAATGAAAGAAATTGGAAAGTTCTTATAGGATTTCAGCTAAATTCATATTAACAGCGGGTTTTTTGTCTCACGTACTGACGATGTCAGTTTTGACTCAGTTGATACCTCTCCTATTTCTGAATCTGAAAGTTGGTGACTTAAGTCTCACTTCAGAGAGCTGGACGTGAACAATTAGACACCAAGAATGAAGTGCACCATCAAAGAGTGGGATGAATTGAAACTCCACTCCATCTGCTCTCTCTTCCAGATGAATATAAAAAGTCCTATGGGGAGTAATTGCTGACTTTCCGTAATGATTTTTTATCCTTCGTAATAGATTTTATCTGAACTGCATTATTTTTTAGACAGAATGTCGCCAATGATTGTCACTAATTTCTACAGATGCACTACAGAAAGTACCCTATCGGGATGCATCACAGCTTGCACTGCCCGAGGTCACAAGAAATGGCAGAATTGTGAGCACAGCTCGTTCCACCTTGCAAACCTGCCACCCTAATCAATTTCATCTACACTTTACCCTGCCTTGGGAAAACATCCAACATACAAGGACCACCGACATCCCAGCCATTCTTTCTTCTCCGCTCTCCCATCGGGCAGAAGATACAATAGCTTGAAAAGCACTTACCAGCAGATTCAAAAACAGCTTCTTTCCCTCTGTTATCCTACAACTTCTTGCAAGGTAAAACTGAACTCATCTTCCCATTTACCTCGTTGTAGCTCTTGCACTTTTTTAAATTGCACTTTCTCAGTGAATGTAACACTACTTTCTGCATTCCATTTCTCCCCTGCACTACCTTGTTATGTGTGGTATGATTTGCCTGAATAGCACACAAAATAATGATTTTCATTGTGCACCTGACAAGAATATACCAATATCAAAACCAAAATGAGTGTTTCCAGAAATGTTCAGTTTATGCAGCCCAAAGTGCATTTTATGTTAATCACACATCTGATGTTCCAGAAGTCTATACACAATGGTTCTTCAAGTGCTCATCTATGCACTTACAAAATGTTGAGGGTTTCTGCCTGCCCCTCCCTTTTAGGCAGAATTCCAGATTCCACACACTTATTGAGTGAAAACATTTTTCAACTTGACCTTCGACTAATTAAAATAAATCTATGCCCGGTAGTTATTTTCTCACTACAGGTAATAGTTCCTCCCTGTTCATCCTATCCTGACCTTTTCTTAATACATTTCAATTAAATATTCTCCTATTATCCTTATTCAAAGGAAAATAAATTTGGTCTTTCACAGTATTGTCCAAATATCCCTCCAGTTTAACTCTGCACTAAAGTATGGTGTAATAAACAAAACAACAGATTCCAGCTGTAGCTTAGCATTAATTGCCTTTAACCTTCTTGCCACTGGACCAAGACGTCACTCTGTCAAGACCATGTGCTGTGGATAGGCAGCAACCACTTAATGTTAAACGATATCAGCCACAGACATTGTCAATTCCTCAGGACTGGAGTAACAGCAAATCACCCCTGTCCCTATGGGAATGTCGAAGAACTGTTCTGGAATGACCTCCCTACTCCTACATTCTAGCAAGCATCCAAAAAGCCCACAGGAATCCCTTATCCCTTATTAATCTATTTATCTGTTTGTCGTGTTCTTTTCAGGAAATCTTCAGATATGCAAACCTGATCCCTCCATTCTTGTACACTTCTTAGTACATTACCACTCAAGCATTCCCTTGCTTCACCTCCCCTCCTCAAAAGCATGCACATAACATCAGTGAGGCTCACAATCATTTCACTCCCTTTCCCTGAAGATACCCAACTATTTCTGCTTTTGTGTGTTTCTCACTTTATAACTGGTCTTCAGTAGCACTTTGTCGTCTGTTTTCTCACAGACAATCAAATGAAGGCGAAAAGCATTAAATAATTGTTTTAAGATTCTTTCAGATGTCACAAGGACTGATAAGACCAAGTGCAATGCAATTTCCATGGGCAACTGGTTTGGGCATGGAGGGGTTGGAAAGATTTTGCTACAGGGGGGTAACCGGTTTTACTGAGGGGAAGCTTTACTGTACGGGGAGGATTATGAGGTGGGGTAGGGGTAAATTAAGTTTATCAGGGAATAGGCTTATTGGCAGCGCTGAAGTTTATAAAGGTATGAGTTTATTGGCAGCAATGAGATTAATAGGGTGAGACTTAACACTGGACTGAAGCTTAGTTTAGTTTAGAGGTACAGTGTGGAAGCAGGCCCATCAAGTCCATGCCAATGAACGATCACTAGTTTGACGCTATGCACTAGAAATAACTTACAGAAGACAATTAACTGAGAACATTGCATGTCTTTTGAATGTGGAAGGAAACCAGAGCACTCGGAGAAAACTCACAGTCACCGGGAGACCGTACAAGTTCGTACAGACAGCACCCGTAGTTAGGATTCGAACCTGGGTCTCTAAGACCTGAGGACATAAGTTTGTTTGAGATTGGTAGATTTATTGGGGTCAGTGAGGTTTATTGGAATGAGGTTTGGTGGAATGAGGTTTGGTGGGTGGGAGATAGAGGTTTATTGTTCTTATGAGGCTTACAGAGGGGTAGCTTTATTGGAGGTGCTGATGCTTAATGGTGGAGTGAAATGAATGGAGCTTAGATTGGGAGTACTGAAGTACACAAAGGGGGTAAAGTTATTGGATGTGGTGAGCATTACTGGGGAGTGAAATGAAAGGGTGATTGATTGGGGCCACTGAGGCACATGGAAAGGGTAGATTTTATGGGCTCAAGGGCCTGTTCCACAATTTCTGAAGCTATCTCTTTCAGAACCCTGGAGTTTATTGGAGGTGATGAGGTTTATGAGGTGATGTTTATGTGGCAGGGTTAATGCTGGAGTCTTGGACTGATTGAGAGCACGGAGGTACACGAAAGGGGTAAGTTTATTAGGATAGTGGGGTTTTCAGAGCAGTGAAGTGTACGAGTCTTTGCTTGATTATAATTATGGAGCTTACGAAGCAAGTAGATGGTGATGTTCATAGAGTGTGAAGTGAATGGATCAGAGATTGATTGTGAGCACTGAGCCACATGAAAGGGGTAGATAATATGGGCTCAAGGGCCTGTTCCACAATTTCTAAAGCTGCCTCTTTCAGAACCCTGGAGTTTATTGGAGGTGGTGAGGTTTATGGGGCAAGGTTAATGCTGGAGTGGAGTGAAGGAGTGTTAGACTGATTGAGAGCACAGAGGTACACAAACGGGGTAAGTCTATTAATAGACAATAGGTGCAGGAGTAGGCCATTCGGCCCTTCGAGCCAACACCACCATTCAATGTGATCATGGCTGATCATTCTCAATCAGTACCCCGTTCCTGCCTTCTCCCCATACCCCCTGACTCTGCTATCCTCAAAAGCTCATCTATCTCTCTTGAATGCATTCAGAGAATTGGCCTCCACTGCCTTCTGAGGCAGAGAATTCCACAGATTCACAACTCTCTGACTGAAAAAGTTTTTCCTCATCTCTGTTGAGCAAGTAAATGGCCTACCCCTTATTCTTAAACTGTGGCCCCTGGTTCTGGACTCCCCCAACATTGGGAACATGTTTCCTGCCTGTAACGTGTCCAACCCCTTAATAATCTTATATTAAGGTAGTGAGGAGGTTTACAAAGGGGTGAAGTGCCTGGGTGATTTATGATTATGGAGTTTGCGGAGGGAGTAAGTGTATTGGAGATGGTGAGGTTTAAAGGGTGTAAAGTGGATGGATCCGAGATTGGGGGCAGTTTTACAGGAGACGGTGAGGTTGACGGCAGTGGCTGGACTGGGGGGGGGGGGGGAGGCAGCTGAGAGTTTCGTGGGCGGGGTAAGGATGTTGAAGGAGGATTTGAGGAAGGGGGGCCCGGCCACACTTTTCTTCAGCTCCAAAGGGGCCTCGACGGCTCTCCTTACCTGCAGCGGCGCGGCCTCGGTCTCGGGGCGCTCGGCGGGTCCGTGGGGCGGGGTGGCTCAGGATGGGATGGGATGGGCCGGAGGAGCGACGGGACTCGGGAACCTTCGGCGGCCACCGGCCGGAACCTGCCCCGCGGAACTCTGGGAGCAGCGGTCGATCTGCATACAATCTACATATCACAACATTCCACCGGCGGGCCTTAAAGGGGCACCCGGAAGTGGCACAAACCACCCACATGAGCATGGAAGTTAGGAGGTCATGGAAGTTAGGAGATCATGGAAGTTAGGAGGTCATGGAAGTTAGGAGGTCATGGAAGTTAGCAGGCTCGGGGTACAAAAGCATGAGAGGCATAGATCGGGTAGACACAGATTCTCTTGCTCGGAGTAGGGTAATTGAGAACTAGAGGGCATTGGTTTAAGGTGAGGGGGGAAGATTTAAAGGAAGCTGAGGGGTAACCTTTTCACACAAAGGATGGTTGGTGTGTGGAACAAGCTGCCCAAGGAGGTAGTTGAGGCAGACATGATCGCAATGTTTATGAAACATTTAGACAGGTACACGGATAGGACAGGTTTAGAGGGATACGGGCCAAATGCAGGTGGGTGGGACCGGAGCAGATGGGACATGTTGGCCGTTGTGGGCAAGTTGGACCGAAGGGCCTGTTTCCACGCTGTAAGACTCTTTGTTTCTCTCAGAGATAAAAGGAGAGGGTGGACAGTCTTGGGTTCATCCCCTGCTGGACATTGAGGACACCCCTCAAACAATGAAGGGATACCACCCCTGCCGTCAACGCTGTAGGTGGCTGCAATTTGTAATACATTGGGTATGCAAGCAAACAATTTCACTGTGCCTAGTCACATGTGACAATAAAGTATTCCATTGCATTCCCCCAGAGGGCCACAAGAGTGGCAAGGACGTTTTCTTAGTGCTGAACAATAGACAATAGGTGCAGGAGGAGGCCATTCGGCCCTTCGAGCCAGCAACACCATTCAATGTGATCATGGCTGATCATTCTCAATCAGTACCCCGTTTCTGCCTTCTCCCCATACCCCCTGACTCCGCTATCCTTAAGAGCTCTATCTAGCTCTCTCTTGAATGCATTCAGAGAATTGGCCTCCACTGCCTTCTGAGGCAGTGAATCCACAGATTTACAACTCTCTGACTGAAAAAGTTTTTCCTTATCTCCGTTCTAAATGGCCTACTCTTTATTCTTAAACTATGGCCCCTAGTTCTGGACTCCCCCAACGTTGCGAACAGAGTGTAGTGGGTGCCTGGAACATGCTGTCAGGGGTGGCACTGGGGGCAGATACGATAGTGGCATTTAAGGCACATGGATAGGCAGGGGATAGAGGGCTATGAATCCATTCTCTGTCCCTGGCCTCCTGCTCTTTCTCATCAACAGGCTCATCAGGTACCACTTGCTGGTGATATCCAGCTCCAGGTAATCACCACTTCTCAACATTTCCGCTGGCTTTAAAATCAACATTATTTGTGATCTTGTCACAAACTCCATTCCTTTTCTACAAAGTCAGTCCCTCTTCCCAGCATCTGTCCTAAATTGAATCAGGCCATTCACAGCCTCGGTGTCATATTTGTTCTGGACCATTGTGAAGGGCGGCACAGTGGCGCAGCAGTAGAGCTGTTGCCTTACAGTGTCAGAGACCCGGGTTTGATCCTGACAAAGGGTGCTGTGTGTATGGAGTTTGTACGTTCCCCCCTGCATGGATTTTCTCTAGGAACTCCAGTTTACTCCCACACTGCAAAGACATACAGGTTTGTAGTATAATTGGCATGGTAAAATTGTAAATTGTTCCTTGTGTGTTCGGATGGTATTTGTGTGGGGGGAATCACTGATCAGCGTGGAATTGGTGGGCCAAAGGGTCTGTTTCCACGCTGTTTCTCTAAACTAAACAATTATTCTGATTATTGACATGATTGCCAATTTCTACCTCTGCTACCTGCTGCAGGACAACCCCTGCCCCAGCTCACCTGCTACTGAAACCCTGCTCCATGCCCTTTGCCCAGCAGCCTGTGCTGCACCAATCAACTTTGGCACTGGCTCTGTAATCTCACCAAGCCAAAATCATCCCAAACTCCATTATTCATCTCACACCTTCAGAACCATAAATTGAAACACATCTTCAAAATGAAAAAAAGAAGTGAAAAACCTATGACCTTTCTGTGAAAGTTGCCATTTGGAGCAAATTTTAAAGAGATGTGCCAAATTCTGGCTTCAGTGACAATCCCAGCAGGGAGAGACACAATCAGTGTGACAGAGACACAAGCAGTGTGACAGAGAAACAAGCAGTGTGACAGAGACACAAGCAGTGTGACAGAGACCCAGTGTGACAAATTCACAATCTGCCTATCAGACACAATCAGTGCAGCAGACACACAATCAGTGTGGCAGTGACACAATCAGTGTGGCGGACATGCAATCAGTGCGGCAGAGATAAAATCAGTGCGACGGACACACAATCAGTGCGGCAGAGATAAAATCAGTGCGACGGAAACACAATCAGTGCGACAGACACACAATCAGCGTGACAGACACACAATCAGCGCGACAGAGACACAATCAGCGCGACAGAAATAAAATCAGTGCGATGGACACACAACCAGTGCCTACGTGTCTCTCAACTGGAAACACACACCTGCCAACACAAAGCAGCTGGGCATCAACACTAAACAACAACTGGAGTAACAATCGCTTTCAAGAGTCAAGAGCATCATATGTACCGAAAACGGAACAATGAAGTTCTACAACGTTTCTACTTTATTTTGACAATGAAATTCTTACGAGCAACAGCACTACAGGTCTGTAAACACAGTAGTCATAGATAAGAAAACAAATAAAATTCAATAAATTGAAAAAACCCCAAATATTAATATCTGAGGATTTGCTGATACCCAATTTTCTCATAGAACCTCAGAATTACTGTCATTGAATATTACTGTAGTTCACAATAATTCTCAGTGACCAACTATCATACATTAGAGATATTAGTTTTTTCCACACAATAAACACAATCGCATAGATGTGTAGGAAAGAACTGCAGATGCTAGTTTAAATCGAAGGTAGACACAAAATGCTGGAGTAAATCAGCGGGCCAGGCAGCATCTTGGAGAGAAGGCATGGATGACGTTTTGGGTCGAGACCCTTCTTCAGACTGATGTCAGGGGAGTGGGCGGGACAGGGATAGAATGTAGTCGGAGACAGTAAGACTGGTGGAAGAACTGGGAAGGGGGAAGGGATGGAGAGAGAGGGAAAGCAAGGGCTATTTAAAGTTAGAGAAGTCAATGTTCATACCGCTGGGGTGTAAGCTACCCAAGTGAAATCTTCCCATCCAAACCATCCCCTCTCCAGGTACTTTCCCCTGCAACCGCAGGACATGCAATCCCTGTCCATTTACCTCCCCCCTCGACTCCATCCAAGGACCCCGACAGTCTTTTCAGGTGAGACCGAGGTTCACTTGCATCTCCTCCAACCTCATCTGTTGCATCCACTGTTCCAGGTGTCAACTACTGTACATGGGCGAGACCAAGCGCAGGCTCGGCGATCTTTTCGCTGAACACCTCGACTCAGTCTGCCTTAACCTACCTGATCTCCCGGTTGCTCAACATTTTAACTCCCCCTCCCATTCCCAATCTAACCTTTCTGTCCTGGGCCTCCTCCATTGTCAGAGTGAGGCCCAGCGCAAATTGGAGGAACAGCAACTCAGCTTGGGTAGCTTACACCCCAGTGGTATGAACATTGACTTCTCTAACTTCAAATAGCCCTTGCTTTCCTTCTCGCTCCATCCCCTCCCCCTTCCCAGTTCTCCCACCAGTCTTACTGTCTCCGACTACGTTTGATCTCTGTACCGCCCACTCCCGACATCAGTCGGAAGAAGGGTCTCGACCTGAAACGTCACCCATTCCTTCTCTCCAGAGATGCTGCCTGTCCCACTGAGTTACAATTGCATAGATTGCACTTTTGACTGTACAGTACCTCATTACACGTGGCAGTAATAAATCCAAACCTAAACCTGACCTGAGCCCATCAAGATCGAAGTTGTTTGTGTTGGGTTTATAAAATATAATTACTTCTCCAGTTCCAGTCACTTTCAGATTCACTCTGATAGGGTCCAGCTCAGAGCGAGTTTTAATATTGTACTGGAAAGGTCTTAAATTCAGTCAGTAATTCACTGCGGCTTTAAAGTAAAAATGTATGTTTATTTATAGTTTTGCCTTGAAAATAATAAAACCTTCCAAAGAGTCAAATCCAGACACTGAGCATTGACAGAACTGGAGACAGAATCCAACTGCACAGAAAGCCGTTCAAACCACTGCACCCTGAAAAAATGTCCTTTTTAAGTATTTAGTTTAGTTAAGTTTGGAGATACAGCATGGAAACAGGCCCTTCAGCCCACCGAGTCTGTGCCGACCAGCGATCCCCGCACACTAACACTATCCTACACACTCGGGACAATTTACAATCTTCGAACCCAATTAACCTACAAACCTGCACGTCTTTGGAGTGTGGGAGGAAACCGGAGTATCCGGGGAAAACCCACGCAGGTCACGGGGAGAACGTACAAACTCAGCACAGACAGCATCCGTAGTCAGGATCGAACCCAGGTCTCTGGCGTCGTAAGGCAGCAACTCTACCGCTGTGCCACCGTATTTATCCAACTCCTTTCAAAGTTATTATGCAATATTCTTCCTCTCTCTTTTTAGGTGGTGCGTAACAGCACCCTGTATAAAAAAAAACTATCCCTCATCTACTCTTTTTCTTATTATTTGAATTGTATTCTCAGGTTAATGACCTTCTAGAAACAAAGGGTCATATGGTTGATGTTTGAGGGGCCTTTTGAAGGAGGAGAAACGATGGTGAATTGTCAAAGCACGGAGCAAAGACTGGGTGGGGGTAATAAAATGCACTTACTGACAGACAGACAGAGACAGTGTGAGAGAGATAGAGATAGGAAAATGGAGAGAAAAAGAGAGGGAAGAACAGAGGAAGCGATGAATGGACAGACAGACAGATAAAATGCGAGGACATAGGTTTAAGGGGAGAGGGGAAAGATTAAGTAGGAATCTGAGGGGAACTTTTTCACAGTATATAGAATGAGCTGCCGGAGGAGGTAGTTGAGGCAGAACAGCTAATGTGGTGGTGTTTAATGAGGAAAGGTATGGACCATAGTTAGTTTTACATCAGCTGGAGAAACTATTAGAAATATTTCTGAGAGATAGCATCTTCTTTTGTGGTACAACCAGAACTGCACACACAATTTAGAGAAAGCAGATTAACCAAAGACAGTCAGTATGGGTTTGTTAAAGGAACATCATATCTATCTGTAGAGTCATAGAATCAGAGTGTGTACAAGCAGGCCATTCGGCCCTCAATGTCTATGCTGCCCATCAAGCATCCATTGATACTAATCCCATTTTCATCACTTTGTAGTCTTCCATGCCTTGCCAATTCATACACTCACCTAGATATTAAACGTCGTGGGAATCTCTGCTTCCACCACTTAGTCTTCCAGGTTTCAACCTCCCACGGATGGAAAACAAATCTTCCTCAGATCCCCTCTCAACATCTTAAACCTATGCTCTCTTATTTTTAACACCCGTTATAAGTAAAAGTTTTGTAATAATTTGTACCAAATTAATGCCCCTCGTTATTCTGTCTACCTCCATCACCGTACTGAGAAAAACAAGCACCGCTTTTCCAATCTTCCCTTACAACTGAAACTATCCATCCCGGGTGGAACTGCCCCCTACCAGCCCAGTGCAAACACATTCTTCCTTTAGTGTTGTAAACAGACTACTCTTCTAATGACTGAAGGCTTTGAGGAGGCGACAAGGATAGGGCATTGGATGCTCTAACACCCTTCTAATACACTTAGACAAAGGCTCGGATGGCAGATTGATCGGGAATGTTAAAGCCCATGGGATCCAAGGAATAGTGGCAAGTTGTCCATGGGAAAAGTAATGAATAACGGTCAATTGGAGATTCAGTCACCGATGGCCAGTGTGTGTGGGGTGGTTCCACTGAGCTAATTATCTGGTCCTTTCCTTATTATGATATACATTAACGCCTTGACTTAAATGTCGGGGCCAAGACGGGAAATTTTGTTGACAATATCAAAATGTGCCGTGTGGTTGATGGAAAGAACTGAAGTTCTGGGCTACAGGGAAATATCAATGTGTTAGTTGGGTGGGTAAATGGAAGGCAAGTGTGAAGTAAAGTGCTCAGAAAAGGTTACCAAGGCAAAGGAAGTACACAATAAGTGGTAGGGCACCGATACCGCACACACCCCTGCCCTCGAACACGTGCTGTGAAAGAGTCGGGATCCTTCTTCAAACTGGCTGTGATGGAGTGGGATGGGAACCGGGAAGAGAGAAGGGGCAATTCAAAGCCTGGTAAGTGATAGGTGGATACAAGCGAAGGAGGTGTTTGATAGGCGGATGGTTGGACAAAGCCCAGAGATGAAAAGACGAAAGGCATGGGATAAGGATAGAAGAGTTGCAAATTTTGAAACCAGAGAAAGGAAAATTGGTGGAAGTGGTGGGGTGGGGGGGGGGGGGGGGGGGGGAGAAAAGGGTGTGAGTCCAAGTGGAGCACAGGGAAGAGAGAGGGGGAAAATAAAGTGAGTGGGAAGAAGGGGAGAGGTGTTTGGTTAGTGACTAAAATTGGAGAATTCAATGTTCATACCATTGCGTTGCATGTGGAATGTGAGGTGCTGTTCCTCCAGTTTGCGTACGGCCTTACTTTGCAATGAAAGAGGCCCAGGACAGAAATATTACTATGGCAATGGGAAGGGGAGTTAATATGGTTAGCAACTGGGAGATCCAGTAGGCCTTGACAGACCGAGTAATAGTGTGGACTTGCACCCATTTCTCCCCACCCTCCCCCTTCCACCCACATTCCTCCCTCTAGCTTATCCTTATCTTACATCTTTTGTCTCTTCATCTCTGGCCTTTGTCCAACCATCTGCCTACAAAAAATCCCATCTATTTACGAGGTTGTTGCCAGGACTCGAGGGTCTGAGCTAGAGGGAGATGTTGAATAGGCTGGGAGGAATAGATCGGGTAGATGCGCAGAGTCTATTGCCCAGAGTGGGTGATTCAAGGACCAGAGGACATAGGTTTAAGGCAAAGGAGAAAAGATTTAACAGGAATCTGAGGGGTAACTTTTTCACACAAAGGGTGGTGGGTGTAGGGAGCAAGCTGCCAGAGGAGGTAGTTGAGGCAGGGATCATCCTAACGTTTAAGAAACAGTTAGACAGGTACATGGATAGGACAGGCTTGGAAGGATATGTGCCAAACGCAGGCAGGTGGGCAAGTTGACCGAAGGGCCTGTTTCCACGCTGAATCACTCTATGACACCTAAGCTTTGTCCTGCCCCTCCTCTCTTCCAGCTTTCTTTCCCACCAAAGACAATCAATCTGAAGAAGGGTCCCAACCACGAAACATCACCTATCTACGTTCTCCAGGGATACTGCCTGACCCGCTGAGTTACTCCAGCATTTTGTAAACCAGCACCTGCCGTTCCCAGTTTCTCCAGATACACCCACACTCCGTTCAAGGACGTCACAGGCACATTTCCTTGAACCTCAACAATAGACAATAGACAATAGGTGCAGCAGGAGGCCATTCGGCCCTTCGAGCCAGCACCGCCATTCAATGTGATCACGGCTGATCATTCTCAATCGGTGCCCCGTTCCTGCCTTCTCCCCATACCCCCTGACTCCGCTATCCTAAAGAGCTCTATCTAGCTCTCTCTTGAATGCATTCAGAGAATTGGCCTCCACTGCCTTCTTAGGCAGAGAATTCCACAGATTCACAACTCTCTGACTGAAAAAGTTTTTCCTCATCTCAGTTCTAAATGGCCGACCCCTTATTCTTAAACTGTGGCCCCTTGTTCTGGACTCCCCCAACATTGGGAACATGTTTCCTGCCTCTAACGTGTCCAACCCCTTAATAATCTTATACGTTTCGATAAGATCTCCATATATCAACGATATAGCCCAGTTCCTCGATGCCGGAGGATAGGCTTCGCCTGAGTGTTCAATGTGGTTGATACGTCAGCAGGTTTATCGCAGGAACGGGAGTCGTGCATCGGAGGCAAGTTGTTTAATGGGATGTCACATGCTGAAGGAGATGTAAATATTTCTCACACGGTTCTCTGCTCAAATAATAGATGCTGAGTCTGGATTTTGTCTCTTCGTGAGCCTTCCACTGAAAACCTGTGTCGTGAATCAACAACTTTTGGATCAGTGGGGGGGGGGGGGGGTGTTCTTCGGGGTGAGGGGGTGGGAGTGTTGGTAAGACGGGAACAAAATGTACAAAGGAATCAGTCATACTGCAGCGGTAACTAAGTGACTCGGTGGGCAATGAGTCAGCACAGGTTGCAGGTTCAAGTCACACTTCAGAGACCTGGACGCAAACGTTCAGCCTGGACCCAGTGAAGCAGGGAGGGCGAGCTGCACTTCCCGAGGGAGCTGCCACTTATGAATGGAATGCCCCGCCACTGCCCCAGTGAAAGGCCTGGATAGAGTGGGGTGTGGGGAGGACGGTTCCACTCGTGGGAGAGTCTGGGACCAGAGGCCGGAGCCTCAGAATAAAAGGACCTACCTTTAGAAAGGAGATAAGGAGGAGTATCTTTAGTCAGAGGGTGATGAATCTGTGGAATTCATTACCACAGTCAGCTGTGGAGGCCAAGTCCATGCATATTTTTAAGGCGGAGACGGACAGATTCTTGATTAGTATGGGTGACAGGTGTTACGGGGAGAAGGGGGCTGAGAGGGAAAGATAGATCAGCCATGACCGAATGATGGAGTAGTCCTGATGGGCCGAATGGCCTAATTCTGCTCCTATAACTGGCCTACCAGAGGTACATCAAAGACCCCCCTAGCAATCAGTTCCACTCTTCCACCCTAATCGTCCTACCAGTTCCACTGTTCGCATCCTTGTCATCACACCTACCCCAGCCAACAATGGGCCATTGTGGGCTCCATCCTTCCTGAGGTCATCCATTGCCAGTCCTGATTTGTTCTGGCATTTCCTTGCCTTCAGTTTATTTCCCTCCACTACCCCCCCCCCTCCCCCCTTCCACACACACACACACCTCTATTTTCCGTCTGAAGAAGACTTCCGACCTGAAATGTCACCTATTATTTTTCTCCAGTGGTGCTGCCTGACGCGCTGAGTTACTCCAGCATTTTGTGTCTGCCAACCGTAGCAACTATTCTGAAGGGAGGCAAGTTCTCCTGAGTGTCCTTGGGCCAATACTGATCCCCAAAGCAGTGTCACTGAAATGGTTTATCTGGACATTATCACATATCTGTTTACATGTGTTTACTGTGCTAAATTGGCTGCCACGCTTTCTACATGTGATAGCAACTAAACTCTGCAATTATTTTATTGGCAGTAAAGTGGATTAGAACATCCAGAGATCACGAAAGGCACTTTAAAATATTTTGTTTCCTTTTGGAGAGGATAAAGTCTGCTTTTATTGTACAGGGATTGCAGTCTAAGGTTTGGAACCCTTGGTTTTGAAGTGCAGGGCTTGAGTCCAAAGTCTCTGCAGAGGTTCAGATCCCAAGATCACGCTGCTACGGAATGCCCAGTTTAAAAGACGGATGCAGACTGGATCCGTGTGCAGAACTGGGAAGCGTTTACTGAGTTCACCTATAAAATATCTGTTACCGTTACACAGCAGTGGCAAGGTGGCACAGCGGTAGAGTTGCTGCCTAACAGCGCCAGAGACCCAGGTTCAGTCCTGACTATGGGTGCTGTCTGTGCGGAGTTTGTACGTTCTCCCAGTGACTGCGTGGGTTTTCTCCGGGTGATACATAGAGACATAGAAAATAGGTGCAGGATTAGGCCATTCAGGCCTTCGAGCAGCACCGCCATTCAATATGATCATGGCTGATCATCCAAAATCCTGCTTTCTCCCCATATCCTTTGATTCCGTTAGCCCTAAGAGTGATATCTAACTCTCTCTTGAATACTCAGTTACTCCAGCATTTTGTGTCCACGTTTGGTATAAACCAGCATCTGCAGTTCCTTTTTATTACATTATTCTATGTTTGCATATCTGTTGTGCCTTTGCAAGTAAGAATTTCATTGTTCTGTTTCAGGCCATATGTCCATAAAACACTCTTGACTTTTGACTATTCCTTGCCAGCTCCCACTTGCTTGCTCCCACCTAGCAATGAGTGAAGTGCCTCCTCACCAATCCCTTCTCACTCCAAATCACCGCGGGACTCAAGTTGATCCCATGTCGGTTCTCGTTCAAAAATCAAAAAAAGATACAAAGTGCTGGAGTAATTCAGCAGGTCGTACAGCATCTGCGGAGGACATGGGTGGCACTAAGTTCTGGAATCAGCAATCACCTCCTCTTTATCTCAAGATATGCACGTAATCTTCTCTCTGGCATCCGTCCATCTGCGCGGGAGATGATGGTGCGGCTTGGCGTTGTCCTGCTTGGAGAGGGGGATTGTTCATCTGTGGTTACATTTCCTTGTGTGACTGACTAGGCCGATCCGTGACAGGCAGATCCTTCCACATTTTCCACAGGTGAAGTCGGCTCTGGTGGTTGTTCTGGGGAGTCCGTGGCTGCTGTCTTTGACCATATTGCGGCATTGGCGCCTGTGCTCCAGGGTCTTGAACCACACGCTGTCGTGATGTTTCATACTCCACAAAAATATATCATCCTTTCTTCACTGTTATCCCTCCAGTCAGGTGGCCAATTTCCCTTGTGAGCTTTCTACTGTACTCATGTATACCAATGATACCATTCTTAGATCAAGCAATCCAGATCCAGAGACTCAGAGAACGAACCTTCAAGGTCCCAATCAGTGGCAACGTTACTGCCCCTGTTGGATGGAGGGAGAACACTACCCCTGCATGCCCTCTGGTGGCTGTCTACTGAATAACAAAAGAAACAGCCACAGTTTAAGAATCAGGGGTATAAGAAGATAACTGCAGATGCTGGTACAAATCGAAGGTATTTATTCACAAAGTGCTGGAGTAACTCAGCAGGTCAGGCAGCATCTCAGGGGGTCTCATTGAAACCTACTGATTAATGAAAGGCCTAGACAGAGTAGATGTGGAGAGGATGTTTCCAGTAGTGGGAGAATCTAGGACCAGAGGACATAGTCTCAGAATAAAAGGACGTACTGTACCTTTTGAATGGAGATGAGGAGGAATTTATTTAGTCAGAGGGTGAATCTGTGAAATTCATTGTAACTTCTTTACTCAGAGGGTGGTGGCTGAATGGAATGGGCTTCCGGTGGAAGTGGTGGAGGCTGGCTCGATTTTATTATTTAAGAGTAAATTGGATAGGTATATGGATAAGAGGGGATTAGAGGGTTATGGTCTGAGTGCAGGTAGATGAGACTGGGTCAGGGAGAGTGATCGGCGTGGACTGGAAGGGCCGAACGGGTCTGTTTCCGTGCTGTAGTTGTTATATGGTTATATGGTTATATGGTTACAGGGAAAAGGCAGGAGAATGGGGTTGAGAGAGAAAAATAGATCATGTCAAGTTCAAATGGCGGAGCAGACTCGGGCCGAATGGCCTATTTCTGCTCATATGCCATGATCTTATGATCTACAGGGAACATGGAGAGGTCCTGTTTCGGGTGGGGACCCTTCTTCAGACTGATCTGAATGAATCATTCTGAAGACGGTTTCCAACCCGAAACGTCACCCTTCCATGTTCTCCAGAGATGCTGCTGAGTTACTCCATCACTATGTGCCTTTTTTTGTAAACCAGCATCTGCAGTTCCTCGCATCTAATCTTTCATCAATAAAAACACGCTGAGAGAAAGGCATCTTGAGGAGAGAAACCCATTCTCCAGTGCTGTTCAACACCTCGGCACCTACTAAAGTGTTTAGCAGCCAATTAAGCATCAATATAGTCAGTGTTGTACTGTCCGGGCCACATGAACCAAACTTGCTGTGCAAACAGCAATGTGATAATCACCAGGTAGTTTGTTTCTGCTGGGCATTTATCGACAACATACACTGAGTCAGCCAATTAGTTGGAGGTTCAGGACGTGAAACTAACAGGAAACAATCCCTGCACTGCAAACCAAAGTCAATTTACTCAGAAAACATGGTCTGCTTTGACAAGGTGTGTAAAAAAACAGACACTATCGTGGTAAAATGGAGACGCAAGAGACTGCAAAAGCTGGAATCTTCAATCTGAAGAACGGTCCTGGACCAAAACACCCATTACCCTCCACAGATAGACACAAAATACCGGAATAACTCAGCGGGTCAGGCAGCATCTCTGGAGAAAATATTGTAGATAGGTTATGATTTGGGTCGGGACCTGTCTCCAGACTGACTGTTAGGGTCGTGAGGTTTGGAGGGAAAGATAGATCAGCCATGATTGAATGGTGGAGTAGACTTGATGGGCCGAATGTCCTAATTTTATTCCAATCATTTGTGACCTTGTTACTTAGTGGGGCGGGTGGAGGCAGGCAATGGAAGCAAGAAAAGACCAGGACAAATTAAGGCCGACAACAGATGACCTCAGGCAGGGTGGTTCCTAACAATTAGGCCAATTGTTGGCAAGAGATGATGTGATCCCAAGAGGGATACATCGTTGTGAGCACTTTGCCTTTTGTTCACAAACTACAGCAACAAGGGAAATCACCGCCTAGTGAGTGGAGGATGGATAATATATGTCAGATCTGTCTCATGTACTTGCATCAAACTTGATGGAGAAGGAATTTACCCAAATATCTCATGTATTCAAGAGAGAGTTAGATATGATGTATTCAAGAGAGAGTTAGATGTGATGTATTCAAGAGAGAGTTAGATGTGATGTATTCAAGAGAGAGTTAGATATAGCTCTTAGGGCCAACAGAATCAAGGGATATAGGGAGAAAGCAGGAACAGGGTACTGACTTTGGATGATCAGCCATGATCATATTGAATGACAGTGCTGGCTCGAAGGGCCGAATAGCCTAATCCTGCACCTATTTTCTATGTTTCAATCTCCTCTCTAGCTAGCTACTACGTTTTCACTCTATACAGCCTTTTTTTTTACATTGTTGGACCTGATGATCCATCAGTTCATTAGGATAAGCTAACCTGTTCTTCTTTGAAATATTCTGTACATCTTTTACATCCCCAGGAGAGAATAGATGGATCTTCAGTTTAAGGATTCAACCAAAAGACAGAAACTTTATCAATGCAATCAACCGTAACATCTGAGTGAAGCCGTTTAGGTAGAGCCACTGCCTCACAGCGCCAGAGACCCGGCTTCGATCCTGACCTCGGATGCTGTGCGTGCGTGTTTGCACGTTCTCCCTGTGAGCGCGTGGGTTTCCTCCGGGTTCTCCGGTTTCCTCCCACATCCCGAAGACATGTGTAGGTTTGTAGGTTAATTGGCCCTCTGTAAATTGTGCCTAGTGTGCAGGATGTGGGAAGTGTGAACAGGCGATCGATGGTCGGCCTGTATACAGTGGGCCGAAGGGCCAGTTTCCAAACTGTTTCTAAACTAAACTAATCTGAGCAAGGATTATTTGCTTAGACTGCTTAGTCAAGTGCCAGAGGCTTGTAACCATGGCCCTCTGACTTGTACTATTTACGGAGATAAGAAGAAATAAACAAAATAAAAATTGTTCAAGCGATTGACGTCTCATTTAAAAAGTGAAACAAAATGCACAGCACGAAGACTTAACCTTGCAGGTGGCATTCATTCACAGAAAGTCAGAACCTTTCAAAGCCTGAGCAGTAGTATCAAGTACAGTTAATGCAAGATAAATATGAAAACAGACGTTCTCATCCAAAAATCAAAACCATCACCAACACAAGTGGTAGGAACCGCAAATTAATACCCATCTCAGATCAGCATCTTATATGTTAACACATTGCCATGAAAACTCTTTGCAAATGATATTATCGAGTCATGAAGCACTTTTGCAGCAGCCCAGCGTATACGGTGAGATGGGGGTCACTGCGAATGAACACTG
The DNA here is from genome assembly GCF_053455715.1 of Rhinoraja longicauda. Lineage (NCBI taxonomy): Eukaryota > Metazoa > Chordata > Chondrichthyes > Rajiformes > Arhynchobatidae > Rhinoraja > Rhinoraja longicauda. Next base: position 24,832,983 of record NC_135980.1, on the reverse strand, counting down.
ATGTAGTCAGGTTGAGGGTGGGGTGTGTGGTGCTGAGGTCAGCTCTCGCTCCTGGTGGGAACGTGCTGGCATCTTCAGCATGGCAGTAGCAAGCTCAGCCAAACATGCACTGGCCACTGAGTGCAACCTACACTTCATGCAATGCAAAGACCCAGCCCCAATTTATGCCCACATTTATTCACTAGGTAACAGAGAAAGCTTTTTTTAATACAAAATGCTGGAGTAACTCAGCAGGACAGGCAGCATCTCTGGAGAGAAGGAGTGGGACGCGTTTCAGCTCGAGACCCTTCTTCAGACTGAAGGGTCTCGACCCGAAACATCACCCATTCCTTCTCTCCAGAGATGCTGCCTGTCCCGCTGAGTTACTCCAGCATTTTGTGCCCATCTTCGATTTAAACCAGCACCTGCAGTTCCTTCCTACACAAACTTTTTAAATATATGGCAGCCTTAAAACTAACAGAATTAGGATGTGTCACAGTGGAAACAAGGAACTGCAGATGCTGGTTTACAACAAAAAAAAGAGACAAAGTGCTGGAGTAACTCAGCCGTCAGCCAACCTAGTTTAATCAAATGGTTCACCTATACATCCCAATAATAACTAAAGAACCATAAATCTAATAGTAGGTACAGTCAAACCATCGATGTAAGCACAGACCAGCCGCCAAACTACATGCATTGAAAGCATTGATGCAAAGAGGGACTGGTTTTGAAATGATAAAGGTGCAGCAGTATTAGAACAGCAGTTGTCTGTTAGACAGTGGGCGGCCATTCTCCATCTCTTCTCTGCAAGGCCAAGCTGTGGATAACTCCAATTTTGGTGACCTATTTTTTCTAAAATATCCTATGATTCATCTGAAGGTTGCAATCTCTACTTAGAAAACCATCCATCCAACCCATCATCCATCTTTCCTGTTCTCCTTCATCTGCCGATCCACTTCCTACACATTAAACATAACGTGTAGGAAATAAACGGTGACAAGCCAGAGCAGTTCCCATTGCTAATGGAAATTTGACCATTTGAGAATGGGGAAAGACTGACCATTTGAGAATGGGAAAGGTTGTTCAAATGTCCTGACCCGAAACGTCACCCATCCAGGATGGGAGCAGATGCTGGTTGAAACCGAAGATAGACGCAAAAAGCTGGAGTAACTCAGCGGGGGCAGGCGGCACCTCTGGACAAAAGGAACAGGTGACGGAAGAAGGGTCGACTATTCCAATCTCTCCGGTCAGACACTGTCTGACCCGCTGAGTTACCCCAGCCATGATGTGTCTATCTCACCCTTCAACACACCTGTGGAAGCTCACAGCGGCTCAGGAAGTCGTTGCCTTCGCCGCCTCAAGCCAGGAAGCACCTGGATGCCCCTGGCGCTGCTTAAATGCAAATACTACGCAAGGGGACAGCTGCGGTTTGCCTGGCCCACTGTGCCAGAGTGTGAGCAGTGCAAAAGCAAGGCAGGCGTGCAAGCGGCGTGAACCCGATACTCACTCACACACTGATACCCGGCTTTGCTGCTCAGCGGTTTACTGCACAGTGTGCAGTTGGTGGAGCTGGAAAAGGTTCCTGGCACTAACTCGTGACCATTGTTACACTTTCTCTTTTCTTTTGGACTTTCCTTTTCTTTCTCTTTGGTCTTACCCTAAAAAAGCAAAGGAACACAAAATAAAAACATTCACTTCAAAGGTTCAAAGCCATTCAGTCCCGTCATAGACAATAGACAATAGGTGCAGGAGGAGGCCATTCGGCCCTTCGAGCCAGCACCGCCATTCAATGTGATCATGGCTGATCATTCTCAATCAGTACCCCGTTCCCGCCTTCTCCCCATACCCCCTGACTCCGCTATCCTTAAGAGCTCTCTCCAGCTCTCTCTTGAATGCATTAATGAGTCATGAGCCTGTCCTGCCACTGAATTAGACGCAGCTGACCTGTACTTTAAGTCCGTTTACCTCCATCGACGCCTTAATCCCCCTGTTCAACAATTGCAAGTCTTTTAGTTTTAGAGATACAAGGGACAATTTATATTTATACCAAGCCAATTAGCCTACAAACCTGTAGGTCTTTGGAGTGTGGGAGGAAACCGAAGATCCGGAGAAAACTCACGCGGTCACGGGGAGAACGTACAAACTCCGTACAGACAAGCATCCGTGGTCAGGATCGAACCCGGGTCTCTGGCGCTGCAAGGCAGTAACTCTACCGCTGCGCCACCATGCCGCTCTTATCTCAGTGTCAATATTTTCAATGCATCCTTTCCCCCTCGCCTTTGCAATAGATTTCTGAGTGTGTGTAGGTACTTCTAGACATCAAACGTCTCGACATCATGGCGGCACGGTGGCGCAGCGTAGAGTCGCTGCCTTGCAACGCTTGCAGCGCCGGAATCCAGACTACGGGTGCTGTCTTTACGGAGTTTGCACGTTCTCCCCGTGACCTGCGTGAGTTTTCTCCGAGATCTTCAGTTTCCTCCCACACTCCAAAGACATAAATGTAAATTGACCCTAGTGTGTGTAGGATAGTGTTAAAGTGTGGGGATCGCTGGTCGGCACGGACTCGGTGGGGCCGAAGGGCCTGTTTCCACGCTGCATCTCTGCAACCAAAACGAAACTGTACAGCAAAGAAACAGGCCGTCCGGCCGACAACATCCAAGCTGAACATGATGCCAAGATAAACTAATCTCACGTAATCGATACCCTTCCATTCCTTGCATGTTCATGTGCTTATCTAAAAGTCTCTTAAACACCGCCATGTTATCTGCCTCCACCACCACCCCTGGCACCCACCACCCTCTCTCTCAGAAAACCTGCCTGGCAGATCCCCATGAAACTTCCCCCCTCTCTCCTTACACCTATGCCCTCTAGTGTTGGACATTTTCACCACACAATCTCCTCTACACTTTGCCCCTCTAATCTTTGACATCTCCTCCAAGGGAAAAAAAGGTTTTTACCATCTACCCGATGTGTGCTTCTTCTTATTTTACATAAACTTCTATCAGCTCTTCCCTCAACCTCCAGCGTTCCTGAGAAAATTATCCAAAACTACCCAACCTCTTCTTCAGTCTGAAGAAGGGTCTCGACCCGAAACGTCACCCATTCCTTCTCTCCCGAGATGCTGCCCGACCCGCTGAGTTACTCCATTCGGCCCATCGGGTCTACCCGCCATTCAATCATGGCTGATCTATCTCTCCCTCTCAGCCCCATTGTCCTGCCTTCGACCCATAACCCCTGACACCCGTACCCTGTCAATCTCCGCCTTAAAAATATCCACTGACATGGCCTCCTCGGCAGGCTGTGGCAATGAATTCCACAGATTCACCACCAATTATCATTCATCCTCAACATATCATTAATCATAAAAGCATGTTGGACTGTCTCAGAGGGCAGCTAAAAGCCGACCATTTTGGTGGAACTGGACAAAGTTCAAAGTCGGACAAACTGGCAGGTTTTCTTCATTGAAGGATGTTAGTCAACTATCCCTGGCAAGTGTTTTCAAGAGAGAGTTAGATTTAGCTCTGAGAGCTAAGGGAATCAAGGGATACGGGGAAAAAGCAGGAACGGGGTACTGATTTTGGATGGTCAGCCATGGTTACATTGAATGGCTCAAGGGACAAAATGGCTGACACCTGCACCTTTTGTTCTATGTTTCTATGTTTCTATTTGTAGTATTATCTGATTTAATTGGATAGTGTGCAAAAACCTCAGTACACATGACAACAATGCAACCTAATCTTAAACTGAGATTTTTATTTTTTAAATCAGCTTGTTTCACTGGTGCTATGACTGAGAATAGAGATTTATTTCGTTTTCCACAGTAAAGTTTGAATAGACGTTAGACGTCTCTGGATCAAAAGTCTAGGTAACTAATTGCTAGCCCAGTACCTTTATGATTCCACCACCACATCCTTTATGCAGCAGATGAAGAGCTGAATCTATCCATCTGATACCTATTCCCTGTACCGAGATATCATTAAGGTGAGGAGGCATTGCCTGTTCTACGAGAAAGGGCCTGAATCCAGAGAATTCATTTTACATTGAGGTAAGAGAGCACACAGCCGTCTAACATAGAATGCTTTCTGGGCAAGACGGGAAAATCCCACAATATTTACACGTCACCCAGGCACATTTGAAAGCAGTTCCCTGCAACCATTCTCACCTTATCTTTGAAGGAGCCCGTCACCCTGTTCTTGAGAGAGCTTAATGTTCTCTTCACTTTTGTTCCTTTCTCGGGTCGATCGGTTTTGTCACCATCCTCTTTCCTTTAAAGAGAGGGGGAGAAAGTTGCAAACGGACACAGCCAGATTTCGTGGACAATTGGGTTTGGTTTCGTTTAGCTGAGCGATACAGTGTATAAACAGGCCATTCGGCCCACCGAGTACATGCCGATCAGCAATCACCCATACACTAGTTCTGTCCTGCACACGACGGAGAATTTTACAGAAGCCAATTGACCCAGAAACCTGCACGTCTTTGGAACGTGGGAGGATCCCCGTGCATTCCCTTTTCTCCCACTATCTCCCACCACCTTCCTCCATTCCCCTCCTTTGTATACTCCCATCCCATCCTCAAGTTCCCCGTTTCCCTGTGGTCACCCCTCTTTCCCCCCCCCCCTCCCCGTCCTCTTTCACCCCATCCATCCCTCTAGCTTTACGTTTCACTCCTCCTCTCCCCTCCTTACACTTTTTGGTCTCCTTGGTCATCTGTTGTCACTTATTCCACGCATCCCCTCACCTGTATCCACCTATCACTTGCCAAGCTTTGTCCAACTCCCACCTCTCTTTTCCAGCTTTCACCCACATTCTCCAATCGGTCTGTCTGAAGAAGGGCCCCCACTATCGGACTATCGTCTATCCGTTCCCTCTTTAGATGCTGCCTGACCCCCCCCCCCCCCCGCGTTCCTCCAGCACTTTGTGAGTTGCTCACGACTCCATCACCTGCAGTTTCTTGTGCCCACATACTTTGAAGGGTTCTCTCTGGAATTTTGGCCAACAACCAAAGCTTCTTTAAACTTACTCGGCAAGGAATTCCATCCAAGTGAGATCGTGTGCGGCGGCAGACGGGCGTAGCTGTCCAGATCCCGACGATGATCTTGCACTGCAGAAAAAAGAGGACCAGTCAGAACAAGGTGAGCACCCTGGGGCACGAGTAAAGAAGCCTTCATCACTGCTCCATGTTAGGAAGCTGAGGTGAGGGTACGGGTGGCACATTGGACGCAAGCCCAACAACTGACTCCAGACACACAATGTTGGAGTAACTCAGCGGGCGGGACAGGCAGCGTCTCTGGAGAGAAGGAATAGCAACCTGAGGCCAGTTCGCCAATAAATATCAGATAAATTGGAAAACCTTCGGTTGAACTTGGGATTAAAAAAAAAAAAATTGTAAAAGAGATTGCGCGTATCGTGAAAAATGTTAGAGAAATGTAAGTTCTGGAGGTACGTTATAGTGATGACTGATGTCCTCATAGTCCATTCTTTAGCAGAGGTCTGTGGATAGCAAACAGGACCAGGAAGTATAAGAAAATAACTGCAGATGCTGGTACAAATCGAAGGTATTTATTCACAAAATGCTGGAGTAACTCAGTAGGTCAGGCAGCATCTCAGGAGAGAAGGAATGGGCGATGTTTCGGGTTGAGGCCCTTCTTCAGATTGATGTCAGGGGGGGCGGAACAAAGGAAGGATATAGGTGGAGACAGGAAGATAGAGGGAGATCTGGGAAGGGGGAGGGGAAGAGAGGGACAGAGGAACTATCTAAAGTTGGAGAAGTCGATGTTCATTCCACTGGGCTGCAAACTGCCCAGGCGAAATATGAGGTGCTGTTCCTCCAATTTCCGGTGGGCCTCACTATGGGAAGGACTTCTCTCTATTCACCTCCCATCCCAGGGAACGCAGGTCTCAGCCCGTTGCGGGTCCCGTGGGCAGATGTCAATAGCAAAGTGAACACGGAATTGTTATCCTGAGCCAGCAGATGTAAATAGTTTGCTAAAAATAAATGGCAGCACGACTTCTCAAACTGAGCAGGTTGGGCAGCAGAGTGGAGAAGAGAGTGCAGCCACCCCAGTGCTGGTGGGGACTGGGGTTGCAAAGCAGCGCATGAAGCAAGTTACAGGGACGCACACCTGCTTGACTGCATTGTTACACTGTCTGAGGGGAGGGAGAAAATTAGACTGAATGAGCGATCGACGGAACCATTGGAACGCAGTCTTATGCTCCCGCTAGGGGATTTTGCAGAGATAACCCTCTCCCCTTTGTAATATCTATTGTAATATCTATTTGTAATATCTATCTCGCTGGAATTTAGAAGATTGAGGGGGAATCTTATAGAAACTTACAAAATTCTTAAGGGGTTGGACAGGCTAGATGCAGGAAGATTGTTCCCGATGTTGAGGAAGTCCAGAACAAGGGGTCACAGTTTAAGGATAAGGGGGAAGTCTTTTAGGACCGAGATGAGAAAGTTCTTTTTTCACACAGAGAGTGGTGAATCTGTGGAATTCTCTGCCACAGAAGGTAGTTGAGGCCAGTTCATTGGCTATATTTAAGAGGGAGTTAGATGTGGCCCTTGTGGCTAAAGGGATCAGGGGGTATGGAGAGAAGGCAGGTACAGGATACTGAGTTAGATGATCAGCCATGATCATATTGAATGGTGGTGCAGGCTCGAAGGGCCGAATGGCCAACTCCTGCACCTACTTTCTATGTTTCTATGTACTTGAGTCTGAACTGATTGTATCTATGTTTGATATATCTGATGTGTTGGATAGCATGCAAAGCAAAGCTTTATACTGTACCTCTGTAGATGTGACAATATTAGTTTAGTTTAGGTTATTATTGTCATGTGTACTGAGGTACAGTGAAAAGCTTTCTTGTTGCGTGCTATCCAGTCAACGATAAGACAATAAATGATTATAATTAAGCCATCCACAGTGTACAGATACAGAATAAAGGGTATAATGTTTAGTGCAAGATGAAGTCCAAAAAACGTTCGATTAAACGTAGAAACATTGAAACATCGAAAATAGGTGCAGGAATAGGCGATTCAGACCTTCGAGCCAGCACCGCCATTCAATATGATCATGGCTGATCATCCAAAATCAGTACCCCGTTCCTGCTTTTTCCCCATATCCCTTGATTCCCTTAGCCCCGAGAGCTAAATCTAACTCTCTCTTGAAAAAGAGAGCTTGAGGGTCTCCAATGTGGTAGATGGGAGGTCAGGATCGCTCTCCAGCTGGTGAGAGGATGGTTCAGTTCATAAGGTCATAAGTGATAGGAGCAGAATTAGGCCATTCACCCCATCAAGTCTACTCTGCCATTCAATCATGGCTGATCTATCTCTCCCTCCTAACCCCATTCTCCTAGCCTTCTCCCCATAACCCCTGACACCTGTACTAATCAAGAATCTATCTCTGCCTTTTAAAATATCCATTGATATTGCCTGATAACAGCTGGGAAGAAACTGTCCCTGAACCTGGAGGTGTGCGTTCTCAAACTTCTGTACCCCTTGCCTGATGGGAGGGGGAGAAGAGGGGGTGACGAGGGTGAGACTGGTCCTTGACTATGCTGGTGGCCAACAACCTCAGTATCTAAAGGGCCAATTACTTCATTCATCAAAGCCATTTAAAAGGACTTTCAAGATTAACAAAGGCCTGAACTCAAATATTTTAAGGCAAAGGGGAAAATATTTAATTTAAGGTGAAAAGATTTAATTCAAGGTGAAGGGGAACAGATTTAATAGGAATCTGAGGGGGTAACATTTTCACACAGTGGGTGGTGGGTGTATGGGACAAGCTGCCAGAGGGGATAGTTGAGGCCGGGACTATCCCAACGTTTAAGAAACAGTTAGACAGGTGCATGGATAGGACACGTTTGGAAGGATATGGACCAAACGCAGGCAGGTGGGACTAGTGTAGCTGGGACATGTTGGCCGAAGGGCCGGTTTCACACTGTATCACTCTATGACTCTTTTATAGTTCACCTCCAAATATAATGGAGGCATGAGCAATCGATCTCCACCAGTGAGTCTGCAGCACACCCAGGCAAGAGGGGAGAGTGTGGAGCCCAGAGGTCAAGGTTAACGCTTCCTCTGCTCCATTCCAGAGTCATCAGGCCTCCTGTTGGCTCCAGATGGGTGATGCCAGGTGTTGAATTTATTAACAAGTTTCTTTGATGACTTCAAGCTCCTTAAAGCTTGCAAGCCTGGCTCTTGATCCTAGCCTGGGCGAGGGTGTTAAGGAGGAGTGGAAAAGAATGAGGTCAGGTGGAAGCATTCTTTATAAAGGTGATTCACCTGCCTGAGGAAGATGATACAGGTCAATTGCTTTGGGAAGAAATGCACCCAATGTCCCTGATGATCGTTGGAACTCAGTTTCGTTGGAGAGGATTATCGCACTCCCCTGTTGCCAACTCACAGGCAGTGTTCCTCCCTTTGCTCCATTTCTGTTTGAAAGCATTTGAAAGACACATGGACACATGGATAGGAAAGGGTTCGAAGGAGATGGGCCAAGCAACTGGGACTGGCTTAGATGGGGCACCCTAGGTGGCAAGGATGGATTGGGACGAAGGGCCTGTTTCCGTGCTGAATGACTTTGGTCACTAAACATCTTGTTGTCAGTTATTGAAATGTTAAATGGGGTGTGACTAACCCATGATAGGCCTTCAGTTCGTGCAGAACTTGTTGGACCAACCTGGAAGGCAAGGAGAAAGAAACAATGTCAACTGACGTGTCTATCACCTTCCGGGTGATGTTTGGCTTCATTGACTTTGATGTTAAGCTCCCTCAATAAGTCACAAGTTCACAAGCTGTAGGAGTAGAATTAGGCCATTCGGCCCATCCAGTCTACTCCGCCATGCAATCATGGCTGATCTCTGCCTCCTAATCCCATTTTCCTGCCTTCTCCCCATAATGCTCGACACCCATTCTAATCAAGGATTTGCCTATCTCTGCCTTAAAAATATCCTCTGACTTGGCCCCCAGGGCCCTCTGTGGCAATGAGTTCCACAGATTAACTGCCCTCTGACTGAAGAAGTTCCTCCTCACCTCCTTTCTAAAAGAGCGCCCTTTCATTCTGAGGCTATGACCTCTGGTCCTAGACTCTCCCACCAGTGGAAACATCATAATAGCTCCCCCTGGAGGATCAGCTGTCATGCAGACCACGAGGGTCACATGTCTCCCTTGTCTCCAAGGCCACGGAGTTCATCCCCAGTAAATGGCACCGTAAATGGATGTGGTTAAACGCCATGCATGCACCACATATTTATCTCCAGGATGGTCGGTGTTTCTTTACCAACCTACTTTGCCCTGTACTTTCTTCCTTTTCTCTGTTTAGTTTAGATTAGTTTAATTTAGAGATACAGCACGGAAGCAGACCCTTTGGTTCACCGAGTCCGCACAGACCATCAATCACCCGTTCACACGAGTTCTATGTTATCCCACTTTCTCATTCCCTCTCGACACATGAGAGGCAATTTTGCAGAAGCCAATTAACCTACGTCCGTGGGATGGATGTGGGAGGAAACCGAAGCACACGGAGAAAACCCATGCAGTGTTAGTGGGAACGTGCAAACTCCGCACAGACAGCACCCGAAGTCAGGATCAAGCTTGCGTCTCTGGTGCTGTGAGGCAGCAGCTCTACCAGCTGCACCATTGAGGTGCCCAGGGAGGGGTTGAAGAGATGAGTGAGGTGAGAAAAGAACCGAGTGAAAAATAATCGAGATCATCCTGCTGGTAAAAGACTCATTTGCAGTCAGTTCTTGACAGATTAGTGCGAGGAACAGTGAAGCTGGCTCCCATTTATACGTACAGGCGGTCAGGCTCCAGATTTTCTTTCTCCTCTTGATTCTCTGTGGACGTTTTGGATTCTGGGATGAAGGAAAAGAGAGAAGCTAAAGTGATTCCATGCTGACACAGAGACACCCAGAATGAAACCTTCATTTCAAAGCAATTAATTCAGAAAGAATGTAATAATCAGAGTCAGTGCCCAGAGTCATTGTGGATGATCAGCCATGATCACTTTGAATGGCGGTGCTGGCTCGAAGGGCCGAATGGCCTGCACCTATTGTCTATTATTGCCTCAAACTGTGGGACATGTTGCAGAATAATGTATAAGAAAATAACTGCAGATGCTGGTACAAATCGAAGGTATTTATTCACAAAATGCTGGAGTAACTCAGCAGGTCAGGCAGCATCTCGGGAGAGAAGGAATGGGTGACGTTTCGGGTCGAGACCCTTCTTCAGACTGACATTATTGCAGAGTAATGTTCTTCACTTGAGAGTGAGAGTCTTGTTCCAAAGTGGGGGTTTAATCCTAAAGGAAGGGTCTGAGGGTCTCAGGTTTTTTGGGGGTTTTTTCACACAGAGAGTGGTGAATCTGTGGAATTCTCTGCCACAGAAGGTAGTTGAGGTCAGTTCATTGGCTATATTTAAGAGGGAGTTAGATGTGGCCCTTGTGGCTAAAGGGATCAGGGGGTATGGAGAGAAGGCAGGTATGGGATACTGAGTAGGATGATCAGCCATGATCATATTGAATGGCGGTGCAGGCTCGAAGGGCCGAATGGCCTACTCCTGCACCTATTTTCTATGTTTCTATGTAGGGTAAGGGCCTATCCCAGATTGAGGGTCCCCTCTCCCTGAGTGAGGGTCCCGGTCTCAGAGTGAGGGGCGGCGCACGGAGACCTACCGACCCGCACGTCTCTGGGATGTGTGAAGAAACCGGAGCACCCAGAGAAAACCCACGCGATCACGGGGAGAATGTGCACAGGCAGTACCCGAGGTCAGGTTCGTCAGAGATTTGTAAATCTGTGGAATTCTCTGCCTCAGAAGGCAGTGGAGGCCAGTTCTCTGAATGCTTTCAAGAGAGTGCTAGATAGGGCTCTTAAGGATAGCGGAGTCTGGGGGTATGGGGAGAAGGCAGGAAAGGGGTACTGATCGAGAATGATCAGCCATGATCACATTGAATGGCGGTGCTGGCTCGAAGGGCCGAATGGCCTACTCCTGCACCTATTGTCTATTGTCTATTGCCTCCGGCGCTGTGTGAGGCAGCAGCTCCACCCGCTGCACCACTACAGCGTGAAGGCTGGGATGAGTCGAGAGCTCAGCGTCTCTCAAGGTAGGGCACTGGCCAAGCGAGGAAGCAGCGGTCACAGAAGTGGTGCTTGGGACCTGGTCGAGCGCCTCACCAACCTGTACATTGGGGTGCCGCCATGTTGCGGGAAGAGTGATTTTGAATCCCCATGAAGGAATAGGCAGAGCTGGCGTTCGATCGTGGCCTCATCTCTGTTCCCTGCATCTCCTGGGGACAACAAGCAAAGGCATCACCACCACAATCACTGGAATTCACCCTCGTGGAATTATAAGTGTAGAAGGAGGACATTTGGCCCATCGTGTTTGTACTATCCAGGCCGAACAATCCCTTCAGTCCCATTCATTTGCCCTTCCCTAAACCGTTAGAAATCATTCTTTCAAGAGGAATCGAGAACCCGAGGGCATAGGTTTAAGGTGAGGGGGGGAAAGATTTAATAGGAAGCTGAGGGGTGACTTTTTTACACAAAGGGTGGTGGGTGTATGGAACGAGCTGCCGGAGGCAGGGACTATCGCAACGTTTAATAAACATTTAGACAGGTGCATGGATAGGACAGGTTTAGAGGGATATGGGCCAAACGCCAAACGCGGGCAGGTGGGACGAGTGTAGATGGGGCATGTTGGTGGGCTTGGGCAAGTTGGACCGAAGGGACTGTTTCCACACTGCGTGGCTCTAAGACTCTAAGTGCCATTCCCATTCCTTAGATAGTTTATCATTATTGTCACGTGTACTCAGGTACTGATTGATCATACATGGAAACAAGCCCTTGCCCCACTGAGTCCATGGGCACACTGTTCATCCGCTCACACGCTAGTTCTACACTATCCCACTTTCTCATCCATAATAGAGGCTATTTTAGAGAGGCCAATTAACCTACAAACCTACGGCTATTTGGAACGCGGGAAGAAACCGGAGCACCCAGAGGAAACCCATGCGGTCGGTCACAGGGAGAACGTACAAACTCCGTGCAGACAAGCACCCATAGTCAGGATCGAACCCGGGTCTCTGGCGCTGTAAAGGCGGCAGCCCTACCGCTGCACCACTCTTTGTCTCAGTCGCAGCACTTCAGGTCATGAAACTGAATTCAACATTTGCACGCCCACTTGACAACTCCACTGTGTGTTCTCCACAGATGCGACTGTATCTCTTTCTTTCAATTTGTTTCTTTTTTTCTCTGCCTCCAACTGCCAGATTTAAAATTATTACCTTAACTGTGAACTTCATCCAATCACAGATTTCCCCCTCTCTTCTCTCCACCCTCTCCCACTCTGCAACTTAACAAGCTCGTCCTCTCACTTCTGCAGTTCTCACGAATTTTGGCCTCCGATCCAAAAACACATTACCTCTGTTTCTCTCTCCACGGCCGCTGCTTGCATCTGAATGTTCTTCAAGAGCCCCAACACCTCCTCCTTCCTAACCTCAAACTGCCCTTGCATGTTATCGAAACGTATAAGATTATTAAGGGGTTGGACACGTCAGAGGCAGGAAACATGTTCCCAATGTTGGGGGAGTCCAAGGAGCCACAGTTTAAGAATAAGGGGTAGGCCATTTAGAACTGAGATGAGGAGACCCTTCTTCAGACTGATCACGTTTCGGGTCGAGACCCTTCTTCAGTCTGAAGAAGGGTCTCGACCCGAAACGTCACCCATTCCTTCTCTTCTGAGATGCTGCCTGACATGCTGAGTTACTCCAGCATTTTGTGAAATAGACAGAGTAAGAAAGCAGTTAAAAATCCTCCGGGATTTTCAATTTCATAAATGCAGGCAAGAACAAAGAGGTCATGATGAACTTTGGTTCAGCCACAAATGGAATATGGTGTTCAGCTCCGGGAGCCACTTTTTATCACGGACGCGAGGGCAGGGTTTGGCCATTCGACCCCTCAAACCTGCTATGTCATTTAATAAAGCGACTGCTGATCTGAATGTAATCTCCGCACTGCGTTCCTGCCTACAGCCGTTCACTCCTCGTTTCCCCAGAATCTGTCTTCCTCTGCCTGACAACACTCTGTCTCGGCCTCCACCAGCCCTCTGGGGGAGAGAGCTGTAAAGATCCACTGAGATCTCTGAGAGATATATCGCCTCATCCGTCTTAAAGAGGTGACTTCTTATTTTTAAATGGTGACCCCTATTTCTCACTCACGAAGGAACATCCTTTCCATAGACGACTATTGTTATTATTGCGATATTAATGTTTGTTTGTTTTTTAACGTGTATGTATTTGTGTGCGTGTGTGTGTGTATATATATATATATATATGTGTGTGTGTTTGTCTATTAGTATGTGTATTATATGTGTATTATTTGTGTATTAGTATGTGTATGTGAGTATGTGTATGTGTATATATACACATGCTGAACTTTTTTTCTCGTTTATAATATTGTTTACAGTGTACTATGTTTACATATTCTGTTGTGCTGCTGCAAATAAGAATTTAATTGTTCCATCTGGGACACATGATAATAAAACACTCTTGGCATCCATATAGTCAAGTTATTTCAGAATTTATGCAATTAAATCAATTCCCCTCACATTGCAACAACTAGAGAGCAGTCCCGATCTACTTTCTACCTCATTGGAGACCCTCGGAATATCTTTGATTAAACTTTGCTGGACTTTATCTTGCACTAGACGTTATTCACGTTATTCCTTTCATCATATATCATATCATATATATACAGCCGGAAACAGGCCTTTTCGGCCCTCCAAGTCCGTGCCGCCCAGTGATCCCCGTACATTAACACTATCCTACACCCACTAGGGACAATTTTTACATTTACCCAGCCAATTAACCTACATACCTGTACGTCTTTGGAGTGTGGGAGGAAACCGAAGATCTCGGAGAAAACCCACGCAGGTCACGGGGAGAACGTACAAACTCCTTACAGTGCAGCACCCGTAGTCAGGATCGAACCTGAGTCTCCGGCGCTGCATTCGCTGTAAAGCAGCAACTCTACCGCTGCGCTACCGTGCCGCCCAGTGCTCTACCGTGCCGCACTGTATCTGTACACTGTGGACGGCTCGATTGTAATCATGTATTGTCTTTGCGCTGACTGGTTAGCACGCAACAAAAGCTTCTTACTGTACTCGGTACACGTGACAATAAACCAAACCAAACTAAAATAAACATTGCTCTGATCTGTGGCAATTGCAAACATTGCCTATCCAACATTTCCCATAAGATAACCCTCCCATTCCAAGAATTGGTTGAATAAATCTCCTCTGAACGGCATCTGGTGTATTAACATCCATCATAGGGTAAGGAGACCAATGCTGTACTACACTCTGCAAGTGTGGTCTCATCAATGTCCCATATAACGGCAGCATAATGTGTAGCAAGGAACTGCAGATGCTGGTTTAAACCGAAGACAGACACAAAATGCTGCAGTAACTCAGCGGGACAGGCATCATCTCTGGAGAGAAGGTATGGGTGACGTTTCGGGTCGAGACCCTTCTTCAGACCCGAAATGTCACCCATTCCTTTTAACCAGAGATGCTGCCTGTCCCGCTGAGTTACTCCAGCATTTTGTGTCTATCTGCAGCATAAGCCCTATACCTCCTGTATTCATTTCTCCGTGTTAGAATCATTAACAATCCCAATTACTTACAGTACCTGCATCCTAATCTTAACCTACAAACCCATACGTCTTTGGAGTGTGGGAGGAAACCGAAGATCTGAGAGAAAAATCCACGCGGTCACGGGGAGAACGTACAAACTGTACAGACAGCACCCGTAGTCAGGATCAAACCTTGGTCTTCGGCGCTGCAAGCACTGTAAGGCAGCAACTCTACCGCTGCACCACCGTGCCACAAAAGGTTGTTGGCATGGTTCTAAAGCCTTTGGCTTACACAGGAGTGTCAGGAGCCATAGCCAGCTGTGAACCTGTGGAATTCTCCGCCACAGAAGGCAGTGGAGGCCAATTCACTGATGTTTTCAAGAGAGAGTTAGATTTAGTTCTCAGGGCAAACGGAATCAAGGTACATGGAGAAAAAGCAGGAATGGGGTACTGATTTTAGATGATCAGCCATGATCATACTGAATGGCGGTGCTGGCTCGAAGGGCCGAATGGCCTATTCCTGCAACTATTCTATGTTTTTTCCATGTCTGGAGGTGGTTGCAGTGCTGACCAGGATTTGCCTCTTGTTTTCATTTAGAACAATGTGGTCTTTAACGTTGGGACAAATTGTTACCAGCTTCTTGACACTTTGCACAAGAAGGGCCAAAGTCAGTTGAAAACAGACACTTTCAAGCGTTTCCCACACTCCTTGAATGGACAATTACTAACAGATGTGGGAGGGAGGTCAGATGGTCTGAAATCTGTTTTCGGTATAAAATAGATGCCACGCATTAAATATGTTTCATAGTCACCGCTGATTGATTTCCACAAGGTAGTATCAAAAGAAAATATCACAAATGCTGCAAATACTGAATAAAAACAGATAACGCGAAAACAGCTCAAAAAAAGGTCGAGCAATATCTGAGGTGTGTGGAGGGAAACACAATTGGCACTTCAGGTCAACAAAGTTTCATCAGGCCTGCCAGAGGAAGTGGTTGAGGCAGGAATAATAACAACATTTATAGGACATTTGGACAGGTACATGGACAGGTAAGGTTTAGAGGGATACGGATCAAATGCGGGCAGGTGGGACTAGCTTAGGTGGGGAACCTTAGTCGGCATGGACAAGTGGGGGCCAAAGGGCCAGTTTCCGTGCTGGATGACTCTATGGTATTTTAACACAAGGAAGTGCAGATGCTGGTTTACAATAATGTGAGGAAGGACATTCTTGCTATTGAGGGAGTGCAGCGTAGGTTCATGAGATTAATTCCCGGAATGACGGGACTGTCATATGATGAAAGAATGGAGTGACTGGGCTTGTATTCACTGGAATTTAGAAGGATGAGAGGGGATCTTATAGAAACATATAAAATTATTAAGGGATTGGTCACGCTAGATGCAGGAAACATGTTCCCGATGTTGGGGGAGTCCAGTACCAGGGGCCACAGTTTAAGAAGAAGGGGAAGGCCATGAGATGAGGAGAAAATGTTCACCCAGAGAGTTGTGAATTTGTGGAATTCCCTGTCTCAGAAGGCAGTGGAGGCCGATTCACTGGATGCATTCAAAAGAGAGTTAGACAGAGCTCTTAGGGCTAGCGGAATCAAGGGATATGGGGAGAAGGCAGGAACCGGGTACTGATTGTGGATGATCAGCCATGATCACATTGAATGGCGGCGCCAGCTCGAAGGGCCGAATGGCCTACTCCTGCACCTATTGTCTATGTATCTATGGATCTATGTAAAAGACACAATGTGCCAGAGTAACCCAGCGGGTCAGGCAGCATCTCTGGTGATGTTTCATCTGAATAAGAATCCAGACTTGAAATGTCCCCTATCCATGCGCTCCAGAGATGCTGCCTGACCTGCTGAGTTACTCAAGCACTTTGTGTAAATTTTGACTACAGTATATGATATTAGGGTCTTGAGAATTCAAGACTGTATTCAACAATTTCTCTGATTTTGCTCTTTTGATGGGGGTAGGATGAAAATTAAGGGCATGGGGGGGGGGAGGGGGGGTACAGATTCGGTCGGGTTTTGCAAAATCTTCTGACTGTCTACCCTGTCTATGCCTCTCATAATTTTATAAACTTCTGTCGAGTCTCACCTCAACCTCCGATGTTCCAGAGAACACAATCCAAGTTTATCCAACCTCTCCCTGTAGCTGACACCTTCTAATCCAGGCAGCATTCTGGTAAATCACCTCTGCACCCTTACCAAAGCCCCCACATCCTTCCTGTAAAGGGGTGACCAGAACTGCATGCAATACTACAAATGCGGCCTACCCAAAGTCCTGTGGAGCTGGATCATGAATGATCAACTCATATTACATAGACAACAGGGGCGGCACGGTGGCGCAGCAGTAGAGTTGCTGCCTTACATTGCCAGAGACCCGGGTTCGATCCTGACTACTGGTGCTGTCTGTATGGAGTTTGAACGTTCTCTCTGTGACCGTGAGAGTTTTCTCCAGGTACTCCGGTTTCCCCCCACATTGTAAAGAGATGAAGGTTTGTAGGTTAATTGGCTTCTGTAAATTGTCCCACGTGTGTGTAGGATAGAGCCTAGTGTGAATGGGTGATCGCTGGTCGGTGCGGACTCGGTGGGCCGAAGGGCCTGTTTACACGCCGTACTTCTAAACTAAACTAAAGTAAACCAGTGTGTGGGGAGTGGATGTGAAAATGGGCGAACACAGAACTAGTGTGAACGGGTGATGACGTACTCGATGGGCCGAAGGGCCTGTTTCCACACTGTATCACAAATCTAAACTACACACCAACAGCTTACATTAGCAATTCCAGGCTGCAGCCCTCAACCCGATCCAAGCCAGGCAGAGGGTGAGTTACCAGAGACAGACAGGAACCGCTGCTCTCCGCACCCACCGGCCACAAGTCGCCTCGGCCCACGGGCAGATGTGAGGCACATCTGGCCCAAGAGATGTCCTCGCCACTCCCAGCTCGCTGCCTCTGGTGGCCAGGAGGGCTTCCTGACACCCCTGCCCTTCTCTTCTGGTGCATCACAAGGTAGGTGTTCTATTGTCTGAGCCAATATGAATATTGCACAATACAATACAATATATCTTTATTGTCATTGTACAGGGGTACAAAGAGATTGGGAATGCGCCTCCCATACGATGCAATAAATGAATTAGCTAGTCAGTATTAATTTAAGAAAATAACTGCAGATGCTGGTACAAATCGATTTATTTACAAAATGCTGGAGTAACTCAGCAGGTCAGGCAGCATCTCGGGAGAGAAGGAATGGGTGACGTTTCGGGTCGAAGTATTAATTTAAACAACCTAATGAAACAAATTACTACGGTTTTAAAACAGAATAAAGTGCAATGCCTGTGTTTTGTAGTCTGCTTCTCAATTTAACTTATTTACCCAAGATATTTTCACACAAAGGGAGGTGGGTGTATGGAACGAGCTGCCAGAGGAGGTGTAAGAAAATAACTGCAGATGCTGGTACAAATCGAAGGTATTTATTTCACAAAATGCTGGAGTAACTCAGCAGGTCAGGCAGCATCTCAGGAGAGAAGGGAATGGGTGACGTTTCGGGTCGAGACCCTTCTTCAGAGGAGGTCGTTGAGGCAGGGACTATCCTTGTCTCAGTACAAATGCTGGCTGCTGCTGACCCATGTTGCAACTCTTGATGCTACCTCCAGTCCAATGCAACTCAACCAAACCCCACACTCAATGACTGAGCACTTCATGTTTAGGAATGTGAACTGCAGATGCTGGTTTCAACCGAAGATAGGCACAAAATGCTGGAGTAACTGAGCAGGACAGGCATCATCTCTGGAGAGAAGGATTGGGTGATGTTTCGTGTCGAGGCCCTTCTTCAGGCCCGGAATGTCACCCACTCCTTCTCTCCAGAGATGCCGCCTGTCTCGCTGAGTTACTCCAGCATTTTATGTCTACCTTCGACTGAGAATTTCACCTCCCTTTCCTTCAGAGTAGGGACAGAAGGGTGGTGAATCTGTGGAATTCTTTTCCACAGAAGGCTATGGAGGCAAAGTCAGTGGATATATTCAAGGCAGAGATAGATAGATTCCTGATTAGTGAGGGTGTCGGGCTTATCGAGAGAAGGCAGGGGAATGGGGTTAGGAAGGAGAGATAGATCAACCATGATTGAATGGCGAAGTAGACTTGATGGGCTGAATGGCCTAATTCTGCTCCTATCACTTATGATCTTTGTGACCTCCCATCCTTGTGTTTGTCCGGGTCCCAGATTCCTTGGGAACACTCTCATATCATATATCATATATATACAGCCGGAAACAGGCCTTTTCGGCCCTCCAAGTCCGTGCCGCCCAGCGATCCCCGTACATTAACACTATCCTACACCCACTAGGGACAATTTTTACATTTACCCAGCCAATTAACCTACATACCTGTACGTCTTTGGAGTGTGGGAGGAAACCGAAGATCTCGGAGAAAACCCACGCAGGTCACGGGGAGAACGTACAAACTCCTTACAGTGCAGCACCCGTAGTCAGGATCGAACCTGAGTCTCCGGCGCTGCATTCGCTGTAAAGCCCAAAATTTCAGCACCCAATCATGCAGTATCAACACTTAGCAGTAGCTGGGAGAGTACAGTTTGTACTGTGGTATCTCCCTGTAGGAACTGGCTACTCAGATTGCACCTGCTGGGCTAAATGTCTGGCAGCTGCGAGAACAAGCAATACGTGAATGGGGATGACTGTGCTGAAACTGACAGTACCATTACAAAGGAAACAAGACAATGATGCCCAATGTTTTTCATAATGAAAGCTCTCAATATTTATGTAACCTTCACAAACAGCATTAAGGTGAATCACAATATTCTTTTACTTTCGTTTTAGAGATACAGCATGGAAACAGGCCACTGAGTCCACACCGACATCAATCACCCGTTCACACTAGTTGTACGCTATCCACTTTCTCATCCCCTCCCAACACGTTAGTGGTAATTTACAGAGGCCAATTAAACTATAAACCTGCACGTCTTTGAGATGTGGGAGAAAACCGGAGCACCCGGAGGAAACCCACGCAGTCACAGGGAGAAGGTGCAAACTCCACACACAGACAGCATCCAAGATCAGGATTGAACTTGGGTCTCTGGCGCTCTGAGGCAGCGACTCTGGTAGCTAAAGCACTCTGCCGCCCTACACCATTAAAACCATTGAACACCATTACAAATCAGTAATGCAATCTACAGACCCAGAGATGTGGAGTTATAGCAAAATAATTGAATGTTAGCTGCTAATCAGGTCTGCAACGAGTGACTGGATCTATGGTGATCCACTGGGGCTTACCTGCTCAGGCAAAGTTAAGCTGGTCTCCCCTTGAATTCCAGTCGCCTGCCTGTTGTCCTCGGTCCCGGCGATGTGGGATTGCAGTAAGCCGTAGGCTGTCGCGTCCTGGGAGGTCTCCAGCTGATCCTCCTCCTCTCTGTCACCCTCACCGTCGCTGTCGACCCCCAGCAGATCGAGGCTGAGCCTGCGGGGGGGGCAAAGTGCCAGGGTGAGGACGGGGTACCCAAGAAACTGCGGCCGCAAGATGAGGAGGTGAATGGTGAACTGGTGCGATCAGAAGGGTTGGGAGGAAGCTGGTGGTAGAGACTCAAGGAAACTTTCAAAGGGGAACCGAAATAACATCTGAAGAAAAGAATCTGTGGGACTAAGGGGAAATAGCAGAGGAAGTGTGTATGTCAATATAGACCACCAGATGGACTGCAATATCGTAGAGTTATTTGACTCATTTATGAAATGGTAGTTACCGTAATTGTTAGAATACATTGTCATCCAAGACACACAAAATGCGTGTATCTTCCTCTGCTGAGTTAGGCTAATCGGAAGTTAAGGACTGGAGAGATACAAGTAGAATGCACCACTCACTGTCCGTTCCCAGTGTCTCTTACTCCAGCATTTTGTGTCTATCTTTGATGTAAGCCAGCTTCTGCACTTCCTTTCGACACACCCAGTGTCCCTTGGTGGTCCATTGAACACCAAAGAAGGTTGTCCAAGACGACAACAGGATCTAAATGAACTGGGGGAGTGGGCCAAGGAATGGCGGATAGAATTGAACTCAGACAAGTGTGAGGTGTTGCACTTTGGTAAGTCAAACCAGGACAGGGCTTCCACAGTAAATGGCTGAGCCCTGGAGAGCGTGGCAGAACAGAGAGACCTAAGGGCACAGGTACATTGTCCCTGAAAGTGGAGACTCGGGTAAACAGTGCAGTGAAGAATGTGTACGACACGCTTGCCTTCATCTGTCAGGGCTTTGAGTACAGGAGTTGGGATGTTGTGTTGCAACCATACAAGTCATTGGTGAGACCATACATGGAGTATAGTCCATAGGTCTGGTCACCTGGCACAAGGAACGTTGTTATTAATTTGGAAAAGATGCAGAAGAGGTTGTTGTTATGAAAAAGATTGTTTTTCTTTTTTTCAAAGCAGTTGGATTTTTACATTGCAAGACTTGAGGGCTTGCATAACAAGAGGTTGGATGGTCTTGGACTTTTTTTCCCTGGAGTGTAGGATATTGAGAGATCTCCGAAATAAGGTGAATGGCATGGTCTTTTTCCCCACGGCAGGAGATTCTAAAATTAAGGGACACACATTTAAAGTGAGAGGAGAAAGATTTAAACGGAGGGATAACTATTTCACACAGAGGGTGGTGGGTATCTGGAATGAGTTGCCAGGGAAAGCAGTAGAGGCAAGTACACTTACAATGTGTGGAATACATTTGTACAAGTACATAGAAACATAGAAACATAGAAACATAGAAAATAGGTGCAGGGGTAGGCCATTCGGCCCTTCGAGCCTGCACCGCCATTCAATATGATCATGGCTGATCATCCAGCTCAGTAACCTGTACCTGCCTTCTCTCCATACCCCCTGATCCCTTTAGCCACAAGGGCCACATCTAACTCCCTCTTAAATATAGCCAATGAACTGGCCTCAACTACCTTCTGCGGCAGAGAATTCCACAGACTCACCACTCTCTGTGTGAAGAAATGTTTTCTCATCTCGGTCCTAAAAGACTTCCCCCTTATCCTTAAGCTGTGACCCCTAGTTCTGGACTTCCCCAACATCGGGAACAATCTTCCCGCATCTAGCCTCTCCAACCCCTTAAGAATTTTATATTTTTCAATAAGATCCCCCCTCAGTCTTCTAAATTCCAGCGAGTATAAGCCTAGTCTACCCAGTCTTTCTTCATATGAAAGTCCTGCCATCCCAGGGATCAATCTGGTGAACCTTCTCTGTACTCCCTCTGAGGCTATGGACATGGATTGGAAAGATTTAGAGGGATTTAGAGGGACCTTTGCAGTCAAACGGGATGAGCTTGTGTAGACATCTTGGTCGGCAAGGACAAATTGGGCCAAAGGAACTGTGCCTGTGGTGTGTAACTCTACGAATCCATGAATATTATTGATTGTTTTCTTTTTTTCATAGCAGTTGGGTTTTTACATTGTCTCTCATGTAAAAGGGGATAAGTACCACCAACCTTCCACTCAAGTCCATGGACAGAGTGTGGAAAAGATTAGAGTAATAAGTCAGCCAAGGTCAACGAAACAAGTGGGGAAAATCCTTGGGACGAAGTTGGTCTTTGGTTCAATAGGAATAAAACGTGCAATGTAACAGTCACATTCCATCACCTCCAATGGAAGCAACATTTGGAAATGGATCACAATACATGGAGCTGCCATGTTACATATTTCTCACTTTCAAATTGAAGGACAAATTATCCAGGGTGCCTGTATTCTTAAAAAAAATCTAAAAATAGTTTTGACAATGGAACACAGCATCACTTCTTCCAAGTTGCAACCCTTCTGAAAAAGACCAGCATTTGCTCCTGAGTCAGAGTTTAGTTGTCCTTGTTTCTGCACACCCAAATCCTTTGATCTTCCACAGCTTCTCTCTTGCTATTCAGAAAATATTCCGGCTTTGACTGAGAGTCATAGTCATACAGCATGGAAACAGGCCTTTCAGCCCAACTTGCCCACACCGCCCAACATGTCCCATCAACACTAGACCCACTTGCCTGTGTTTGGCCCAAATCCCTCTAAACTTGTCCTACCCACGTAGGACTTTTCTGGAATTCAAAGCAGATAGCTTGACCCAATATCCAACTTCATCTACCACAGCTTTGTCTGCCCATAGACTATAACGTTCCTTCGTAACTCCCCGCTCCCCTCCACGTAATTCACTCCATCAAGATTAACCTTAGTATCAAGAGTTAAGGGTGCATACTTATCATATGCACTGACAACAGAAATGAAAGTCTTACTTGCAACAGCATAACAGGCCTGTAAACACAATGCACATAGATAATATATAACAAACAAAAAATCAATAAATTATTAACCCCAACACTATCGTCTACAAATTACTATGTACACCACTAGGGATAGACAATTATTCCTTTGTTCTACACACTAAATGTAAATTGTACAAAAGTCCACATCAAACCTCTTTGAAAATTGTAATAAGGGGGAACTGAAGATGTTTACACCAAGGACTGACACAAATTGCTGGAGTTAACTCAGTGGCACAAAGTGAGTTACTCCAGTACTTTGTGCCAATAGACAATAGACAATAGGTGCAGGAGTAGGCCATTCGGCCCTTCGAGCCAGCACCGCCATTCAATGTGATCATGGCTGATCATTCTCAATCAGTACCCCGTTTCTGCCTTCTCCCCATACCCCCTAACTCCTCTATCCTTAAGAGCTCTATCTAGCTCTCTCTTGAATGCATTCAGCGAATTGGCCTCCACTGCCTTCTGAGGCAGAGAGTTCCACGGATTCACAACTCTCTGACTGAAAAAGTTTTTCCTCATCTCCGTTCTAAATGGCCTTATTCTTAAATTGTGGCCCCTTGTTCTGGACTCCCCCAACATTGGGAACATGTTTCCTGCCTCTAACGTGTCCAACCCCTTAATAATCTTATACGTTTCGATAAGATCCTATCTTTCGATCCTACCGATAAGATGTCTATCTTTGAAAATTGGTTTGACTGATCTCAATGGAACAGAACTTCTAAAGATGACATTAACAAGGGCACATTACAAAATCACGAGCTGAGTAAAGCAACGTCCAAGTCATTGATAAAACTGAAAAGTTGAGGCCTCATGACAAATTCCTCTGGTACACCAGATCATGGTCTGGCAATCTTAGTACATTCCCCTCACCACTGAATGCTCAGATACACCAGTGCACAATGACAGACCTGTCCGTTTCCCAGTTTCAAGACGGGGAATGGAGGGATATGGATCATGTGCAGGCAGATAAGAGTGGCATCATGTTCGGCACAGACATTGTGGGCTGAAGGGCCTGTTCCTGTGCTGTACTGTTCCATGTCATGGGGTCAAAGAGCCATCGGGTTATACAGCGTGGAAACAGGCCCATCTAAACTTGCCCACACCGGCCAACATGCCCCATCTACACAGGTCTCGACTGCCTGCGTATGGCCCCATATCCCTCCAAACCTGTCCCATCCATGTACCTGTCTAATGGGTTTCTGAAAAGTTGTGATAGTACCTGCCTCCACTATCTTCTCCGGCATCTCGTTCCGTACACCTTCCACCCTTTGTGTGAAAAAGTTACCCTACAGATTCCTATTAAATCTTTCCCCCCTCACTTTAAACCTATGTCCTCCGGTTCTTGATTCCCCTACCCTGGGCAAGTGACTCTGTACGTCTATCCGATCTATTCCTCTCACGATTTTGTACCACCTCTCTATGATTGTAAATTGTCCCTAGTGTGTGTTGGATAATGTTAGTGTGCGGGGTTCGTTGGCTGGCTGGCACGGTGAGCCGAAGGGCCTGTTTCCGCGCTCTATCTCTAAACTAAAATAAACGAAACTAAAATATCACCCCTCATCCTACTGTGCTCCAAGGAATAGAGTCCCATCCTGCTCAACCTCATTCTATAGTTCTAAGTACTGAGACATTCCAGAGCAATTTCTAGTAAACAGAGCAAGTTTTGAGGTGCTGTTTGTGTGGTAATGGATAGGAGAAGCATGAGACGATTTGCACAACATCTATCTCCCATGAGTGCCTGCCCACATCCCCCTCCCCGCCCACATAGGTGGCACGAGTTGCTGCAATTTCCTGGCAACTCTGCCAGTCAGACTGATGTTACAATCCACATCGAGCGTGGAGACCTTCTGACTAATTCCGGCCCCAGTATGTCACTGTTTCACTTGCATTACTCACACCAGGCCTAGAACCTGCCTCCACACAGCCCCGCATCCTTCTATCTGAATCGTGGGGGTAAATTCAAACCTTTGCAGCTGGAGGAACCTCCCAGATGGGTCAACCAGTCTTGACCGAGGGAAGACGGGTGGATGGCTGGATGGGTGGGTGGATGGATGGGTGGGTGGGTGGATGGATGGATGGATGGGTGGATGGATGGATGGATGGATGGGTGGGTGGATGGATGGATGGATGGATGGATGGATGGATGGATGGATGGGTGGGTGGATGGATGGATGGATGGATGGATGGATGGATGGATGGATGGATGGATGGATGGATGGGTGGGTGGATGTATGGATGGATGGATGGATGGGTGGGTGGATGGATGGATGGATGGATGGATGGATGGATGGATGGATGGATGGATGGATGGATGGATGGGTGGGTGGATGTATGGATGGATGGATGGGTGGGTGGATGGATGGATGGATGGATGGATGGATGGATGGATGGATGGATGGATGGGTGGGTGGATGTATGGATGGATGGATGGATGGGTGGGAGGATGGATGGATGGATGGATGGATGGATGGATGGATGGATGGATGGATGGATGGGTGGATGGATGGATGGATGGATGGATGGATGGGTGGATGGATGGGTGGGTGGATGGATGGATGGGTGGATGGATGGATGGATAGATGGATGGATGGATGGGTGGATGGATGGATGGATGGATGGATGGATGGGTGGATGGATGGATGGGTGGATGGATGGATGGATGGATGGGTGGATGGATGGATGGGTGGATGGATGGATGGATGGGTGGATGGATGGATGGATGGGTGGGTGGATGGATGGATGGATGGATGGATGGATGGATGGATGGGTGGATGGGTGGATGGATGGATGGATGGATGGATGGATGGATGGATGGATGGATGGATGGATGGATGGATGGGTGGATGGATGGATGGATGGATGGATGGATGGATGGATGGGTGGATGGATGGATGGATGGATGGATGGATGGATGGATGGATGGGTGGACTCCTTCTTCTCAAAGACAAAACCTATCGCCTAGAATCTTACAGCGAGAAATCATAGAATAATTATGTAATAAAAATGCTCAGTTCAGTTCAGTTTAGTTTATTGCCACGTGTACTGAGGTTAATCCTCTTCGTCACTTGTTCAAAATTATCTATCAAATTTGTGAGGCACAAATTCTCACATAGTGAAGGCAGACTGGAGTCGCAATTATTTTATAAAGTAAAGAAGAAAAATATTTTGGAAGGGCATCAAGGACAAGGAAGGGAACGACATTCCATAGACTATCCCTAATCAGCTCCTCCCTATCCAAATGCTGACAGATTTAGTTTAGTTTAGAGATACAGTGTGGAAACAGGCCCTTCGGCCCACCGTGTCAGTGCCACCCACCGATCCCCGTACACTATCACTATCCTACACACTCTGGCCAGTTTACACTTTTTACCGAAGCCAAATAACCTACAAACCTGCACATCTTTCGAGTGCAGGACGAAACCAGAGCACCTGGAGAAAGCCCACGCAGTCACGGAGAGAACGTACCAACTCCATACAGATAGCACCCGTAGTCAGGATCGAACCGGGGTCTCTGGCGCAGTAAGGCAGCAGCTTCACCGCTGCGCCACCCTCCCAATCCCTTCAGAGTACTCACCAGTGATGTCAGGCTCAGCAGTTTGTCCTTCCCTTGCTTGTCCAAGCTGCCCTTCCAAAATATTTATCTTCTTTCCTCTATAAAATAATCGCGACTACAGTCTGCCTTCGCCACTTCAGTAGTTGCTCATCAAGTAACTAAATGCACTGACCTAACTGAAGATAGACACAAAGTGCTCAGCAGGAGTAACTCTGCATCTCTGGAAAAAAGGAAAAGGTGACGTTTTGGGTCGAGACCCTTCTTCAGTCTGACCTAACTGAAACTCCTTGTCAACTCTGACTACATCACAGCCTTTATTTTCTTTTATCTTCAGTGCACCGACCGCATGAAACGGAAAGAATTTTAAGAAAGGGGAAGGCAAAGAGCGAAAGAGAAAGGATGTCCCTGAACAACCGTGAAGGAATTCCTGGTGCTGGTGTGTTGCAATGTAGGAAACCTGGTGGCCAACAGGGCCGCAGCAAGTTCCCACATCACAATGTGATCACGAGCTGAGTTATTGGGATGATTTCATCCGCGGGGTAAATTCTGGCTCAATTGAGAATCAAGTGAGAACTTCCATGAGAAATGACCTTGCATTTTTAAATCGGGACCCGGCTTCGATCCCGACTGCGGGCGCTGTCTGTACGGAGTTTGTACGTTCTCCCCGTGACCGCGTCGGGTTTCTCCGAGATCTGACACAAAGATCGTTGCACAGAAGTAAAACTTTAAGGTTTAGCCGAAGATAGGCACAAAATGCTGGAGTAACTCAGCGGGACAGGCAGCATCTCTGGAGAGAAGGAATGGGTGACGTTTCGGGTCGAGACCCTTCTTCAGACTGAAGAAGGGTCTCGACCCGAAACGTCACCCATTCCTTCGCTCCAGAGATGCTGCCTGACCAGCTGAGTTACTCCAGCACTTTGTGTCTATCGTCCGATCAAACTAGCATCTGCAGTTCCTTCCTACACATTTAAGGTATAACTCTTTATTGAGATACTTGTATTACTGTGGCCATCCTGATCCAGATCTCTGGGGAGTCAGCGTCTGTATTCGGATGTAGGACACAAGAACATATGGTTTGGGAATGGAACAAAATGGCAAAATGCAGCAATTAATCCATCAGAAAGCAGTTTAACATTAGTTTATATGGAGATAATCCTTGTGTATAATATAGAGAACAGCCGAGCCTGTGTTTATCTTACATGGTAATTGGAGAACCTGTGAATGTTGTAAAGAATTGATGCTCTGTATACACGAGAAGAAAATAAGAGATGCTATATAATACAATGGAGAGAGCAAACACTAAATTTCAGGGCCCAGCACGGTGATGCAGCGGTAGAGTTGCTGCCTCATAGCGCCAGAGACCCGGCCTCGACCCTGACCGTGGGTGCTGTCTGTGTGGAGTTTGCACAAGGGAACAACAGGGGCTTTCTCCGGGTGCTCTGGTTTCCTCCCACATCCCTAGATCGTGCGGGTTTGTAGGTTAAGTGTCTGCTGTAAATTGCTCTCTGGTGCATCGGATGCGAAACTGAGATAACATAGAATTAGTTTCGTTTTTTAGTTTAGAGATACAGCTTGGAAACAGGCCATTCGGCCCACCGAGTCCGCACCGACCAGCGATTCCCGCACATTAACACACGCCTACACACACTAGGGACAATTTATACTTATTCCAAGTATACAAACCCAAGCCAATTAACCTACAAACCTGTACGTCTGTGGAGTGTGGGAGGACACCGAAGATTAGTGTACAGGTGATTGTTGGTCGGTGTGGATTATGTGGGCTGAAGGGCCTGTTTCCATGCTGTAGCTCGAAACTAGACTAAACTAAGAATGGCACATCGTATCTATTATAGAATGGTAGACCATATACTATTATATGCAATGTTGTGGATATTTTATAGGGAATATATTATATTGGTATCAGAAATAACAATCCCGGGATCTTACAGCAAACAACAATCCCAGTGAATGTTACATGGTGCATCTAACAATGGGTAACAAATGATGTATTTGCCAATGATGTTCCTTAAGACAGTGAACATCACAACACAATGGGGATGGGTGTAGGATCAGCAATGGTGTCTTTGAACAGTGAGAGGAACTGTATGGCCAACTTCCGTTCCAATCTTTTATTTTAGTTCAGTTTATTGTTTATTATTGCCACGGAGATGAGGAAGAACTTTTTCAGTCAGAGAGTGGTGAAGGTGTGGAATTCTCTGCCTCAGAAGGCAGTGGAGGCCAGTTCGTTGGATGCTTTCAAGAGAGAGCTGGATAGAGCTCTTAAGGATAGCGGAGTGAGGGGGTATGGGGAGAAGGCAGGAACGGGGTACTGATTGAGAGTGATCAGCCATGATCACATTGAATGGCGGTGCTGGCTCGAAGGGCTGAATGGCCTACTCCTGCACCTATTGTCTATTGTCTATTGTCTAGACAGTGCCACAGTGAAAAGCTTTTTTGTTGCGTACTATCCAGTCAGCGAAAAGACTATGCATGATTGTAATCACGCCGTCCACAATATGCAGCTACAGGATAACGGAAATGACGCTTAGTGCAAGGTAAAGTCCAATTAAAGATAGTCCGAGGGTCTCCAAATGAAGTCGATGGGAGGTCAGGATCGCTCCCTAGTTGGTGATAGGATGGTTCAGTTGCTTGATAACAGCTGGGAAGAAACTGTCCCTGAATTTGAGGTGTACATTCTCACCCCCTCAGTACCTCTTGCCTGATGGGGAGGGCGGAAGAGGGAGTAACCGGGATGAGACTCATCTTTGATGATGCTGCTGGCCTTGCCGTGGCAGCGTGAGGTATAGATGGAGTCAATGGAAGGGAGGTTGGTTTGCTCGATGATCTGGGCTGCGTCCACAACTCTCCGCAATTTCTTGCGGTCTTGGATGGAGT
This sequence comes from Rhinoraja longicauda, assembly GCF_053455715.1. Lineage (NCBI taxonomy): Eukaryota > Metazoa > Chordata > Chondrichthyes > Rajiformes > Arhynchobatidae > Rhinoraja > Rhinoraja longicauda. The sequence goes on along the minus strand of NC_135980.1, from coordinate 24,803,630 downwards.
TGTTCCCAAACCAATTTATTAGTTTAGTAGCCTAGTGGATGCATGGCGTGTCGGGCTGAATCCTAGTTCTGACAGTCCTGTTCTGTGTCACAAACATTGCCAAAAAGAACACATCCAATTTCTTAAATCAGTCTGAAGAAGGGTCTCGACCCGAAACGTCACCCATTCCTTCTCTCCCGAGATGCTGCCTGACTCGCTGAGTTACTCCGGCATTTTGTGTCTACCTTCTTAAACCAGGCAACTGAATGGAAAAACAAATTTTTCCTTCAACCTCTCCAACCCTAGTTATTTGCTCCCTTCTCTCTTGCAGGTCAGGTCTACAATGAGATAACGTCTCACCACAATTCCTGCACCGCTATTCTGTTGCACAGTGTCTTAATAATAGCGGAGTCAGGGGGTATGGGGAGAGGGCAGGAACGGGATACTGGTCGTGAATGATCAGCCACGATCACATTGAATGGCGGTGCTGGCTGGAAGGGCCGAATGGCCTATTCCTGCACCTATTGTCTATTGTCCCACTGTGCACCTCAGTCATCTCTTTGCACAACGTCCCGACATTCCCATTTTCCAGCAATGGTTTCATGAAGGAGGCTTGCTGTCCATCTATACTTCTCCCCCTCTCTTTAGACTTTACTTTTGACTTTAGTGACACAGCGTGGAAACAGGCCCTTGGGCCCACTGAGGCCTCGCCAACCGGCGATCACCAGACACTTGCACTATCCCACACACTAGTGACAATTTTTATACTTTACCAAAGCCAATTAACCTACAAACCTGTACGTCTTTGGAGTGTGGGGGGAGCACCTGGAGAAAACCCACGTGGTCACAGGGAGAGCGTACAAACTCTGTACAGACAGCACCCGTAGTCAGCATCGAACCCGGGTCTCTGGTGCTGTAGAGCAGCAACTCTACCGTTGTGCCACCGTGCCACCCTCTCCCCCATCCCCCCCCCCCCAACATCTAAGGTCCAGTCTAATGTGCACACGGCAGACCTGGCCAGGTTTCTGAAGAAGGGTCTCGACCCGAAACATCACCCATTCCTTCTCTCCAGAGATGCTGCCCGTCCCGCTGAGTTACTCCAGCATTTTGAGTCTATCTTCGATTTAAACCAGCATCTGCAGTTCCTTCCTGAATATAAAGGCTGAGGTTTTCTTTTAGACACAACATTAATAGGAGGAGGAGACTTTACACCTTGGAGAACATTATTGGCCAGGCTAGGCCAGCAATTTCACTCGCTGCACTCAGTGTGCAGTCTGTCAATGCAAAAAACAAAAACCCGCAGAATTAATTCCCCCCCCCCCTCCCTGCGTCACCAACTCTCTCTCTGTTGGCTTCATCCACTCTGATTAACTTTCATCCCAATGTATAATTTGGTTCTGCTGTTTAGAAGTTGGCAATGTCCAATGCACTTCTTCCAGTTATTTACAATTTCCCCATTAGGCTGGCTAATGTTGCAAGGGGAATCTTTTTTCTTGTTGTTGTTTCTCCTGCACTTGTGGAAAAGAGAAGTGGTCCCAGGTGGCAGATTTAAAATGCACGGCTTGGTCAGTGAGAAAGATAGACACAAAAGTGCTGGAGGAACTCAGCGGGTCAGGCAGCATCTCTGGAGAACATGGGTAGTTGACGTTTCGGGTTGGGACCCTTCTTCAGACTGCTTTGGTCAGTGACAGGGACTGCTTTGGTCAGTGACAGTGACAGGGCAGGGAGAAGCACCGAACGTCTGGCACCTGGATCAAATCTTCAAGAGGTGGCAATTGCACTTTTCACCATTTACTTGCACACACACTATCGCCAAATGCAGGTAAAGAGACAGTGGGGCTGTGACAGGAAATACTAGAGCTTAACCTTGGCTGCTGGAACTCACGACCACCCACAGCAGTGCCATTGCATTTAGGTTAGTGTGGAGATGAGGTGTGGAAATGGACCCTTCGGCTCAGCGAGTCTGCATCGACCAGTGATCATCCGCACACTGGTTCCACCCAACATACCAGCAACAATCTTCAGTCAGAGGGTGGTGAATCTGTGGAATTGGTTGCCACAGACGGCTGTGGAGGCCAAGCCAATGGATATTTTCAAGGCGGGGATTGACAGATTCTTGATTCGTAAGGGCGTCAGGGGTTATGGGGAGAAGGCAAGAGAATGGGGTTGAGAGGGAAAGATAGATCAGCCAGGTTTGAATGCGGGGAGTAGACTTGCTGGGCCGAATGGCCTTAATCTGCTCCTAGAACTTAAGAAAACCGGAGAAAGCCCACGCAGTCACAGGGAGAATGTACAAACACCGTATAGAAAGCCCCCACGGTCAGGATCCAAGCCTGGTCTCTGGCGCTGTAAGGCAGCAACTCTACCGCAGGGCCACCTGGCCGCCCTTAACCAGAAGGGTGTGAGTTCAAATCCCACTCCAAGGCAGCAATTCTACCGCTGCACCCATATAAAAGTGCAAAGGGATGACCGTTTATGAAAGTGCATAAACTGGAGTCGTACGGAGATTCTTACAGATCTGTAGGAGATCACAGAGATTGGGATAATATTTTAAGGATAAGGATTCCAGTTACTTTAGGGCTGGTGCCAATGCAGGTCAGTGAGCAGTGGGCAGTGGGGTGAGCACAGAACCTGGAGTTGGACAAGACACAGGGAGCTGTGTTGCCGATGACCTCCAGTTGCTGGAGGGCGGATGAAACATCAGCATCCCAAACCCAACCACAGTACTGCTGTAAATAGTGCTCAGTAATAAACACTCAGAGATGAAATAACCGAGTTCATGCCGACCAGCGATCCCCGCACATTAACATGAGGGACAATTTTCTTACACTTATACCAAGCCAATTAACCTGCAAACCAGTACGTACTTGGAGTGTGGGAAGAAACCGAAGATCTCGGAGAAAACCCACGCAGGTCACGGGGAGAACGTTTAGACGTATAGCATGAAATGATGGAGTAACTCAGCAGGTCAGGCAGCATCTCGGGAGAGAAGGAATGGGTGACGAGGAAGGGTCTCGACCCGAAACGTCACCCATTCCTTCTCTCCCGAGATGCTGCCTGACCTGCTGAGTTACTCCAGCATTTTATGAATAAATCGATTTGTACCAGCATCTGCAGTTATTGTCTTATATATAGACGTATAGCACGCATAGTTGGGATCAAACCTGGGTCTCTGCTGCTGTAAGGCAACAACTCTACTGCCGCATCACCGTGCCACCCCTGAATCTTCTCCCATGTTAACAGTGCAAGCTATGAATGGCTCCCTGTCCCATTTCAGCTGGGCCTGGCCCGGTTTGTGTAGTGGGCTGGGCTGTTTGTGGACTGCACTTGGGAGGTCCTGCGTACGACCACACGGATGTTAGAGTTCGAGCTCGACTGAAATGTCTGGTGTCAGCTAGTTTCCGACGTTGGTGGAAAAGTTGACAAGCCACTGAGCAGGCCGGCCTAAACCACCACAGTCAACGAAGCAAACATAAATACCACTGGGAACAAACGCAGAGCAGGCAAAAACGGTGAGAATACCCTCGTGCTCACGCTCACACGGACAAACGCAAAAGCACAGCGTAAGGTCTGGGATAGCGTGGACGTGGAGAGGGTCTTTCAGTCAGTGGGAGAATCTTGGACCAGAGGCCACAGCCTCAGAATTAAAGGGCTGCACTCCCCCAGTGGCAAGAATGTCCTTCCTCAAACTAGGGGACTCCACACTGCTTCTGAGCAGCAATCTCATTCTAGTTGTCGACAGGTGATGTCCCGTTCAATATCTGGAGCAGGGTGAACGGTAGTGTTCTTTAATCAAGTAATGGGAAGACGTATAAAAATATATAACATTCTCTCCCCCCTCTCCCTCCTCCCACCTTTCCCCCCTCCCTCCCCCTCCCCTCCCCCCTCCCCCTTCCCCTCCCCCCCACTCCATCCCCCTTAACCCCCCTTATCCTCCCTCCTCCACCCCGTCCCTCCCTCCCTCCGCCCTCCCTCCCTAGGAGATAGATTTAAACTTTAAAATGTGAATAACTTAAAAAATATAACGCCGATTTCAATGAAACTTCTTCCATTAGCACCAAAGGGACGACGGTGAGTAAGGTGGGTGTAAAATTGTTGCGCTATCGTGCACCGTTTTGGCTGTAGTTCAGGAACAAACAAACACACAAATGAGAGTTTTAGTGTATAGATAGATAGATGAGAGGCATAGATAGGGTAGACATTCAGAAGCTTTTTCCCAGGATGGAAAAATCGAAGACTGGAGGGCATCGCAGCAAGGTGGGCGGTGGGAACAGTGAGGGGCAAGTTTGTTTTATACACAGTGTGGTGGTTGCCTGGAATGGTCTACAGGTGTGGTGGTAAAGGCAGACATAATAGTGGCATTTAAGAGTCTTTTGGATAGGCATATTGGGATTGACAGATTCTTTAATTAGTAAGGGGATCTTATCGAAACGTATAAGATTATTAAGGGGTTGGACACGTTAGAGGCAGGAAACATGTTCCCAATGTTGGGGGAGTCCAGAACAAAGGGCCACAGTTTAAAAATAAGGGGTAGGCCATTTAGAACAGAGATGAGGAAAAACTTTTTCAGTCGTGAATCTGTGGAATTCTCTGCCTCAGAAGGCAGTGGAGGCTGATTCTCTGAATGCATTCAAGAGAGAGCTAGATAGAGCTCTTAAGGATAGAGGAGTCAGGGGGTATGGGAATAAGGCAGGAACGGGGTACTGATTGAGAATGATCAGCCATGATCACATTGAATGGCGGTGCTGGCTCGAAGGGCCGAATGGCCTCCTCCTGCACCTATTGTCTATTGTCTATAAGGGTGGGGAAAGGTTATGGGGAAAACGGCTGAGGAATAGGGTTGAGAGGGAAAGATAGATCAGCCGCGATTCAATGGCAGAGTGGACTCGACGGGCTTAACTCTAGCTCCTACGACGTATGAACTTGTGGATATGCAGGGGACAGGCGGATGTGGACGATGTGCAGGGAGAGAGGGGTTGTCCTGTGGGCCAGGGGACATGTCCCTGAGCTGCACTGTTCTGTGTTCTGTGATAATGCAGACCTGCCGTCTCAACCCTCAACGACCGCTGAAGAAAGAGAAAATGCAGAAGGCCCCTTCTCATCAGGCTTGCCGCATCATTGGATGGGTTTACCTTCTCTTTGCATCTCCGAGCAGCGATGGGGATAAAGGTCCCTCCCAGCTGTGCCTCCTGGAGGTGGACATGGACCTGATGAGCAGAGGGAATGAGTCCAGGTCCTCGCTGTCCATGGCGTTCTCAGGGTCGGGCGCGCCGTTATTTCCGTCCTCCCCGTGCCCGTCGCTGGGAGTGCACTCCTGGTCCAGCGAGCGGTCGTTCGTTGTCGCCGCCGCCCCTTGTGGTGAAGGACTGGCGGCCGGTAGTCGGGGTAACGTCCAACCCTTCTTGCCGGTGCCGCGGGGTTGCGAGAGGCAGGCCGGGATCCTCTCCGCTCCGGCGATGTCTTCCGAACTGCTGGCCGCCAGGCAGGGGGAAAGGCGAAGCTCTCCAAAGGAGGCTGATGAATCCAGACAGGGAATGTCCTCGGTGCTGCTGGTGGCATCCGTTGTTGAGTCATCATAATCCAGGTAGGCATCACCCTGCAGTGACAGCAGCAGAACAAACAGACTGGAAGTTAAGGCCGTCTCTATAGTCTAGTTCAGTTTAGAGATACAGCGCAGGAACAGGCCCCACGGCCCACCCAGTCCACACCGACCAGCGATCCCCGCACATTAAACTATCCTGCACTCTCCAGGGACAGTTTTACATTTGTACCAAGCCGATTAACCTACAAACCTGTCGTCTCTGGAGTGTGGGAGGAAATTGAAGATCTCAGAGGAAACCCACTCAAGTCACGTTGAGAACGGGCAAACTCCGTACAGACAGCACCTGCAGTTGGGATGGAACCCGGATCTCCGGCGCTGTAAGGCAGTAGCTCTACCTGCTGCGCCACTGTGCCGCACTTAACCAGAAGGTTGCAAGTTCAAATCCCACTCCGTGCTTCATGGCCTGAAAGGCTGGTGGGAACAGCATCAACCAGTGCCTTCAAAACAAGTACAAAACGCTGCAAACACTCAGCATGTCAGACCTGTCATGTACAGGCTGAAACACAACTCAGGTTTTCTCTCCATAGATGCAGCCTGACCTGCTGAGTCTTTGTATTGTTCATAAAATCATAAGGAATAGGATTAGAATTAGAATTAGGGCTCGATCCTGACCATGGGTGCTGTCTGTACGGAGTTTGTACGTTCTCCCCGTGACCGTATGGGTTTTAAGGTCATAAGTGATTAGAGCAGAATTAGGCCATTCGGCCCATCAAGGTTTGTAGGTTAATTGACTGGGTCAATGTAAAAATTGTCCCTAGTGTGTGTAGGGTAGTGTTAATGTACGGGGACGCTGGGCGGCGCAGACTAGGTGGGCCGAAAAGGCCTGTTTCCGCGCTGTATCTGAAATATGAAATATGAAAAATAAATAAGTCTACTCCGCCATTCAATCATGGCTGATCTATCTCTCCCTCCTAACCCCATTCTCCTGCCTTCTCCCCGTAACCTCTGACACCCGTACCAATGAAGAATTCAATGGAGCAACACCACATTATTGTCACATGTGTCGAAGAACTATTAGATTCCCATATTCGCGTACGGTCCAGTAAAAATCTTACTCTAATAAGCACAACCATGACGAAGTACAAGAGTGTCGGAAGGGCAGATTACTCTCAGACAGTGCACAGTAATCGACATGTTTCCGGACATCTTGTCTGATTCAAGTCCAAAATTGTTAAAAATGTGGCCTCTTTGCCATAAAGGCCCGTTATCTTGATCTATCTTGGATTTGCAGAATCTAAAGTTCTTTGATTTTATTTTTTGCCTTTATAAAGAAAATAGATAGGCATTGAAGAGAGAGATGGATGGAAGCATATATAAAAGGGTAGTTAGAAGGGTGTATAGGGAGAGAGGGAGAGAGAGGGGGAGAGAGAGAGGGAGAGTGAGAGGAAGAGAGAGGGGGAGAGGGAGGGGGAGGAGGAGGGGGAGGGGGAGAGGGGAGAGAGGGGGAGAGAGGGGGAGAGAGAGAGAGAGAGAGAGTGAGAGAGGGAGAGAGAGAGAGGGAGAGAGAGAGAGAGAGGGAGGGAGAGAGAGAGAGAGAGAGAGAGAGAGAGAGAGAGAGAGAGAGAGAGAGAGAGAGAGAGAGAGAGAGAGAGAGAGAGAGAGAGAGAGAAAAAAAGACAATAGACAGAGAGATGGATGGATAAATAGATAACCCTTGTTGAGTTCTCCAATAGTGTGATCTGAACGACTTGAATTGGCAAGCTTATCATTCTCATCAACACATTGGAAGGAACCTTCTGATTTAAACTAATGGACAAACTGCGTTCCCTTCCCCCAAAAGGCCCTCAATCTCTGACTGCTCCACAGTTTAATCCTTGTGTAACATGTGCAGCCCATGTGTCGGGGAAAGAACATCTGTACTTAGTTTGTTGTCAGTCTTGAAGCTCAGCGTTGGAGCGATGGTGGAATCCATCCAGGGTGAGGGGAAGATGTTGCTCTCATTTCTTGAAGTTTACATTAAGCGGGATATGTAAATAAATCTCACTCCTCTGTTGAAAAAAGACCTTTTTATGCAGAGTTTAAAAAAATAATAATAATCTGGAAGCATAACGAAATAAGCGCCGGAGATCTGTTCCTGTTGTGGCACTGGTCCCACGCTGTGTTTCTGAACACACCGTCTGTTTTGGCAGCTCCTGCAGTATTTTCCTTTTCATAACATCTCTCCTCGGCAAGTATGGATCGTTCCTTGGCCAGAGGCCCAGGGACTGCACCGTCAGGCTGAGCTCTCGTCCAAAGCCACATTTGCTGGAGACCCAAACTCCGACAAGTAGGAAAATTTTGTATCATGACGAGGGCAGAGGAAGGTCATCGACCGCCTCCAGCACAATCCGCCGGATCAGCCAGATCATGTCTGATCTGTAGATAGGCACAAAAAGCTGGAGTAACTCAGCGGCTCAGACGGCTTCTCAAGGAGAGAAGGAATCGGTGACGTTGCGGGTCGAGACCCTTCTGCACATCTGTCTTTGTAGACCATTCCTACTGCCACCATGCTTTAACCCGGCCTCACAATGAGTGTTTTTGATTGAGTTGATTGAAAGACACAGCGTGGAAACAGGCCCCTTCGTCCCACCCCGTCCACGCCGACCATTGATCAACCGTTCTACACCAGTCCCATGTTATCCCACTTTCGAATCCACCCCCTATCGAATCCAATCCCCCGCACACTAACAGTATCTTGCACACATTAGGGACAATTTACAATTTTGCCAAGCAAATTACCCTACACACCCGCACATCTTTGGTATTTATTCACAAAATGCTGGAGTAACTCAGCTGGTCAGGCAGCATCTCAGGAGAGAAGGAATGGGTGACGTTTCGGGTCGAGACCCTTCTTCAGACTGATGTCAGGGGGGCGGGACAAAGGAAGGATATAGGTGGAGACAGGAAGATAGAGGGAGATCTGGGAAGGAGGAGGGGAAAAGAGGGACAGAGGAACTATCTAAAGTTGGTCCTCTTTGGAGTGTGGGAGGAAACCGGAGATCCTGGAGAAAATCCACATGCTCACAGGGAGAACCCATCCTTTTTCTCCAGAGATGCTGCCTGACCCGCTGGATTACTCCAGCACTTGGTGTCTATGTCTGATCAAATATCTTGATTCAACTTACCTCATCGGAAATCATTTTGTTCCGTTTTTATGTTTATTCCTCCGTGTTTTAGACTTATCGGAGCACATAGTTCCACTGCCCTGCCCACAGTTAAATAATTTGGGCGGCACAGTGGATCAGCTGGTGGAGTCGCTACCTCACGGCGCCAGAGATCGTGGGTTCAATCCTGACCTCGGGCGCTATCTGTGTGGAGTTTGCACGGTCTTCCTGTGAAAGTGTGGGGTTCCTCCGGGTGCTCCGGTTTCCTCCAACAATCCAAAGACGGGGGGGTTTGTAGGCTAATTCCCCTCCGTAAAGTGTCCTCAGTATGTTGGGAGGAGATTTGAAAGTGGGATAACATAGAACTAGTGCAGAACTGTTGACCAATGGGTCAGCATGGACTCGGCAGGACGAAGGGCCTGTTTCCACGCTGCATCTTTTCATCAACTCAATCAACAAACGTCTCGATATGATTGTGTAGGAAGGAACTGCAGATGCTGGTTTACACCAAAGATAGATACAAAATACTGGAGCGATTCAACGGGTCAGGCAGCATTTCTGGAGAAAAGAAATAGGTGACGCTTCGGGTCTACTCCGCCAAGAAGGGTCCCGACCCGAAATGTCATCTATTCCTTCTCACCAGAGGGTTTGCCCGACCCGCTGAGTTACTCCAGCACTCTGTGCTCTACACAAGGTTTCAGCACCTGCAGTTCCTTGCGTCTGCACTGTAACTACTCAGGCCACACTTGCCTTGTCCTCTGCCATCCTGTGGAAGTACATCTCCTCCACCTCAGTCAGCGAGTTTGACCTCGATTCGGATCTTGAACGAGCCGGCGGTGAGCTCTCGGGAACTTGGGGGAACGAGTGCGGGAACTGCTTGCATTCTGTGGAACGAGAGCAAATTAAATATAAATAGACAATAGACAATAGGTGCAGGAGGAGGCCATTCAGCCCTTCGAGCCAGCACCGCCATTCAATGCGATCATGGCTGATCATTCACAATCAGTACCCCGTTCCTGCCTTCTCCCCATACCCCCTATCATTAAGAGCTCTATCCAGCTCTCTCTTGAAAGCATCCAGAGAATTGGCCTCCACTGCCTTCCGAGGCAGAGAATTCCACAGATTTACAACTCTCTGAGTGAAATAGTTTTTCCTTATCTCCGTTCTAAATGGCCTACCCCTTATTCTTAAATGTGGCCCCTGGTTCCCCCAACATTGGGAACATGTTTCCTGCCTCTAAAGTGTCCAGGGCCGTCTTAACGCATGGGCCTGATGGACACTTGCCCGGGGCCCCACGAGCATAGGGGCCCCATGCTGATCTGTGTATGTTAAGTGACTTGCAATAAATAAATACTACTTTAATAATGTAGGTTCAATAAGTGCTTTTTTCGCAACATTTTTGGTCACTAAGTGCTTCTCACAGCGATCTGTAAGTGCTTTTCGCAACAATGTAGCACCCTAAGTCCATCGCTAAGTGCTTTTCGGTAAGTGCTTTTCGCCGGCACGACAGGGGGGGGCTGGTAGGGAAAGGGGGGTGGGGGAGAGTAACGGTAGGGGCCCCAGTACACTGCTTTGCCCGAGGGCCCATAATGCTGTAAAAACGGCCCTGAACGTGTCCAACCCCTTAATAATCTTATACGTTTCGATAAGATCTCCTCTCATCCTTCTAAATTCCAGCGTATACAAGCCTAGTCGCTCCAGTCTTTCAACATACGACAGTCCCGCCATTCCGGGAATTAACTCAGTGAACTTACGCTGCACTCCCTCAATAGCAAGAATGTCCTTCCTCAAATTTGGAGACCAAACCTGCACACAGTACTCCAGGTGCGGTCTCACTAGGGCCCTGTACAACTGCAGATGAAGCGAATAAAATGTGAGGGAGGCCGCCTCCTGGAGCCAGGCAGGTAGCAGGAGAGAAGATGTGAAGCAAGTCTGGTTTGTATGCCCGCAGCCCAGTGACAAGGGCGGCACGGTGGGTGCAGCGGTAGGGTTGCTGCCTAACAGCAAATGCAGCGCCGGAGACTCAGGTTCGATCCTGACTACGGGCGCCGTCTGTACGGAGTTTGTACGTTCTCCCCGTGACCTGCGTGGGTTTTCTCTGAGATCTTCGGTTTCCTCCCACACTCCAAAGACGTGCAGGTATGTAGGTTAATTGGCTGGGCAAATGTAAAAAATGTCCCTAGTGGGTGTAGGATAGTGTTAGTGGGCAAGGATCGCTGGGCGGCGCGGACCCGGTGGGCCGAAGGGCCTGTTTCCGCGCTGTATCTCTAAATCTAAATCTAAAAAAACATTTGGGTTTGTAGGAGATGAGGAGACGTTATTCAGACACAGTCCAGCAGCAATTGTGGAAACCAGAAGGAGGGGAGAAGCAGACTTTACTGCAAATTTCAGAAGGGCGTGGGTTTCTTCCGGGTGCTCCGGTTTCCTCCCACTTCCAAAAGTGTACGTTCTCCCTGTGACCGCGTTCATCTGTCTGGGAGAACCCCACTGTCCTTCCTTGAAATGGTGCCGTGGGAATGTTCATATCTGCCTACATGCGTCGGCAAGGCCCTGGATATGATGTCTCGTGGAATGATGCTCTCCTGCAAGCACCAAACCCCCTCAGTCCGACACGCATTGTGTCAGCGTACACTCACGTGCCTAAGTGAGAATATGAATATATAAGACCCTGAAGCAGTTGTCACGCCAACTGCGACACTACCCAGTACAATTGGTGAAGGCACAGTATTGATAGCGTTACAGAAACCGGAGCACCCGGAGAAAAGTGGGTTGATTAGTACGGGTGTTAAGGGAAGGAGGCAGGAGAATGGGGTTAGGAGGGAGAGATACTGTAGATCAGCCATGATTGGATGGCGGAGTAGAGTTGATGGGCCAAATGGCCTCATTCTACTCCTATCACTTATGACCTTAAAACCCATACGGTCACTGGGGGAGAACGTACAAACTCCGTACAGACGGCACCCGTGGTCAGGATCGAACCCGGTTCACCGGCGCTGTAAGGCAGCAACTCTACTGGGTAGTGTTGCACTGTGCTGCCCCACTGTGTGTGTTATAACCCAGTCTCCTCACACCATAGACAATAGACAATAGACAATAGACAATAGGTGCAGGAGTAGGCCATTCAGCCCTTCGAGCCAGCACCGCCATTCAATGCGATCATGGCTGATCACTATCAATCAGTACCCCGTTCCTGCCTTCTCCCCATACCCCCTCACTCCGCTATCCTTAAGAGCTCTATCCAGCTCTCTCTTGAAAGCATCCAACGAACTGGCCTCCACTGCCTTCTGAGGCAGAGAATTCCACACCTTCACCACCCTCTGACTGAAAAAGTTCTTCCTCATCTCCGTTCTAAATGGCCTACCCCTTATTCTCAAACTGTGGCCCCTTGTTCTGGACTCCCCCAACATTGGGAACATGTTATCTGCCTCTAATGTGTCCAATCCCCTAATTATCTTATATGTTTCAATAAGATCCCCCCTCATCCTTCTAAATTCCAGTGTATACAAGCCCAATCGCTCCAGCCTTTCAACATACGACAGTCCCGCCATTCCGGGAATTAATCTAGTGAACCTACGCTGCACGCCCTCCATAGCAAGAATATCCTTCCTCAAATTTGGAGACCAAAACTGCACACAGTACTCCAGGTGCGGTCTCACCAGGGCCCGGTACAACTGTAGAAGGACCTCTTTGCTCCTATACTCAACTCCTCTTGTTACGAAGGCCAACATTCCATTGGCTTTCTTCACTGCCTGCTGAACCTGCATGCTTCCTTTCATTGACTGATGCACTAGGACACCCAGATCTCGTTGAACTCCCCCTCCTCCTAACTTGACACCATTCAGATAATAATCTGCCTTTCTATTCTTACTTCCAAAGTGAATAACCTCACACTTATCTACATTAAACTGCATCTGCCATGTATCCGCCCACTCACACAACCTGTCCAGGTCACCCTGCAGCCTTATTGCATCTTCCTCACAATTCACACTACCCCCCAACTTAGTATCATCTGCAAATTTGCTAATGGTACTTTTAATCCCTTCGTCTAAGTCATTAAGTTATGACATTCCCAAGTATCACCAACTGCATCTCAAGTGATGTTTGACACAAAATGCTGGAGTAACTCAGCGGGCCGGGCAGCATCTTGGGAGGGAAGGAATGGGCGACGTTTCGGGTCGAGACCCTTCTTCAGGCTGATGTCAGGGGAGGGGGTGAGAAGGCAGGAAAATGGGATTGGAAAGGCAGAGATCAGCCATGGCGGCGTGGACTCGATGGGTCAAATAGACCTATAACCTGTGAACTCCGTACAGACAGCACCCGTAGTCAGGATTAAACCCGGGTCTCTGGCGCTGTGAGGCAGCAACTCCACCGCTGCTCCACTGTGCTGCAGTGGTATTACCACTGATGTTTATCTAGTCTCCTCATGTCACTGAATAACCCATCTCCCCTGTATCAGCTTGACTGTACCACCACTGATGTTTATCGCGATCTTACACATATGACTCAGTGGCCCTTTCCCCAGGCTGCCTTTCTTACTCATTATCTCTCTACTGAAGTTAATCCAACTCCCTCATCTACCACTCAACAGCCCCTCTCTCCCTGCACCTTCTACAGACTGTATCACCACAGATGTTTATCCAACTGCCCCACTCCGTCACACAGTGGCCCCTCTTCCCTTTGCTTCACCGAGTCAGAGAAACATAGAAAAATAGGCCATTCGGCCCTTCGAGCCAGCACCACCATTCAATATGATCATGGCTGATCATCTAAAATCAGTACCCCGTTCCTGCTTTTTCCCCCATATCATATCATATCATATCATATCATATATATACAGCCGGAAACAGGCCTTTTCGGCCCTCCAAGTCCGTGCCGCCCAGTGATCCCCGTACATTAACACTATCCTACACCCACTAGGGACAATTTTTACATTTACCCAGCCAATTAACCTACATACCTCTTGATTCCTTTAGCCCCAAGAGCTAAATCTAACTCTAACTCTCTCTTGAAAGTCTGTGCCAACCATCAGGTATCCCTTTACACCGAGAACACATTAACCAACATTGTTTTTCCTGCCTTCCCCCTTTTCTATCACTCACCCTACGCGCGGAGCTTGCAGTTTACAGAGGTCGATTAGGCTCCAGACCTGCCTGTTTTTAGGATTCTCTTCACTTTGCCAGAGTCACGGAGTGAAACAGCACCGAAACAGCTCAACCTGTTCATCCCGAGTGTGACATCGATCTACGTTAAACCCCATTCGCCTGCATTGTGACCCTCTCTCAACCCTTTCCCATCCAAGCACCAACATTTCCCATCCTGGTACCCTCAAGCCTGCACGGCTTTGGAATGTGGGAGGAAACCGGAGCACCCGGAGAAAACCCACGCGGTCACGGGGAGAACGTACAATCTACATACAAACGGCACCCGAGGTCAGGTTCGAACCTGGGTCTCTGGGTGCTGTAAGGCAGCTTATCTACCGCTGATAATCCTGGGCTTTAGATCAGTGGTCTTTGGATCAATGTGACACACAGAGTCAAACCACAGCCTGACTGCTATGAATTTCAAATTCAGCTAAATAAAAAGAGAAATAAAAGTAATGGGGACCTTGAAACCACTGCATGCATCATTTTATATAATAAACCATCTGGCCCATTAATGGCCTTCACAGAGAGGGGTGTGCCATCTATACTCTAAAGAAGAGACCCGACGTGGAACGTCGCCAATGAATGTCCTCCACAGATGCTGCCTGACCCGCTGAGTTACCTACTCCGGCACTTTGTGTTTCTTGTTAATCCATATCCACTCTGCCATGTTACCACCAGGGTGGTTGGCTCTTAACTGCCCTCTGAAGTGGCCCAGCCAGCAAGCACAATTAGGGATGAACATTAATATTGACTTTGTCAGCATGTCCACAATCTGGGGGTAATCGGGGGGTTATAGGGAGAAGGCAGGAGAATGGGGTTAGGTGGGAGAGATAGATCAGCCATGATTGAATGGCGGAGTAGACGTGATGGGCCGAATGGCCTAGTTCAGCTCCTATCCCTAATGACCTTATGGCACGAGTGATCAAACTGCTCACAAAGGCTACAACACTCCAATGACGTACAGGTTTGTAGGTTAACTGGCTTAATCATCGCTAGAGTGTCGGATAGTGGTCGGCGCGGACTTGGTAGGCCGAAGGGCCTGTTTCCATGCTGTATGTACGAAGCCTAATGCCTAAAAGCTAGATACGGCACAATATCCTTTAGAGTACTGTGGTAATCATTGTGCACAGAGACCTTCAAAGATTCAGTGTTACTCCTTCCACATTCAGAAGTTCTGCGAATAGCAAATTCATTGCACGTGAAAAACATTGACAAACTCGTGGGATGGACAGCTGCCGATGTGGTTTGTAGCATGTGTGAGATTCTATGAGGGGAAGGTGTGTACAGTCCGTGACTGTGCACGTGTGTGACCGTGCGTGACTGTGTGTGTGTTTGTATGTACGTGTGACTGCATGTGTGTAAACGTTTGCGTGACTCTGTGTGTATACATGTGACTCTGTGTGTGTGTGGGTGTGTGTGTGTGTGTGTGTGTGTGTGTGTGTGTGTGCCTCAAGTTAAGAGGTTTGTCCCCCCTCCACTACAATCAGTCTGAAGAACGGTTCCAATCCCAAACATCACCTATCCATGTCCTCCAGGGATGTTGCCTGACCCGCCGAGTTACTCCGGCATTTTGTGTCTTTCATTATTTGGTTTCAATAGACAATAGACAATAGACAATAGGTGCAGGAGGAGGCTATTCGGCCCTTCGAGCCAGCACCGCCATTCAATGTGATCATGGCTGATCATTCTCAATCAGTACCCCGTTCTTGCCTTCTCCCCTGACTCCGCTATCCTTAAGAGTTCTATCTAGCTCTCTCTTGAATGCATTCAGAGAATTGTCCTCCACTGCCTTCTGAGGCAGAGAATTCCACAGATTCACAACTCTCTGACTGAAAAAGTTTTTCCTCATCTCAGTTCTAAATGGCCTACCCCTTATTCTTAAACTGTGGCCCCTGGTTCTGGACTCCCCCAACATTGGGAACATGTTTCCTACCTCTAACGTGTCCAACCCCTTAATAATCTTATACGTTTCCCGCTCCAGTGATACTACTCGACATATTACAGACGTCCATCATCTGCAATGGTTTTGTTTTGAGGACGTTAGTTTAGTTTAGTTTAGTTTAGTTTAGTTTAGTTTAGTTTAGTTTAGTTTAGTTTAGTTTAGTTTAGTTTAGAGATACAGGGTGGAAACAGGCTCGTTGGTCCACCGAGTCCATCCCGACCATCAATCATCCACTCCCACCAGTTCTATGTTATCCCACTTTCCCATCTACTTTGCAGAGGCCGATTTTCCTGCAAACCCGCACCTCTCTGGGATCCAGAGCTCCCGGAGGGAACCCACGTGGTCACAGGGAGAGCGTGCAAACTCTACACGGACAGCGTCCGAGGTCAGGATCGAACCCGGGTGTCTGGCGCTGTGGGGCATTGGTCCTACCAGCCGCGCCACTGTGCCACCCTGCCACCCACCCCTGATCTGGGCAGGGTAGATGGATGAGCAGAAGGTTCCCCACCCAGCACTGAATCTGTGGGTGTCTTCAGGAGATCAATCACCGGGCGCAGTACAAAGGCTGTCCTCAATCACTTTGAAGCTCGCTTCAATTCTTTCATGTGTACACAAAATGATCAAATTTACCAGAAGACTGTCTGTGTATTCAATATTTTTGGAGCCAAGAATTTAGCTTTGAAGCTGATGTACTGAGCTGTGCAATAAAATGTTCTTTGCAAGACACTGCTGCCTCAAGCTACCTGAGAGGAGATGACTTCAGACTGCAGCCAACTCCAAACGCAGTTCACACTGGTGCGCGGATCACAGGATTACATTCAGACAAGACAGTTCACCCTCCAACCAAAGAGCTCAGAAATTCTGCACCAGGCAGCAACACCTTGCTTTAAATGGAAAATTATCCATAAAAGCTTTTTCCCTGCATTGAATTCTCTCCGAATCACTTCTATTTCCCCACAAGCTTCTCACGCAATCTCAGGACCTCTCAAAGAAGCATGTTTCAAGACAGCCCTGGCACGATTCTACTCGAGATTCGAGAGGGATGCAGACACAAGAAACCGCAGATGCTGGAATCTCCAGTAAAAAAACAATGTCCTGGCGTAACTCAGCGGGACAGACAGCATCTCTGGAGGACATGAACAGGCGATGTTTTGGGTCCATACCCTTCTTCAGACCGTTGTAGAGGGGGGGAGGGGGGGGGGGTGAAAGCTAGAGTAGGGGTGCGGGCCGGACAAAGCCTGGCAAGTGATGGATGCATGTAAGTAACGGCACAGTGGCGCAGTGGTAGAGTCCCTGCCTTACCATGCCAGAGACCCGGGTTCGATCCTGACTACGGTGCTCTTTGTACGGAGTTTGTATGTTCTTGTGACCGCGTGGGTTTCCTCCAGGTGCTACTGTTTCCTCACACATTCCAAAGACGTAAGGGGTTTGAAGGTTAATTGGCTTCGGTAAAATTGTAATAAGTTAAGTTTAGTTTTAAAGATACAGCATGGAGACGGGATTGTCGGCCCACTGACTCCATGCCGATCATCGACTGCCCATTCACACTAGTTCTATGTTATCCCACTTTCCCATCCACTACCTACATACTGGGGGCAATTTACAGAGGCCAATACAATTAATCATAAAGCTCTTTCTAGTTACTGAACGCCTTAACTGAATCTAAGATGGCATCAATACACAGCACACACAGATTATTGATTAGTACAGGTATCAGAGGTTATGGGGAGAAGGCAAGAGAATGGGGTTAGGAGGGAGAGATAGATCAGCCATGATTGAATGGCAGAGTAGACATGGTGGGCCAATTGGCCTAATTCTACTCCTATTCCTTACGACCTTACGGTGGGAATTGACCTGTTAGCCTACAAACCCGCACGTCCTTGGGATGTGGGAGGAAACCGGAGCACCCGGAGGAAACCCACGCAGTCACAAGGAGAACGTGCAAACTCCACACAGACAGCACCCGAGGCCAGGATCGAATATGGGTAGATAGACACAAAATGCTGGAGGAACTCAACAGGTCAGGCAGCATCTCTGGAGAAAAGGAATAGGTGACATTTCGGGTGGAGACCCTTCGTCAGAACCCGGGTCTCTGGCGCAGTGCCAGCTGCGTAACTGTGCCACGCAGCGCATGTACCTCGAGCATCTCCACTGTACCTCGGCACACGTGACAATAAACCAAACCGAGCTTCCCGACCCAGAGCTGGGAGCCGACCAACTGAGGCAAGTTAACCTGACTGGCTAAATGTGCCGTAAGACAAAACACAGATAAGACTTGTTCTTTCCCACCGCAGATGTGACTGAGCTTCGAGCTCAAATGATCTTTCCCTTTTCAAGCTGAGGAGAAATCTTGCTCGATTACTGAGCCAAGGGGGGGAAGACTACAGCCAGAAATCTCCTGGAAAACTGACTCCAAGCAGTTTTTTTTGTTTTTTTGTGGAGGTGATGATTTGCAGAGTTGAATTTTTTTCGGTGACACTTTTGTGCTCAGCCAAAGATAAAAACCCCAGATGGTCTGTAAATCTCCTCGCAAAATAAAATGTAGTATTTAAATACCTTGTG
The DNA here is from genome assembly GCF_053455715.1 of Rhinoraja longicauda. NCBI lineage: Eukaryota > Metazoa > Chordata > Chondrichthyes > Rajiformes > Arhynchobatidae > Rhinoraja > Rhinoraja longicauda. The sequence continues at coordinate 24,785,318 of NC_135980.1, read as the reverse complement.
ACAGGATGCGACACAACCAGAGATGACAACCGATAACTATCTTTCCTGTACAGTGACAAAAGTTCTGGCGATGTTAATCTTGGCTTTGCAAAGAAACCCCATCTATATTATATGAAAAATTCACTGCTGGCAACCACCATTACTCACTGCGATGGCCGATGTTTGTTTTAGTTCGCTGTGAATCGCATCATTGGCTCCAAACGCCCAGCCCTTGGTCACTTCTGTTGTGTCTCCTCAGGAAGGGGTCACCCATTCCTTCGCTCCAGAGCTCCTAACTCTGTCCCGCTGAGTTACTCCAGCTTTCTGTGTCTACCTTCGGTGTAAACCAGCATCTGCAGTTCCTTCCTGCACATTTTGTCCGCTCCACTGCAAAATCTCCTCAAGGTATGCCGACTTTGAAGACATTCTTGACCCCGAAACGTCACCTACTCAGTTTCTCCGCTTGATGCTGCCTGACCCGCTGTGCTACTCCAGGTTTTTGTGTCTATCTTCAGTGTGTTCTAGTGATGTGGCCTCAACTTTGAGCAGAAGGCCACGGGCTCACAGGACATACAAACAGGCCAGCACAGGAACAGGCCCTTCAGCCCCACAATCGCTGTGCTCAACATGATGTCAAATTAAACTAATCTCCTCTGCCTGTACTTGGTCCATGTCCCTCCGTTCAATGCCTACCCATGTGTTCATAAGTTCATAAGTTATAGGAGCAGAATTAAGCAATTGGTCCATTATAAGGATAGGACAGGTTTGGATGGATATGGGCAAAACCCAGGCAGGTGGGACTAGTGTAGATGGGACATGTTGGTGTGGTCAAGTTTTGCCGAAGGTCATGTTTCCAAGCTGTATGACTTTATATGACTAGGACTACTCCGCCATTCAATCATGGCTGATCTATCTTTCCCTCTCAATCCCATTCGCCTGCCTTCTCCCCATAACCCCTGACATGCTTACAAATCAAGAATCTGTCAATCTCCGCCTTAGAATTATCCACTGACTTGGCCTCCACAGGCACCTGTGGCAAATTCCACAGATTCACCACCCTCTGACTGAAGAAATTCCTCCCCATCTCCTTTCTAAAGGTATGTCCTTTTATTCTGAGGCTATGGCCTCTGGTCCTCAACTCTCGCACTAGTGGAAACATCCTCTCCACATCCACTCTATCCAAACCTTTCACCATTCGGTAAGTTTCAATGGGCTGTGGGTCTCACCAGCAGTGCCGGCATTTATCAAACATCACCAATCCCCTCTGAATGAGGAAACAGTCAAAGGGTCGACTACATTAGTACCTCCGCTGTCACATATAGGTTGGACACTGGAATTGACAGATTTCTACCTATGCAGAACTTTGGTTTAGTTTTGTTTACTTTAGAGATACAGCGTGGAAACAGGCCCTTCGGCTCACCGAGTCCGTGCCGACCAGCGATCCCTGCACACTAACACTACCCTGCACACGCCAGGGACAATTTTACATTTATACCAAGCCAATTAACCCACTACCTGTATGTCTTTGGAGTGTGGGAGGAAACTGAAGATCTCAGAGAAAACCCACGCAGGTCACGGGGAGAGCGTGCAAACTCCTTACAGACAGCACCTGTAGTCGGGATCGAACCCGGGTCTCTGGCGCTGTGAGGCAGCAATTCGTCCTGGTGAATCATGTTTCTTTTTAATGCAAGTCCTGTAGTTTTATAGTTTTCATTACTGAGACCAGCTTTCTTTTAAATTCAAGATTAATTTAATGACTTTAATCTAATTTCCACAACTACCATCGTGGGATTTGAACTCACGGAGCAACGGTCCAGATCCTTGGCTGCTGGTTCAGTAACGACCGCTGTGCAACCATACCCAAAATGGTCTGCCTTTTCAGTGAGACGTAAAATAAAAGCTTCAAAAAGCTTCCAAGGTATACATGGAATAAATCTTCATTCAAAGACCAATTTATTATTGTGTTTCTGGCCAAGATTCATCCATCAGCAAACGTTACTAAACGGAGAGTCTGGTCATTAGGTCCCTGTTGTTTATTGAAGATTGCTGGGTTTTTTCCCGGGGTTTTTCCCCTAAAAAATCTAACGGGAACTCCACATGGAAAGGGTTTCATTGGCTGTGAAGTGTCTCTGGGAGTCCCTTGGTTGTGAAAGGTGCTATTAAAAAATGCAATAAGGAACTGCAGCTGCTGGTTTAAACCGAAGATAGGCACAAAAAGGCTGGAGTTAGTCAGCGGGTCAGACAGCAACACTGGAGAAGAGGAATAGGTAACGATTTTGGGTTGAGACCGTTCTTCAGATGCTGGTTTATACCAAAGATAGACTCAACATGCTGGGGTAACTCAGCGTGTCAGGCAGCATCTCTGTAGAAAATCTCTGTAGGTGACGTATTGGTGGGGACCCAAGAATCTTCCCTCTTGGTTTCATTTAGGATTTGTATCTCTTTAGAGAGTGGGGATAGCTTTTACTGGGCCATCTTTGTTTAGTTTAGTTTAGCTTAGAGATGCAGCGCAGGAACAGGCCCTTCGGCCCACCGAGTCCGTGCCGACCAGCGATCACATGCACCACCACTATCCTACGTACTCGGGACATTATAGAATTTTTACCAAAGCCAATCAACCTACAAACTTGCACGTCTTTTGGAGTGCGGGAGGAAACGGGAGCACATAGAAACGAACCCCGTGAGAAAACTCACGCAGGTCACGGGCAGAAGGTGCAAACTCCGTCCAGACAGCACACGGTAGTCGGGATGGAACCCGGGTCTCTGACGCTGTGAGGCTGCAACTCTGCCGCTGATCCACCGGGCCGCCCTGGCACAATGAAGCAAGCAGATGTGTAGGTGAGCGGTAGAATCAGGGTCTTGTTTGGGGTATCAACGGGGATAAGTGTGCATGGGTGGAGATGACTGGCGACTGTTGGTGGTAGAATCAGAGAATAGGGAGACACAGCAGAGGAAAAGGCCCTTCGGCCCATCGAATCCATGCCAACCATCAACTCATTGACACTAGTCATAGAAACATAGAAAATAGGTGCAGGAGGAGGCCATTTGGCCCTTCGAGCCAGCACCGCCATTCATTGTGATCATAGCTGATCTTCCACAATCAATAACCCATGCCTGCCTTCTCCCTATATACCTCGATTTCCCTAGCCCCTAGAGCTCTATCTAACTCTCTCTTAAATCCATCCAGTGATTTGGCCTCGACTGCCCTCTGTGGCAGAGAATTCCACAAATTCACAATCTGGATGAAAAGGTTCCTTCTCACCTCAGTTTTAAATGGCCTCCCCTTTATTCTAAGACTGTGGCCCCTGGTTCTGGACTCGCCCAACATTGGGAACATTTCTCCTGCATCTCGCTTGTCCAGTCCTTTTATAATTTTATATGTCTCTATACGATCCCCTCTCATCCTTCTAAACTCCAGTGAATACAAGCCTAGTCTTTTCAATCTTTCCTCATATGACAGTCCCGCCATCCCAGGGATCAATCTCGTGAACCTACGCTGCACTGCCTCAATTCCAAGGATGTCCTTCCTCAAATTGGAAGACCAAAACTGTACACAATACTCCATTAATCCTACATTAGTCCTACATTCATCTCAGCAACCCCTGTCCCTGTTCCCCACCCATCTCCCTCTCCGATTCTACCACTCACCTACATAGTTGCCAGTTTCGGGTGACCTTGTGAAAGCTTTCTCCGCTCTCTCAAAAGTTGCCAATGCTAATTGCAGCCCATTGACCTCCTGCTCTGACAACACTTGTTTATTAAAAAAAAACCAAATTCAGACCTTATTTTAAAACCTTCAAATTTTGTTCCTTCCTGTCTCCATCACCTTCTCAAAGCATGCAACACTCTGAGATCTCAGTACCTTCCTGTTCCCCTCAGCCTAATGCACACCATGGTCCCACTAGTAGCAGCTACATCTTCAGTTGTCAGGCCCACCTTGCCGAAATTATGTCCTCAAACATCTCTTGTATCACCTCATTAACACACTCCTCAAAATCCACCTCTCCGACCAACAGTCTGATCTCCTGCCCTCTCATCTTTATATCAGTGTCCAATATTTGTGACCGACCTTGGGCATTTTATCACCTTAAAGGCGCTATATAAATGAAATTGGTTTCATTTAAACCTAGAAACCCGCACGTGGTTGGAATGTGGGAGGAAGCCGGAGCACCCGGAGAAAACCCTCGCGGTCTTAGGCAGAACGTGCAAACTCCGTACAGACAGCACCAGTAGTCAGGATTGAACCCGGGCCTCTGGCGCTGTGAGGCAGCAACTCTACCGCTGCGCCACCGTGCCGCTGAGAGGGGATGATATCCCACGAGATTAAGTGGGGGTTTTTTTCTTGGTGGATGTGGATAGGTTACTTCCCCTTGTGAAGTTTACAGCTCAAATATAAGTGACTCGAGACAGACATGAGGCAGAAGTAATTTTCTTGGAAGATTGCAAGTTTGAGAAACTCTATTCTTCATAGGTTGGTGGAAGTAGAGATCATTAGTTCAAAACAAGATTGGGGGTTAACCCGAAACGTCACCCGTTCCGTCTCTCCAGAGATGCTGCCTGTCCCGCTGGGTTACTCCAGCGTTTTGTGTCTATCTTCATAAGCTCATAAGTTCCAGGAGCAGAATTAGGCTATTCGGCCCAGCAAGCCTACTCGGCCATTCAATCATGGCTGATCTCTCTTTCCTTCTCAGCCCCATTCTCTTGCCTTCTCCCCATATTAACCCCTGACACCCTTGCTAATCAAGAATCTATGCCAGAGGTAGATAGAATCTTGATAAGCATAGATGGTGAAGGTTTACTGAGATGAACTGCAATGCAAAGTTGTGGTTGCAATCAAATCTTATCATGTTGCAGAGAAGGGTGAATGGGCCAACTCCTGCTAATTCCGTCGGTCAGATGCACTGGTGCGATGTGCCTATTATTTATTTTTCTTCCCCTTTTTTTTGCCCAACTTTGGGTTACATTACAATCGTACACCGTTCTGCAGACTTGCACTCATCATTGTATTTATTGGTGTGTTTACCATTACTGTAGGCACACTGTTTATTCTGTGAGCTTCATGTGAACAAGGAATCTCACTGCACCCTGGGTGTTTAGTCTAGCTTATTGTCACATGTACCGAGGTACAGTGAAAAGCTTTTTGTTGCATGCTCTCCAGTCAGTCATGATTGCAATCGAGCCGTCCATAGTGTATAGGATACAGGGAATAATGTTTAGTGATAAGATAAAGTCTGGTAAAGTCCAGTGTACACAACAATAAACTAATCCTTTAGTTAAGTTTAGAGATACAGCATGGAAGAAGGACTCTCGGCCCACAGAGTCCACGCCGACCATCAGTCATGCATTCACACCAGTTCTATGTTATCCCACTGTCTCATCCATCCTATAGATACGAGAGGCAATTTACAGAGGGCCAATTAACCTACAAACCTGCATGCCTTTGGGATGTGGGAGGAAGCCAGAGAACCCGGAGGAAACCCACGCGGTCACAGGGATAATGTGCAAAGTTTACACAGCCAGCAGGATTCGGGGTCAGGATTAAGCCCGGGTCTCTGGCGCTGTGATGTTGCCACTGAACGAGTGCCTTGTGTTTGAGGTGAGCATGCCCTCTGCCAGTCTGATCGTGCCTTTGGACGACCATTGGGATTGGCTGTGACCTTGCGTGCCCATGCCCCTCCCCTGCCCCTCCCTGCCCCAGGGGGAATCCCCTCGCACCTGTGTCTGTGTTTGTAACATCAAGCTGCCACCGTGAGGCACTGCTGGGCACATTTTGTACATGACCTGCAGTCTCTGGCAATGTATTTAAAGCTCAGGGGGTTCGGTGACTTTGCTACAGGTCCCGAGGCCTCCATCATTGAACTTCACGTCCACTCCCCTGCCTGAGGGGGGAGTCGAGGCAGGTACTGCAACAGTGTTTAAAAGACACTTGGGCAGGGACACGGATAGGAAATGTTTGGAGGGATATGGGCCAAATACGGGCAAATGGGATCAGCTTAGAAACGGCATTTTGATTGGCATGGACAAGTTGGGCTGAAGTTGGGCTGTATGACTGTAATGACCTGGGTGACACAGTGGCACAGTGGCTAGAGCTGCTACCTCACAGCTCCAGTTACCCAGGTTCGATCCCGACCTCTGGTGCTGTTCTTGCGGACTTTGCACATTCTCACTGTGACCACATGGATTTCTTCTTGATGCTCAGGTTTCCTCTAACATCCCAAAGACCCATGGACTGGCAGATTAACTGGTTAATGCACGTTACCCTGAGCGTGTGAGTGAGTGAGTGAGTGGTAGGATCAAGCGGAATTGATGGGAATGTGGGGAGAATATAAAGAGTACGATTCGTGACAAAGGTTTGACACAGGAGCCTGTTGCTTCGCTGTCCAACTCTTTTAACTCTACCACTGTTCCCTAAAGCAGCACAAGACTAGGGGCAGAGTGGTCTCAGAGTGGTCAGCTAAAGGTCAAAGTTCCCAGGTTGGTGTCAGTTATTTGCAAGGTCACCTGTGGGATCATTAGCAAATTAATACAGGGATGAGCGCAGCCCAGACCATCACGCACACCAACCTCCCTTCGTTTGACTCATCTACACTTCATGCTGTCTAGGCAAGGCCACCAGTCTCACCCCCTCCATCTTCTCCCCTCTCCCACCGGGCATGAAGTGCAGTATTGCGAAGAGCACACCTCCAGATTCAGGGATAGTTTCTTCGCAGCTGTTATCAGGCAACTGAACCATCCTATCACCGGGAAGCGTGTGGTCCTGACCTCCCATCGACCTCATTGGAGACCTTCGAACTATCTTTTATTATAAGAAAATAACTGCAGATGCTGGTACAAATCGAAGGTATTTATTCACAAAATGCTGGGGTAACTCAGCAGGTCAGGCAGCATCTCGGGAGAGAAGGAATGGGTGACGTTTCGGGTCGAGACCCTTCTTCAGACTGTCTTCGAACTATCTTTAATCAGACCTTATCTTGCACTAACTGTTGTGCCGTTCATCCTTCACCTGTACACTGTGGACGGCTTGATTGCAATCACGTGTAGGAAGGAACTGTACTGTGGATGCTGGCTTATAGAAACATAGAAACATAGAAAATAGGTGCAGGAGTAGGCCATTCGGCCCTTCGAGCCTGCACCGCCATTCAATATAGACAATAGACAATAGACAATAGACAATAGGTGCAGGAGTAGGCCATTCGGCCCTTCGAGCCAGCACCGCCATTCAATGCGATCATGGCTGATCACTCTCAATCAGTACCCCGTTCCTGCCTTCTCCCCATACCCCCTCACACCGCTATCCTTAAGCTCTCTATCCAGCTCTCTCTTGAAAGCATCCAACGAACTGGCCTCCACTGCCTTCTGAGGCAGAGAATTCCACACCTTCACCACTCTCTGACTGAAAAAGATCTTCCTCATCTCCGTTCTAAATGGCCTACCCCTTATTCTTAAAATGTGGCCCCTTGTTCTGGACTCCCCCAACATTGGGAACATGTTTCCTGCCTCTAATGTGTCCAATCCCCTAATTATCTTATATGTTTCAATAAGATCCCCCCTCATCCTTCTAAATTCCAGTGTATACAAGCCTAATTGCTCCAGCCTTTCAACATACGACAGTCCCGCCATTCCGGGAATTAACCTAGTGAACCTACGCTGCACTGCATGGCTGATCATCCAGCTCAGTAGCCTGTACCTGCCTTCTCTCCATACCCCCTGATCCCTTTAGCAAGATCCCTTATATCGAAGATAGACACAAAATGTTGGAGTAACTCAATGGGCCAAGGTGGCATCTGTGGAGAAAAGCAATAGGTGACATCTGTGGTCGGTCTGATCACTGGAGGAGACGAGTCTGCATACAGAAACGAGGTCTGTGCTCTGTCCAAATGGTGCGAGGCAAACAACCGAGCACTGAATACCAGCAAGGCAAAAGAAATGGTACTGGACTTCAGGAGACACGGAGCGGTTCCTATCCCACTTCTTATAAATGGGGAGGAAGTGGAGAGGGTCTCCACCTTCAAGTTCCTGGGGACCACCATCTCACAGGATCTTTCCTGGACTGCAAATACTACAGCGGTAGTTAAAAAGTCACAGCAGAGACTGCACTTCTTAAGACAAACAAACTGAAGGAGAATCTGCTGGTGACCTTCTACCGCTCCACCATTGCGAGCGTACTGGCATATTGCACCATTGTGTGGTACGCTGGCTGCTCGGCTGCAGTCCAGAAGGACCTCCAGAAGGTTATTAAGACAGCAGAGAAAATTATCGGCTGTACACTGCCTTCTCTGGAGGACATCTCCAGCTCGCGTTGTCTAAACAGGGCCAGAAATATAATTAAGGACAGCGCACACCCAGGATATGAACTGTTTGCTCTCCTGCCCTCTGGGAGGCGCTACAGGAGCCTAAGGGCCAGAACAAATCGACTTAAAAACAGTTTCGTTCCCTGGGCCATAAGAACTGTGAATGGAAACACTTGACTTGATGTGACTCTCACTTTCATCGCACTTTAAAAAAAACAATTTTCAGCATTTTAGGTGTAAAATCATTCATTATTTATTAGGTTTTTTATTGGTTTTTTATTGATATTGGTATTTGTTGTGTTGGTTCCTCTGTTTGTGCAATTGTCTTTGAAAGATCTGCACTGTCGCACTGTTTCAGATGTAGCACTTCTAATTTCGTTGTACTGTTCGTACAATGACAATAAAGGCATATTATTATTATTAAGAAGGGTTCCGACCCGAAATGTCACCTATGCCTTTTCTCCAGGGATGCTGCCTGACCTGTTGAGCCACTCTGGCATTATGTGTAATCATGTATAGGTTTTTCCTTTCACTGGATAGCACCTTTTCACAGTGCCTTGATACGCGTGACAATAACAAACTAAACTCAACTAAAACGAAGAGCATTTACATCTCCCGTCTGCCTGCACCTTAAACGGGTGCTGATCAAATATCACAGGGAGACATGCTTGTATATTTTACCCTTTACCCTTTATCTTCTCAGCTGTCATCAGGCAACTGAATGGTCCTCTCACCAAGTGGAGTGTGGTCCTGACCTCCTGCCCACCTCTTGGAGGCCCTCAAACTATCTTTAGCCAGACTTTATCCTGCATTAAATGTTGTACCCTATATCCTTTACTGAGTGATGTTTCGGGTCACGACCCGAAGATCAGTCTGAAGAAGGGTCTCGACCCAAAACGTCACCCGTTCCTTCTCTCCAGAGGTGCTGCCTGTCCCGCTGAGTTACTCCAGCATTTGGTGCCTATCTTTGGTTTAAGCTAGTTCCTTCATACAAATCCTTTCCTGAGCACTTTGCTCGGAAAAGCGAGAGAGCCTTCCTTTTAAAGAGGAAAATGAAATCACTTCTATTTTTAATTGCTGGGGTAACTGAGCAAGACAGAGTTTATGCGCTCGCGTCAAAGCAACCTGTGACTCAACTGGGAACAGACACCAAATGCTGGAGTAACTCAGCGGGACAGGCAGCATCTCTGGAGAGAAGGAATGGGTGATGTTTCAGGTCGAGACCCTTCTTCAGACTGATGTCAGGGGAGAGGGAGACACATAGATAAGGATATTCAAGGTATGAAAACAGGACAATGGGAATGAAGATCAAGGATCATGTGGAATAGATCATTGTTAGCTGGGAGAAGGTAACAACAACGCAACCGAGATAAAATGTAGTCGGAGACAGTGAGACTGGTCGGTGAACTGGGAAGGAGGGGACTGATGGAGAAGAGAGGGAAAGCAAGGGTTACTTGAAGTTGGAGAAGTCAATGTTCGCTGTCAATGACTCAACGAGGACCATCCTGGCCCTGGGCCAACGTGTTGCGTTCAGTGTGGTGCAGGAGACAGATTCCTGCACGGGACATGTTTATAGTGCCCCCCTCAAGCACCAGAGGATGCAGACACGCCGTCCAGGACGGAAAATCATTCCTCAAATGGAAACATCACGAGCCCAATTCATTCCTGCTTTATTATTGCGCCATGACACGGAGATAGGAACGACGAAGAACTCTCTTGGAAACTGCTTTACAGAATCCAGAGCTATCGAAAAGGCTCAGACAAAGACAGCTCTGGTGCGCTGGGCACACAGAGGTCGAGCATTGGTCCATATAAGGAGAGAGAGGCTTTGCTGTGCAGGGAGGATGGAGATAAAGGTTGAGTGGGCACGGGGGGGGAGGTAGTAATTAGGAAAGGTGGAAACAAAGTGATGATTATAAATCCTATGGGCAAGTGGGGAAAGGATGGAAGACCAGGCTCCCTGTGATCCCAATGGACCACCCAGGGGCGGCACGGTGGCGCAGCGGTAGAGTTGCTGCCTTACAGCGCCAGAGACCTGGCTTCGATCCTGACTGCGGGAGCTGTCTGTACGGAGTTTGTACGTTCTCCCCGTGACCTGTGTGGGTTTTCTCCGGGTGCTCTGGTTTCCTCTCACATTCCAAAGACGTGCGGGTTTGTAGGTTAATTGGCTTCGATAGAAATTGTAAAGCGTTCTCAGTGTGGAGGATGGTGCCAGTGCATGGGGATCGCTGGCTGGCACGGGCCTGCACTGTACCACTAAACTAAACCTAGAGTACAAACCAAGACAAGACTGGACACTAACCCTCCACCACTGCTGCCAAAGGGCTCATCCTTTAATGACGACAATGCAATGTAACTGGTTGGAAAATCTAAACATGGGCGAGGAGAGTGGTCTTTAGGCTACAGAATGACATTGATCAGATGATAAGGTTGGGCAAGGCAATGGCAGATGTGCTTTAATCCTGTTCAGTCAAAGGTGATTCATTTTGGGCTGGTCTTATCAGGGTGGGTCACAAAACATGAATGGCAGAGCGTATTGAGGAACAGAAACCTCAGTGTGCTCCCCATTAGGCAAGATGTACAGATGTTTGACAACGCACACGCCTCCAGATTCAGGGAAATGTTCTTCCCAGCTGTTATCAGGCAACTGAACCGTCCTCTCACCAGCTAGAGAGTGGTCCTGACCTCCCACCTACCACATTGGAGACCTTTGAACTATCTTTAATCAGATTTTATCTTGCACTAAATGTTTTATCCTTTATCTGTATACTGTGGATAGCGTGATTGTTATCATGTAGAGAGCCTTCTCTTTGTCTGGATAGCATGCAAACAAACGTTTTTCACTGTACCTTGGAACAGGTAACCAAACTAAACTAAACCAGACCGCAGATAAACACAAAAAGCTGGAGTAACTCAGCGGGTCAGGCAGCATCTCTGGAGAGAAGGAATGGGTACTGTTTCGGGTCGAGACCCTTCTTCTGACTAAGTCAGGGAAGAGGGAGATACAGAGATAAGGAAATTTAAGGTGTGAAATAGAGACAAAGGGGATGGAGATCAAGGAAAATGTAAAATAGTTGGCTAGGAGAAGGTAACAACAAAGCAAACAGGGATAAAACATAAACGAGGACAGTCAGATTAGTTGGAGAACTGGGAAGGGGATGGTGAGGGATGGAGAGAGAGGGAAAGCAAGGGCTACTTGAAGTTAGAGAAGTCAATATTTACACCGCTGGGGTGTAAGCTGCCCAAGCAAAATATGAGGTGTTGTTCCTCCAATTTGCGCTGGGCCTCACTCTGACAATGGAGGGGGCCCAGGACAGAAAGGTCAGTGTGGGAATGGGAGGGGGAGTTACAGCATTTAGCAACCGGGAGATCAGGTAGGTTTAGGCGGACTGAGCGTAGGTGTTCAGCGAAACGATTGCCGAGCCTACGCATGGTCCTGCCGATATGTACACCTGGAACAGCGGATACAGTAGATGAGGTTGGAGGAGGTGCAAGTGAACTTCTGCCTCTGCTGAAAAAAACAAAACAAACGAGAGGAGAAGAACACGGAAGTCTTTGTACCACATTTACCATTTTGTTTGGGCCACGGCTGGAGTATTGTGTAGAGTTCTGGTCACACACTGTGGGAAGGAAATGGTGGCATTGAAGAAGGTACAAAGGAGATTCACCGGGACATTGGCTGGGATGGAATGCTTCTGTTATGAGGAGGGACAGGCCAGGCTGGGTTAGATTTCCTTGGATCAGACTGGGAGGGCACCTGACAGTGTACCATATTATGTGAGACATAGGTGGGGCAGATACTGATAATTGGAGAATGCAACTTGTACTGATAATAAAACTTAACTAAATATTCTCAACAATGGGCTGCTGGCTCTTCCAAACAATCATTCAAAAGCAAAACACGTGCCTATTCCGATAGATTTTGCCAATGAAATATGCTTTAAATCTAATTTAAGTAAAATTAGAAGTCTATTGAGCAATGTTCCAGAAAATGATATTTTGCAGAGATCATTGTGAACATCAGTTTAAGTTAGAAAAGCAGATGTAATTGCTGTCGGAGCGATGGGCATGTTGCGGTTCCTCTCGTACATCCTGTCACATGGTGATTTGTACCAACGTGTTGCGCCATTTCACAGCAAACCCCACATCCTGTCAGACAGCAAACGGGTGTTCCAGGGCCTCATGAAGCCAGAGGCTCCATCACAGGAGGTGGCGCACAGCTCAGAAACAGCTCGCTGCATCCTCCGACCAAACCCCCCCCCCCCCCCCCCCAGTCTCGCATATCCAGCACCGTCAGGCAACCAAACAGGTCATCTGTTGTTGCCGGCACCTCTCCCTCTCTCTCCAGGACCTGGCTCTTGCAGCATTGTGACGGTCCTCCTGTCCTCAGACAGAGACACGGCGGTGGGGAGGTTGGTCAAAAACCACCGGCACTTGGTCATGAAACCAACCCGTCTTCCATTACAGTTCAACTAGGGGTTCTGCCCTTGAGATGTCAGGTGGATGTGAAGGATTGCAGATCACTGCCTCATAAACAAAGGGAGTAATCTCCATTGCCATAGAAACATAGAAAAATAGGTGCAGGAGAAGGCCATTCAGCCCTTCGAGCCAGCACCGCCGCCATTCAATATGATCATGGCTGATCATCTACAATCAGTACCCCGTTCCTGCTTTTTCCCCATATCTCTTGACTCCTTTACCCCTAAGAGATAAATCTAACTCTCTCTTGAAAACATCCAGTGAATTGGCCTCCACTGCCTTCTGTGGCAGCGAATTCCACAGATTCACAACTCTCTCGGTAAAAATGTTTTTCCTCATCTCAGTCCTAAATGGCCTACCCCTTATCATTACACTATGAAATCTGATTACATTATGAAATCTGGTCCTGGACTCCCCCAACATTGGGAACATTTTTCTTGCCTCTCGCCTGTCCAATCATATATATCATATCATATCATATATCATATATATACAGCCGGAAACAGGCCTTTTCGGCCCTCCAAGTCCGTGCCGCCCAGCGATCCCCGTACATTAACACTATCCTACACTCTAGGGACAATTTTTTACATTTTACCCAGCCAATTAACCTACATACCTGTACGTCTTTGGAGTAAATCCTTTAAGAATTTTACATGTTTCTATAAGATCTCCCCTCATTCGTCTGAGTTCCAGTGAATACAAGCCCAGTCGGTAAATGTTTGATTTATGGAAACAGAAAAGTGCAGATGCTAGTTTACACCAAAGATAGACACAAACTGCTGGAGTAACTCAGTGGGTCAGGCAGCATCTCTGGAGAAAGAGGATTGGTGATGTTTCGGGGGGGTCTTCTTTTGTCTTTATGTTTGATTTACACACGTTTTCAAGCGGGTAACCCCAGCAAAAGACGCAAGGTGCCTGCATACAACCCACGAACATGATGTCAAGTTAAACTAATCTTCCCTGCCTGCACTTGGTCCATATACCCTCCATTCCCTGCGTGTCCAGGTGCCTGTCTAAAAGCCTCTTAAATGCCACTGTGGTGTCGGCCACAAATGAGTTTACCACAAATGGCTGCTTGATTGCCAGTGTGGACTCAGTGGACCGAAGGGCCTGTTTCCATGCTGTACAGCTCCTGAATCCATAGAATGTCAACCTGGATATTGTGGTGCAAATGTAACCTGCCACTTGTCAGGCCGTGTCTGAATGTTACATGGGTCTAGCTGCGTACAAACATGATCTGTTTCACTTAATGAGAAGTTGCAAATAGAGTTATAGAGTCATAGAGTGATCCAGCATGGAAATAGGCCCTTCGGCCCAACTTGCCCACACCGGGACAAGGCAGTTGAGGCAGGGACTATCCCAACGTTTAAGAAACCGTTAGACAGGTACATGGATAGGACAGGTTTGGAGGGATATGGACCAATCGTGGGCAGGTGGGACTAGTGTAGCTGGGACATGTTGGTCAGTGTGGGCAAGTTGGGCCGAAGAGCCTGTTTCCACGTTGTATCATTCTATGGCTCTACAACCTTGTCCAGAATTCCTTTCATGCACATTAGTTGGACTTGAGTCCTTTTTAGGATTCAAATGTTCTGGTCAAAAGCAATGGTTTTGCTTCCCCGTCTCCATGCTCACAAAACCCCTCCCCCTCGCCTCCTCATTAATTAAACGAGCTTCACAAAATTATAAGGAAGATGTCTTGCCAAGTGGTGACTTCAGTTTTAAAACATTTTTCCAAGCCTTGGTCGCCAACTTGCCAGAATTCTGAGCAATCACTGCTCGGCGGTTGATTCAGAATTGGCCTTGGGGGATGTTACCAGTTAAAGTACGGGGCCAGATGACAATCATGTTAACAACATGCATGTGGATGCTCAGCTTTACAACCTGCTCGGTGTAACATATGATGAGCCTTTGTCAGCACTGGGCCCGTACTCGCTGGAGTTCAGGAGAATGAGGGGGGGACCTCATTGAAACTTACCGGATAGTGAAAGGCTTGGATAGAGTGGATGTGGAGAGGATATTTCTACAAGTGGGGGAGTCTAGGACCAGAGGTCATAGTCTCAGAATTAAAGGACATTCCTTTAGGAAAGAGATGAGGAGGAATTTCTTTAGTCAAAGGGCGGTGAATCTGTGGAATTCTTTGCCACAGAAGGCTGTGGAGGCCAAGTCAACGGATATTTTTAAGGCGGAGGTAGATAGATTCTTGATTAGTACGGGTGTCAGGGGTTATGGGGAGAAGGCACGTTAGAGGCAGGAAACATGTTCCCAATGTTGGGGGAGTCCAGAACAAGGGGCCACAGTTTAAGAATAAGGGGTAGGCCATTTAGAACTGAGATGAGGAAAAACTTTTTCAGTCAGAGAGTTGTGAATCTGTGGAATTCTCTGCCTCGGAAGGCAGTGGAGGCCAATTCTCCGAATGCATTCAAGAGAGAGCTAGATAGAGCTCTTAAGGATAGCGGAGTCAGGGGGTATGGGGAGAAGGCAGGAACGGGGTACTGATTGAGAATGATCAGCCATGATCACATTGAATGACGGTGCTGGCTCGAAGGGCCGAATGGCCTCCTCCTGCACCTATTGTTTATTGTCTATTGTCTAAGGCAGGACAATGGGGTTCGGAGAGAGAGAGATAGATCAGCCATGATTGATTGGCGGGGTAGACTTGATGGGCCGAATGGCCTAATTCTGCTCCTCTAACCTATGACCTTATGATGTAGGTATGGATCCAGGGAAGGAGGACAAAGGTCGATGCTTCTCCTAGAATCCTGGTCAACATCCAGCCCTCCCCTTTGACACTGGGAGATGGAGCTTGTCCACTATCCCCAATCACTGAAGTTAATGGAGCCGAGTGTCAGAAGAGATGTGTAACACTAGCACACGTTCACCACTAATCACCATCAGCCCATCACTTGAAATAAGAATGACCCTGTTAGATAATGAAAAGTGAAAAAAAAACCTTCAGATAGATGAGCATTCACTGTTTGAGAGCAGACAATAGATTGGCTTGGAAACACAAAGTGCTGGAGGTACTCAGCGAGTCAGGCAGCATCTGGGGAGGGAGTGAACTGGTGACATTTTGGATCAAACTGAAGAAGAGTCCCAACCCAAAAGAAGGGCCCCGACCCGAAACATCACCTCTCCCCAGATGCTGCCTGACCCGCTGAATTCCTCCATGACCTTGCGCTTTGCTCGAGATTTCAGCACCTGCAGTTCCTTGCATCTCCGAATGGATTGGCAATTCTTCATTTATCAATCCTTCTGGTGACACGTTAACAGTTTATATGATGCAGGAGGGCCATGATTTGCTACCCGCCCTGGGGCTGTGGTCTGACTGCGCTAAATTTCATTTGCTCGTGAGAAAAAATGTTGTCCTAGAACTGGGACTAAAATATAGTTACATTTCTGGCCGGCACAATGCCACGGTGGGGTTGGGGGGCCGAGTTGCTGCCTCACAGCACCAGAGAGCCAGATTCCATCCTGACAACAGATGCTGTCCGTACAGAGTTTGCACGTTCTCCCTGCAACCGCGTGGGTTTTCTCCGGGTGCTCCGGTTTCCTCCCACACTCCAAAGACATGCAAGTTTGTAGGTGAATTGGGTTCTGTAAATTGCCTCTAGCGTGTGGGACGCGAAACTGGGATAACGTCGAACTCGTGTCCGGGCGGACACAAAATGCTGGAGTAACTCAGCGGGACAGGCAGCATCTCTGGAGAGAAGGAATGGGTGACGTTCCGGGTCGAGACCCTTCTTCACACCAGCATCTGCAGTTCCTTCCTCCAACTCGTGTCTGGGTGATCGTTGGTCGGTCTATGTCGGCCCGTGTGGGCCGAAGGGCCTGTTTCCATGGTGTATCTCGAAACTAAACTCAATTTCTGGAATTCTCCTACAAAATCAGGGACAGTAGGCCACTCAGAATCTGTGGGACTTTGCAACGCATACAACGGCAGCCATCGGTTCCAAAACACCGTCGGAAACAGTAACCACTAAGTCAATAGCACCAAGGGACATCCTGTGGCACATCCAAAGGAGCCACACAAATGCAAGTTTCACTGTTCCTAAACAGAGAACAGCTGGAGACTTGGTACGATGCACATGTTTCCAAGCACTTTGCTCCAATTGGCACTGCTTTGCCTTGTGATAAATCACTGGCCGAACATGCCTTTTATGGTTCTTCTGTCTTCCTGACTCAATTGAAGGAACCCACGTCTGTTCCGCAGCTCAACATTCATCAGCCTGGCTGGGCTTGTCTGAAACGTCGCCCGTCCCGAACAGCTGGAAGAGAGAGTCCTCTCTCAGACTGCACCTTCATCCCAGCGTCGGCAGCTGCAGTACATCCCACATGCCTAATCTTCGTGAGTCTACAGGAAGACTGCAGCTCATGACAGTTTCACACGGCGAAGAGGCCCACCTGTGAATAAAGTCCCTGTCGGAGTTTCCCCCCTATCGCAACCTTCCCCTCAGCCAGCAGTGACCCATTGTACCTTTCCTTGATCAGCGTCCGCCTTGACCCGTCATAAGGCCACAAGGAATAGGAGTAGAATTAGGCCATTCGGCCCATCAAGTCTACTCCGCCATTCAATCATGGCTGCTCTGTTTCTCCCTCCTAACCCCATTCTCCAGCCTTCTCCCCATAACCTCTGATACCCACACTAATCAAGAATCTATCTACCTCTGCCCTCAAAATATCCACTGGCGGCCTCCACAGCCTTCTGTGGCAAAGAATTCCACAGATTCACCACCCTCTGACTAAAGAATTTTTCTCCTCGTATCCTTCCTTAAAGAACGTCCTTTAATTCAGAGTACCCTTCCATATCTCTAGTTTCCCTCTCCCCTGACTCTCGGTCTGAAGAAGGGGTCTCGACCCGAAACGTCACCCGTTCCTTCTCTCCGGAGATGCTGCCTGTCCCGCTGAGCTGCTCCAGCATTTTTGCGCCTATCCTCGGTGTAAGCCAGCACCTGCAGTTCCTTCCTGCACACTCACTCCGATCACGGTTGTCTCACTCCCGAGCAGTGCCCAGAAATCACGGGCCGATGTCCCCGACTCCCCAGCCAAGCAACCTCTCAAGTTGTGTGTATCTGCACCATTTTAAAAAAACCTTTGGCTTGTTAATTTTGTGTGTGTAGGATGTGGGTTGAAGGGCGGTGGCGGGAAAACTCATTACCGTTTGCCCAGAAATAGCCGTGAGGCGCTATCCTTGCACCTTACTGAAGATAACTGAAAGGTTTGCGAGGCTATTTCAGAGGGCGCTATGAGTCAGCCGAGTTGCGGTTACATAAAGCCGGGTCCCACTGCATGAGCCTGGATAGAGTGGATGTGGAGAGGATGCTTCCACCAGTGGGAGAGTCTAGGACCAGAGGGCACAGCCTCAGAATAAAAGGACGCACCTTTAGAAAGGAGACGAGGAGGAATTTATTTTAGTCAGAGGGTGTAAGAAAGTAACTGCAGATGCTGGTACAAATCGAAGGTATTTATTCACAAAATGCTGGAGCAACTCAGCAGGTCAGGCAGCATCTCAGGAGAGAAGGGATGGGTCGAGACCCTTCTTCAGACTCTTTTCGGGTTGAGACCCTTCGCAGACGGCTGTAGGGGCCAAGTCACTAGATTGATAGGTTCTCAATTAGTACGGGTGTCAGGGGTTATGGGGAGAAGGCAGGAGAATGGGGTTGAGAGGGAGAGAGAGATCAGCCATGATTGAACGGCGGATAAGACTGGCCTAATTCTGCTCCTTTGGCTTACGAACCTACGAACCATGCGGACTTTAATGACAATTTGCAAATGATTCAGAAAGATGTTACCATGACTGACGCTGGAGTAACTCAGAGAGAAGGAATGGGTGACGTTTCGGGTCGAGACCCTTCTTCAGACTTACCATGACTGATGAGGTCTATTTTCTTGCCGTATTGTTATTTAATTGCTTGCATTTATTTACTCATTTGAATGTATCTTCCACTGGTGTCCTGAGTGATATTGGAGCTCATGTCATTGTACTTTGACCATTAGTCCAGGCTTCAGGGAGTTTATCCAGTAACTTTGCAATCCAATGGAGAGGCTCACGGCTTTTCAATGATTTGCAAAGATGGATTCGCTGTTTGGGGAGTATATTCCTTTAGTTTAGTTTACTTTAGAGATACAGCGCGGAAACATTCACTTCAGACCACCTAGTCCGCGCCGACCAGCGATCCCCGCACACTGACATTATCCTATTCACACTGGGGACAATTTACAATTTTACCAAAACTCAATTAACCTACAAACCCGCATGTCTTTGGAGTGTGGGGTGAAACCAGAGCAACCGGAGAAAACACGCACGGTCACGGGGAGAACGTACAAACTTCGTACAGACAGCACCCGTAGTCAGGATCGAACCTGGGTCTCTGGCGCTGTCAGGCTGCAAATCCACTGCTGTGCCACCTTACACCTATATACCAGTTTCCAGTCCACTTTCTGGGTCTAGCTACTGGGGTTATTGAAGCCCTGCTGTAGGATAGAGAGGGACAAGTGGCCGGTCACCTCTGGGGGAGCCCAGACACCAGGCCGGTGATGCTTGTGGTGCGCTTGCCCCTACTGGGCAGAAGCTCAGTCTGGCCACTGTGGTCCTGTTCATCAGCTCATAAGGTCTAGGAGCAGAATTAGGCCATTCGGCCCATCAAGTCTACTCCGCCATTCGATCATGGCTGATCTATCTCTCCCTCTCAACCCCATCCTCCTGCCTTCTCTCAGTAAACCCCTGTCACCCGTGCTGATCACGTATTGGCTCATGTTGAGTGGGGAAGGGATTAGACAAGTCGCCCAATACACACTCTGCTCAGGAGCAGCTTTTCTATCCATGTAAAATCTTCCAGAGAATGGATCAAACTTCTCAACCAACCTGTCTCACCAATGATTCCCTCTCAGAGGACAAAACCCTGCACTGAGAAACGTTCAATGATGTGCGTGACTGTTCTCTGTGCTACAACAGGGACTTAGCTTCATTAGCTCCAGTAGGTATACGGATGTAAGGGGCGGCACGGTGGCGCAGCGGTAGAGTTGCTGCCTTACAACGCCAGAGACCCAGGTTCGATCCTGACTACCAATGCTGTCTGTACAGAGTTTGTACGTTCTCCCTGTGACCCCGCGGGTTTTCTCCGGGTGTTCCGGTTTCTCCCCACACTCCAAAGACAAGCAGGTTTGTAGGTTAATAGACTTCTCTAAATTGGCCTGAGTGGGTAGGACAGGGCCAGTGTGGCCCATTGCGAACCTGATGGGCCGATGCGCCTGTTTCCACGCTGTATCTCTGAACTAAAACTAAACAGTGACTTCCCTTCAATAACTCCAGTCGGTATATCCAGAAAATGAACTGGAACTCGCTGGCTCTGGAGAGGGTCCAGAGGAGGTTTACAAGAATGACCCCAGGAATGAGTGGGTTAACATATGATGAGCGTTTGACAGCACTGGGCCTGTACTCGCTGGAGTTTAGAAGGTTGAGGGGGGACCTCATTGAAACTTACAGAATAATGAAAGGCAAAGATAGAGTGGATTTGGAGAGGATGTTTCCACTGGTGGGAGAGTCTAGTACCAGAGGTCTCAGCCTCAAGATTAAAGGGCGCTCTTTTAGAAAGGAGGTGAGGAAGAACTTCTTCAGTCAGAGGGTAGTTAATCTGTGGAACTGAGGGCTGTGGAGGCCAAGTCAGTGGATATTTCTAAGGCAGAGATGGACAAATTCCTGATTAGAACAGGTGTCAAGGGTGGGAGGGAGAATAGCAGGATTAGAAGGCTGAGATCAGCCGTGATTGAATGGCGGAGTTGACTCGATGGGCCGAATGGCCTAATTCTACTCCTGAAACTCGTGAACTTGTGAATTGGTATAGGGGGACAAATATTTCTTTCCAATCGCTGAAAGGGCTTTTATATCTGCGTCGTCCTGAAGCACTAATTCCACGGCTCACCTCCCCACACTCAGCTCTGATGTGGAGCAGTAACCCTAGGTGGCTGCATCAGCCGAGCCACAGGGAATTTACCCCAGATCTTCACCCCTGGCCTTCACCCCTACTGAGCTTTTATCTAATGGAGGAGAAATCCCTCCTTCACAATACATGTTTCACCATCTCTGAACCCCCACTGAGCCTTGTCTACACAAGGGGAAATCCCTCATTTATAAATCTTGTTTCACTATCTCAGAGTCAAATGAGATACTTTGGAATTGAAGTCATCAGATTATTATTATTATACATTGAAAAGCCCGGAGACCACACAGACACCTTGTGCAGGGAGGAGCTGTAGATGTGCTGGTTTACACCGGAGATAGACACAAACAGCTGGAGTAATTCAGTGGGTAGGGTTGCCAACTGACCCGTATTAGCCGAGACATCCCACGTATTTTGGGCTAAATTGGTTTGTCCCGTACGGGACCGCCCTTGTCCCGTATTAGGCCCGCGGGCCGCTGTAGGCCGGGACAGTGTAGGCTGACAGAGCGTGTTCGGGGAGCGGGGCCGAGTGTGTTCGCCTGACGAAGGTTGCGTGGCAACCCGTCTCCCGGCCCGGGCGGCCGCCATTGGTGGAGCGGGAGCACGTGGCCGCTGGCTGGGTGAGGTCACGGTGGACGCGGGGCGGTGACGTCACCTTGTCCCGTATTTGGGAGTGAGATAGTTGGCAACCCCTATCAGCGGCTCAGGCAGCGTCTCTCATCTCTCATGCTGCCTGACCCGCTCAAGCTCCCCCAGCATTTTGTGTCTATCTCGGAAAATCTATCCCTGTTTTAGATACGAGTAGCAAACAAGCCCTCAGCCATCTTGGGTAGAACATTGCCAGGATTCATTATCCACTAGGTGTGACCCATTCATTGTGAAACGACCAGAGATTGCACTGATGGAAACAAAACCACCACTACAAACAACAAAACATAAGCATTTTGGGAAGGAACTGCAGATGCTGGTTTACACCAAAGATAGACATAAAAAGCTGGAGTAACTCAGCGGGACAGGCAGCATGCGAAGATGGGTCTTCCCTTGATTGGGGACGATCAGCTATGATCACAATAAATGGCGGTGCTGGTTCGAAGGGCCGAATGGCCTCCTCCTGCACCTAATTTCTATGTTTGTTTCTATGTAACATCACCCATTCCTTTTCTCCAGAGATGCTGTCTGACCCGCTGAGTTACTCCAGCGTTTTATGTCTATCTTTGGTCTGCAACACTTACAGATAACGCTACTATCTCTGCCACTTGTGAACATTGTTCGTGGAGCCGCTGTCATTACTTTCCACAACCTGGAGAGGCTCAGTGACGTGTCTCTGAATTTCTTTTCCTAAGTAAACAAGTCTCACTCCCCTGGTGCTTGAGATTCCTCGTGCATGGAGTCACCACCGCTACTCTCCTCTCCAGTCCAGAAATAATTTCATACGTTCATAAGTCGTAGGAGAAGTAGTAGGCCACTCGACCCATCGAGTCAACTCCGCCATTCAATCATGGCTGATCTGTCTTTCCCACTCAAACCCATTCTCCTGCCTTCTCCCCGTAACCCTTGACACCCCTACCAGTCAAGTATCTGTCAATCTCCACCTTAAGAGTACGCAATGAGTTTGAGTTTAATCTATTGTCACGTGTACGCAGTGAAAATCGCTTGTTGCGTGCTGCCCAGTCAGCGAAAAGACCATGCATGATTACAATCGAGCCATCCACTGTGTATAGATACATGATAAAGGGAATAACGTTGGCCTCCACAGCCACCTGTGGCAATGAGTTCCACTAACTCACCACCCTCTGTCTATAGAAATTTTAGACGTACAACGAGATCTGGGTGTCCTAGTGCATCAGTCACTGAAAGGAAGCATGCAGGTACAGCAGGCAGTGAAGAAAGCCAATGCAATGTTGGCCTTCATAACAAGAGGAGTTGAGTATAGGAGCAAAGAGGTCCTTCTGCAGTTGTATAGGGCCCTAGTGAGACCGCACCTGGAGTACTGTGTGCAGTTTTGGCCTCCAAATTTGAGGAAGGATATTCTTGCTATTGAGGGCGTGCAGCGTAGGTTTACTAGGTTAATTCCCGGAATGGTGGGACTGTCGTATGTTGAAAGACTGGATCGACTAGGCTTGTATACACTGGAATTTAAAAGGATGAGTGGAGATCTTATCGGAACGTATAAGTTTATTAAGGGGTTGGACACGTTAGAGGCAGGAAACATGTTCCCAATGTTGGGGGAGTCCAGAACAAGGGGCCACAGTTTAAGAATAAGGAGTAGGCCATTTAGAACTGAGATGAGGAAAAACTTTTTCAGTCAGAGAGTTGTAAATCTGTGGAATTCTCTGCCTCAGAAGGCAGTGGGGGCCAATTCTCTGAATGCATTCAAGAGAAAACTAGATAGAGCTCTTAAGGATAGTGGAGTCAGGAGAAGGCAGGAAAGGGGTACTGATTGAGAATGATCAGCCATGATCACATTGAATGGCGGTGTTGGCTCCAAGGGCCGAATGGCCTCCTCCTGCACCTATTGTCTATTGTCTATTCCTCCTCACCTCCTTTCTAAAGGTATGTCCTTTTATTCTGAGGCTATGGCCTCTGGTCCGAGACTCTCCCACTAGTGGAAACATCGTCTCCACATCCACTCTATCCAGGCCTTTCACTAGTCACTAAGTTTCCCTGGAAGGGAGCACCCAGAATCCCTGTAGTTTAGTCTAGTGATACAGCCTCGAAACACACCCTTCGGCCCACAGGTCATGCCGACTACCGATCAATAGACAATAGACAATAGGTGCAGGAGTAGGCCATTCAGCCCTTCGAGCCAGCACCGCCATTCAATGCGATCATGGCTGATCACTCTCAATCAGTACCCCGTTCCTGCCTTCTCCCCATACCCCCTCACTCCGCTATCCTTAAGAGCTCTATCCAGCTCTCTCTTGAAAGCATCCAACGAACTGGCCTCCACTGCCTTCTGAGGCAGCGAATTCCACACCTTCACCACTCTCTGACTGAAAACGTTCTTCCTCATCTCCGTTCTAAATGGCCTGGCAAACAGCTAACAATGGCCTGCTTCTTTTACCATCGTTTCTTTTTTTGCATTTCATTCATTCATTTGTTCGATATCTCTCTACATCACCGTCTATATCTCTCATTTCCCGTTCCCCTGACTCTCAGTCTGAAGAAGGGTCTCGGCCCGAAACGTCGCCCATTCCTTCCCTCCAGAGATGCTGCCAGGCCCGCTGAGTTACTCCAGCATTTTGCGTCGATCTCCCGTACACACACGTTCTACGTTATCCCACTTCCTCATTCTTTATCTGTCCTTTAGCACATCTCTTCTCATTGACCACCTCGTCCTGTTTGCCCCAATCCCTGCCCGAGCACTGTACTAGAAACATAGAAACATAGAAAATAGGTGCAGCAGTAGGCCATTCGAGCCTGCACCGCCATTCAATATGATCATGGCTGATCATCCAACTCAGTATCCCGTACCTGCCTTCTCTCCATACCCCCTGATCCCTTTAGCCACAAGGGCCACATCTAACTCCCTCTTAAATATAGCCAATGAACTGGCCTCAACTACCTTCTGTGGCAGAGAATTCCACAGATTCACCACTCTCTGTGTGAAAAAAAACGTTCTCATCTCGGTCCTAAAGGACTTCCCCCTTATCCTTAAACTGTGACCCCTTGTTCTGGACTTCCCCAACATCGGGAACAATCTTCCTGCATCTAGCCTGTCCAACCCCTTAAGAATTTTGTAAGTGTCTATGAGATCCCCCCTCAATCTTCTAAATTCCAGCGAGTACAAGCCGAGTCTATCCAGTCTTTCTTCATATGAAAGTCCTGCCATCCCAGGAATCAATCTGGTGAACCTTCTCTGTACTCCCTCTATGGCAAGAACGTCTTTCCTCAGATTAGGACCAGGGTAGTGCTTCAGTTTGTACATAATGCACGATGGCCTTGCTCTGGGAGTGCCACATGCAATGGTGTTGAGTGAGGGAACACCACTCAGCATCTAAACAATGCTTCACCCTGCCTGGGACCGTTTGACAGCTTTCTTGATTAAACGGCACGGCATGGAAACAGGCACTTCGGCCCACCGAGTCCATCCTGACCATCCATCGGTACACGAGGAGCAATTTACAGAGTCCAATTGACCTGAAGAAGAGTCCCGACCCAAAACGTCACCCATCCATTTTCTCCAGAGATGCTGCCTGACCCGCTGAGTCCACTCCAACTCTTTGTATACATATCTTTGGTATGAGCCAGCATTAATTTTTTTTTGTTTTTGTTTCTACTTAACCTACAAACCCGCCATTTTGGGGCTGAGGGAGGAAACCGGAGCACCCGGAGGAAAACCGACGCTGTCACAGGTAGAACGTGCAAACTCCGCACGGACAACACCGGAGGTCAGGATGGAACCCGGCTCTCCGGCGCTGTGAGGCAGCAGCTCCACCAGATCAGCCACTTTGCCGCCCATAATAATGGGGTCATTTGATCGGACATTGGTCTTTACAAAATTTCTTCCCCGGCTATTTTAACACTGGTAACAGCCCAGACATTCCAGAGAGCTAATTTCATTTTCTAACCCACAGAAATATCTTGTTATTTAAAATGGCAGTATTAATAGTTATAGAGCCTGTGACTATAACTATTAATAGTTATTAGGGGGGGCTCAAAGGAAGGCCGCTGAGAATGAAGGGGGAAGGGGAGGGGGGGGGGCTGCCCAGAATGATGGGGGACTAGGAGGGGTAGAGGTGCTGACAATGAAGGGAGACCCGGAGTGTGGGTGGGGGGTTAAGACAGGGGACCGGGCCAGGGTGGGATGGGGGGCTGGTGCCTCATGCGGCCCATCCTGCCTGTGCTACATCCCCAGGCTGTCTCAATCCCTCTACCCTTCTTCATTCTCTTCATGTATTCATCCAATTCCTCTCCGAATCGCCTCGGAGGAGAATAACCCCAGGACCTCCCCAGCCACGATCTGTTGTCCTTCGTCCCCCCGATAAATCATGACCGTAAGACATAGGAGCAGAATCAGGCCATTCGGCCCATCTTGTCTCCTCCTTCATGGCCATTCAATCATGGCTGGTCGATCTTTCCCACTCAACTCCATTCTCCTGCCTTCTCCACGTGACCTTTGCCTCCCTGACTAATCATAAACCTATCAACCTCCCAAAAATCCTTTGCTTTAAAAATCCCCAATGACTTGTCCTCCACCACCGTCTGTGGCAATGAATTCCATGGATTTAACACCCTCTGGCTGAAGAAATTCCTCCACATCTCCTTTCCAAAGGCACTTCTGATCAGGTCAGTCTCATCGCAGTGTTTAGTGCTGATACTGCACTAGTCACTGCAATGAGCACAAGATTCATGTGGAAGAGAATCCGGGCTAGGACGGTCAACACAGGTTCAATGGGCCGAATGGCAGCTCTCTCTGTTTAGTTTAGTTTAATTTAGAGATACCGCGTGGAAACAGGCCCTTCCGCCCACTGAGTCTGTGCTGACCAACAATCCCCAGCGCTATTTTACATACTAGGGACAATTTTCCGAAGCCAATTCACCTATAAATCTGTACATCGTTGGAGTGTGGGAGGAAGCCTGAGCACCCAGAGAAAACCCACGCGGTCACAGGAGGAACGTACAATAAAAAGTCCGTATAGTCAGAATCGAACCCGGGTCTCTGGCGCTGTGAGGCAGCAACTCTACCGCTGTGTTGTATCATTCTGTAGTTCTCCGAATGCTTTGGCCTACGCTGTGATTAGGATTATATAAAACTCTCTTGGCTCGTTTACTTTTAATGATTTATTTGTCAGCTGCAACTTTATAAAGAAAGAAAATCAGCCTCTTTCAAAGGACCAGCGAGGAGCAAGTTGAGTAAATCTTTCCAAGACATTAAACATGGTTTGGGAGAAGTACAGAAACACTTTGTGAGATATAATTAGAGGTTTGGCTCAGCACTGTATAATGCCCGAATAAATAATTATATTAGAATATCTGTAAGGATTCGCAGTGTATGAGGGAGAACGGTTGTTGTTGAGTCCACTGGGTCAGGGCATGCTGGAAGAGCAAGTTAATCAAAATGTGGAAGTGGGGAACTGCAGATGCTGGTTCAAAGTGAAGATAAACACAAAAAGCTGGAGTAACTCAGCGGGTCAGGCAGCGTCTCTGGAGAAAAGGAATAGGTCTCGAAGAAGGGTCTTGACCCGAAATGACGCCTCTTCCTTTTCTCCAGAGATGCTGCCTGACCGGCAGAGTTACTCCAGCTTTTTGTGTCTAAAGTTGATCAAAATGTCGCACGTCAATAAAGCCAACAACTTGCTTTTAAATGGTACACTACCTCCAGCATAGCAAAGGGACAAGAACACTAGTTAAACATAAAAGGATCATTAGAATTATAAACATGATCAGATGCTGATTCACGGATGTTATTTTAAGAATGCAGACACATGGGACTGCAGGGTCTGGTTTACAACGGGTTTCCGCTGACTGGTTTAGCACGCAGCAGAAGCTTTTCACTGTACCTCGGTACACGTGACAATAAACTAAACTCAACTAAACTGTGGAATTCTCTGCCGCAGAAGGTAGTTGAGGCCAGTTCATTATTTAAGAGGGAGTTAGATGTGGCCCTTTTTGCTAAAGGGATCAGGGGGTATGGAGAGAAGGCAGGTACAGGTTACTGAGCTGGATGATCAGCCATGATCATATTGAATGGCGGTGCAGGCTCAAAGGGCCAAATGGCCTACTCCTGCACCTATTTTCTATGCTTCTATGTTTCTAAACAAAGAGCTGGAGTAACACAGCAGGTCAGGCAGCATCCGCGGAGGATGTGCCTTGGAGGCGTGACCCTTCTTTAGACTGATATTCATCAACTCCCCCCCCCCTCCACCATCACCTCACCTGTATCCACCTCTTCCGCCCCACCTCTCTTTCTCCTTTCTCCCCCCCTCCACCCACTCGCGCCCCCACTTAACCGCACCGCACCACACCGCAATCAGTCTGAAGAAGACTCCCAACCTAGAACGTTATCTATCAACGTTCTCCAGAGGTGCCGCCTGACCCACTGAGTTACTCCAGCACTTTGTGTCTTTTTTTCCCTGTTCCCAACCACTTCACAATAAAGGCCGACATACCGTGCATCTCCGTAAAGATTTGCTGTGCTTGTCTGCTGACTTTCTGTGATCTATGCACAGGGACACCAAGATCCCTTTGAACTTCACTCATTAGCAGCGTCTCTACTGTTTGATCCGTCTTACCGAAACTCATGACTGCACGCTGCTTAAGCTCAGCAGTCAAGGGGCGGAATTAGGCCATTCGGCCCATCGAGTCTACTCCACCATTCAACCATGGCTGGTCTATCCCTCCCTCTCACACCCATTCTCCTAGAGAGTCACGTCAAGTCAAGTCAAGTCTATTTGTCACATACACATACACGATGTGCAGTGAAATGAAAGTGGCAATGCCTGCGGATTGTGCAAAAAAAAAAGAATTACGGTTACAGCATATAAATTAAAGTTAATACAGAGAAGACAAAATTTAGTCCCTGGAGTTATAATAGTTAACAGTCCTGATGGCCTGTGGGAAGAAACTCTGTCTCATCCTCTCCGTTTTCACAGCGTGACAGCGGAGGCGTTTGCCTGATCGTAGCATCTGGAACAGTCCGTTACTGGGGTGGCAGGGTCCCTCATGATCTTGCTTGCTCTGGATCTGCACCTCCTGATGTATAGGTCCTGCAGGGGGGCGAGTGTAGTTCCCATGGTGCGTTCTGCCGAACGCACTACTCTCTGCAGGGCCTTCCTGTCCTGGGCAGAGCTGTTCCCAAACCAGACTGTGATGTTGCCGGACAGGATGCTCTCTACAGCCCCAGAGTAGAAGCAATGAAGGATCCTCTGAGACACTCTGAATTTCCTCAGCTGTCCAAGGAGGTAAAGGCGCTGCTTTGCCTTACCCGCCTGCTTTCTCCCCATAACCCCTGACACCCGTACTGATCCGGAGTCTGTCAATGTTCTACTTGCCAGCTACCTATGTCCTGCTCCAGGCACAATGTCCTCATTGCATCTTACGTTATTTTAACGTTACTTTACAAAGCTTTTTAAAGGAGGAGGAGAGGGAGGTGGCGAGGTTTAGGGAGGGAATTTCAGAGAGTACAGTTTGAAGGCACAGTCAGTCACCAATCAGCCTGAACACAATCCTGAACGTTATTTAGACACAAAAAGCTGGAGAAACTCAGCGGGACAGGCAGCATCTCTGGAGAGAAGGAATGGGTGACGTTTCGGGTGGGGACCCTTCTTCAGACTCCACCCGAAACATCACCCATTCCTTCTCTCCAGAGATGCTGCCTGTCCCGCTGAGTTACTCCAGCATTTTGTGTCTGTCTTCGGTTTAAACCAGCATCTGCAGTTCCTTCCTGCGCCTGATAGTTATTTACTGGTTGCTGTCTAGAAGTGTGGACTTTGGATGAACATTGATCAGAGTTCTGGCCAGAGGGGACCCTTGCGATTTATCACCCGCTGACGTCCAATTATGGGAACTTCCAGATGAGGAGTGGCTATTGGAACCAATCACCAGAAGCTGGCGGGAGGCTCAGGGAACCAAGTCCCTGAGAAGATGCCAAACAAGGGGAGGGGAGCACTGGATTCCCAGCTGTGAAACCATGGCTCGGGCTGGGCCCAGCGTACTCAGTGTCCTCTCCCTGCAAGTGACGCACCAAGGCATCCATGTAGAACACCTCCTGCAGCCTCCCAACCCCATCTCACGGGCGACTAGTCCTCCACTGGCCACAGAAGCAGGTCTACAATCACACATTGTGATCGCCCCACAGTCTAACGTCTCTACTCCCACAGCAACATTTCTTACTTTAGCCACGATCCTCTTAAACCCCTCCACTCTCCACTCAGACTCTCCTTGATCGGACTTTGCTGGCTTTCCCTTGCACTAAACGTTAGCTTCTCGTGTAGCTGCAAACTGTAAATGGCTCGACTGCCATCTCGTATTGTCTTCCCGCCGACTGGGTGGCTGGCGACAAAGGGCTTTCCGCTGTACCTCGGCACACGTGACCATAAACGAAACTGATTCGCATCTCAGCCAAGAGCCCCATAATTGAGACGCAACTCAGCAACGGAGGGGGGGAGGGGAGGGTGAGAGGGAGAGGGAGAGAGGGAGAGGGAGAGGGAGAGGGAGAGGGAGAGGGAGAGGGAGAGGGAGAGGGAGAGGGAGAGGGAGAGGGAGAGGGAGAGGGAGAGGGAGAGGGAGAGGGAGAGGGAGAGGGAGAGGGAGAGGGAGAGGGAGAGGGAGAGGGAGAGGGAGAGGGAGAGGGAGAGGGAGAGGGAGAGGGAGAGGGAGAGGGAGAGGGAGAGGGAGAGGGAGAGGGAGAGGGAGAGGGAGAGGGAGAGGGAGAGGGAGCCCGCACATCACACATTCCAGGCACTCGAGGACATGCGGAAGGGGAACCCGTCACTCAGCAAGCACCCCAGCCCCCTGTCCAAGGTACAAACTATCTCAGTTGCAAAAGCTCCTTTCTTCCACCAACGCCTTTAGGCCTTGGCTGTGCCAAAGAAGTTACATCAAACTGTGTGCGTAGAAATCTCCGCCCTGCCTCCCTTGCCAGTTCTGAAACTCTCGTTTAAGTTCATCGTGAGGATTCCCAGCAGAAGGAGAGAGTAGCCTTCGCTGCACCGACTCTGCCAAAATCATTTCCACCTCTTCAGCCCTCTTATCTAATCACCCTTCCAGAGAGGAGGCTTCAAAAGTCAACGGAGGAGGAACAAACTATTTCCGAAGAAAGGTCTCGACCCGAAACGGCAGCCATTCCTTCTATCCAGAGATGCTGCTGCCTCATCCCGCTGAGTTACTCCAGCGTTTTGTGTCCATCAGCTATTTACAGTGGTGGGATTATCCCAGTCCATTACCATTAGGTCCCACGCAGGACGCTCAGTAGAAGACATTCTGGCCTTCCATCACAGTGAGGAGGTGACTGGAGGAGACTCACTGTGATGGATGTTTCTATTGTTTGGTGTTGGTTTATGATTGTGTGTGTCATTGCTTATTTTTATTGGTCTTATTGTTGGACTGTGGGTAATCTTTCATTTCACTGCACATTTATGCATATTTGACAAATAAATTGACTATTGACTATTGAGGAGAATAAATGGGGGGAAACCATAAGGAACCGTAGGGATCTTGGTGTGAAGGGGGGACTTTCACATTGTTTCTGGATGAGGGCATGTTAAATACTTTGGCCCCTAATATTTTGGCAGCACAGCTTCCAAATAGCATTGTTAATCAGTGTTGAAGGAGACGGGGTCAGGGCTGACATTGAGAAGGGCATCGAGTTCTGCATGTGAATTTGTTCAGGAGCTGGATAATAATATGAGGGATGTAAAACGTTTCGGGCTCTCAGTAAGATACCTGCTCTTTCCATAAGCTGTCGGAGCAGAATTAGGCCATTCGGCCCATCAAAACTACTCCGCCATCCCATCAAAACTACTCCGCCATTCAATCTATCTTTCCCTCACAACCCCATTCTCCTGCCTTCACCCCCCATAACCCCTGACACCCGTACCAATCAAGAATCTGTCGATCTCCACCTTAAAAATATCCATTGGCTTGGCCTCCACAGCCTTCTGCGGCAATGAATTCCACTGATTCATCGCCCTCTGACGAAACAAATTCCTCCTCGTCTCCTTCCGAAAGGTGAGTCCTTTTATTCGGAGGCCCTGCCCTCTGGTCCGAGACTCTACCACCAGTGGAAACATCCTCTCCAAACCTCCAGCACTGGGCTGGAGTGGGACTTGAACCCTCGGCCTTGTCACAGAGTGAGTAGACAGTGCGACCGGTGTAGATCCGAATCTGGCCCGTGCGTGACCCTTACAAGGATTGATGGACAGAGCCGAAACATCGCAGAGCCATATCCTCCACAGATGCTGCCTGACCCGCTGAGCTACTCCAGTGTATTTCTCACATCCCATCCCAGACTGACCAACCAAGTGGTTTGGAGTTGCTGCCTTGTTGTCACGTTGCTAACCATCCCCAAGTTAACTCCACCCATGAGTTTCCAGCACCGCGCCACCGATTGTTTACATCCGATTTGAAATGGCGGGAAGCGCGCGGTTTAATGTCTCGTGTAAACGGCTGGACCCATGGATGTTACCCGGCCTCTCCCAGTCCGTGCTGGGAGCGACAGCGTGGACTACAGGGGACGCAGAGTGGCCCCGACCATCCGGCCCCACGATACAGCCGGCAGCCTGAAGCTCGCAGCTCGTGGCCAATCCCCACCCAGGCCCACGACACCCAGGGCCCACGACACCCAGGGTCCCAACACCCAGACCCACGACACCCAGGGCCCCAACACCCAGACCCACGACACCCAGGGCCCACGACACCCAGGGCCCACGACACCCAGGGCCCCAACACCCAGACCCATGACACCCAGGGCCCCAACACCCAGACCCACGACACCCAGGGCCCACGACACCCAGGGCCCACGACACCCAGGGCCCCAACACCCAGGGCCCCAACACCTAGGGCCCACGACACCCAGGGCCCCAACACCTAGGGCCCACGACACCCAGGGCCCCAACACCCAGAGCCCACGACACCCAGGGCCCCAACACTCCGGGCCCCAACACCTAGGGCACACGACACCCAGGGCCCCAACACCCAGGGCCCCAACACCCAGGGCCCACGACACCCAGGGCCCCAACACCCAGACCCA
This sequence comes from Rhinoraja longicauda, assembly GCF_053455715.1. NCBI lineage: Eukaryota > Metazoa > Chordata > Chondrichthyes > Rajiformes > Arhynchobatidae > Rhinoraja > Rhinoraja longicauda. Next base: position 24,752,940 of record NC_135980.1, on the reverse strand, counting down.
CGACACCCAGGGCCCCAACACTCAGGGCCCCAACACCCAGGGCCCCAACACCCAGGGCCCCAACACCCAGGGCCCACGACACCCAAACCCACAACACCCAGACCCACGACACCCAAACCCACAACACCCAGACCCACAACACCCAGATCCACAACACCCAGGGCCCCAACACCCAGACCCACGACACCCAGGGTCCACGACACCCAGGGCCCCAACACCCAGGGCCCCAACACCCAGGGCCCCAACACCCAGGGCCCCCGACACCCAGGGCCCACGACACCCACGACACCCAGGCCCACGACACCCAGGGCCCACGACACCCAGGGCCCCAACACCCAGGGCCCCCGACACCCAGGGCCCTCGACACCCAGGGCCCATGACACCCAGGGCCCCAACACCCAGGGCTCCAACACCCAGGGCCCTCGACACCCAGGGCCCCAACACCCAGGGCCCACGACACCCAGACCCACAACACCCAGAACACCCACAACACCCAGACCCACGACACCCACAACACCCACAACACCCAGACCCACGACACCCACAACACCCACAACACCCAGAACCAGGAACTACGAGCTCAGTCAATACTGCTGTTTGCTCACTCAATACAGAGTCTGGAAGGAAAAGATAGAGAATGTGATCACGGAAACCAGATTAACGGTTTCATTTTGAAAGTCTGACTCGGTTAGAAACAGCTAAATGACATTATATAGGCTCTTGTGGGACACACGCATGCATGCACGCACACACAGGCGTGCACACACAGGCGTGCACACACAGGCGTGCACACACAGGCGTGCACACACAGGCGTGCACACACAGGCATGCACACACAGGCGTGCACACACAGGCGTGCACATACACACCCGTGTACACAAACATGCACAAACACACATCCCCACACATAGACACCCATACACACACACGCATACACTCACAAACTCATGCACCCACACACGCATGCACTCACAGAGGCACACGCACACCCACACGCACACACACACATACATACACCCACACCCCTGCATGCACAAGCTCACACATACACAGCAGAGATACACACACACTCACTAACGTTCAGGGTTAGGGACCCACACAGCCACACATGTGCACACATAGTTGTACAGACAGACACAGGCACACTGATATGCATTGTACACAGACAAGTAGACCGCACTCACACACACTCACACTCACACTCACACTCACAGTCACACACACACACAAACGTCTAGAGGCAGAGAGACGGAGTAGTGCGCACATCCACACACACACACCAGCAGTAAACCTACATGCCCTGTACACCTTGAATTCACATGAGCCAAGCCCCAGACTAGAGGAGGGAATCTGCCAGGTGAAAGCACCTTTAGCCCTGACTACCAGACACAAAACCACCAAGAAACACCTCGACCTGCGAAGGTCGGGTTGTGGGGCTGGACGTACAGAGGCCCAGTGGACATGAGCAGATCTGGAAGCTCGTTCAAAGAACCGTCGTCTCAGCTCAACTCCGCGCTGTCACACCGCCAGAGACCGCAGCTCCCAACCCAGGCGCAGTTTCACTCAGAGACACGGCGCTCGTGAAGCTAGACAGGCATCAGGTAGCAAGTTATGACTCAAACCTTCAGGCAGAAAGTTTCACAAATAACAAGTCGAAAGAAGCAAAGCCCAGAACCGTTAACAGAAAAGGTACAGGGAAGAGAGAGAGAGAGAGAGATAGAGAGAGAGAGAGAGAGAGAAAGAGAGATAGAGAGAAAGAGAGAGAAAGAGAGAGAGAGAAAGAGAGAGAGAAAGAGAGAAAGAGAGGGAAAGAGAAAGAGCGAAAGAGAGAGAAAGAGAAAAGAGAAAAGAGAAAGAGAGAGAAAGAGAGGGAAAGAGAGAGAGAAGCAGTACCTTTCTTAAATGACCATCTCTTCATCCAGAACTTAGAAAAGGAAGGCCAGGAGTTGTTCAGGGGGGAGTCAGCCATTTAAAAGGTGTCGAGTTACTTTCAAACAAGCCCCAGGATCAGGCAGAGAGGAGCAGAGAACGGAGTTCAATATCCGAACAGCTTAGAGAGCAGAGAGTTGTGAGTGGGAGGAGAGAGAAAGTGTGCTGTCACACTCGAGCAGGGTGCCAGTGGCTGAGGCCAGGGAAAAAAGGCTGTGGTTTCACTGAGTGTCGTTCATAACAGGACTGGGGCTCGTGGATGGAGGGGGGGGAGAGGGGGAGAGGGGGAGAGGGGGAGATGGAGAGGGAGAGAGGGGGAGAGAGGGGGAGAGGGGGAGAGAGGAAGGGGGGGAGAGGGAGAGAGGGGAGAGGGGGAGAGGGGGAGAGAGGGAGAGAGGAAGGGGGGGAGAGGGGGAGAGGGAGAGAGGGGGAGAGGGGAGAGGGGGAGAGGGAGAGAGGGAGAGAGGGGAGGGAGAGAGGGAGAGAGGGAGAGAAGGGGAGAGGGCGAGAGGGGGAGAGGGAGGGAGAGGGGGGGGGGGAGAGGGGGAGAGGGGGAGAGGGAGAGAGGGGGAGAGGGGGAGAGAGGGAGAGAGGGGGAGATGGAGAGGGAGAGAGGGAGAGAGGGAGAGAGGGAGAGAGGGGGAGATGGAGAGGGGGAGAGGGGAGAGGGGGAGAGAGGAAGGGGGGAGAGGGAGAGAGGGAGAGAGGGGGAGAGGGGGAGAGGGGGAGAGGGGGAGAGAGGGGGAGATGGAGAGGGAGAGAGGGGGAGAGTGGGAGAGGGGGAGAGGGGGAGAGGGGGAGAGGGGGAGAGGGGAGAGAGGGAGAGAGGGGGAGATGGAGAGGGAGAGAGGGGGAGAGGGAGAGAGGGGAGAGAGGGGGAGAGGGGGAGAGGGGGAGAGGGGGGAGAGGGGGAGAGGGAGAGAGGGAGAGAGGGGGAGGGAGAGAGGGAGAGAGGGAGAGAAGGGGAGAGGGCGAGAGGGGGGAGAGGGAGGGAGAGGGGGGGGGGGGGGGGAGAGGGGGGGAGAGGGGGGGGAGAGGGGGAGAGGGGGAGAGGGGAGAGAGGGGAGAGAGGGGAGAGAGGGAGAGGGAGAGAGGGGAGGATGGAGAGGGAGAGAGGGGAGATGGAGAGGGGGAGAGGGGGAGAGGGGGAGAGGGGGAGAGGGGGAGAGGGGGGAGAGGGGGGAGAGGGGAGAGAGGGGAGAGAGGGGGAGAGGGGAGGGAGAGGGAAGGGAGAGAGTGGCAGCAAAGATATCAGAGGCAGAACACAGAGAGAAATGGAAAGGGGAGGGAGAGGTGAGGAGAAATGAGAGAAAGGAGGGTGGTGGTAAAGGAAAGGGTGAGAGGCATCTGGAGAAAGTGGAAAGAAAAGGGAGCGGAAGTGGGAGATGGGGTAAAGTAAATAAAGGAAACTTTATTTGGTGAGAAGTGGTCAAGGCAGGAAACGTAACTGAAAGACAGACGACAGAGAGGGGGAAAGAAGAAATAGGAAGGGAAGAGGGGGACAGGGGTAGAGGGGAGAGGGGAGGGGGAGGGGAGAGGGGGGCAGAGGGGGGGAGGGGGAGGTGGGGGGAGGGGTGGATAGGGGGAGAGGGGTGGGGGGGAGGTGGGGGGGAATGGGGAGGTGGGGGGAGGGGGAGGTGGGGAGACGGGGGGGAGAGAGAGGGAGTGAGAGAGGGGGACAGGGGGAGAGGGGTGGGGGGGAGGTGGGGGGAGTGGGGGGAAGGGGATGTGGGGGGAGGGGGAGGTGGGGAGAGGGGGGAGGGGGAGAGGGGGAGGGAGGGGAGATGGGGGGGAGAGAGAGGGAGCGAGAGAGGGGGAGAGGGGGAGAGAGGATGGTAGAGGCTACATTTGTGCCCATGGATGGCTGGGCTGTTGCCTTTGAGTCCTTCTGTGAGCAGTGAGTAGTGCAGGGCCTGGAGGACATCCTGGACTCAACAGACCAAACTTAATTTATTCCTTTGCTGCTTTTAATAAAGTTAGCTTAAAGTCTCCCCACAAAAGCAGCAAGACTTCCTTCATCGTGTCCCATCAAACACTCCCATGGCAGAGACAACACAGATTAAATACAGATGAAAGTTCCCACAACATTATTCCATTATTCACTCCTCGGGCTATTTTAAAAACAGAAACACTGGAAATGCTCAGAGATCTCTTTCAGCACATGCTGCCTGACCTCCTGGCCATTTTCTGTTTGTTATTTCTGATTCTGTTGCAGTTGTACCGGACGTTGGCGAGGCCACATCTAGAGTATTGTGTTCAGCTCTGGGCACCATGTCACGAGAAAGACGTTGTCAAGCTGGAAAGGTTGCAGAGAAGATTTACAATGATGTTGCCAGGACTCGAGCGAGGGCCTGAGCTATTGGGAGAGGTTGAGCAGGCTGGGACTCTCTACTCATCAGCACCCTATCCCAACGAGCGCAGGAGGATGAGGAGTGATGTTAGAGAGGTGAAAAAAATCATGGGGGAAATAAATCAGTTAGACGCACGGAGTCACTTGCCCAGAGGAGGGGAATCGAGGACCAGAGGACAGAGGTTTAAAGTGAGGGGGAGGGGAAAGATTTAATAGGAATCTGAGGGGTAGCTTTTGTTGGACACAAAGGGTGGTGGGTGTATGGAACGAGCTGCCAGAGGAGGTACTGGAGGCTGGGACTATCGCAACGTTTAAGAAACAGTTAGACAGGTACATGGATAGGACAGATTTAGAGATATGGGCCAAATGTGAGCAGGTGGGACTAGTGTTGATGGGGCATGTTGGTCAGTGTGGGCAAGTTGGGCCGAAGGGCCTGTTTCCACACTGTATCTCTCTATGACTCTACTGCGTTTATAAACCTGTTGTGCTGCTGCAGGTAAGCTTTTCATTGTTCCGTTTAGATGCACCCTATCCCAACGAGAGACCGGTCCCGGACTACTATCCACCTCATTGGTGACCCTCGGACAACCTTTGATCGGACTTTGCTTGCTTTACCTTGCACTAAACGTCATTCCCTTCTCATGTATCTCCACACTGTAAACGGTTCGATTGAAATCATGTGCGGTCTTTCTGCTGACTGGTTAGCACGCAGCAAAAGCTTTTCACTGTACCTCGCTCGGTACACGTGACAATAAACTCAACCCAAACCCGTTGTGCTGCTGCAGCTAAGAATTTCATTGTTCTGTTTTGATACATATGACAATTAAACACTCTTGGTATCCCGGTGAGCAATAGAGTCATAGAGTCATGGAGTGATACAGAGTGGAAACAGGCCCTTCGGCCCAACTTGCCCACGCTGGCCAACATGTCCCAGCTACACTAGTCCCACCTGCCTGCGTTTGGTCCATATCCCTCCAAACCTGTCCTATCCATGTACCTGTCTAACTGTTTCTTAAACGTTGGGATAGTCCCAGCCTCAACTACCTCCCCTGCACGGTGGCGCAGCAGTAGAGTTGCTGCCTTACAGCGAATGCAGCGCCGGAGACTCAGGTTTGATCCTGACTGCGGGTGCTGTCTGTAGGGAGTTTGTACGTTCTCCCCGTGACCTGCGTGGGTTTTCTCCGAGATCTTCGGTTTCCTCCCACACTCCAAAGACGTGCAGGTATGTAGGTTAATTGACTGGGTAAATGTAAAAATTGTCCCTAGTGTGTGTAGGATAGTGTTAGTGTGCGGGGATCGCTGGGCGGCACGGACCCGGTGGGCCGAAGGGCCTGTTTCCGCGCTGTATCTCTAAATCTAAAAAAATCTCTGGCAGCTCGTTCCATTCACCCACCACCCTTTGTGTGAGAACGTTACCCCTCAGGTTCCTATTAAATCGTTTCCCCTTCACCTTATACCTATGGGGTCAAGGAAAGAGCGTTCGAGTGGCGGCCCTTCTTCCACCAATCTATCCACCACCGCGCACAAGAAGCACAGGACGCCATTGTTTCCAGACGCCGAGAAGTGTGTTCAGCTCCGGTTGAACAATTTCTAATCTTGTGACGTGGAGTCGATAAGAAGAGGAGGCCTCAAACCTATATCCTCCGGTCCTCGATTCCCCTACTCTGGGCAAGAGACTCTGTACATCTACCCGATCTATTCAATAGACAATAGACAATAGACAATAGGTGCAGGAGTAGGCCATTCAGCCCTTCGAGCCAGCACCGCCATTCAATGCGATCATGGCTGATCACTCTCAATCAGTACCCCGTTCCTGCCTTCTCCCCATACCCCCTCACTCCGCTATCCTTAAGAGCTCTATCCAGCTCTCTCTTGAAAGCATCCAACGAACTGGCCTCCACTGCCTTCTGAGGCAGAGAATTCCACACCTTCACCACCCTCTGACTGAAAAAGTTCTTCCTCATCTCCGTTCTAAATGGCCTACCCCTTATTCTCAAACTGTGGCCCCTTGTTCTGGACTCCCCCAACATTGGGAACATGTTATCTGCCTCTAATGTGTCCAATCCCCTATTCCTCTCATGATTGTCTACACAAAGTAGTAGGACATTGCAGTAGGCGAGGACATAATGCCAACCTTTCCACTCCCGGGGAAGGAACATGAAGTGGGTTCGGGACTTCCAATGGTTACTTGAGATCAATGCAGATCGCTGGGTGATGTCACTGGCACCCACGGCTCCATCGTGTGAAAATGACCGCCGATAATTAACCGTTGCCACAGGCCACGCTTCTTGGAATAACTGAGTAACAGGGATCCTGAAGGAGATGTAGGATGTGGATGTAGTAGGAAGCCACATCCCCTTCCTGTCAAAAAACCCATGTGGATGGGAGGGACAGGGGAGGACTTTGCAGAGTCGCGGCCGAATCTTCAGGTGCTCACTGTGGTTTTGAGCCGTGGCTGGTGGCACTGCCTGTGGGTCGAGGGTTGCAGGCACGAGACCCACACTGGTCCCCTGAACACAAACAGCCAGGTGGTGGAGGGAGGTCGGGAGGCACCAGTACCTTGAATGAATGAATGAATGAATGACAGGTACAGCATGGAAACAGGCCCTTCGGCCCACCAAGCCTGCGCTGACCAGTGATCACCCCGTACACGGACGCCATCCTGCACGCTCGGGCCAAATTACACTTATACCAAACCAATTAACCTACAAACCCGCAGGTCTTTGGGATGTGGGAGGAAACCAGAGCACCAGGGGGAAACCCACGTGGTCACAGGGAGATAGCACCTGAGGTCGGGTTTGAACCCGGGTCTCCGGCGCTGTGAGGCAGCAGCTCTACCCGCTGCACCACTGTGCCGCCCGACATAATTGGCTTTGATTTGCCAAGTTCTATTTGCCTCACTGAAATAACTCCAAATGATACAGTGAATAGATGCGTCATTTTGGCCCTTTGATCTACACGAGTACTATTTTGAACAGATGACATTGGTGCCTGCACTGTGGACAGCGGGGGTATTGAGTCCCATGTTGGCGTGTAGATTGAGCACTGTATGAGGAGGCACATTGACATGACTATTTGCTTGCTGCCATCATCCATACCCCAGCTGGAGACGTGTGCAGGAAGGAACTGCAGATGCTGGTTTACACCGAAGATAGACACAAAAAGCTGGAGTAACTCAGCGGGACAGGCAGCATCTCTGGGGAGAAGGAATGGGTGACGTTTCGGGTCGAGACCCTTCTTCAGACCCGAGCTGGAGACGGTTTGGCAAACACGGGAAACTAAAGTTGAAACCTCCCATGTCAATAGACAATAGACAATAGGTGCAGGAGGAGGCCATTCAGCCCTTCGAGCCAGCACCGCCATTCAATGTGATCATGGCTGATCATTCTCAATCAGTACCCCGTCCCTGCCTTCTCCCCATACCCCCTGACTCCGCTATCCTTAAGAGCTCTATCCAGCTCTCTCATGAATGCATTCAGAGAATTGGCCTCCACTGCCTTCTGAGGCAGAGAATTCCACAGATTCACAACTCTCTGACTGAATTTTTTTTTCCTCATCTCAGTTCTAAATGGCCTACCCCTTATTCTTAAACTGTGGCCCCTTGTTCTGGACTCCCCCAACATTGGGAACATGTTTCCTGCCTCTAACGTGTCCAACCCCCTAATAATCTTATACGTTTTGATAAGATCCCCTCCTCTCATCCTTCTAAATTCCAGTGTCGGGGGTACACTTCAATGCAGGGACTGCTGGAAATAAAGGAGATATCTAGCGTCTATCTGGGGGCCAAGATGGATCTTAGACATCATGGGAATGACTGAAACAAAATGGCTTAAAGATTGGCAGGAATAGCAAGAGGGATGGATGAAACGTTGCCTTGTTTTCAGTCTACATTTACAAACATACATGAGGGTGCGGTCACCATCAATGACCCACGAGTCCAGCAAAGCCCAGCGACACCCACATCAGGTCATGAGCTGATTGCAGGCATCTCCCAAGGTGACATCATTATTGGCCACAGTTTACCTTATCTTGCACTAAACGTTATTCACGTTATTCCCGTTGTTATGCGTCTGTACACTGTGGACGGCTCGATTGCAATCGTGTATTGTCCTTCCCCTGACTGGTGAGCACGCAACAAAAGCTTCTCGCTGTAACTCGGTACCCTTGTTTTCATGTTTCATGTTTCATGGTTTCATGTTTCATGTACTTTGTGTTTTTATGACTGTTGGCAGATCAATTTCCCTCCTGGCATAAATAATGTTCCATCGTATAGACAATAGACAATAGACAGTAGGTGCAGGAGTAGGCCATTCAGCCCTTCGAGCCAGCACCGCCATTCAATGCGATCATGGCTGATCACTCTCAATCAGTACCCCGTTCCTGCCTTCTCCCCATACCCCCTCACTCCGCTATCCTTAAGAGCTCTATCCAGCTCTCTCTTGAAAGCATCCAACGAACTGGCCTCCACTGCCTTCTGAGGCAGAGAATTCCACACCTTCACCACTCTCTGACTGAAAAAGTTCTTCCTCATCTCCGTTCTAAATGGCCTACCCCTTATTCTTAAACTGTGGCCCCTTGTTCGAATCGTAAACTCAAATACTCGGAACCACTCTGTGTTCCAAAGTTCTACGTTCAAGTCCCACTCCAAAGAGCGTAACAAGGTGGACTCGCCCTGAACTGTGAGACAGCAAGACTGTCAGAGGTGTTGCCTTTAGAATGACAGATTCTTTCGAGAGTCCGGTGGATACCAGGATCTTGTCAGGTTATTTTAACGAAAGGAAACAGCGTTCTCTCCAGCATCTAGGACAACAACCATCCTTCAATCACAGAAACAGCCCATCCTGCAACTCCTCCATCGGTGGGACTTGCTGCATTTATTTCTTCCCCACAGCAATGACTGCACATCAAAAGTATTATAAGAAAATAACTGCAGATGCTGGTACAAACCGAAGGTATTTATTCACAAAATGCTGGAGTAACTCAGCAGGTCAGGCAGCATCTCAGGAGAGAAGGAATGGGTGACGTTTCGGGTCGAGACCTTCCTCAGTCTGAAGAAGGGTCTCGACCCGAAACGTCACCCATTCCTTCTCTCCTGAGATGCTGCCTGACCTGCTGAGTTACTCCAGCATTTTGTGAATAAGCACATCAAAAGTATTTCATTAGGGCATTGGGCGTCCATGACCAGGGGTCACAGCTTAAGAATAAAGGGTAGGCCATTTAAGACTGAGACGAGGAAAAACCTTGTCACCCAGAGAGTTATGAATCTGTGGAATTCTCTGCCACATAGGGCAGTGGAGGTCAATTCACGGGATGTATTCAAGAGAGAGTTGGATGTGGCTCTTAGGGATAACGGAATCAAGGGATATGGGGAGAAGGCAGGAACGGGGTACTGATTCTGGATGATCAGCCATGATCATATTGAATGGCGGTGCTGGCTCGAAGGGCTGAATGGCCTACTCCTGGACCTATTTTCTATGTTTCTATGTTTCTATCCCTGGGTTGTAGTTGGTGCTGTGGAAATGCAACCTCTTCTAGATCGTGCTTCCAGTAACTGTTACACAGCTGTCCTTTGGGTACACTATCTACTATCTACTAATAATCAATAGGATGTTGTGTAGAGTCCTCAACTTATTGACAATTAAAGAAACCTTCCGTTAAATATCTGTTATTTCTCCGTCAAGTAAACTCCTTTCAAAGGAAATACACTTTACAGTCGAGTTGCAGGCAACAATATCCTGGAAATCAGTTTTAGTTTAGATTAGTTTAGCGGTACCATGCAGAAACAGGCCCTTCGGCCCACTGAGTCCGTGCTGACCAGCGATCCCCGTACACTGGCATTATCCGACACACTGGGGACAATTTGCAACCTTTACCGAAGCCAATTAATCGACAAACCTGTACGTCTTGGGAGTGTGGGAGGAAACCGGAGCACCCGGAGAGAACCCCGCGCGGTTGGGCCAACATGCAAACTCCGTGCGGACTGCACCCGTGGTCAGGATGGAACCCAGGTCTCTGGCGCTGTAAGGCGGCAACTCTACCACTGTGCCACCGTGCCGCGCAGTTCTTTAATTGCGGGTGGATCTGGGAGTCGTGGAGCGCTGTCCCGGTTTGTCAGGTGGAGAGCAACATCACACGAGATACCAGTCATCTGGTTCGTGATCTCAGCCCGTGGCCACAGTCACAAGGAAGCTGGTCAGTCCTGGCAGTGCCAGCACATCTCAGCAGGACAGGAGTAATGACGTTTCTCTGTCATTTCTCGTTTGGTTTAGTTTAGATAAGTTTAGTTTAGATAAGATTTGTTCAGTTAAGTTCAGTTTAGTTTTATTGTCACGTGTACCGAGGTACTGTGAAAAGCTTTTTTGGTGCGCGCTGTCCTGTCAGTGAAAAGACTATACATGATTACATTCAAGCCGTTCCACGTTGTACAGATACAGGATAAAGGGAATAACGTTTAGTGATACGTTCTAAGACTACTTCAACACCCACGCAGGGGCCTGGTGATGGGTCTGCAGGAAGACCAGGTGAAATTCCCTGTTTCCCTTTCAAAATCACATTGGGAAAGGAAGACGGAGCCTAAGTTTGCACTTGGCATGGATAGATGCGTCTCTGGTCAATGTAATAGATGTCTCAGTGGTGCTGTGGGACATTGACTAACTCAATGGTGTGTGTGCAGGAAGGAACTGCAGATGCTGGTTTACACCAAGTTAGACAGGCAGCATCTCTGGAGAGAAGGAATGGGTGACGTTTCGGGTCGAGACCCTTCTTCAGACTGAGAACATTAGTTACACACACACACACTCTGAAACTCTCCAAGATACTTTGCACAACGCTGCATTGTAGGGCGATCGGCCTTCACACAGCAAGATCCCACAGACATCAAGTTGAGCTGTGATCGATGATGCTTGGCTGCCGCATAATTGGAGCCAGTAGGATTTAAGATATTGATCTGTAGTTTCTAGGACAAAGAGGGTGTTCAATCTCACTGCAGGTACCAATAGGGCCCCAGCTTCTTAAATATAACAAGTCGCAGAGCTGTTTGATGTACGGCAGTGACATGCGGTGGCCATGCACCAGTACTGCATCAATAGGTGGCATTACCATCGCTAACAATAACAGCTTCCATTTTGTGCAACCAATCCATCCAAGATGCTTCGTGAGACCACACCTGGAGTACTGTGTGCAGTTTTGGTCTCCAAATTTGAGGAAGGATATTCTTGCTATTGAGGGCGTGCAGCGTAGGTTTACTAGGTTAATTCCCGGAATGGCGGGACTGTCGTATGTTGAAAGACTGGAGCGACTAGGCTTGTATACACTGGAATTTAGAAGGATGAGAGGAGATCTTATCGAAACGTATAAGATTATTAAGGGATTGGACACGTTAGAGGCAGGAAACATGTTCCCAATGTTGGGGGAGTCCAGAACCAGGGGCCACAGTTTAAGAATAAGGGGTAGGCTATTTAGAACTGAGATGAGGGAAAACTTTTTCAGTCAGAGAGTTGTGAATCTGTGGAATTCTCTGCCTCAGAAGGCAGTGGAGGCCAATTCTCTGAATGCATTCAAGAGAGAGCTAGATAGAGCTCTTAAGGATAGCGGAGTCAGGGGGTATGGGGAGAAGGCAGGAACGGGGTAGCGATTGAGAATGATCAGCCATAATCACATTGAATGGTGGTGCTGGCTCGAAGGGCCGAAGGGCCGAATGGCCTCCTCCTGCACCTATTGTCTATTGAGAGTGTGAGCAGGTAAATACTTAAACCGCAAAGGACACAAAGTGCTGGAGTAACTCAGCCATTCAGGCAGCACCTGTGGAGAACATGTGTAGGGAGGAACTGCAGCTGCTGGTGTAAACCAAAGACAGACACAGAAAGCTGGAGTAACTCAGCGGGTCAGGCAGCATCGCTGGAGAAAAGGAACAGGTGACGTTTCGGGTCGGGACCCTCTTTCAGTTCCTCGTTTCCACAATACCTGACAGAATTTGATGTTGCAATCAGTGGATCAAAGTTTGGCCAAAGTAGTTGGCTTGCAAGGCCTCCATCAATGACGAGACACAGATAGAGGATTTGAAGAGGAACCTCACCCCCTGTTGGTAGACACAAAATGCTGGAGTAACTCAGCGGGTCAGGCAGCATCTCGGGAGAGAAAGAATGGGTGACACTTAGGGTCGAGACCCTTCTTCTGAAGTTATTCCAACATTTTGTGTCTACCTTCGATTTTAACCAGCATCTGCAGTTTTTTTCCTACAAACCTCACCCCTAAGTCAGTCTCTGAGGAGGACCATAAGCCCCAATGCACAGGAGGTCAGGATGGCCAGAGGTTTCCACACCACTGGCGTTTCCACTGCTGAGTCCCCTCCAGCTCTGGAACCACTGGCCTCTCTCCAGTCCCTGGGAGGGATCCATAGTAGGAACTCTGCATCATCGTTCACCCTCCCCTCCCAGGGCCATCAAAGTCCTGGTCTCCGAGACACATTACAAGTAACCTAAAGACAAAGGGGTTGGGGCAGCAAGGCTGACAATGGTGGATGGTGCTGAACCGGGATTTGACAAAAGGGCTGCACAGTGGCACAGCCGGTAGAGCTGCTGCCTCACAGCGCCGGGGACACAGGTTCGATCCTGACCTCGGGTGCTGCCTGTGTGGAGTTTGCATGTTCTCCCTGTATGTGAGCTTTCCATTTCTGGTTCTGGTTGATTACTGCACAAACACCTCATAAGTGGTTATCTCAGTCACACAGGTCGGAGTGAGTAGGGTAGTGATTACATTTTGAAGTGGGGCCTTTTTGATCAAGTTGAGGAGATCTAGTTGCTCAATCCCCTTTTAAAATCATATATGTTGATCATTTTTAATATTGTCTTTTTACCTATTTTTAATATTGTCTTTTTACCTTACTAATGTCATTTTTTAAAATTATTTTTAAAATCTTATTTATCCTTGGAATATTACTGCTGAGGGGACCCGTTGTCTTGTCAAATGCATTTCATTGGACTGTTGACCCTGTGCCAACCTACCTATGACAAATAAAATGTATTATTTATTATTATTATTTTTAAATGTCTGAACATCGTGTGTGTTGGGTGGTAACATATTCCATTCCCTTATCGTCCTTGGGTAAAGGGGATATCGATAGCAACATTTATTGAGATTTAGCGAGTTGGTGATGTAGGGGCCTGTGTTGTGGGTTTCCATTTGTCCATTTGTATTAGACAATAGACAATAGACAATAGGTGCAGGAGGAGGCCATTCGGCCCTTCGAGCCAACACCGCCATTCAATGTGATCATTTTTGATTTTCGTTGACTTCACTCTTGATGCACGCCAAACCCAAAGGGAGATGGACACGACACGCTGGAGTAGCTCAGCATCACGGGCAGCGTCTCTGGTGAGAAGGAAAGGAATGGCTGACGTTTCGGGTCACGCCACCCGCTCCTTCTCTCCACAGAGGCAGCCTGTGACGCCGAGTTACACCAGCATTTTGTGTCTGTCTTTGGTGTAAACCAGCATCTGCAGTTCCCTCCTGCACAAAGCCAAAGGGAGCACAGCTTAGTTGGAGAATGAGAATTAACAAAGTGCCGCGCTGTCAGACGGGCAATACCAGGGGAGCGCAGTCCTGAGAAGGAACTGGACTCAGGAAGTTCATAAGTTCTCGGAGCAGAATTAAGCCATTCGGCCCATCACATCTCTGCCATTGAATCATGGCTGATCTATCTTTCCCTCTCAACCCCTCTCCCCATGACCCCATGACCCCATGACCCCTAACATCCGCACTAATCAAGAACCTGTCAATCTCCACCTTAAAAATATCCACTGACTTGGCCTCCACAGCCACCTGTGGCAAGGAATTCCATAGATTCACCCTCCCTCTGACTAAAGATATTCCTCCTCATCTCCTTTCTAAAGGTACGTCCTTTTATTCTGAAGCTGTGCCCTCTGGTCCTAGACTCTCCCACTAGTGGAAACATCCTCTCTCTCCACATCCACATCATATCCAGGCCTTTCTATTCGAAAAGTTTCAATGAAGTCCCCCCTCATCCTTCTAAACTCCAGCGAGTGCAGGCTCGGTGCCTTCAAAAGCTCACCATTTGTTAACCCAATCATTCCTGGGATCATTCTCGCGATCCTCCTCTGGACCCTCTCCAACACCAGCACATCCGTGCTCAGATACGGGACCCAAAATTGAGGAACTGGACTGAGGAAACGTGTAAGGAAGGAACTGCAGATGCTGGTTTACACCGAAGATAGACACAAAATGCTGGAGTAACTCAGCGGGACAGGCAGCATCTCTGCAGAGAGGGAACAGGTGACATTCCGCGTCTTTAGACTGAAAGTCACGGGACAGGGAAAGCGAGAGACATAGACGCTGATGTAGAGAGAGATAGAACAAACGAATGAAAGATGTGTCAGAGAAAAAACGATGATAAAGGACACATGAGGAAGTGTTGCAGTGAGAGGCAAAGAGTGGGGAGAGCCTTGGGCTGTCACAGGGGCAGTGATGAGAGTACTGCTCATACTGAGTCTGGGCATTAGTGCCCGGGGGCAATACTGAGCCTGGGCATTAGTGCCCGGGGGCAATACTGAGCCTGGGCATTAGTGCCCGGGGGCAATACTGAGCCTGGGCATTAGTGCCCGGGGGCAATACTGAGCCTGGGCATTAGTGCCCGGGGGCAATACTGAGCCTGGGCATTAGTGCCCGGGGGCAATACTGAGCCTGGGCATTAGTGAAGGGGCACATCTGTATCGGAGGTGCTGTACCGAGGGACCGCTGCACATCTGCAGAATTACAGATGCAACAAAACTGAGGGAGTGTAGTGCCAACCAACAAAAACCGTCCACAGTGTGTATGAGAGTGACAGTGTTTACAGGGTGATCGCAGGTCAGCGTGGACTCCGTGAGACGGAAGGGCCTGTCTCCACGCAGTAACTTTAAAGACTTAAAGTCTTAAAGTTTAAAGTTAAAGGCAGCACTGAGCAAATGAGACGCCTTTGGCGGGGGGGGGGGGGGGGGGGGGGGCAGTGGGGAGGGAGGGAGTGAGGGCTGCACTCTTGGAGAGGCGGGGCGGCACGGTGGCGCAGCGCCAGAGACCCGGGTTCGATCCTGACTACGGGTGCTGTCTGTACGGAGTTTGCTCGTTCTGTTCTCGCCCTGGCCTGCGTGGGTTTTAGACAATAGACAATAGACAATAGGTGCAGGAGGAGGCCATTCAGCCCTTCGAGCCACATGGTGGGTCTCAATGTGATCATGGCTGATCATTCTCAATCAGTACCCCGTTCCTGCCTTCTCCCCATAACCCCTGACTCCGCTATCCTTAAGAGCTCTATCTAGCTCTCTCTTGAATGCATTCAGAGAATTGGCCTCCACTGCCTTCTGAGGCAGAGAATTCTCCGAGTGCTCCGGTTTTTTCCCACATTCCAAAGATGCACAGGTTTGTAGGTTGATTGTCTCCTGTAAACTGCCCCTCGTGTGTTGGATAGAACCAGTGTTGATCGGCGTGGACACGGTGGATCTCAGGCCCTGTTTCTATGCTGTATCTCTAAACTAAACGAAATTATGGAAAAGCTACGCAGTTCTCCAACTGAGCTTAATTTATCGAAAATTTCTCAACAAATTGCCATGTTATAAAGTGATAGACACTTCAAAGACATGCAGGTTTGTAGGTTAATTGGCTTCGGTGAGATTGTAAACCGTCCATCGTGTGTATGAGAGTGACAGTGTTTACAGGTTGATCGCTGCCCAGCGTGGACTCCGTGAGCCGGGAGGGCATGTTTCCACGCAGTAACTTTACAGTCTTAACGTCTAAAGTCTTAAAGTTAAAGGCAGTACTGAGGGAGTGCTGCCTCATCAGAAGGACAGCGCAGAGGGAATCCTGGAGTGTCAGAAGGGGTCCATTGTTGGAACGGCAGTACTCTAGGCAAGGCAATACTCAATGGGCCACGTGTGTAGGAAGGAACTGCAGATGCTGCTTTACAGACACAAAGTGCTGGAGTAACTCAGCAGGACAGGCAGCATCTCTGGAGAGAAGGAATGCGTGATGTTTCGGGTCGTGACCCTTCTTGGGTCTCCAGAGATTGGCCAAGAAGGGTCTCGACCCGAACATCATCCATTCCTTCTCTCCAGAGATGCTGTCTGTCTCGCTGAGTTACTCCAGCATTTTGTGTCACTCTACAGACCCTTGTCGGCTCCACATTTCCTTGATCATCGCTACCTTTTATGAATAATAAGTGGAGGCCAGTTCTCTGAATGCATTCAAGAGAGAGCTAGATAGAGCTCTTAAGGATAGCGGAGTCAGGGGGTACGGGGAGAAGGCAGGAGCGGGGTACTGATTGAGAATGATCAGCCACGATCACATTGAATGGTGGTGCTGGCTCGAAGGGCCGAATGGCCTCCTCCTGCACCTATTGCCTATTGTCTATTGAGTATCTTTCATTCATTTGTTCTATTTCTCCCCATATCGTCGCCTGTATCTCTCGCTTCCCTCTCCCCTGACTCTCAGTCTGAAGAAGGGTCTCGTCCAGAAACATCGCCTGTTCCTTTTCTCCAGAGATGCTGCCTGACCCGATGAGTTACTCCAGCAACTTTGTGCCTATCTTTAAAGTAATTGTTGCCAAGCCACAAAATATAGGGCAGGCTACAGGCTTGGTCAATGAGCAGGACTCTAGGTGGGACCTTGTTTTCAGTAGATACAAAATTCCAGGGCAATTCTTTGAAGTTAAACAGCAGCTGCACTATTAACCGTGTCGTAAATAATGCGTTAAAACAAATAAGCAGTATAATTTATTCTTCCTTTTACTGAACCTTTCCTGCCCCATTTCCCCTCACTAAGAATTACAGTAGAGTGGCCAGGCTGCCATTACCGGTGGTTACAGCACATGCAATAATATTGCTGCTTAACCACAAGAACAACAGGCCATGTACTGCTGGCCTCCACATCCATATTCTCTGTTGCCGCCGCCTTTTGTTCAGCCACGCAGTTAAATTTCCGCTCTGCGGCTTTGTTAGTAATTCTCTACTTGGACGTTCAATAGGTGGGGGGGGGGGGGTAATGCAAGCCCACCCTTCCCATCCAGGGACCTGGCAAGGATGAGACCGATGGTTTTATCCGCATTGCCCCATCTTCAGAGTCCCGACCTGAGGGTGGTGAATCTGTGGGATTCTTTGCCACAGATGGCTGGTCAATGGATATCTTTAAGGCGGAGATTGGCAAATTCTCTAGGAGTACGGGTGCCAGGGGTTACGGGGAGAAGGCAGGAGAATGGGGTTGAGAGGGAGAGAGAGATCAGCCATGGTTGAACGGCAGAGTAGGTAGGGGCGAACGGCTTAATTATAATATAATATAAATTATAATATAATATAAACTTGTGGCATGAGAGGTTGCCTGTCCGTGTTCTCCAGAGGTGCTGCCTGACCCGCTGAGTTACTCCAGCACTTTGTGTGTTTTTTTGTAAACCAGCATTTGCAGTTCCTTGTGTCTCTGATTTCATCTGGCCTATTAGACTTTAGAGATACAGCGCAGAAACAGGCCCTTCGACCCACGCCGACCCGCGATCATACTATACACTAGCACTATCCTACATGACTAGGGACAATTTGCAATTTTTACCAAAGACAAATTAAACAACAGGCCTGTACATCTTTGGAGCGTGGGAGGAAAGGAGCAAAGAGGTCCTTCTGCTGTTGTACAGGGCCCTAGCGAGACCGCACCTGGAGTACTGTGTGCAGTTGTACAGGGCCCTAGCGAGACCGCACCTGGAGTACTGTGTGCAGTTGTACAGGGCCCTAGCGAGACCGCACCTGGAGTACTGTGTGCAGTTGTACAGGGCCCTAGCGAGACCGCACCTGGAGTACTGTGTGCAGTTGTACAGGGCCCTAGCGAGACCGCACCTGGAGTACTGTGTGCAGTTGTACAGGGCCCTAGCGAGACCGCACCTGGAGTACTGTGTGCAGTTGTACAGGGCCCTAGCGAGACCGCACCTGGAGTACTGTGTGCAGTTGTACAGGGCCCTAGCGAGACCGCACCTGGAGTACTGTGTGCAGTTGTACAGGGCCCTAGTGAGACCGCACCTGGAGTACTGTGTGCAGTTGTACAGGGCCCTAGTGAGACTGCACCTGGAGTACTGTGTGCAGTTTTGGTCTCCAAATTTGAGGAAGGATATTCTTGCTATTGAGGGCGTGCAGCGTAGGTTTACTAGGTTAATTCCCGGAATGGCGGGACTATCATATGTTGAAAGACTGGAGCGACTAGGCTTGTATACACTGGAATTTAGAAGGATGAGAGGAGATCTTATCGAAACGTATAAGATTATTAAGGGATTGGACACGTTAGAGGCAGGAAATATGTTCCCAATGTTGGGGGAGTCCAGAACCAGGGGCCACAGTTTAAGAATAAGGGGTAGGCCATTTGGAACTGAGTTGAGGAAAACCTTTTTCAGTCAGAGAGTTGTGAATCTGTGGAATTCTCTGCCTCAGAAGGCAGTGGAGGCCAATTCTCTGAATGCATTCAAGAGAGAGGTAGATAGAGCTCTTAAGGATAGCGGAGTCAGGGGGTATGGGGAGAAGGCAGGAACAGGGTACTGATTGAGAATGATCAGCCATGATCACATTGAATGGCGGTGCTGGCTCGAAGGGCCGAATGGCCTCCTCCTGCACCTATTGTCAATTGTCTGTTGAAACTGAAGCAGCCGGGGAAAACCCACGCGGTCACGGGGAGAACGTACAAACTCTGTACAGACAGCACCTATGGTCATGGTCGAACCTGGGCTTCTGGCACTGTAAGGCAGCAACTCTACCGCTGCGCCACCGTGCTGCCCTGTTAAGATCATGTGTATACAATCATGAGAGGAATAGATAGGGTGACTGCACAGAATCTTTTACCTAGAGTAGGGGAGTCGAGAACCAGAGGACATCTGCTTTAAGATGAGGGGAGAAAATGTAACAGGAACCTGAGTGGCGAGGGGGAGGGAGGGAGGGGTTTGGAGGGGGAGGGAGGGGGAGGGAGGGAGGAGAGGGGGTTGGGTGGGAGGGGGAGGGAGGGGAGGGGTTTGGTGGGAGGGGGAGGGAGGGGGAGGGGAGGGGTTTGGTGGGAGGGGATTCTGGGGATTTGGGAGAGGAGGGGAATGATGGTGGGAGGAGAGAGAAGGCGTTGTAGTTGAGCAGGGATACACCCCCACCCACTACCCCTCTCTCCCTCCCTCCCCAGCACCAAACTGGTGCAGCACAGCAACGAAACACAGGAGCAAAACACAAAGTGCTGGAGGAACCCAGCGGGTTGGGCTGGATCTGTGGAAGGAACTGGGCAGACAACATTTCGGCTGGGGACCCTTCTCCAGACTGCTTGAAGAAACAACTTCGGAGTCTGAAGAAGGGTGGTCTTCTCTCCATTTCCCTCCACAGACGCTGCCTGACCCGCTGGGTTCCTCCAGCACTTTGCACTTTGCTCAGGATTGCAGCACCTGCAGTCTGTTGTATCTCCGATGAAATGCACGGAGCACATTCCCTGCAAGTGCCTTCCCCTCCCGCTGGTCTCTCTCTCTCTCCACTCCCATCCCTGGGCTGGGCTGGGGTGGGGTGGGATGGGCTAGGGTGGGCTGGGATGGGCTGGGGTGGGCTGGGATGGGCTGGGATGGGCTGGGGTGAGCTGGGATGGGGTGGGCTTTAGACCGGGCTGCAGTGCTGCACTGTTGCTACGAGTTTACTGGGAGAATTCGACATAGTAGACACATGGCAGTCACCAGCCCCTCAACACACACCCACACCCACCCACACACACACAGGACCCTGAGACCAGGGTAACCTACTGAGACCAGGGTAACTTACGGGTAACGAAGCCCCGGGCCCCGGGCAGAGGCGGCTGCAAAGTGTTGCTGCTCCTACACCCACCCGCGGCGAATGTGACACATCTGATGAAACAGAGCTAGAGGAAGCTCTGTGGTCGCTGGGTCTGTTGTTGCTGCTGCAGTTGTCAGCCTTTCTATTCACAGGGCTGGCAGCGACCGCCCGTCCAGCGGACATTCGGCCCGGCCACCCCCGTCTATCCCTGGAAGCCCTGGCGATATGGCATGGACTGGGACCTGGAGCACAACAATTCTCACGTCCCCCTTCCCCCCCCTCCCTCTCCCCCCCTTCCAAACTACTCCATAAAACACCAAGTGCTGGAGTTACTCAGCGGGTCGGTCAGCATCTCTGGAGAACATGGATAGGTGGCCTTTCTATCCCGGGCCTCCTCCATGGCCAGACTCAGGCCACACACAAACTGGACGAACAGCACCTTCTATTCCCCATGGGTAATCACAACACAACGAATGAATATTGAATTGGACAATTTTAGGTGACTAATCTCCAACCACTCCCTGCCCTGTTCCCCCTTCTCTTCCCCCACCTGGAGCGTTTGACTGCCCCGGACCTCCGCTCGCTGGAGTTTACAAGGATGAGGGGGGGGACTTCATTGAACCTCACTGAGTAGTGAAAGGCCTGGATCGAGTGAATGGGGAGAGGATGTTTCCATTAGTGGGAGAGTCGAGGACCAGAGGCCACAGCCTCCGAATAAAAGGACGTACCTTTAGAAAGGAGTTGAGGAGAGTTTCTTTAGTCAGAGGGTGGTGAATCTGTGGAATTCAATAGACAATAGACAATAGGTGCAGGAGGCAGCACCGCCATTCAATGTGATCATGGCTGATCATTCTCAATCAGTACCCCGTTCTTGCCACAGACGGCTGTGGAGGCCAAGTCAGTGGACATATTTAAGGTGGTGATTGACAGATTCTTGATTAGTGCGGGTGTCAGGGGTCATGGGGCAGGGGGCAGGAGAATGGGGTTGAGATGGAAAGATAGATCAGCCATGATTGAATGGCTGTAAGGCAGCAACTCTACCGCTGTGCCACGATGCCACCCTTTGTACCCTCCAAGAGGGCAATGTCCCAGGTCTCGCTTAAATGGGTAATCCATTTTTAAAAAAACAGCGACCCCTGGTTGTAGATTCCCCCGCAAGATTACAAATCATCTCCGCACCCATACCGTCGAAATCACTCACAAGATGTCATTTGTTTCAATCAATCCCTCTTTGAAACCCCAACGGATGTAAGCCAACCTGCTCATTCCAAGTATGAATGAATGAAGATAGACACAAAATGTTGGAGTAACTCAGCGGGTCGGGCGAGAAGGAATGGGTGACGTTTCGGGTCGAGACCCTTCTTCGGACTGCTGAAGTGGGAGGGGTCAAAGGAGAAGTTGTTGAGGGTAAGAACCAGCTCTGCTAGGCGGAGGAGAGTATTGGTAGATGGAGATTGGCTGGTTCTGCGGTCGAGGAAGAAACGGAGGGCTTTTACGTTATGACCCTCCTGGTGGGGGGGTGGAGGTGTAGAGTGACTGGACATCCACAATAAAGATGGGGGCCTGGAAAACAGAAGTTATTGAGGAGACGAAGAGCGAGTGAGGTGTCTTGGACATGGGTAGGGAGAGGTTGGACCAGGAGGGGTAGGATGGAGTCGAGGTATGTGGAAATTAATTCTGTGGAACATGAAAAGGCAGAAACAATGGGTCTGCCTGAAGAAGGGTCTCGACCCGAAACATCACCCATTCCTTCTCTCCCGAGATGCTGCCTGACCCGCTGAGTTACTCCAGCATTTTATGTCCACCTTCGATTTAAACCAGCATCTGCAGTTTTTTTCCTACACATGAATGAATGAATGAATACTTTCTTGTCACATGTGGCAAGTCGCAGTGAAAGTCTTTGCTTGCACACCCAAGGTATGCGATGGTCGCACCTTAAAGGGTGCCGACAAGACAAGGGCGCAGTTTTAGTTTCGTTTATTATTGTTGTCGGGTGTACCGAGGGTGCAGTGAATAGCCTTTTGGGTTCTTGCTATCCAGCCAGCAAAAAGACTGAACATGATTACAATCGATTACAATCGAGCCGTCCACAGTGTAGAGTTATAGGATAAAGGGAATAGCATTTGGTCTGAGATAAAGTCCATTAAACATAGTCCAGGATCTCCACAGAGGGAGATGGGGGGTCAGGAATCTTTCTAGTTGGTGATAGAATGTCTCAGTTGCCTGATAACAGCTGGGAAGAAACCCTATGGAGTTTCTCTGGTCAAAAAGTGCAGCATTACACAGAGCACTGCAGATGTTGCTCGACACAGCTGAAGCACGATCTCCTTGTAATTGCATTAGTTTTTAAGTTTATTATTATTGTCACATGTACCGAAGTGCAGTGAAAAGCTTTGTTTTGTGTGCAGAGATCAGATATATCATGCACAGATACAATCAGTTCAAACTCAAGCACGATAAATGGAGCAAAGGTGAAGATATAGAGGGTAAAATATAATTCTCAACATTGTAGTGCGTCAGTTCCATAGACAGAGCCTTGGAATATACAATAACATTCTGGACCAACTAACTTTATCTTAAAATATCTCTAGAAACTCGAACTACAATTTTTATATTTCTGCCCAGCTTGATATTGTACCCTGTGTTACTTTCTCCTTAATTAATCCTTTGATCACTTGCTACTTTAATATTTTTTTTATGTCCAATCTTCTAATTCCCTGAAACCCATCCTTCTGCAATTTTAACTATTTTCTTTAAGTTTGACGCAGAGCATAAAACAGTAGAGCACAGGAACAGGCCATTCGGCCCACAATGTCCTTGCCAAACATGATGGCAAGTAAAATTAATCTCCTTTCCCTGCATGTGATCCATATCCCTCCATCCCTTGCGTTACCCTTGCATATCGAAAAGCAACTTAAACGCAACTATCTTACATGCCTCCACCATCGCCCCACGGTCCTATGTATAGAAAAACAATCTGCACATCTCCTTTAAAATAATACTATAGAGTCGTAGAGTATCAAAATGTAGAAACAGGCCCTTCGGCCCAACTTGCCCACACGTCTCATCTACACCAGCCCCACCTGCCTAAGTTTGGCCCACATCCCTCCAAACCTGTCCTATCCATGTGCCCGTCTAAATGTTTCTTAAACGTTGCGATAGTACCAGCCTCAACTACTTCCCCTGGCAGCTCGTTCCATACACCCACCACCCTTTGTGTGAAAAGGTTACCCCTCAGGTTCCTATTAAATCTTTCCTCCCCCCTCACCTTGCCTTTAACATGTTTTAGTTAAATGTACAAGTCTGTTCTCTGCTTGGAATTTTTATTTCTCTTTGGAATGTATCTGTTCTGTCTATTCGGAGACTTTTTCTGTCTCCAAAGTGAATGTACAATTTAATCACAAACACTGTCACGGTCAATAATTAAGATTCACAGTTATGGCCGTTAATTACTCACATGTCATTGCAATTCCAAGTATACAAATACTCAATACAGAAGGGTCTCAACCCGAAACGCCACCCATTCTTCCTCTCCAGAAATGCTGCCTGTCCCACTGAGTTACTCCAGCTTTTTGTGTCTATCTTCGGTTTAAACCAGCATCTGCAGTTCCTTCCTACACAAAACCAAGTAGTTTACCCTGGGATTACCTCCAGAGTTCCAAAAGGCACTTCCCAAAATTATACCCCAACATCCACAATTCACCATATTTGCCTGACTAATTTTCCCGACTAAATGTAGGTTGCTGATTGTTCCCTATCTTTAGTTTTTAAAAAAACTATTCCTCACAATAAATATTTTATTCATTCCATGAAATAAAATCTATTGTTCATAAACTATGTTACCTGCGGTGACTCCATTCACTAGGGCATGCCCACTTTCTCTGGCCTTCTACAAAGTCCACACATTTTTAACTGTCTTCGACTGCTACTCGTCTGTTTGGCCACATGCTCACAGTAATGGTGTTCTCCAACATGGACGGGGATTTTGCATCAGTCACAATAACTATTCCCTGGAGCGCAGGAGGGTGAGGGGTGATCTTACAGAGGTGTATAAAATCATGGGAGGAACAGATCGGGTCGACGCACAGAGTCTCTTGCCCAGAGTAGGGGAGTCGAGAACCAGAGGGCGTAGGTTTAAGGTGAAAGGGGAAAGAGTTTATAGGAATCTGAGGTATCACAAAATGCTGGAGTAACTCAGCAGGTCAGGCAGCATCAGACAGAGTCTGAAGAAGGGTCTCGACCCGAAACGTCACCCATTCCTTCTCTCCTGAGATGCTGCCTGACCTGCTGAGTTACCCCAGCATTTTGTGATACCTTCGATTTGTACCAGCATCTGCAGTTATTTTCCTCTAGGAATCTGAGGGGTAGCTTTATCACATAAAGGATGGTGGTTGTATGGAACGAGCTGCCGTGGGAGGTAGATAAGGCAAGGACTATTGCAGTTTAAGAAGCAATTGGATAGGTACATGGGTAGGACAGGTTAAGAGGGATATTGGACACACGCAGGCAAATGGGACTAGTAGAGATAGGGCATGTTGGTCGGTGTGGGCAAGTTGGGCCGAAGGGCCTGTTTCCGCACTATATGACTCTATAACTTTTTTTTCAATGTTGCAGCAAAGTGGACACCAGGTGTGAAGAACGTAGATTAATCTACTGTGGCTCCCATAAAGAGTTCTTTCAGCCATGTTTCTGTACTGTCTATAATACCCTAGTCCTCCAAGTCAACCCACACGCTGACTTTGAAGACGACTGCTGGGTATTCCCCCCCCCCCCCCCTCACCCCCCCCTCTTCCTCTTCCAGTGCCCAACCAAACACATAGTCCTCCGTCACTGAAACACATCTCTGTTCATTTTCACAGTTGTGTGTTGGAGCTTGCTGTATTTCAGAATGGCTGTCCTTTTTTCCAATTTGCAACGATGTTTAAAGTATATCATTGGCAGGGGAGTGCACTGGGACATTTTGTGTCAGTGATAAGTTCATTAGTGATAGTAGCAGAATTAAGCCATTCGGCCCATCAAGTCTATTCCACCATACAATCATGGCTGACCAACCTCTCCCTCCTCATCTCCTTCCCAGAGGAACGTCCTTTAATTGTGAGGCTGTGACCTCTGGTCCTAGACTCGCCCACTCGTGGAAACATCCTCTCTCCACATCCACTCGACGATGCGTATTAAAAAAATGCAAGTTCTCTCTTTGAAGGGAAGAAGATTGAAGGAGATAATAAAAGAGGAAGTCCGACAATCTTTTGCACCAAAGAGACTGAGAAAGATGTTTCCCAGCGTCTTTGAATGTTACCTGCAGCCGTGAAGGAGTTTGGTGCTGTAATATCTTATGGCATGTGGTATAAAATGCACATAACCTGTAACCAGGTAACCCGAGTCTCACCCCCCCCTCAACCTGCTGGGGCAGTTACAGCTCTCCTGTCTTTCCATCAGTGTGGCGAAGATGGTTTGACAGGAGGAGTTTGAGGAAGTCTCGATCACTGGAGATAAGCTTCACCCAGCACTGTTTCCTGTGGAGAATGTGCTTGACTACAAGGTGTTGACTGACTTGTACACAGCATCGTTCCACTCCCCTCCCCACCTCGACTCCTGAAGCAGGCTGAAATGAAGCCCCCACTTGCTTTAGCTCTGCCGGCTGGCACAAATAAAAAGACAATGTCCAAAAGCTTTGTGTTGTAACGTCAGAAAAATGGCTGCCTATTTGCCAATAGCAAACTTCCACAAACAGCAGTGTGCTAATTAGTAGCTAATGATCCGTTTTAGTAGTTGCTTGACTCACACAGCACCGAAACTGGCTCTTTGTTCTACTGAGTCCACGTCGACCTCAAGAACCCATTAACTCCCCTCAGATACTGTTCCTGCTCCTTTTTCCAATGTTATGATCATCATATCTGTTGCAGTGTAACCTCCTATTGCTGCTTTATAATAAACAACAGTAGCCAGACTCCAAGCAAAATCAGATTATTACAATGGTCTCAGGATGCCACTATTATACTCACATATACTCTAGGGGTGATTTAATGACAATTAACATGCCAACGCTTTGGGATGTGGGAGGAAAGTGGAGCAACTACCTCCATGAACATGTGTTATGTGAGTTTGAGAATCTTTCAGGACATAAATGTATAAACACGAATCAACAGACTTTCAAAACCAGATTCTCACCAAACTTCTCTCTCTCTCTCTCTCTCTCTCTCTCTCTCTCTCTCTCTCTCTCTCTCTCTCTCTCTCTCTCTCTCTCTCTCTCTCTCTCTCTATCTCTATCTCACTTTCACTTGTTTGATCAGACAGCCACATCTTCAAGATCACAGACGCAAAGCGTCTCACTGCTGGATTGCACTTTGGTTTAGCTGCAGACTACAGGATGTAAAGCATTAGTCTCCTGATGGTTCCTACTTACAGGAGTTTGCAAGGTTGCCCAGCAGATACACTGGTCTGTGCAGAAGGATGATGTTTCTGCAATCCAAGTGCATCAGCGTTTTCTTGTGAGCGTCATCAGGTTTTGTGGTACTGAATCTTATGCTAAGCAGAGAGAAAAAGGAACCTATTCTCAGAAGAAGACAAAGTCGGCACAGGCACAATCACTCTTTCGGTTTCCTTATTATAAGAATCCATTCTCTCAAATGTGAGAAATTGCAATTCCATGCAAACCTGACTTGCACCCATTGTATCTTTCATTTCCATTTTTAGCTTTTAACACGTTCGACATTAATGGTGAAATGTGCTGGATGATGGAGGGGCTTTGTGGCCTCCTGCTGCTCTTTTGTTCTAACGTTGTGGCTTTCCTGCCTCGTGTAGTGTGTCCTCAACCTGTGCCGCGACCGATGACAGCCAACATCACTGTATTTTAGATGTAAGAGATACAGCGCGGAAACAGGCCCTTTGGCCCACAGAGTCCCTGCCGATCAGCGAATGCTGGCACTATCCTACACACACTGGAGCCAATTTACAATTTTTACAGAAGCCAATCGACCCCAACAAACCTGCACGTTTTCGGAGTGTAGCAGGAAACCGGAGCACCTGGAGAAAACCCACACGGTCACAGGGAGAATGTATAAACTCCCCATGGTCAGGATGGAACTTGGGTCTCTGGCGCAGTAAGGCAACAACTCTACCGCTGTGCCACCGTGCTGCCCTAATGCCAGCCTAATGTCACATTATTGCAATACTGCGTTACGAGTGTTTAGTTTAGTTTAGAGATGCAGCGCGGAAACAGGCCCTCTGGCCCACCAACTCCGCACCGACAAGCCGTACCCCGCACGTTAACACTATCCTACACACTAGGGACAATTTACACATACACCAAGCCAATTAACCTACATACATGTACGTCTTTGGAGTGTGGGAGGAAACTGAAGATCTCGGAGAAAACCCACGCGATCATGGGGAGAACGTATAAACTCCGTACAGACAGCGCCCACAGTCGGGATCGAACCCGGGTCTCTGGTGCTGCAAGGCAGCAACTCTACCGCTGCGCCACCGTGGCTGCCCACGGTGCCAACAAGTGTCTTGATACCAATGGGACTTGCCCGTTATACACAGTGGATGACAAATCATAAAGCACTCTCAATGCAGGAAGCTGACCGAGGAAATTAAACAAAAAATGTACAACTTAACATGAAACAAGAGCAGGAATTGGTCAGAAGGCCTCATCATTCATCATTATGGCTAATCTAATCTTGGCCTCAACTCCACTTTCCTGCAGGTTCATCATTTATTATTCCCAGCGTTGAATATATATTCAACGGCTCTGCCTCCACTGATCTCTGGGGCAGACAATTCCAAAGCTTTACAATTTTGTGCGAGGAGAAAACCCTTTGTACCTTTCTTAAATGTGAAACCTTTAATTCTGAAACTATGCCTCATAGGTCGAGACACCACATGATTGGAAACATCCTCCCCCAACCAACCCCCTCTCACACCTCCTCAGAATCTCATGTTTCAATAATATCGCTTCCTGTTCTTCTAATCTCCAAACATGGGGCAACCTATTGCTCACGGCACAATCCTTTCATCCCATGAATTAATCTAGGCATCCTCTCCTTGCTGCTACCAACGGAAATATCCCTCAATAAATAACATTAAATAATCTACATAGAGTATTTCGTCTGTGCAATTAAAGGGTTCATTGGTTTCTTTATTATCACATGCACCAAGGTACAGTGAAAGACTTTCTTGCATTCAGCTCAGGAGGATTATCAGCATACATAAGCACAATCCCCCGGTTAGTGCAGAATGTACAGAACAGCCAACTGAGTCTATATGCGAGGCACCATTTTGGCACTGGTTTACAGCCAGCCACAAAGGCCCATTGCAGCCGTTGCCTCACGAGTTCATAATAGGAGCAGAATTAGGCCATTTGGCCCATCAAGTCTACTCCGCCATTCAATCATGGCTGATCCACCTCTCCCTCCTAACCCCATTCTCCTGCCTTCTCCTCATGACCCCAGACACCCGTACTAATCAATCAAGAATCTATCCATCTCTGCTTTAAAAATATCCATTGACTTGGCCTCCACAGCCCTCTGTGGCAAAGAATGCTACAGATTCGCCACTCTCTGACCAAAGGAATTCCTTCCCATCGCCTTCCTAAAGGAACGTCCATTCCGGTCGTCCCATGAACAGTTGTCCCTCTCCTCGCTCGACCCTCTTCGGCCCCTCCCACAGCCGACCTGGAGGGTGTGGAAGCTATGATCCCTCGCTCCGGTTCTGCTTTCCGGGCCCAGTAGAAAAGCATGCTTACTTTGCAATACGACTCCTTTGAAATAAACTCCAAGATTCCATTCCCATTCTCGTTAACCTCTTGTACCTGCATACTGTCTTCCCGTATTTCATGTACAATGACCCATCTGCTTCGCCTCTCCAAATTAGTCAAAGCCACCCCTGCCCTCCCGCCACAAGGTTCAATCCAGTCGACATGTGAAAAGTATGGATGTTTGAATGATCCTTAAAACCTCCCGCGTATAAAGGTGACATAAGCCAAGTTTTGTAAAAGGTTTTGCACTGTCTTCCTTGCTGAGGGCATAACTTCTAAAGCACAAGAGGAAGGAACATGATCTCAGGTCATTTGCAGGACAATGGACTCGTTACATTGAATTATTTTCACAGTAGTCAACAATGGAAGGGGGGGGGGAACAAAGATGGACCCAGTGTGGGGGGACCGCCATGAGGGGGGTGGAACAAAGATGGACCCAGTGTGGGGGGACCGCCATGAGGGGGGGGAACAAAGATGGACCCAGTGTGGGGGGACCGCCATGAGGGGGGGGGAACAAAGATGGACCCAGCGTGGGGGGACCGCCGTGGGGGGGGGGGGGGAACAAAGATGGACCCAGCGTGGGGGGACTGCCATGAGGGGGGGGGAACAAAGATGGACCCAGCGTGGGGGGACCGCCATGAGGGGGGTGGAACAAAGATGGACCCAGTGTGGGGGGACCGCCATGAGGGGGGGGGAACAAAGATGGACCCAGCGTGGGGGGACCGCCGTGGGGGGGGGAAACAAAGATGGACCCAGTGTGGGGGGACCGCCATGAGGGGGGGGGGAACAAAGATGGACCCAGCGTGGGGGGACCGCCATGAGGGGGGGGGAACAAAGATGGACCCAGCGTGGGGGGACCGCCGTGGGAGGAGGGAACAAAGATGGACCCAGTGTGGGGGGACCGCCATGAGGGGGGGGGAACAAAGATGGACCCAGTGTGGGGGGACCGCCGTGGGGGGGGGGGGAGAACAAAGATGGACCCAGCGTGGGGGGACCGCCATGAGGGGGGGGGGAACAAAGATGGACCCAGCGTGGGGGGACCGCCGTGGGAGGGGGGAACAAAGATGGACCCAGCGTGGGGGGACTGCCGTGGGGGAACAAAGATGGACCCCAACTTAGGGGGACCACCATGAGGGGGGAAACAAAGATGGACCCAGTGTGGGGGGACCGCCATGAGGGGGAGGGGGAAACAAAGATGGATTCCGTGTGGGGGGACCGCCATGGGGGGGGGAAACAAAGATGCACTCCGTGTGGGGGGACCGCCGTGGGGGGGGGGGGGGGGGCATAAAGAAGGACCTAGCACGGGATACTTTGTAACTTTGTTGGCGCCCTTTATGAGTCGACTCTTTGCATGCCTTGGGTATGAACTTGTCACATAGGACAATAAAGCATTCATTAATTCATTCGTTCATTCAAGTGGAGTCGATGGCAACAGAAATAAAATATCGCAGACGCCGAAAATCTGGAGACACAAATGTCCGTATTTCAGGTGGATGATCTTCACGATAAAAGATGCAAAGTTGGGGAAGTGTTAAAGAATAAAAAGGAGAATGTCACAGGATATTAAATGCCGCAAGATATTATATTACAAAAGAGATGAGAAAGGGCATGCGGTTAATTAGCATTTCAAATCAGAATTTAAATATTTTTCCATTGTTAATTATCATGATTTTGACTGTAAAATCTCTCCTCGTGAGCTCTACCACTAGAAACAGGAGTGACAGTATCCAGAGAGTATTACTTTTCACACATTTGATGACTGGAGGATAGACTCGAAAAGCTGGAGTAACTCAGCGGGTCACTCAGCATCTCTGGAGAAAAGGAATAGATGACCGGGGGCTCAGTCTGAAGAAGGATCTCGACCCATTCCTTTTCTCCAGAGATGCTGTCTGACCTACTGAGTCACTTTTTGTATCTATCTTTGGTTTAAACCAGCATCTGCAGTTCCTTCCAACACATGACTGGAGGAGACCATTCCTTCATCACCTGTTCAAGGCTTACCATCAAGGTGGGAGTTTCATTGCCAGAACAGTTGCATTTCACAATAGTGTATTTACCCAGTCATAAGTTACCCAGAATAAAATTTAAATTGCGAAACTCCGAGATGAGACAGGAAGTGGAGATAATGTTGACAGAAACGGTTCAATATTAGTCAGTTAAGATGTTCAGATAAAATTATTATATTTACTCACAGGAGTTTTGATCTGTTTAGTAACTTGGGCAACTGCTTCACTAGGACATGGAATCATTATGTTAGTTATTCACATTATTCCCTTTGTCCTGTGTATCTGTACACTGTGGACGGTTCGATTGTAATGATGAATTGTCTTTCCACTGACTGATTAGCACGCAACAAAAGCTTTTCACTGTATATCGGCGGTACAAGTGACAATAAACTCAACTAAACTACTTTTATTTAAGTGGAATGAGACTACAAAATGCTATGGTACAAAATTCCCGGGATCATAGCAACAAAACGGGTACTATGTTGCATCTTCACACTTTCTACCAGTGTGGTAACTTTACATGTTCCTTCATTATACTCATTCTGCCAATCTCTGGACAATTTTTTAATTTTTGCCAAAGCCAATTAACCCAGCAAATTCTGAGAAGGCCAGAGCCTACAAAAGGACATGGACGTGGCAGAAAGTTGGATATAGTGGAAAGTGGGACATTTCTAATCCCTGGGATTGTCTACAGGGCACACTCAGGGACAGACTTTGTGTTCTGTGACTAAGGTCTGTGGCTATAGACAATAGGTGCAGGAGTAGGCCATTCGGCCCTTCGAGCCAGCACCGCCATTCAATGTGATCATGGCTGATCATTCTCAATCAGTACCCTGTTCCTGCCTTCTCCCCGTACCCCCTGACTCCGCTACCCTTAAGAGCTCTATCTAGCTCTCTCTTGAATGCATTCAGAGAATTGGCCTCCACTGCCTTCTGAGGCAGAGAATTCCACAGCTTCACAACTGTTTTTCCTCATCTGCGTTCTAAATGGCCTACCCCTTATTCTTAAACTGTGGCCTCGCAAAGGAATGAAATACTGGCAAACGCCCCTTGCAGTCTGTGTACAGAGAACCAGAGTCTCCCAAGAGCATCCTCGTGATCCCATCACTGTGGAGAACAGGGTGGAACTGAGTGAATCCACACTGAAACACAACCTCTGATGCAGCCACACAGCAGTCATTCTGTTGTAGGTCCAGAAGGGGTAACAAGGAGGTTGCTACATTAAGCAGACAAGTGCCAGTGAGTGATAAGCACTTTGAGAGAACTTAACTTTTCATAATCCGAGTTTCTATCAATGCACTTTACATTCAATGATGTCCTTCTGAAATGTGGGTACAGTTCTGATGTGGGGAACATGGCAGCATGTTACCCTGCAGTAATGCCTCTTGGACAGTAGTAATGACTAGGCTGTGAATCTCAGGTTTGTTGAGGGGCAAACACTGGCCAGGGCAACACCACCATTGCTCTTTAATGACGGAGTGATGCATGATCTCCCCCTTCCAGCTGGAAAGGAACATCCACCTTCTTTGTAGGATCTTTAACACGGCAAGATAATCCACAGCATTTCAGAATGCTGGATTAAAGTATGAAGAAATCTGAAGAGGGGTCTCGACCCGAAACGTCACCCATTCCTTCTCTCTAGAGATGCTGTCTGTCCCACTGAGTTACTCCAACATTTTGTGTCTATCTTTAAAGTAATTGATGCCAAGCCATAAGATATTAGAGCAGGTGACTACAGGTTTGGTCAATGAGGAAGACTTTAAGGAAGATTGTTCAAAAGTCTATTGCCAGAAACAGAACCCACTCTTTGTTTCGGGTCTGTACCAAAAGTGAATTTGAAAACATTGGCAGAACCACCATGGTGGAGGAACTACATTCAAGGTTGAGCAAGAGGCCAGCATTACACTCATGCTGTTGTTGTAAAGTAATGAAGGTCGGAATATGGGAGTGTCTTGAACCTAAGGTACAAGAACTTCCAATGGGTTCCAGGCTGGCAATGACCATGAATATATTTAGTTTAGTTTAGGGATACTGTGTGGAAACAGGCCCTTCGACCCACCGAGTCCACGCTGACCAGTGATCCCCGCACGTTAGCACTATCCTACGCACTAGGGACAATTTACAATTATACCAAAGGTGGACACAAAATGCTGGAGTAACTCAGCGGGTAAGGCAGCATCTCGGGAGAGAAGGAATGGGTGACGTTTTGGGTCGAGACCCTTCTTCAGACTTAAAGAAGGGTCTCGACCCGAAACGTCACGCATTCCTTCTCTCCAGAGATGCTGCCTGACCCGCTGAGTTACTCCAGCATTTTGTGTCTACCTTCGGTTTAAACCAGCAACTGCAGTTTTTTTCCTTACAATTATACCAAGTCAATTAACCTATAAACCTGTATGGGAGGAAACCAGAGATCCCGGCAGGTCATGGGGAGAACGTACAAACTCTGTTCAGCCAACACCCGTGCTCAGGATCGAACCCGGGTCTCTGGCGCTGTAAGGCAGCAACTCTACTACTGCGCCACCGTACTGACAATCCTTGGAATGTTGATGTAAAACTATGATTTTTTGAAACCCGTTATTCTAAGATTGTCTTCAAACAGCAAAGGAAAATGTCGATTTTCGTGTAAATAGAGGTTGCAATCAATCAAAGCAAGCAATTCTATCGCAACAAAGAAGGCAGAAGCCAGTTTGAGACCACTTTTCCCTTCAAGAATCAGTTTTGCATTTTTACTACAGAAACAACAAGCCAAGCACAGTATTAACAACTGACTTAAAATTTAACCCCTTCCCCCCCCCCTCGAAAAATACACAAAGAAAAGATTAAATCATTGTCTCCCATTTACTTGAAATTTCAAGAAGTGATCATCCAAGCCCTCGAAAGGAGCCAGCTTTAAGTCCACAAAAGCTGTTTAAAAGTTCGGGTGCAGTAGTTGTATTGTCTCTTCGTTATCTCATCCAACCTGTGTGTGGAGTTGAGGTGAGAGAAGCAGGTTACAATGTCCAGGGCAGTCCACTTTTAAAAAAAAATTTTTGGAGTCCACAGCTTATAATGTCTTTTCCAAATGAAAGTTTTGCCAATGGAAAAACATTTAGTGTCACACTGGAGTACGGACATGAAGACAAGAGTTAGAGGAACCAGACAAAGCATGGAACCAGACAACTGGATAATTCCAATCTCAGAGCAATTCCATTTTTGTTCTAGGTTTTGTGTTTAACTTTGCATTGCAACTCACTCAGTGAAGGTACTGTACAACCTTCTGGTTGCATGAGCTACCCTGGCATACAGTGGATCGCCTTTCTTCAGTTTAATGTAGACAGACAAAGTTCCAGTTTTCCCCAAACAAAAAGGTAATGAAAAATATTGTTGGAGACCATCACTGAGCACTGGTAACAGTTTGAAGACTCTGCAATTGAAGTCTGGATCAGAAATAACACACAGTTGTCCTGCCAATACCCCGTTCACTAATGAAACACACTTTCTTCATTTTACACCAGACGTATATTTACAGACAGAAAGCCAACACAGTTTATTCCAATACATTTGCTTGTGATAACTGGCATAATTTGAAATCAGACAGATATAATTTTTTTTTAGAAGCAAACACTTTGAACAGTGGTGATTTATATTTACACACCTTCCCAGACTCATTTTAAAATGCAAAAATAAATTGTGCACAAAATCTCTACGCTTACCCATACGTCTGCACCCTGTTTATCTTCTTGCACAAGAGAAATAAAAGTAGCTTGCAAAAGACATGTTACACTTGCATAAAGACTTACTGCACCCCACCCTCCCTTCAGCTCTGAATCACATAGATACTAAATCACTTCATTTAAATTCTTGCCAAAAACACAATAAAATTATGACGGTTAATAATTAAAAAGGGAAATCTGTTTTCATGGCCCTGCTTGGTTTGCATATTAACACCCCTGATAAATGGGATACCCTTGCTCCAGTCAATGCCAGGAGGACTTGTTCAGATTTTGGTGGGGCAATGGAACGAGAGACAATTGTCCCCAAAACATGGTAAAAACACTTGTGTAACATTACAAAATAATTAAATTCACAAAATTGCCATTCTAATCAGAGTTGCCAAAAAATTTGGTGCCTTGAGCTTTGTTGGAATCCAATCATGTAACACTCCAATAAAGAGACAAATGCTGTGCAAAAGTAAATCCCATTGTTTTGTTACCAACAATAATTTTTAGTCTCCACAAGGAAAGAACCTTTAAATTGGCCATGAAGCCCTCTTGTTCAAGATCTCTTATTGTCTGCATCTCTGGTCAATCAACAGACTATTCTCTGCTGAAAGTTCAGTCTACAATCTGATTCGTTAAAAGATTTGTCTATTAAAAGAAACCTAACTTTGTTTATTTTTTTAATGCATGATTTACGTTATTCAGAA
Organism: Rhinoraja longicauda; assembly: GCF_053455715.1. Taxonomy (NCBI): domain Eukaryota; kingdom Metazoa; phylum Chordata; class Chondrichthyes; order Rajiformes; family Arhynchobatidae; genus Rhinoraja; species Rhinoraja longicauda. The sequence goes on along the minus strand of NC_135980.1, from coordinate 24,717,680 downwards.
ATTATTTTTATATATAACCGCTCTTGCTGAAAGGAATACTTCACTGCAAATTCCTAGCACAATGATACATCTATCTCAAAGGCACAATACCAATCCACTGATGCTGCTTGACCTGCTGAGTTCTTACAACAATTTAATTATTTTACCCAACGTTGTGGTATTGTAGACTTGGTCACCCAATTTGCTTAGTACATTTGAGATGTATAAATTTCGCCAGGGACTCATGGTTTTTTGCAGGGAAACATTTTGTGTGCATTCAGATGCTGCCCGACCCAATGAGTTCTTTCAAGAGTCAATTTTTTCCCCTCCAGATTCCAGCATCTGTCGTCTCTTGTATTGGGGTTAACCTAATTATCTAACCTATCTTAACCTATATTGGGGTTAACCTAATTATCTAACCTATCTTAACCTATATTGGGGTCAACCTAATTATCTAACTTATGTGAGTCAGGACTACTGATATCTTTTTGTCTCCCATATACAATGAGGAGAGAATGGCCCAGTCATGTTACAGCCCTGACTGTTGCTTCCTCAAATGAACCAATGACCCGTTTCAGAGAAGAAAAAAAAAAGGAAAAAAAAAATCTAAAAAAAATTGCAGCTTTCCCCACTTCGGATGCTGTACTGTGTTTACAAAAATGTGACCAAAAATAATTGCACCTTCAGATACTTTGTGGTGCCTGAATGTTTCCTAAGAACAGAAGGAGCTTTCCTCCTTTTCACCTTGCTCTGGCTTAACATCTCGCAGCATTGAAGCCCCAGATGGTCAGTCTGCTCTCACGGGCAGGCATAAAAAAAAATCTGTCAGGTCGACAGGAGAAAGAATTCAAGGAGGTTCCCAAAAATTCTTCGGGGAAAAAATATTCTCATTGACTCACTGTGCATGAACCCTTGGTTCACGACCTCTCAAAATGGAAGAGCATTCAGAATGGCTTTGAGAACCTCCGAATCCATTTGCCAGGAGCACTGAGAAACCCAGTACGAATCCCCCTCCAAATAGGCCACCTATCTGCCATGTCAGGCACACCCCACTCTACATGTGGCAGGTTGTGCTGTTCCTATGTCAGCCTCTTCAGCCACCCCTGAACTGGAAAGAAACAATTCATTCTAAATCACAAGAGACAGTTTATGGAGAATCAATAAACACTGAGCTGGTTGTTCTCAGACAGGACACCTGTTGGAACATTTCCTTTTCCCTAATATCTGCTAGCCTCTAAACTCAAGGGTTAGCACCATAATAAGAGTTCGAGTCCAAGATTTCATCACATTATACTTGTTCAAACATCAATTATAGTGTATTCCTTTCCCTGCATAATTTTTAGAAAACTGATAAATACATTTTTTGCCGTGATGATCTGTCTTGGCATTCTGATTATATGGCACAGCACAACTTCAATAGCACACAAGTTCCAACTGTTGAGGAATCTCTTACCAATGCTAGGTATGTCACAACCATACGCGGTTGGGGAAAAATACTGAACAAGTCCTCGTGGTGGCGGTTGTACAACTGGAGCAAGGGTGTATAGCAGCAATGAATAATGAGAAGGATTTTTGGAGCAAGTCTTAACATACACCAATGAGTACAATGTTCATTGTGAAGGAACAATAGCACATCTACTGGTAGTGTAGGTGTGTTGTGTACGGACTGCCTGGTTCATAAAGTTTCACCCTCTTCTTTACTAAGCTGTTGGAGATCACAGCACAGCCTGAGGTGTAGAGCGCCGACCGATTCCCACACTGACCGATGCAACGACAACCTTTTTATATTTCTGTTGATATCACTTTCACAAGTGTTTTTTTTTTTAGGGGATGGGGTAAGATCAGAAATCTCCTGCTGACAGACAAGTAACTGAATACTTGTGCCTTCGTTTGAGATTGATAAGTAGTTTCTTCCCAATGCTCCGCCAAGCTGAGGCCAAATTTGAGGCTGTTGTCCTCATGTTACGGATCGGGCATCGAGAGCTCGGAGTGAGATCTCTGGAAATTTATGAAGTATGATTGCACCCTGATTTGTAGTCTGCACCCCTTTCCTTCCTGACATCTTCACTTTTATTAAGAGCGAGATGTGATAAGAGTTCCTAGATTGTAATCCCCATCCAAATCATTAGTGTTTATGTGAATCTTTGTAACCCCTAATCTACACTGCACCAGGTGCTTTTGGTGACTAACAATTGTGCATATTTTAAACATAAAACGAGTTTATTTATTGTTTCAAATTAACCTGACTGTTCTGGGCTGCATGCTCAGCCAAGAAACCATCCCCTCTCTCCTTTCTTGGGCAACCATTCCTTTCTGCCCAGGAGTTTCCAGTTTTGAACATGTAGACAGATTGATTACTTTTTCTGCCCGCTCCCCCCACCCACCCCAAAACAAAACAGAAATATACATTTGAATTAAGTCAGTCATCAGTCGGCCCTGTACACCAAGAACAAAAATGCATTTAGATTCAGAACAGAATACTGTGAAATGTCAATAATTCCACACATCATATCTGATAGAAGTACTGAGGTAGATTGTCCCAGAAAATTACATCGCACCATATCCTTCTGCCCCATTTTCAGCAATAATACATATTCATACTTTAAACCTTTTTTGTTTTGCGTAGACTGTAAATTGGGATTCTGTACAGTGATCTCTATAACATTAATAAAAATAAATAAAATATTAATTTTTTTGAATATAAGAAAATCTTCAGAATTACAAAAGTTTGTGAATTTGTTTTCGGGTTATTGTAGTGTGAAACAGCCACTAAGTGTATATTATTAGAGTGAGGGGCTGTTACTTGGTTTCTGCTAGGTTATGTTACATTAAGGAAATCTAGGCACGTTAGAGCTAACAACTGTACACTATGTACAACAAAACAATTTCTATTAATAATCTTGTTATTGTCCTCCCAGACTCACTATATACTCTCTCCCACCCAAAAGGCAACACAATTGTACATCTAAAAGGCTTCCCCACTAACTTCTCTTACCTTTCTCCCTTTCCATTAGTTTGCCTGATAAAAGATCAATACTCCCCTCTTCCCAGTCGATGCTGGACTGGCTAAAGGTTTCCAGCATTCTCTGTCCTTTATCAGTTATTCCACTCTCCACCTTTCAGGCTTTAAGACCAGCCCCGAGCAGATGATTCAGAGCTCTCAATAGGCAGAGACAGATATTGTCTTTCCTTTTGGTTGATGGCATGGTTTGTTGATGAGTATCTTTGATCTGACAGCATAATTCCCCGTCGTGGCTTATAGGGATCAAAGTCCTGCATCTCCCCACCTCCCAACCAAATACTGCAGTGGTTCAACACAGTGGCTTGTGTCTGCAGGTAGGAGTTATGTTTAACGTGGATAGGCAAGCTGGCAGAAACAGTGTAAAAAATGCTTTGAAAAACACTGCCGGGATAGTTAAATCCAAATGGAGTCGCACTCACAGTTGAAAGAAAATAAAACATCTCCTTGTAACTGGCCACAGTTTCCCACTTGGTGTGGAATAACAGTGGCAGGTGGCCTGCTTTTTCTACTCAACTTGTTATCTCTCCTGCACACCCCTAATTCCTGGAATTCCCATCCAGCTGACAACATCTCTGGACCAAATGTTTAACAAAGAGGCAAGGATTCAATGAATATTTCTGGATGTGGTCAGTTTTTATCTAAAGACGTTGGTGTTGCAGATTGAGGAGGAAGGTAACTACATCCTCCTAGACCACCTCCAAAGAGGATAGCAGCTTGAGGCATTTGAGCCTCATGTCCCTGAACTAGTTTGGCAGCCAAAGGGTGAACTGGAGAAGGCTATGCTTCACTCTGAGTGTACACAAGTGGTTGTGAAGTGGGCAGGCAATTTGGAGAACTCCGAGGAGTAAATTATGTTGCCTAGTCGGAAGCAACAGCTCTTGCTGGGAATCGACATAAGATCGGATGACTGATGAGGTAACTACTGTACTTGTAAACTGAGGAAGATTATTCCTCCGTAAATGGATATGACTGAAGTTTATATTTTCAAAATCTATTAAAGAAATAAAACGTGGAGTTCTCGAACATGTAGACTTGGATTTAGCAAAACAGAAGCTCACTCTGACAGGGAAAATACTGGAAGTTTTAACAGTTAATATAGACTAGTTTTGACCCGAAACATCACCTATTCCTTTTCTCCAGAGATGCTGCCTGATCCGCTGAGTTACTCCAGCTTTTTGTGTCTTATCTTCGGTTTAAACCAGTATCTGCAGTTCCAACCTACAGAATGTGGACTAGTTGTTTAGGTTGGCAATGTCCAATCAGAATTGCCTTGACAATATGACCTAGTCAACATTGCAACGGGCAAGTCACAAAACTGTCATTTACAGCTCTTTGCATCCAATTACAGAATGCAGCTGGAAACAGATGTTGACCTCTCCCCCCTACTCTTCCCTCACTGAAAACTATCAGCTTGGACCTACAAGAAGCTGGTGTTCAAGGTCAGCTCACATCTCAGCATTTCTCCCAATCTGGGAACTGACCCACCACGGTTGGACAGGATCAGAATACCTTCCTTTCCCTGCACCCAAAGCACAGCGGTTTAAGGGGTTTTCAGCCCAGCTCTTTTAACTAACGGAGTGAAGCACAAGGAAGAGGAAGTGTCCACTGAACTGGAATCCACCTTGCCCACCTCCAGCTGAAGATAGCTACATTTTAATGGTAAGGCTTTGGATAAGATTGGGGATTTCTAGATGGCCTGGTGAGTATCAGCCACTGGGCTCGATGTCCTCGACAAACTCCCTTCATTGATATCTTTCTATATTCATTTACAGGATTTGGCCTTGATGGCAATGCCGATATTAATGGTCATTCCTAATTGCTCCTAAACCGAGGACACATTTAGGAATCATGAACATTATTAGTCTGATATTAAAAAATATCTTTGGGGGGGAAAAAATATTAATTCCTTGCTAGTTCCCTCCTACAGCCTCTCCATCTCTCCTGAACTCAATGCGTCAGATAAAAGGAAGTTTAAAATAACAAACCAAATTGAGTTTACATTGCCAGATGATGTGCTAACTTTAGGTTTAACGTCTGGCACATCAGCCACTTTCCTAGTTCTCTCAGAGAGCAGCAGCTGACAATGAGAGTCTTGAAGTCATCTGAAATGTGTCCCTTCCCGTTACTACCTGCATGTAACCTGCATGTAACCTGCATGTAACCTGCCCAACAATGAGTCCAGCACTGCTTCTCAATCCAAACTGAGACTGGATTAGTGAAGGAAACTTCTCGCTTTCCCCCACTCAGCTATGCCCCTCGAAGAGAGTCATACACAATATTGATTTTAAGGTTAGACTGTTTGCCTGTGATGTCGACCCCTTGTCTCCCACTGTCTCCTCGAGTTACATAAAGCTTTAAAAGATGTCTCTGAAGAGCAATGTCTGAAACCCAGCGCTTAGTTTTGTAAATACTTTGCTCCCTGACACCTTCCCTCAGATGCCAGGGGCTGACAAAGAAATCACTTGCCCCGCTCCGAATCACGCCACGAGGACTACTGGCCCTCAGAGGCGTCGTTTTGATTTCTCGGAGAGGAGAGAATACAGCCTTTCCCGGAGAGGAGAGAATACAGCAAACATCAATTTTGTACAAAAAGAAATAATAAAAACCCACAAAAATAAAGAGCGAAACCAGCAGCTATTGGTCTGAGGAACTGTTATCCAACCATTGCGTATAAAATGACTTCCAGCCAAGTTTTTCTTTTAAAGTATAAATCAATACTAGGTGTTGGAATTTGGCAGAAGATTTCAGTTTACATTTCCTTTTACTGATCCATAAGGTTCCCACTGTTAAAAAAGTTCATGTCAGAAAAAATGTAATTGGATTTGTCATTTTATACTGTAGATGTTTTCTGAAAAGAAATGTTTGCACCCCCACCCATCACCTCTCCCCCCCCTCCGTCAGGCCTAAACTGGGGAGTCAGCCTCTAGTGCTCCACAGAAGAAAGTTGAAAAGGTCACTTCCGGGCTGGGACAGTGAAGTTGATAGAGCCTTGGAAATGAACGACTGATATGACTCTGGTGGATGTGTCTGTATGTCTGTGTACAAACGTGTGGATGTGCATACATGCCTCTGTATCAGAATATATATATGTACATATGTAATGTACAGTTGTGCATGTACAATGCCTGCCTGATGTATTATGTACATGTATGTATTCGCCATATGAACGTGTATATAGTTCTACAGTTATAGAATATGAGTGAGTTTTTCTTTGTCTCTTCACAGTTTGATTCATTTATATATAACCAGCCACTTGGCAGAAAAATGATTTCTTTGAAACGAATGCAAGGTCCTTTTCCTTATGTGGCAAACTGTGGCAGCCATAATTGAGTCCTGAGATACTACGGGCCCAATACATGAAAGTGATAAAGAAATAGGAGGTAGAGGAAATGTTATGAAGGGCTTGACCTTGGCAAGGACAATATTCGCCCATTCTTCTTGCCTCCGTTCATATGAGTGTACGGTATGTGTTCATCATAGTTGCCCCTCAGGCCCATAGTGGGCCCATTGTCTCGGCTGTGACTCAGTGGGGTTTCTGTCTGTGAGTAAGAAGAAGGGTCAAGTGGAATGCTCTCCATATTCTCAAAGTCCATGTCGTATTCCTCCGTGTCGGGAGGTTTGTTCTCCACACTGTAGAAGAAGGAGACGTCGTGGAAACCTGGGTGAAGGTCGTCTTTCAGCATCGTAATGATCTCCACAAAAGTGGGTCTTGACTTTGGGTTGTATTGCCAACACATCTGCATCAAGGTATGGCTGGAACAACAAGGGGAAGCAGGCATCAAAGCAAAATGGAATTATCACCGAGATGAAGAGATGAAGATTTACAACATAAAAGGTAATTACTAGTATAGGCAGTATAATTTGAGAGAGAATATATTGCCGTGAGGAAATGTGGGGGAATGAGACTAATAGGATCGCTCTACTAACAGCTAATGGTCTCCTCTTGTACCACAGCAATTCCACGACTACCAGTACAGGGAAAAATCAGTGAGTCCAAGTCAGCATTTTGCACACTGCTGTCTGAAATCGCTGCCACGGTTCCCAGCGTAAGATGAACTTCTTCACTTTTAGTCTGAAGCATTGACTTAGTTGATAGAACTTTAAGGAAATGGGTTCAATATCATTCATGCACCATTCACCAGCACAAAACCTAGACTCAACCTAAATCTAATCAATGGAAATGGTTGACAGCTTCAGGTACCTAGGCATCAATGTCAACTTGTCCTGGACTAACTACATTGAAGGTACTGCCAAGAAAGCACACTAATGCCTCTACTCACTCAGATGACTAAGCATGTACGGCATGTCTCCCATGACTCTTGCCAATCGCACTGACCATCCCTCCACCATTGACTCCATCTACACTTCATGGTGCCTTGAGAAAGCAGCCAGCATGATTAAGGATCTTTTTCACCCCAGTCATTTCCTCTTCTCCCTTCTCCTGTTGAGCAGCAGATACAAGTTTGCAAGTGTGTACCACCAGACTGAGGAACAGCTTCTTCCCCGCTGTTTTCAGACTACTGAATGCTCCTCCCATAAGCTAGGGTGTAGTCCCAATCTTTCAACCTACTTTACTGCGGATCTTGAATTTTTGCTCTGGAACTAATGCTATAAAGGTGTAACACTATATTCTGCGCCCTGATATTTTTCTCTTTGCACTACCTGTTGTGCTGGTGTATGGCTTGACTGTACTCATGTCTAGCATGATTTGATTTGATTGGATAGCACGCAAACCTACACTTCTCACTGTATCGTGGTTCATGTGACAGCAATAAACCAATATCAATACCAAGATGACGTGAGGAGAAAGTTAACAAGGAGAATGAAAATAAATTCATACTCACATTCGATCGGCACAGTTGTCTGGACGATCCAAATAGCCTCCGTCCATGACGAATTTAAGAACTTGTTCGTTTGACAGACCCTGGTATGGCTGCTCTGCTAGAGTGCTGACCTCCCAAAGCACAACTCCAAATGACCTAACAATGGGCACAAAAGCACACAGTTTAAAACAGGGCGAAACATTCAACAGGAACTTCCACTCTACATGAAAATGATAACCATTTATGTATGCCTCTGTTGCCCCCTTACTCCTGGTGCTGTTTCCCACCCGCAGATGAGACCCGACCTGCTGACTATATCCAATATTTTCTGTTTTTATTTCAGATTACCAGCATGACCCAGGTTTGACCCTGATCTCGAGTGCTGTCTTTGTGGAGTTTGCATGTTCTCCCTGTGACCACGTGGGTTTCTTCTGGGTGCTCTGGTTTCCTCCCACATCCCAAAGACGCGTGGGTTTGTAGGTCTCTGTAACATTTGGCCTCTGTAACATAACCCCAAAAATGTAGGGAGCGCACGAGAGAGTGGGATAACATAGAACCAGGATGAACGGGTAATCAATGGCTAGCATGGCCTCGGCGGGTCGAAGGGCCTGTTTCTGTGCAGTACCTCCAAACTTTATATACGGATACCTAATAGAATATATATACCTATATATACCTTATATACCTAATAGAATAGGTCGAGCGATGGATTGGCTTTCTCTTATTATGGAATCATATAGCGTGGAGATAGGCCCTTCGGCCCAACTTGCACATACCGACCAACATTCCAGTCCTACCTGCCTGCATTTGGCCCATAACCCTCTACATCCATGCACCCGTACAAATGTTTTTTAAATGTTGTGATAGTTCCTGCCTCTACTACCTCCTCTGGCAGCTTGTTCCATACACCCACCACCCTTTTGTGTAAAATAGCCCCTCAGGTTCCTATTAAATCTTTCTCCCCCTCAGGCATGTAGGCGAGGTAAAAAAAGAGGAAAAGAGCCGAGCGTTTGCGCGAAGCGTAGAACGGGAGTCAAAAAATTGGAAAATTTACACACAAAATTACCAGCTTCAAGCCTCTTTTAGCGCATTTCAAAGTAAAAACAGACATTACAAAATAATGTGAATATGTCACTGTACACTAATAACATTTTGAAGTAAATTCACACATTAATTGATAATCAGCCCAAAAAGGTGGTAATTAGCTTTTCTGCTGTGTTTTATATTTTAACCCTGTCTTAATTAATTTAGTTATATAAACTTGCACTTAAATTTAATATTTACTCATTACAGATCCACCACTGATTTTCTGGCACTCTTGGTTCCAGAGCTTTGCTGGTTTATCCAGCAGGCCAAGGAAGTCGGCTATGGGGATAGATGTGCTGGCTCCAGCTGGGCTGGAGTTCCACAGCCCCGGCCGCAGGTTGAAAAATTCCACCCACCGATCGGCCGTGGAAGTCCCGATGAGGTCGAGATTGGCTGTCTTGCCCAGCCTAGGTGTCACATTTTCGGGGAGACTTCCAGGGCGCACGGGGGGGGGGGGGGGGGGGGGATTTCTCGCGGAACCCCTAGCGACCTCTAGCTGAACCCTAGTGTTCATTACAAGTCTATACATCGGGTTTTTTGGGGGGGGGGGGGTTTTAATCCGATTTCTCCGTTTATTTGGCAAAGTGAAAAACGCAGAAACCATGCAAAAAGCGCGGAAAATTGATTTTATAAACACGGAAATCCACGGAAAATTCACATGCCTGCCGCCTCACCTTCTTTTCAGGAAAGCAAACTGATTATCTGCAGTGGTTGGTCCAGTTAATAACTAATTGTTTGTGAAATTAAATATGATAATGCAGAATAAATGCCAGTTCTTTATGCACAGCCTCCCAGGAATTCTACTTGAATTGCACTCTCTGCCAAAGATGATCAGCGTGACAAGATTAAGCTTTCATGCTGCAATCGAGACACATTCATTGCTGTAAGACGGACTCACCAAACGTCAGAGAACGTCGTAAAGACTCCATCTTTCAGGGATTCAGGAGCCATCCAGCGCACAGGGAGCAAACCTTTGCCACCTTTACGATAGTAGTCTGTCTCATAAATGTCTCTGGTCATTCCAAAATCTTTATTAAAATAAAACCAATTAGTCGAATGCTCCAGCTGGCAATCGCACACAATATACAGTGCCCTCCATAATGTTTGGGACAAAGACCCATCATTTATTTATTTGCCTCTGTACTCCACAATTTGAGATTTGTAATAGAAAAATATCACATGTGCTTAAAGTGCATATGGTCAGATTTTAATAAAGGCCATTTTTATATATAGATACCATAGATAAAAAAACAACTATCAGAAGGAACAAATGAAATGATACCACACATCCAAGATAATGGCCGTAGTCATGAGTGAAGCAACTTGGCATGAAAATGGCATCAATGGATAGAAAAATACAATCATATTTTGGATTATCAAAACATTCCTGCATGGATAAACGCAGAACCTATTTAAAAGTAACTGCTACAAGTTAGAAACAAGATGAAATCTCATTCATCTTGGGGCAGCACGGTGGTGCAGCGGTAGAGTTGCTGCCTTACAGCGCCAGAGGCTCGGGTTCTGATTCCGGGTGCTTGTCTGTATGGAGTTTGTACGTTCGCCCCGTGAACTGCGTTGGTTTTCTCTAGGTGCTTCGGTTTCCTCCCACACTCCAAAGACGTACAGGTTTGTAGGTTAATTGGCTTAGTATAATTGTAAATTGTCCCTAGTGTGCGTAGGATAGTGTTAAGTGTGTGGGAATCGCTGGGCCTGTTTCTGCACTGTATCTCTAAAGTAAACTAAATCATTGTAGAAGAGATTGAAAACTCCCCTCTTCACAATTATATCTGTACCATCACAAATCACAGATTCCAAGTAAAAAGGATGCTTATTTCATTTTGTATTCATGAAATGTGAGGTGGTGCGGAATAGTATGTTGCGGTTAACACTCATTGCCTATCCCTAATTGAACTGAAGAGCTTATAGTGACAATTTCAGAGGGTTGCTTTGAGTCAATCACATACCATAGGTCTGGGGCTACAGATATCCAGACCAGCTAAGGATGATTGACCTCCTTCTCCACAGACATCAGTCTATTTTGTTATGTCCTACCCCCTCTGTAGACTAGTGCTGTGTGGTCCTTATCACACCAATCTCCTACCTCCAATTTTTACTGTGAAATCATCTCCCACCATGCAGTTCCGAGCCGCCAGATCTCTGTGGACAAACTTTTTGGCGTTCAGGTAAGCCATTCCGTCCGAAATCTCAGCGGCCATCTGAATCATCTCTTTCAGGGTGGGGGGATCACGGCTTGGCCTAATCTGAAACGGCAGATAGTGGTCAGTGTTCAACGGCTCATTTGGTCTCTTCACAGGCACAAGAAAACGTGAAGGTTTAGAACAACTGCTTGAGTTGTGATGCTTGAGGAAGATGCTTCAGTCCGCTAATAGGGAATAGCAAATAAAAGGGCCACGCCAGCCAGTTAATATGCTGGAATTGACCTGCATGTCATTTCTAGGCTCTATCATTCACCCTCTCCTACTTTCTGCTGACATTCCCAATGCTTTCCGCAGTCCTCCGTACTGTTCCCATTGCCAGTTCACTGGTCCTTTGTGTTATTCCACCGTTCTCTCCAAGCCCCATACCCTCGCGTCACTCCCAACTCTCTGCTGGTGAGTTCCCCACCACAATGTTCTGAAAACTCTGCAGATGGACCAGGCTTGTTTTTGGTACGTCCTCCTCATGCACACACAACAGTGTTTCACCAACCTGAAGCAACCTCATTCAAGAATTTTAGAAAGCACTTCCTTGCACTCTGCAGTCAGAATGCAAAGTCGTAACATTATAAAGTTACAGGTTACACAGAACTTTTTCAAATTTAATTTGCCTGCAAATACACTGATACTAAATCTATATACTAAAACTCTTGTTTGTTTGTTCCTGAACTACAACCAAAACGGTACACGATAGCGTGACAATTTTAGACCCACCTTACTCACCGTCGTCCCTTTGGTGCTAATGGAAGAAGTTTCATTGAAATCGATGTTATATTTTTAAAGTTATTCACATTTTAAAGTTGAAATTTATCTCCTCGGGAGGGAGGGGGGGGGGGGGGGGGAGGGAAGGAGGGGGAGGAGCGAGGTGCAAGTTGAATCAGGAGATAAAATTGGCGTGTCACAAATGTAATGCTACGGTGGTTATGGGAGATTTCAACATGCAGGTAGACTGGGAAAATCAGGTTGGAAATGGACCCCAGGAAAGAGAGTTTGTAGAGTTGCTTCGAGATGGATTCTTAGAACAGCTTGTACTGGAGCCTACCAGGGAGAAGGCAATTCTGGATTTAGTGTTGTGTAATGATCCTGATCTGATAAGGGGACTAGAGGTAAAAGAGCCATTAGGAGGCAGTGATCACAACATGATAAGTTTTACTCTGCAAATGGAAAGGCAGAAGGGAAAATCGGAAGTGTCGGTATTACGGTATAGCAAAGGGGATTACAGAGGCATGAGGCAGGAGCTGGCCAAAATTGACTGGAAGGAGGCCCTAGCAGGGAAGACGGTAGAACAGCAATGGCAGGTATTCCTGGGAATAATGCAGAGGTTGCAGGATCAATTTATCCCAAAGAGGCGGAAAGACTCTAAGGGGAGTAAAAGACACCTGTGGCTGACGAGGGAAGTCAAGGACAGCATAAAAATTAAGGAGAGGAAGTATAACATAGCAAAGAAGAGTGGGAAGACAGAGGATTGGGACTCTTTTAAAGAGCAACAAAAGTTAACTAAAAAGGCAATACGGGGAGAAAAGATGAGGTACGAGGGTAAACTAGCCAATAATATAAAGGAGGATAGCAAAAGTTTTTTTAGTCAAGTCAAGTCAAGTCAATTTTATTTGTATAGCACATTTAAAAACAACCCACGTTGACCAAAGTGCTGCACATCTGATTAGGTTCCAATGGAAAAAAAAAAGAAACATACAGTAGCACGCAAACAGTTCACAGCGCCTCCTCAATGGGCCTCAAATGCTAGGGAGTAGAAATAGGTTTTGAGCCTGGACTTAAAGGAGTCGATGGAGGGGGCAGTTCTGATGGGGAGAGGGATGCTGTTCCACAGTCTAGGAGCTGCAACCGCAAAAGCGCGGTCACCCCTGAGCTTAAGCCTAGACCGCGGGATAGTGAGTAGCCCCAAGTCGGCCGACCTGAGGGACCTGGAGTTAGAGAGGGGGGTTAGAAGATTTTTGATGTAGGGGGGGGAGTGTCCATTTAGGGCTTTATACGTGAATAGGAGGAGCTTGAAGTTGATTCTGTACCGTACAGGGAGGTACGTGAAGAGGAAAAAAATAGTCAAGGCAAATGTGGGTCCCTTGAAGACAGAAGCTGGGGAATTTATTATGGGGAACAAAGAAATGGCAGACGAGTTAAACCGTTACTTTGGATCTGTGTTTACTGAGGAGGATACACACAATCTCCCAAATGTTCTTGGGGCCGGAGAACCTAGGGTGATGGAGGAACTGAAGGAAATCCACATTAGGCAGGAAATGGTTTTGGGTAGACTGATGGGACTGAAGGCTGATAAATCCCCAGGGCCTGATGGTCTGCATCCCAGGGTACTTAAGGAGGTGGCTCTAGAAATAGTGGAAGCATTGGAGATCATTTTTCAATGTTCTATAGATTCAGGATCAGTTCCTGTGGATTGGAGGATAGCAAATGTTATCCCACTTTTTAAGAAAGGAGGGAGAGAGAAAATGGGTAATTATCGACCAGTTAGTCTGACATCAGTGGTGGGGAAGATGCTGGAGTCAATTATAAAAGACGAAATTGCTGAGCATTTGGATAGCAGTAACAGGATCATTCCGAGTCAGCATGGATTTACGAAGGGGAAATCATGCTTGACAAATCTACTGGAATTTTTTGAGGATGTAACTAGGAAAATTGACAGGGGAGAGTCAGTGGATGTGGTGTACCTCAACTTTCAGAAAGCCTTCGACAAGGTCCCACATAGGAGATTAGTGGGCAAAATTAGAGCACATGGTATTGGGGGTAGGGTACTGACATGGATAGAAAATTGGTTGACAGACAGAAAGCAAAGAGTGGGGATAAATGGGTCCCTTTCGGAATGGCAGGCAGTGACCAGTGGGGTACCGCAAGGTTCGGTGCTGGGACCCCAGCTATTTACGATATACATTAATGACTTAGATGAAGGGATTAAAAGTACCATTAGCAAATTTGCAGATGATACTAAGCTGGGGGGTAGTGTGAATTGTGAGGAAGATACAATAAGGCTGCAGGGTGACTTGGACAGGTTGTGTGAGTGGGCGGATACATGGCAGATGCAGTTTAATGTAGATAAGTGTGAGGTTATTCACTTTGGAAGTAAGAATAGAAAGGCAGATTATTATCTGAATGGTGTCAAGTTAGGAAGAGGGGATGTTCAACGAGATCTGGGTGTCCTAGTGCATCAGTCACTGAAAGGAAGCATGCAGGTACAGCAGGCAGTGAAGAAAGCCAATGGAATGTTGGCCTTCGTAACAAGAGGAGTTGAGTATAGGAGCAAAGAGGTCCTTCTACAGTTGTACCGGGCCCTGGTGAGACCGCACCTGGAGTACTGTGTGCAGTTTTGGTCTCCAAATTTGAGGAAGGATATTCTTGCTATTGAGGGCATGCAGCGTAGGTTCACTAGGTTGATTCCCGGAATAGCGGGACTGTCGTATGTTGAAAGGCTGGAGCAATTAGGCTTGTATACACTGGAATTTAGAAGGATGAGGGGGGATCTTATTGAAACGTATAAGATAATTAGGGGATTGGACACATTAGAGGCAGGAAACATGTTCCCAATGTTGGGGGAGTCCAGAACAAGGGGCCACAGTTTAAGAATAAGGGGTAGGCCATTTAGAACGGAGATGAGGAAGAACTTTTTCAGTCAGAGAGTGGTGAAGGTGTGGAATTCTCTGCCTCAGACGGCAGTGGAGGCCAGTTCGTTGGATGCTTTCAAGAGAGAGCTGGATAGAGCTCTTAAGGATAGCGGAGTGAGGGGGTATGGGGAGAAGGCAGGAACGGGGTACTGATTGAGAGTGATCAGCCATGATCGCATTGAATGGCGGTGCTGGCTCGAAGGGCTGAATGGCCTACTCCTGCACCTATTGTCTATTGTCTATAAGGGTGGATAGAGTTGGGGGAGGGGAAGGGAGGGTGGAGGGGGGGGGGAAGGGGGAGGAGAGTGTGCTGCACCAATGCAGGAGAAGTTTGGGCCTAACGGGTCCACTTGGTCCAGTTACAATTAATTGCTAACAGCCCAACATCAGGGCACATAATAGATAACTCGATGTATGGAAAATAGGTACAAAAAGCAGGCGTAACTCAGCAGATCAGGCAACATCTCTGGAGAAAAAGGATAGATGACGTTTCGGGCCGAGACCCTTCTTCAGGTTTGAAGGAGTCTGAAAAAAGGTCTCGATCCGAAACATCACCTATTCCTTTTCTTCAGAGAAGCTGCCTGACCCGCTGAGTTACTCCAGCTTTTTGTGTCTATCTTAAGTTTAAACCAGCATCTGCCGTTCCTTCCCACCCAGCTCGATGTATGGTCTCTTTTGCGAGGATGTTTGCGAGCGCATTGTAAAATTACCTCAGCATCTGGCCGCAATGAGCGCAAGTAACTCTTCATATCCCCGTGGGTCATCAGCTCCATGACAACCAGTGTAGGCTGCCCCTTTGACACCACACCAAGCAAACGCACCTGGAAGAAAAAGCTTTAGCTCAATTCCAACTCAACAAGAAATAAGGGATGGATCTGCCCCATGAGGACAAACACTGTAAGCTCGTGCCTGGAACCCTCTACCGGGGGGGCGGTGGTGGAGGCAGATCCAATAGATAGGCAAATGGATATGCACGGTATAGGATGGGGGGGGGGGGCAGGTGGGGATATGGAATAGATCCCTTGCACGCAGAGGAGATTAGTTTAACTTGCATCCTGTTCAGCACATACATTGAGGGCCGAAGGGCCTGTTCCTGGGCTGTACTATTTTGTGGTCTATGAATTCACACTCTGTGTGTGCCTTGTTAGTCAATCATGATGTCGGGTTTTGGACAGGTACATGGATAGGATGATATAAGCCAAACGCAGGCAGGTGTGACTAGTGCAGATGGGGCATGATGGTTGGTGTGGGCAAGCTGGGCCTGTTTCCATGCCGCTATGTTGGTAGGCTTCCATCACCAGACTATTCTCTCCATTATTGTTGGCCCTGCCTTCAGCTCCCTAGGAATCAGTCTGGACTTTCTTGCCTGAGCTCTTCCACCCTTCCACACCCATTAAATCCATCTCAGTCCACTGAGTCCGCACGAGACATATGGAGCACTGTTCTGTCTTTAATTCGTACAAATGAGTGGAGCGACACGATGGCACAGCGGTGGAATTGCTGCCTTACATGGCCAGAGACCCGGGTTCGATATTGTCCACGGGTGCTGTCTTTACGGAGTTTGCACGTTCTCCCCGTGACCTGTGTGGGTTTTCTCCGGGATCTCCGGTTTCCTCCCACACTCCAAAGACGTACAGGTTTGGATGCTAATTGGCTTGGTAAAAATTGTAAATTGTCTCAAGTGTGTGTAAGATAGTGTTAGTGTGCAGGGATTGCTGGTCGACATGGACTCAATGGGCCGAAGGGCCTGTTTCCGTGCTGTATCTCTAAACTAAACTAAACTCCACTAGTGGTATTCCTTTGCCCATCAGCTTATCATTTTGCAATTTGGTCAGCAACCATTTAAGTAAATTTCCATACAGGGACTTCTTTTCAAGTGCGGAGGGAGGGCAGGCACAAACAATAATTATAAGGATTGATTTTAAAAAAAGTACTGTGAAGATCATACCACATGGTGACAGGTGAACGCCTTCATCACTGACGCCTCATTCAGGAACTCGATGCGTTCTCTGAGACTGGCAGACTCATTGACAGTTTTCACGGCCACATGAGTCTCCGGGTTTCCCTTTACGATATCCTTTGCATTCCCTTCATAGACCATACCGAAAGAACCTTGCCCCAGCTCCCTCAACAGCTCTATCTTATCACGTGCGACCTCCCACTCATCCGGAATGTAGACTAGAAGGAATAACATTACAAGCAATCAGTGACTTTGCAATTAAAAAATATTCACAATAAAACAAAGTCGTCAAAATGCTGCAAATGCATCCGTTTTTTCCCCCCAAGTCTTGGAAAATGAAAATTTACAAATTACAAATCAAACAATCTATTTCTCACTCGGAAAGAAGCCTTTCACATACGAGTCATTGATTATTAAAACACAGCAACACCTAATACTTTACTGAACCAAAGCAGCATTTATGATAAGAACTTTATCTTATGTACTTCACGGGAGCATTATCAGATAATATTTGACGTCAGGCCACATCAGATAATATTAAAACAAATAAAATTGGTTAAAAAGATGGGTTCTAAGCATGTTTTAAACAAGGTGAGGTAGAAAGGAGTAGAGATTTATAGAGGGAATTCCAGAGTTAGGGCTTAGTGAACTTAAGGCCAGTTATCAATGACAGAGGATTTAAAAACAAGATCGGCAAGTGGCCACGGATGAAACTCTGTCAGAGCCTCAAGGCTCCTGAAAATTACACAGAATCAAAAAATGAATTGGACAAAATATTAGTTCATGAGAAACAGAGAAGCAGATCTCAATGAGCTGGTTAGGAGACACAACTTTTTTTTTGGCTTTCTACTCTTTCAAGCCAACTATTGACGTCCAATATTTTAACCGGCAATGTGAACTTATCTGGCAGCTTTGATATACAATAAAAATACATATAGTTCACAGCGGGTAATGAACCTGGAAACAGAGGGACAAGGTCAGTGAAAGTCCCTCAGATATTTTAGATAAGCTTTTGATAACATTCAATTGTGGCCTGGTAGATTAAAGTTTCCAGAAATAGCGTTTGAGGCAAGGACTAAGGTAGTCACAAGATGTGTTGTCAGTGGTAACAGTGGAAGCATAGAGATTGGGCGTCATCGATCAGAGAGGTACATTCTTGATACAGAGCAGAATAAATCTCGGGAGAGGGAAACGAAGATGATGTTTTTGGAAGGGCAGAGCTGTAAGGGGGACAAGCTGTTTAAGGTTGTAAGGACATGCAAGCTGGAGACAATGCACTACAATATGTGCTAGACAATTTCCCACAATCTCGGGGGCAGAAAAGAGAGGAACAGAATTACAGCACTCCAGCATTCAAGAGAAGGATCGATGGGGGACATGAGAAATAATATATTTCTCCAGCACTCACCATCATTGGCACTAATGTATTCCGGATTTGAAGAAGTGTAAAACATTCCTGTAGGTAATTCTGTTCGTCTGAAAACAAAAAGGAAATATTGCAGTAAACTATCTATATTGATTGATTGAACAGAATTTCTCAATGACTAAAGCACACCTGCGTTTTATGACTGATAATCAATCTATTTTCTTTTAACTATTCAGTTCAGTTTACTTCAGTATTTCAGCTATTCAGTAAAATTTATGCCCACTTTGAGGTAAAACATATTCTCAATATATAAAAGAATTACATTTTACTAGGACATTAATCTTTATTTAAAAATGGGCAATTGTTGCCATCGATTTACATTTCAGTGAAAGATCATACTGAATCATATACATACTTTAAAGCCAAAAATGAACAAATTGTATTTCCATCAAATTGTCTCTCTCATTTTCCTCAAACTGATTTATTTGCTTATAAACATAATTACCCAGCTTTCCCACCCCTCGCATGACAATTCTAGTTTTTTTTCTGGATTGCATTTTGTGTACATGCATCATTCTCTGCACCAAGCATTTAATAGTTCACAAGATGCAGGCAGGAGTGCAGGGGATAGTAAAAGATGGACATGGCATTCCATAATGGAATTACAGCCATTCAGAGCAAAAAAGCTCATTCGGACATTCTGATGCTGAAACCCATCCTTGCCGGCCATAAGACATTAACTGAATCAGGCTATTCGACCTATCGAGTCTGCTCTGCCATTCGATCATGGCTGATCTATTTTTCCCTTTCAACTCCAGGGCGGCACGGTGGCGCAGCGGTAGAGTTGCTGCCTTATAGCGAATGCAGCGCCGGAGACTCAGGTTCAATCCTGACTACGGGCGCCGTCTGTATGGAGTTTGTACGTTCTCCCCGTGACCTGCGTGGGTTTTCTCCGAGATCTTCGGTTTCCTCCCACACTCCAAAGACGTACAGGTATGTAGGTTAATTGACTGGGTAAAATGTTAAAAAAATTGTCCCTAGTGTGTGTAGGATAGTGTTAATGTGCGGGGATCGCTGGGCGGTGCGGACTCGGTGGGCCGAAGGGCCTGTTTCCGCGCTGTATCTCTAAAAAAAAAACTCCATTCTCCTGCCTTCTCCCTGTAATCTTTGACACCCTTACTAATCAGCAACCTTCAACAGTTTGTCTCCCTTACAGCTCTGCCCTTCCAAAAACATCATCTCCGTATCCCTCTCTGGAGATTTATTCTGCTCTGTATCAAGAATGCACCTCTGATTGATGAGGCCCAATATCTACGCTTTAAAAAATACTCCGACTTAACCTCCACAGCCGTCTGTGGCGATGAATTCCACAGATTCACCAACCTCGAGTTGAGGAAATTCCTCATCATCTCCTTTCTAAAGGGACAACCTTTTGTTCTGAGGTTGTGCCCTCTGGTCCTGGACTCTCCCACTAGTGGAAACATCCTCTCCACATCCACTCACTCTGGGACGTCGCTGGAGTTTAGAAGGATGGGGGGGGGGGGGGGGGGGAATCTCATTGAATTATAGATTCAATGTGGATGTGGAGAGGATGATTGTAAGTGTGTCATTTTGGGGAGATGAAAGGAGAATAGGGTTGGGAGGGAAAAATAGATCAAACGGCAGACTTGATGAGTAGAATGGCTAATTCTGTTCCTACGTCTTACGAACATACTTGGTAAAGAAAGACTTCTCCAGTCTGCCGATGCCAGTCTGATTAAGGCCGAAAATGTTAACTTTATTGCTATTAATCTGCCGTACCCCAGAACATTGTGTTCAAGATATGCCATGCAATTGTCCACGGACACTTTATTACCACAGTACAGTGAAATAATGAGCACAGTATGGACTTGATCATTTAGTTGCAGGTGTGGCTGCACAGTGAGAGAGGAGAATCGAGGGGGGACGTGAGAAATAAAATATTTCAAGCCAACACCATGAAGATGAAGAGCTGACGCATCAGACAGCCATCCTTACCTCTTCTTCACCACCAGATACACAACAGGAACGACGATGATGAGCAGAATGGCGAGGATTGCTGGCCCGATTATCTTGTAAATGTCACTTTCATGACCTGTTTGCAAGAAAAAGAAATGTTCATTAAGTGATGCCAGAACTCGATGCGCTAAAACATATCATGGAATGGTGCAGGAGACGTAATAGTGTTGTGTGGCTCCTTTACTTTACAACAGTCCTCCATTCACTCTGCATTATGGGAGCTGCTTCCAGATGGTGTGCTCTACACCCAATTTCATTTACAATACAGGTTTTAGGTCGGAAAGTTATAACGTTCCCCAAATGATACCCTACCTACCAAACTCTTCGCCCACTCATATCATGTTTATCGTTTTGCGGTGTCTTTGTATTTGCCTCACAATTTGTTAACTCACCTATTATTGTGTCATCACTCAGTGATGCATTGGTCATGCATTAGGAGTACACATGGACCCTGTATAAACAAAGGAAGGAGTAGACTGTCTCACAAGACTACCCCCTCCAGGTAATCTGCCCCTGTGAAGGAGTCTGTGTAGGAGGTAACTGCAGATGCTGGTTTACAAGGAAGATAGACACAAAATGCTAGAGTAACTCAGCGGGTCGGGCAGCATCTCTGGAGAAAAGGAAGAGGTGACGTTTTGGGTCGGGGGACCCTTCTTCAGACTGAGGAACCAGAGATGCTGTCTGAGACGCTGAGTTACTGCAGCATTTTGTGTCTATCTCCTGTGAAAGAGCCTGCAGTTTCCACATTGGTCTCATTGACCGCTCTAAAACTGGCAAAACTATGGTGGAAGTAAGTCATCCTTGATCTTGAGACACTGTCTAAAATTTAGTACATTTTCTCGAGTGAAAGCAATTTTTGTGTACTCCCTTCCTGTTATTCCTTGATTGTACTTTACATATCTGTTGTGCTGCTGCAAGTAAGAATTTCATTGTTCCATTTTGGGACATTGTTCCATTTTGGGACATATAATAATAATATAATAATAATGCATTTTATTTATATAGCGCTTTTCATATACTCAAAGACGCTTTACAGAGATTTAGAGAACATAGGGAAATGAATAAATAGATAAATAAGTAAACGAACGGAGAAAGGAGACAGAAGGTGAGGTGACCTTCAGTGGTTGAAGGCCAACAAGACCCTCTTGACTCTTGACCCGAGTCCGAAGAAGGGTCTCGACCCGAAACGCCACCCCATTCCTTCTCTCCAGAGATGCTGCCTGACCAGCTGAGTTATTCCGGCATTTTGTGTCTACCTTCGGTTTAAACCAGCATCTGCAGTTCCTTCCGACACGGCTTGACTCCTGACTTATTGGGATGTTTTAGTGTGTGCTGCGGTTAAATTACAGTTTAATTAAAAATATTTGCTATTTCTCCATTTACTGTTATCAATTCCCATTATTAATTACAGAAAGCAAGAAAGGCAATTGCAGTCACGTAGAAAGATGTTCAAATCTTAGGCATCATATGGATTAATTGAGAACCCTGAAGAGAGGTGAGGAAGTGCCTGGCGGTATACTCCACAACACTCTGGAGTATTGGTGTTGAGTGCAGGCCCACGCATCTTTCCTGGGAAGACTCACTCGTGTTTGAATCTTGGATGTAGAAGGAGAATGCCTCTGTCCATGAGCCATTTCCAGCCAGTGACGTAGCTCGCACTTTCACAGTATAGTTCCCAGGATGGTGCACTTTCAGCTTGCACCCTTGCTCAGCGAGGTATCTTTTACGAGACACACACTGTTGCGTTTCCTACGTGAACAATCACAGTTAAAGCATCAAGTTTCAAGGAAGGGCAGGGAAATCAATACTTGTTATTTTATTTTTTTAAATACATTCGGTTACGCTGTTTAACAAACTATATATTCTTGCACTGCAAGCATAAAGCCTCGACTGGTTAGGCCTGTAATTAGTCTCAATGACTTTCAAGAAAATGACGCACTTCGTGTTTATTTTCTGACTGCTATTGGAAATTTGATACTTAATTACATTTAGATTTGGAATTTACAATAGAAATAAAATGAAACCATGCAGTTGGCGGACTTGTCAGCGGGTGGCGTAGTAGAGCTGAAATTCTACAATGATCCTTCAACTGCAGATGCTGGTTTATGCCGAAGATAGGCACAATATTGCTGGAGTAACTCAGCGGGACCGGCAGCATCTCTGGAGAAAAGGAATAATTGACGTTTCAGGTTGTCTGAAGAAAGGTCTCGACCCGAAACGTCACCTGTTCTTTTTCTCCAGAGATGCAGCCTGACCCGCTGAGTTACTCCAGCATTTAGTATCTACCTTCAGTCCAACTCCTCTATGCGGGCCAAGGTGCCGACCTAATCTGGTCCCATTTGGCTGCAGATCGTGCTAAACCTTTCCTATCCATGTACCTGCCCAAATGTCTTTTAAACATTGTTACTGAACCCACCTCTAATACTTCCTCTGGCAGCTCATTCCAGATACCCACTGTCCTCTGTGTGAACAACACCCCTGCCCTTTGGAATCCCTTTAAATCTTTCCCCACTCAACTTTACCACATGCCCTCTAGTTTTAAACCCCCTTCCCCTTCGTGACCATCCACTGTATCTATGCCCCTCATGATTTTATAAACTTCTACAAGGTTACCCCTCAGCCTCCTTCGTTCCAGGGAAGGCAGACACTGCCTGTCCAGCCTCTCCTTGAAACACAAACCCTCCAGTCCCTCACATCCTTGTGGATCTTTTCCACACCCTCTCGAGCTTAATCACGTTATCCCTATAGTAAGGTGACCAGAAGCCCACAAATGATCCTAGGTGGGGTCTCACCAACATCTTGCAAGAGTGCAACATGAATCCTAACTTTTGTACGCAATGCCACCACCTTGTTTACCTGTGTAACCACATTCAGGGAACTATATATGCACCTCCTCAGTCCCTCTGATCTACAACACTCTCCAGATCCCTGCCATTTTCTGTGTATGTCCTGCTCTGCCTTTACTTCCCAAAAAGCACCATTATATCACAGATAGACGCATAGAAATATTGATTTCTCTAACTTCAAGTAACCCCTGCATTCCTTCTCTCTCCATCCCTCCGCCACCCAAGTTGCACCAGCTTCTCGTTTTCAACCAACAAACAACTAACAATGGACTGTTTCCTTTATCATTGTTACTTTTATGCATATCTTTCATTCATTGTTCTATATCTCTCCCCATCTTCCATATCTTTCGTTTCCCTTTCTCGTGACTTTCAGACTGAAGGGTCTCGGCCCGAAACGTTACCCATTCCTTCTCTCCAGAGATGCTGCCTGTCCCGTTGAGTTACTCCAGCATTTTGTGTCTACCTTCGGTTTAAACCAGCATCTGCAGTTCCTTCTTGCACCATTATTTCACACTTGTCCGAGTTAAATTCCCTTGCCCATACCATAGAAAGCTGCCTTCACCACATGACAATTTTGGATTCATCTACTGGCATCTTATCATTAAAAATGAAACTATATGCAATTTACTAATCATTAAACGACAAACATTCAAAATGATTTATACTCACGTCAGAGTCTATAAGTCGTTTGTAATTGACTTCATACAACACAATGAGACCATTTGGATTCTTTGGCTCGTCCCATTTGATATGAACCACTTTTTCCACAACCTTGTGTGTGATGTGACCCACAATGTCATCAGCATTTGCTATTAGGACAAACCAAGATATTTGAATGTAGAAACGAGGAACTGCAGCAGGTTTACGAAAAGAGACAGGAAGTGCTGGAATAACGCAGAAAGCATCGCTGGAGAACATGAACAGGTGGCATTTCGGGACAGGACCTTTCTTAAGAAAACGTCACCTATCCACGTTCTCCAGCGATGCTGCCTGACCCTGAGCTACTCCAGCACTTTGTGTCCAAAGATTTTAATTCAAGTAAACACCAAAGCTACATTTCATTAGGTAAATAAATCAAGATCTGATATCAAATTAGTCTCAAGATGAAACTTCGATCTTTTTATTTAACAATCTAGAGAGTGAAAAAGGACTGGCATTTGAATGGCATTGTTCACATCCTTTTACGGCATTTCAAAGTATTTTAAGGCCAAAGTTAACTAAAAAGGCAATACGGGGAGAAAAGATGAGGTACGAGGGTAAACTAGCCAATAATATAAAGGAGGATAGCAAAAGTTTTTTTAGGTACGTGAAGAGGAAAAAAATAGTCAAGGCAAATGTGGGTCCCTTGAAGACAGAAGCAGGGGAATTTATTATGGGGAACAAAGAAATGGCAGACGAGTTAAACCGTTACTTTGGATCTGTCTTCACTGAGGAAGATACACACAATCTCCCAAATGTTCTAGGGGCCGGAGAACCTAGGGTGATGGAGGAACTGAAGGAAATCCACATTAGGCAGGAAATGGTTTTGGGTAGACTGATGGGACTGAAGGCTGATAAATCCCCAGGGCCTGATGGTCTGCATCCCAGAGTACTTAAGGAGGTGGCTCTAGAAATAGTGGAAGCATTGGAGATCATTTTTCAATGTTCTATAGATTCAGGATCAGTTCCTGTGGATTGGAGGATAGCAAATGTTATCCCACTTTTTAAGAAAGGAGGGAGAGAGAAAACGGGTAATTATAGACCAGTTAGTCTGACATCAGTGGTGGGGAAGATGCTGGAGTCAATTATAAAAGACGAAATTGCTGAGCATTTGGATAGCAGTAACGGGATCATTCCGAGTCAGCATGGATTTACGAAGGGGAAATCATGCTTGACAAATCTACTGGAATTTTTTGAGGATGTAACTAGGAAAATTGACAAGGGAGAGTCAGTGGATGTGGTGTACCTCGACTTTCAGAAAGCCTTCGACAAGGTCCCACATAGGAGATTAGTGGGCAAAATTAGGGCACATGGTATTGGGGGTAGGGTACTGACATGGATAGAAAATTGGTTGACATACAGAAAGCAAAGAGTGGGGATAAATGGGTCCCTTTCGGAATGGCAGGCAGTGACCAGTGGGGTACCGCAAGGTTCGGTGCTGGGACCCCAGCTATTTACGATATACATTAATGACTTAGACGAAGGGATTAAAAGTACCATTAGCAAATTTGCAGATGATACTAAGTTGGGGGGTAGTGTGAATTGTGAGGAAGATGCAATAAGGCTGCAGGGTGACTTGGACAGGTTGTGTGAGTGGGCGGATACATGGCAGATGCAGTTTAATGTAGATAAGTGTGAGGTTATTCACTTTGGAAGTAAGAATAGAAAGGCAGATTATTATCTGAATGGTGTCAAGTTAGGAGGAGGGGGAGTTCAACGAGATCTGGGTGTCCTAGTGCATCAGTCAATGAAAGGAAGCATGCAGGTACAGCAGGCAGTGAAGAAAGCCAATGGAATGTTGGCCTTCGTAACAAGAGGAGTTGAGTACAGGAGCAAAGAGGTCCTTCTACAGTTGTACCGGGCCCTGGTGAGACCGCACCTGGAGTACTGTGTGCAATTTTGGTCTCCAAATTTGAGGAAGGATATTCTTGCTATGGAGGGCGTGCAGCGTAGGTTCACTAGGTTAATTCCCGGAATGGCGGGACTGTCGTATGTTGAAAGGCTGGAGCGATTGGGCTTGTATACACTGGAATTTAGAAGGATGAGGGGGGATCTTATTGAAACATATAAGATAATTAGGGGATTGGACACATTAGAGGCAGATAACATGTTCCCAATGTTGGGGGAGTCCAGAACAAGGGGCCACAGTTTAAGAATAAGGGGTAGGCCATTTAGAACGGAGATGAGGAAGAACTTTTTCAGTCAGAGGGTGGTGAAGGTGTGGAATTCTCTGCCTCAGAAGGCAGTGGAGGCCAGTTCGTTGGATGCTTTCAAGAGAGAGCTGGATAGAGCTCTTAAGGATAGCGGAGTGAGGGGGTATGGGGAGAAGGCAGGAACGGGGTACTGATTGAGAGTGATCAGCCATGATCGCATTGAATGCTGGCTCGAAGGGCTGAATGGCCTACTCCTGCACCTATTGTCTATTGTCTATTGTCTATTGTCTAATATAGTACTTTTGAAAAGTGCAGAAGATAATAATTAATTCACACCACCAATTAAGTAATAATAACTGCAGGAAATTATGGTCTATCAGAATCGGCACGGTAGCGCAGCGGTAGAGTTGCTGCTTTACAGCGAATGCAGCGCCGGAGACTCAGGTTCGATCCTGACTACGGGTGCTGCACTGTAAGGAGTTTGTACGTTCTCCCCGTGACCTGCGTGGGTTTTCTCCGAGATCTTCGGTTTCCTCCCACACTCCAAAGACCTACAGGTATGTAGGTTAATTGGCTGGGTAAATGTAAAAAAAAAAAAAAAAAAAAAATGTCCCTAGTGGGTGTAGGATAGTGTTAATGTGCGGGATCGCAGGGCGGCACGGACTTGGAGGGCCGAAAAGGCCTGTTTCCGGCTGTATATATATGATATGATATGATATGATATGAATCCCTAAAAGGCGTGGATTTAGTGTTGAAAAATCACTCAGTGCCAATTAAAAAGGGATGGTCGAGAAATTGCAACATTACCTAAGAAAATTCTGTGCAATGTGCAGAAATATGGTTACCTCCACGGTGGTGGGATACACTGTATTGGCTACAGAATCCATAAAGGACTTGGTAAATACAAATTTGCTCAATTCTTTCCAAAGAGAGCCAGATTAGCACGTGCAGTGACAACTTCCAGCAATTTGAATTAAACAAAAGTTAAAATAGCATAAATAAATAAAAATGCTACTAATTTCAATCAAATTTAATTCACCGTTCTCCACCAATCTGTATCACTCACATTCTGATTGAGAATGATCAGCCATGATCACATTGAATGGCGGTGCTAGCTCGAAGGGCCGAATGGCCTCCTCCTGCACTTATTGTCTATTCTAGTAAAACCCAGGTTGCCACCGGCTAATCCTGTGAAATTTAAGTAACAGGTGACTTCAAAGGGTGTTGTCAGTAACCTGTTTCACAATTGCAGTGCTATAAAAAACATCGTCCTTTCCAGATTAATAATTCCGATTTGCATTTTCAACACTTCATAATCAACTTTGCTGCCAACAGCCCTAGTGTGGTCACAATCTCTGCGATGGTTTTACATTCTGAGATTTCTCTCCATCAATATTTTGAATATTTACTGAAAATAAATTTGAATTTAAATATTAAAAAGAGTGCACAGGTGTCAATAAGTTCATAAGTTCTAGGAGCAGAATTTGGCCATCCGGCCCATCAAGCCTAATCTTCCATTCAATCATGGCCGATCTATCTTTCCCTCTTGACCCCATTCCCCTGCCTTCTCGCAATAACCCGACATCCTTACTAATCAAGAATCTGTCAATCTCAGTCTTAAAAATATCCATTGACTTGGCTTCCACGGTCGTTTGTGGCAATGAATTCCATAGATTCACCACCATCTGACTAAAGAAATTCCTCCTCATCTCCTTTCTAAAGGTATGTCCTTTTATTCTGGGGCTACAGCCTCTGGTCCTAGACTCTCCCACTAGTGGGAACATCCTCTTCACATCCACTCGCTCCAGGCCTTTCACTGTTCGGTAAATTTCAATGAGGACATCCCCTCATCCTTCTAAACTCCAGCGAGTAGAGGCCCCAGTGCCATCAAATGCTCATCACGTTACAACTGCTTGCAATCCAAGTGCCCTTTACCACTAATGGTACATAATGTATGGGAAATGAATTGTATCTCTCCACCCTACCTTCAGGCATGGTCCTTGCACTAACGTAAGCCGCAACACTACATCCCACGGTTTCCGTTTCATGGTTGCATGAGTGAATGTCAATGCGATATCCTGAAAAATGGCGCAGGTTGGAGATCACCAGAGACTCCTTCATCCACACCTTCTCCGATAACATCGGATATTCTTCCTCTGGTGATTTAGTTGCCGATGCGTTAATGACGGAGGTAGGTGTAGTCATCGCAAGGATGCTGCTGTTCGACAGGGTTCCCAGTTCCCTGCGCTTCCGGGAAGGCCTAAAACCAACAACGAAAAGCAGTCAATTGCAAAGTTGCGGATACATTAAAAACGTGTGAATTGATAACCGAGAGTGTCTGGAATATTCTTGAAAAATTAATAAAGTTATTCTTGCGATGTAGATATTGATGTAAAGGTTGATATTTATTGCCCTAGTTTCTCCAAGAGTTTGACAAAATATATCAACTTGGAAGGAACTTCAGAGGGCCACTAAAATCAACTATATTAGTGTTATGCTGAAATCACATATTGACTAGAGTGAACTATACTTTTCTTCATGAGAGTTTTGTTATGGAGTCATAGAAGCATACAGCATGGAAACAGGCCCTTCGGCCCACTTCATACATGCTGACCAAGATGCCCCATCGAAGCTCGTCTCATTTACCCACATTTGGCCCATATCCCTCTAAAACTTTTACTTTACTGTCAATATTATTGTGTGTCCTGTTTGGTTAACTACTTGATTTCTCAAACTATCATGGCGGGGGTCTGAATGCTGTTATCTGGATTGCAATTCACTCTGGTATTCACAATGTTATCACCATAGGTAGGATGGCGTACGATTTTTGGGAGGACTGGCAAAGAATAGCTGTGGGTAGTTTCCACCTTAGCAACCCCAGTCCAAAAGGTCCTTGTGATCGTCACAGGACTACTTTAGGAATAGGGACACCTATTGTCAATGGCACTAATGCACCAGATATCTGAGGGGGCAGAGGCAATGCAAGGACAAATCCTTCCAATTGCCATCACGTTTATCCTGCACTCCTGACAAGGAACAGAAGTGGATCGCTCACACACAGTGATTGAACATGATATTGAACATGAGCTGCAGCTTCTCATATTCGAACCCGTGATGTTTAAAACGAAGATCGTATTAAACTGTGTTACCAGTAAACCAGCTTGCACAAAATTCATTCCACATTACCAGCCACTTTGGTTCAAGTTCAAGTGCTGTTAACTTGCCCATCAGGCTGCCAGGCAGTGCCATTACTGCAGCTGTGCCGAGTCAATGAGGAGACTTACAGCAAGTGAAAACACAACAGCAAGGATGCAAGAGCATGAGTGGGAAAGAAGCAGCACATTAAAGCCATATACCCTGCAACAACTTAACCTGGCAAACGTGGTCACGGTCACATAGTCCAATTGGAGAAACACCATACTCATATCCAAACTCTCCATACCAACAACAGCAGCCAAGATATTTAAAATGTGAAAGGGTGGGGTTTTTTTTTCCAATGTTAAAGTGCTATAGGGTATAGATAAAACCAGGTCACAACAATGCATTGCAAAGTTAACTTCACCAATGCAGCGTGCTCTTAAAACAGAAAACAACTGCAGTCCAGTCTTTACTCAAAATTTTAAATCAAAGAAACACTGGAAAATGTTACTTGCTCGGAGATTATCATTTGACAATAGACAATAGGTGCAGGAGTAGGCCATTCGGCCCTTCGAGCCAGCACCGCCATTCACTGTGATCATGGCTGATCATCCACAATCAGTACCCTGTTCCTGCCTTCACTCCATATCCCTTAACTCCGCTATCTTTAAGAACTCTATTAAACTCTCTCTTGAAAGCATCCAGAGAATCGGCCTCCACTGAGGCAGAGAATTCCACAGATTCCCAACTCTCTGGGTGAAAAAGTTTTTCCTCATCTCACTTCTAAATGGCCTACCCCTTATTCTTAAACTGTGGCCCCTGGCTCTGGTCTCCCCCAACATCGGGAACATGTTTCCTGCCTCTTGCGTGTCCAATCCCTTAATAATCTTATATGTTTCAATAAGATCTTCTCTCATCCTTTTAAATTCCAGTGCATACAAACCCAATCGCTCCATTCTTTCAACATAAGACAGTCCTGCCATCTATGGAATTAACCTCGTGAACCTACGATGCACTCCCTCAATAGCAAGAATGCCCTTCCTCAAACTTGGAGACCAAAACTCCACACAATACTCCAGGTGTGGTCTCACCAGCGCCCTGCACAACTGCAGAAGGATTTCTTTGCTCCTATACTCGACTCCTTTTGTTATAAAGGCCAACATGCGATTAGCTTTCTTCACTGCCTGCTGTACCTGCATGCTTACTTTCAGTGACTGATGTACAAGGACACCTAGATCTCGTTGTACTTCCCCTTTTCCTAATTTGACACCATTCAGATAATAATCTGCCTTCCTGCTCTTGCCACCAAAGTGGATAACCTCACATTTATCCACATTAAACTGCATCTGCCATGCATCTGCCCACTCACCCAACCTGTCCAAGTCACCCTGCATCCTCATAGCATCCTCCTCACAGTTCACACTGCCACCCAGCTTTGCGTCATCTGCAAATTTGCTCATGTTACGTTTAATGTACATTAAGCCAGTGGACAAAAAGGTACCAGTACGAACAATTAATGAACATACAGGAAAACGGAATAATGGTGTTTAACTTTTTAGAGGTGTTGGTATGCAGTGCTGGTGCGTACCATCACAAAATAGCACGGCATTAACTTTAAGATCTTCAGCAATGGCTCAACAGCTAAACATAAGAGAGAAATTGGTGAGAAATGTGGCAAAGTTTAGCTGGAGGGACATATTCAATCAGCTACGTTGTAAGTGATTTGAAATACTTCAGGTTTATCAGGGGCCGGGTGGCTGTTGGTGGGTTGGAGAGAAAAGGGGCAGAAGGGGGATGAAAACTCTGAATAAGCACTACTCGCGAATGTTAACGTTAATTCAATTGTTTTTTTTACAAAAAAGACTGCAGGCTAAAGGGGTGGGAAGTGGATTTATTTTTTATTGGTTGATCTGGATACAATGAGTTTAACATTCTCTCTTCTCTACCATTTGTCACAAATCAGACATCATGCAAGAAAAATTATTTCATACCATCTGATTCATAATTGGGGCCAGCAACTTACAAACGCCATCCAAGAAGTTAACTCCCTTCTACAAACATTGACTGAACCAAGCCTGCAATCAATATAAAACCAACTCAGTCCACAGTCCTGAGGAAATCAGCCTGGGAGTAGTTGGCATGTCAAAGCTCCCATTTCCCCCAAGAATTTGACAAAATATATCAACTTGGAGGGCACTTCAGAGGGTCACTGAAATCAACCAGACTAGTGTTATCCCTATAAAACATTTACTTTCCTGACAATATTATTGTGTGTCCTGTTTGGTTAACTACTCAATTTCTCAAACTGTCATGGCGGGGGGGGTGTCTGAATACTGTTTTCTGGATGGCAATTCACTCTGGTATCCACAACGTTATCACTATAGGTAGGACGGCGTACGATCTTTGGGAGGACTGGCAAAGAATAGCTGTGGGTCGTATCCACCTTAGCAACGCCAGTCCAAACGGTCCTTGTGATCGACACGGCAAAACCAACTCAGTCCTCAGTCAATAGTCCTGAGGAAATCAGTCCGGAGGTAGTCAGCATGTCAAAGTTGCCTTCACTGACAGAACAAGGGAATTGATTAATGCTACGTCATAGCTTATCATCTACTTTGTGACTATTTCTGCATAGTGCCAGCATGGTCGTTGCGGGGCTGAGAGCAACTGGTCCAATTTGATGTGGATAGACTCTCCTTCACCAGCAATCTAGCATTGGAAGGTAACGCCAGGTCAATCAAGAGCCTCAGAATTAAAGGACGTTCTTTTAGGAAGGAGATGAAGAGGAGTTTCTTTTGGCAGAGGGTGGTGAATCTGAGGAATTCTTTGTCACCGACGGCTGTGGAGGCCAAGTCAGTGGATATATTTAAGGCAGTGATATAGATTCTTGATTAGTACGGGTGTCAGGGGTTATGGGGAGAAGGCAGGAGAATGTGTTTAGGAGGGAGATAGATCAGCCATAATCGAATGGCAGAGTAGATGATGGGCCGAATGGCCTAATTCTGCTCCTATCACTTATGATCTTAGATAGCAACTGCACACGTAGAAATGTTCAGGAACGCGAGGGAGTAGGCTCAGTCTGTTTCACCATTCAAATATGATCGTAAAATCAAGAGTCAGGCAACCAAACTTGCTTTGGCAAGCTGACATTTACAAATCATTCATCCAATGGTCATTGTTGCCGGATGGAAGAGTATGGATCTTCAAAGGAGATTTAATTTTAAACCCTCATTTTAAATAATTCATTATTTGTACGTTCTCCCTGTGACCTGCGTGGGTTTTCTCCGAGATCTTCGGTTTCCTCCCACACTCCAAAGACGTACAGGTATGTAGGTTAATTGGCTGGGTAAATGTAAAAAAAATTGTAAAAATTGTCCCTAGTGGGTGTAGGATAGTGTTAATGTACGGGGATCACTGGGCGGCATGGACTTGGAGGGCCGAAAAGGCCTGTTTCCGGCTGTATATATATATGATATGATATGATGATTTCACTGACCTCTCATTTACCTTATCAAAGATAATACTGGTTTTCAAAGACCTGCATTTGGAAGCTTTTTATTTAGTTTAAGTTCCTAAGCTTTGGACATGGGTTTGTCACACTTAAACTGATTGTAAAAATCCACCATGTTTTGATCACTCTTCCAGAAAAGATCCTTCTCCGTGAGATCACTCATTAATCCTCTCTCGGTACTTCTCATTAGATTGAAAATAGCTTGTCCTTGGTTAGGTCCACGCCATATGGTTCAAGGGAAAAGCATTCCATGGACTCTTCCTACCTTTGTCAATTTATACGAAGCTGAAGATCACCCATAGTTATTGCACTACTATTGTTGTAAGCTCCCCTTTACATTGATTACAGCAATATCCCAGTGAAACAGCTCCCCTTTTTTCCCCCCATGTACTGATAAATCAAAATCCTGTTTTCCTGCATCTCCCTTTGAACCACATACACATTCAACTCTCTGACACGATGCCAGTATGCACGTGCCACAATAGTAATCGATGAGACCAATCCAGAAATTATGTCACTTCTTCAATTAAAAAGAGATGGGGAAAACATTCTGTGAAACTATGGAGGCACAATCGGAAAGGATAAAGCACCAAATATAAGATTCTCATTTCTGGTATTGTTCCATTTGCTCAAAACAAAGAAAGGATAATTTTTACAAATTGTATGGAACAAAATTAATGATATAACCAAATAGTTGGGGTGTTTCAAGAACACTTTGTTTCAGCTCTTGAAAAAAGTAGTTGCCATTCGGAGTCCTACTGCTCCAATATCCTGCTCGTACTCAAAGATATGGAGGAAATCTTATACTGACAATGCAGTATATTCGAGCTGTATTGATTGAGGTGGAAAGATTCGTTATACAAGGTTATGGGGGGGGGGGGGGGGGGGCAGAAGGGGAAGGGGGAGGAGGGGGAGGAGGAGGTGGAGAAGCAGGAGAATTTATTTTTGAGAAATACCTGCCCCATCTTAAGTCTTAACAAAATGTTAGAAATGCACAGCAGATCATATGCAGCGGTAGGATTGATGCCTTACAGCACCAGAAACCCGGGTTCCATCCTGACTACGGGCTCTTGTCTGTACGAAGTTTGTACGTTCTCCCCGTGACCTGCATGGGTTTTCTCCGGGTGCTCCGGTTTCCTCCCACATTTCAAAGACGTACAGGTTTGTAGGCTAATTGGCTTGGTATAATTGTAAATTGTCCCTAGTGTCTGTAGTGGGGATCGCTGGTCGGCGCTGACTCGGTGGGACGAAGGGCCTGTTTCCGTGCTATATCTCTAAACTAAACTAAATCATCAGCATCTGCTGCCAGAGAGAGTAGATCAATATTTTGGTTATTGACCCACCATTGATATTTGATCTATACCTCAAAACACCAACACATCTTTTAAGAAGCTGAGGGACCTGGAGTGCATTTGAGGCTTTTGACGTTTGTGCATACTGGGAACTCCAATGTACAGTGCCCTCCATAATGTTTGGGACAAAGGCACATCATTTATTTATTTGCCTCTGCACTCCACAATTTGAGATTTGTAATAGAAAAAAAATCATATGTGGTTAAAGTGCACATTGTCAGATTTTAATAAAGGCCATTTTTATGCATTTTGGTTTCACCATATAGAAATTACAGTAATGTTTATACATAGTCCCCCCATTTCAGGGCACCATAATGTTTGGGACACAGCAATGTCATGTAAATGAAAGTAGTTATGTTTAGTATTTTGTTGCATATCCTTTGCATGCAATGACTGCTTGAAGTCTGCGATTCATGGACATCAGCAGTTGCTGGGTGTCTTCTCTGGTGATGCTCTGCCAGCCCTGTATTGCAGCCATCTTTAGCTTATGCTTCTTTTGCGGGTTAGTCCCCTTCAGTTTTCTCTTTGACATATAAAATGCAAGCTCAATTGGTTTGAGGTCGGGTGATTGACTAGGCCACTCAAGAATTGACCATTTTTTAGTTTTGAAAAACTCCTTTGTATAAACACAGCTGTAATTTCTACATGGTGAAACCAAAATGTATAAAAATGGCCTTTAATAAAATCTGACAATGTGCACACTTTGACCACATGTGATTTTTTTTCTATTACAAATCTCAAATTGTGGAGTACAAGAGGCAAATAAATAAATGATGGGTCTTTGTCCCAAAAAACATTATGGAGGGCACTGTTCAAATAACTTCAGCGTGACATTCTCTTTTAAGAAAAGAAATGTCAGCTCTGTAAATATCAGTGGCAAAAATACATTCACTGGTTATATTTATGCAGAACGCATGATTATTCACAGAATAAAAAGCAAAAGCGGAATTAATGGGGGTTTTTTCATACAGAGGGTTTTACAGAGCAGTTATGTAATTAGGCTTATTTCTTTGGATTTCTTCCTTTTAAAAATTATTAACAATTAAAAACACGGCCACCTGCACATCACCCAGCATGATTCAGAAGCACAGAACTCAGGCACTCCCTTACCTACTGTCCTGAGTATCACTCCCTTGAGGTGAAGGTCTGCAAAAGTAAAACATCACTTTAAATGAGCTTTGTTTCAAAAATGATGAGGGGTTTGATTCCTGGGTGATCAAAGCCTCTGCTTTCATTGCACTGATTTAAAAAAAAAAAAAAAAATTCTCAGGCCAAATAGAAAAGGAAATAGGACCCAATAACTTGGGTCTCCACACTGCTGATCCGGATGCTTCGTTTATGTCCTTTTACTGCAATGTGGCAATGCGTGGCTGTTTGACTCTCCATATCCCTGACCTGTAGACACATATGTCAAATGTGCTGCAGGGTGTTGCACCCTACCATATTCTGCTGGCCTGAACTGTAATACAGCAACAAATATTCTCCACGAGTTAGAGATCGCACATTGTGAGGGTGGCACGGTGGCGCTGGGATAGAGTTGCTGCCTTACAGCGCTGGGGTAGAGTTACTGCCTTACAGCGCTGGGGTAGAGTTGCTGCCTTACAGCGCCAGAGACCCGGCTTCCATCCTGATTACGGGTGCTGTCTATACCGAGTTTGTACGTTCTCCCTGTGACCGTGTGGGTTTTCTCCGGGTGCTCCGGTTTCCTCCCACATTCCAAAGATGTACAGGTTTGTCGGTTGATTGGCTTCTGTAAACTGTCCCTCGTGTGTCGGATAGAACTAGAGTACGGGTGTTTGTGGGTTGGTGCGGACATGGTGGGTCATAGGTCCTGTTTCCATGCTGTATCTCTAAACTAAACTAAATTATGGAAAAGCAACGCAGTTCTCCAACTGAGCTTAATTTACCTAAAATTTCTCAATAAATTGCCATGTTATAAAATTATAGATACTTTTAAATCATTTAAGGGGACTAACATGGGACCCATAATGGCACATATTATACTGCAGTGATGAGTCTCAGCTGCACTAGTTGTCGGCCATTAAAGGATGCCAACTACTTACAGCTTGTCCAACTGAAACTCACCTCAGCTCATTAAATGTGGCCAACTAACATCCAACCTAGTAATAACTAGCGGTGTGCGGATAATATATACTGTCAGATAATATCCCAGTAAGGGAGACCTTTGTTTGTTGATATCTCATTACAAACATTTAGCTGCCG
The DNA here is from genome assembly GCF_053455715.1 of Rhinoraja longicauda. NCBI lineage: Eukaryota > Metazoa > Chordata > Chondrichthyes > Rajiformes > Arhynchobatidae > Rhinoraja > Rhinoraja longicauda. The sequence goes on along the minus strand of NC_135980.1, from coordinate 24,681,646 downwards.
TTCAGGTTTGGCTTTAGATAGCAGAGATTTTCTCAGGAGGTTCAGTGTTTCTACGCACCCACATCTTGGGAAAAGAACTCAGTGCAGCTGAAACTCAGAAAAAAAGTAAAGATGTAAACTTCTAACCAAGTGTTTTGTCCGTTAATGTGGTGTAGTTGCACTGGCTGCCCGACACTTTGTGGATGCTGGGCTTGGGGGATTGGTCAAAGTTTAGTTTACTGGATTACCCAGAGGAAACCTACGTGTTCACAGGATGAATATGCAAACTCAACCGGGCAGCACCTGAGGCCAACACTAATCACCTGATCATCTCATGCTGCCTCAGCAAGATCACCAGCATAATCATAGATCAACCTCGTCCCAGTCACTCCCTCTTCTCCCCTCTCCCATGAGGCAAAGGTACAGAAGCTTCAAAACGCACATTTCCAGATTCAGGAACAGTTTCTTTCCAGCTGTTAGCAGGCAATAGGCAATAGACAATAGGTGCAATAGACAATAGACAATAGGTGCAGGAGTAGGCCATTCAGCCCTTCGAGCCAGCACCGCCATTCAATGCGATCATGGCTGATCATTCTCAATCAGTACCCCGTTCCTGCCTTCTCCCCATACCCCCTCACTCCGCTATCCTTAAGAGCTCTATCCAGCTCTCTCTTGAAAGCATCCAACGAACTGGCCTCCACTGCCTTCTGAGGCAGAGAATTCCACACCTTCACCACTCTCTGACTGAAAAAGCTCTTCCTCATCTCCGTTCTAAATGGCCTACCCCTTATTCTTAAACGGTGGCCCCTGGTTCTGGACTCCCCCAACATTGGGAACATGCTTCCTGCCTCTAAACCTTCCTGCAACTAAACCATCCTCTCACCAACTAGATGGGGTGGGAGCTGCTTTACGTCCTCGTCGTCCGCCCTGGGTAGTTCTACGCAACTGGCAACATTTACAGCAAAGCGTCAACTACGGTACTCTGAAGCACCAATTGCCACTTTTGATTGTTGTAGTTGACATATGAAAGAAGGAGACCAACTAGCGAGCGGACCTGACCAAACATCAACCTCATTGAAGTCCTTTGAATCATCTTTAATTGGACTTTAATGTAATATCTTGCACTAAATCTTGCATCCTTTTTTCTGCCATGTGGACAGCTTGATTGTATTCATATATAATCTTTTCTTTGACTGGATATCACGCACACAAAAGCTTTTCGCTGTAGTTCGGAACATGTGACAATAATAAACTGAACAGAAATTCATTTTCATTCTGCTCTCATGCATCATAGACTCCTGTCTCCCTTTAGGTAGCTGCCACCTGTGATTATTTTGCTTCCTCTCTATCCATAGAATCTTGACCTAATCTTTCTCCTGCTCTTTCCTTGACTTGGGTTTGGGATAAACCCAAACTTGGGAAGGGTCTGCATCATGCTGAACTTCGTAGAACTGGGAACGCATCTAAACGAGTGGCGACTTGAAGTAACCTATGGGGGCTGCACAGTGGCGCAGCAGTAGAGCTGCTGCCTTACACCGTCTGAGAACAGGGTTCGATCCTGACCACGGGTGCCTTCTGTACGGAGTTTGTACGTTCACCCCATGACCTGCGTGGGTTTTCTCGTACATTTGTAAAGGTTTGCAGGTTAATTGGCTTCTGTAAATTGTCCATAGTGTGTAGGATAGTGCTAGCGTACGGAGTGATCGCTGGTCGGCACTCAGTGTGCCGAAGGACCTGTATCCATGCTGTATCTTTAAAGACTACAATCTATCTGGCAGTGATTACATCCACATTTGAATTAGCGAGGAATTCTCAGTGAATTTTTACTTCTTCCTCCATTAACCTTCCCTTCAGTAAATGGACTGATAGCGTATTCCAAACTCAGAAAAAGACAATCTTTTGTAGTTGCCAGAAGGGGAGGGACAGAATTGTTGGTATTTGTTTACTGTCACAAGGGGGCACAATATCCCCACACACACAATCCAGATCAAGGATCTGTAAAATATGGGACCAGCTGCCATCGACATGAAACTCATTTTGTGGTTCCCTCTCTGCAGATGTTGCCAAACTTGCTGGGAATTTCCTTCATTTCCTACTTTTATTTCAGATTCAAGAGCAGTTCAAGTGACATTTTGAGTAAACTTCCAAATACAGAGTATTGGTAAAAAAATGGTGATGTCATTTGCACAGGATGCCGAGTCTTGTTTCAAAGTTTCGTGCCATAAACACAGGAGACGTCTCGTACACCCAGAAACAATCCAAGGATACTCAACTGATTCTGAATTGCTGACTGCGGAACAGAATTCTTTCTTGGATGGCAGTATTAAATGGGTAATATTGCTTGCGAACACGAGATATACATCCCACCTTCTATTGAGCTCCATTAGGCAAAGAGAAGCCCAGAGGGTTGGGTCGGATCCCTTAACATTTAACACAAAATGGAATGTTGTGTGCTGTTTCCGTCTACTCTTTAAAGATTTCAAGTGCAAAAAGGCTTCCTGCCTTGCGTTACCTGATCATGAAAACTTCATTGTGCAGGTAGTTTTCGAATTTCTTCTGAAAAGCAGCCTCCTCAGCTTCCCTTTTGAGCTGCGACTCTGTTTTGGGACATGCGCAGCATTCACCCGAGACCTGATAAACGTCAGACTGGTTTAGCTTCTGGACATCCTCAAGTTCACTGTGAGTTGTAGACGCTCGCGATGGCAACTTTAATCCTAAAAGGCACGGATCAAAAATAGTTTTGTTACTATTCCGGCCAGCTGGTTAACTCGAGGTGCAACATCGCCAGGGCACCTCCATTGCAGCACTGAGTTCAAGAATGTCTATTTGTCATCCGCACCGGACATGAACTGGAACAATGAAATTCTTACTTGATGCAGCTTTATACACACATTAGAAGCATCAACGACATGTCTCATCACAGAGCTAAGGCTGGAGATTATGGCTTCCACAGTGGATTTTAATCCAAAATCTCAGATAGCGCTGATTCAAAAATGTTATGCAGCCAACAAAGTCATTAGAATTATAGACATGTGCAGCACAGAAATGGAAATTTGCAGACAGCAAGCTCTTGCAGGGTAATAAAATAAATGGCAATGTGCTGTGTTTTCGATGTTGGCTGAGAATTAAACATTGGCTTGGTCAACAGATAGAACCCCCTTCTTCAAAATCAACTACTGCCATGAGATTTGTATGGCCATTTAATAGCGAATACTGAAACACCTCCCATGCAGCAGAATCTTAGCACTCTGCTGAAGTACCAGGCATTTTCATTTTACAGACAAAGTCTCTGCAATGGAGCTCAAACCCACAGCCTTCTCATTTAGATCCGAGTGTGTTAGCTGATCGTAAACCTGATATGGTAAGCACTGTTTTATTGTAACTGAACTACACCTATTATCTGTAGGAAGGAACTGCAGACGCTGGTTTAAACCGTAGGCACAATATGCTGGAGTAATTCAGCTGGTCAGACAGCATCTCTGGAGAAAAGGAATAGGGTCTGAAGAAAGGTCTTGACCTGAAACGTCACCTATTCCTTTTCTTCAGAGATGCTCTCTGACCCGCAGAGTTACTCCAGCTTTTTGTGTCTATCTATACCTATTATCTGATGGGATTACAAGTTTTAAAATTATATTTCTGCAAAAATAACAGACCAACAACAGGATAGTTTGAACACATGAAGTAAGGAGAGTGGGAAAATTATTCCCTATATCATTGGGTTAGTAGCCATGCACAAAAATGTATTGCCACAGGCGACTGTGGAGGGGGGGGTCAATGGATATTTTAAAGGCGGAGATTGATAGATTCTAGATCAGTACGGATGTCAGGGGTTATGGGGAGAAGGCAGGAGAATGGGGTTGAGAGGGAAAGATAGATCAGCCGTGATTGAATAGCAGAGTAGACTTGATGGGCCGAATGGCCTAATTCTGCTCCTGTAACTTATGAGCTTATGAACAAGAACACGCTCTAATCCATTTAGGATGCCACTTACCCTTCTGGCAGTAATCAAACTCATACAGTTCACTGTCCTCTGGCTGCTGCTGCCAGAACACCAGGTAGTGGGTGATGTTGCCATTAGGGTCAGTTGGGGGCTTCCACTTCAAGATGATCTGGGAAGACGAGTTGGACACTGATATTGGATCCAGTGGCACAGAAGGAACTGGAAGACACAAAGGGAGCAATTCGGAATCATTGCAAGTTGATGAATATACCAATAATGATGGGGAAAGAAAAGATCCTTTACTCTTCCCCATCTGCCTCAGAGTATCTCTTCTCATTTATGTGTCAATGACCACCAAGAACAGCCCATTCCAAACATCATAACCCAAATGGCCAAAATAGCAAGTACAGAATTTAAGTGCCGAGACTTATTGAAACAGGCTGGTGTAATGAGAAATCAACGTATACAAAAACTCAAAATGCAGCAGCTTTGGCTGACCACATGGACTGGATTTCATGAGCTTGGGGTTATATTTTAGTCCACAAGCTGCAGTTTGTGTTCTTGATCAGTACCAAATGTCTGTTCGGAGAGAATGTTGGTAATTCTGCATCTGAAATACACTGAACCATTCCTGATGTTGTGTGTTAATTGAAGGTAGGTCAAACATTAGAATGAGAAAAAAAATATTGTTGTCAAAAGCTGTTCTAACTGCTGTTCAGCAAGTGGCGTATGGGCAACAAAATTAGGTTCCATTGTGTACGTGAAAATTAAAAAAAACTGAAGATGCTGTGAATTGAAATAACACACAAAACATTTTGAAAATACACAGCAGACTGGAGTATATTCGGACAGAGAGTCTTCGACCTGAAAAGTTAGCTTTGTTTCTCTTGCCGCAGGAAGTCATGATGCAGCTCGACAGGACTTTGGTTAGGCCGTATTTGGAGTATGGTGTGCAGTTCTGGTCGCCCCATTTACAGGAAGGATGTGGAGGCTTTGGAGAGGGTGCAGATGAAGTTTACCAGAATGCTGCCTGGATTAGTGAGTTTCAGCTCCAGGGAGAGGTTGGATAGATGGATTGTTTTCTCCTGAACGTTGGAAGTTGAGAGGAGACTTGATAGAAGTATATAAAAATTATGAGAGGCATAGATAGGGTAGACAGTCAGAAACTTTTTCTCAGTGTGGAAGTGTCCAACACTAGAGCGCATAGCTACAAGGTGAGAGGGGGAAAGTTTAAGGGAAATGGTTGCTGGCCTCAACTCCATCGAGGAGATCTATGGAAGGCAATGCCCCGAGAGGGCAGCCAAAGCTATCAGGGATTCACACTACCCTGGCTATGCTTTCATCTTGCGAGTGCCAGCACTGAGTGCTTAATATGTGGCGGACTGGAGAGGAAGTTATGAATGCGGCACGTGCTGCAGCTGGTGGTTCTGCTGCCTGACCGACCCAGAGACCCAGATTCAATCCTGACCTCGGCTGCAGTCTGCAAGGTTGCACGGTTTCTCTGTGACCGCGTGAATTTCCTCTGGGTGTATCGGTTTCCTCCCACATCCCAAAGATGTGTGGGTTTGCAGCTTAATTGGCCTCTGTAAATTGCCCCTGGTGTGCAGGGAGTGGATGAGAACGTGGGATAACATGGAACTAGTGTGAACTAACGCAGAACTAGTGGGAATAAATTTCCATTATTGCCTTGAGGTGATCAATGGTTGCCATGGACTGGGTGGGGTGAAGAGCCTGTTTCCATGTTGTATCTCAAAATTTAAGAAAAAGTAAACTGAAGATGTGGTCGGACCTGCTAAATATTTAAAGCATTTTATGTTTTATTTTGAGCTCCACGGTGTCTGACTCATAGCTCTCGATAACTTGAGTTCAAAGCCCCTCAAGGCAATAATGGAAATTTATATTTAAATGGAGTTAATGGAATAAATTTGGAATAAAGCTACCATCAGACCTGCTGGCCATCGACTACCTGACTGCTGGTGGAACATCTGGTTCTCTAACAGCTTTTAGCAAAGTAAACCTGCAGTCCTCACCTAGTGGAGTTACTGGTGACTCAAAATTATGAAGGACCTTAACCATAATTTGAATTAATTTTGGGAAATAAAATGCTGATAGGTAAAAGGTAACACCTACACATTAGGACTGGATGGATAAGGTGTTGGGGGGGTTGCTGTTATTTTTAAGGATGTCCTTTCCTCCTTAGGAGGTCCATTGGATTGTGGATGACTTGCTCCCACTCCAACTCTGGAGGTTCTGAAGTGTTCAGGGTGAGGTCGGTGGTGACTGATGGGATGGGTTGGTGGGCAATTTGAAATGTATCAGTCGACACAGCCTTGGTCCAACGAAATGAAGAACAGATTGGTGGGAGAACCAAAACCAGGTGTTCAAATTGAAAATAAATACGACATAATCCACCCTCTGAAATAATTAAAAGCTAATCTTGTGGTGAGGGCGGCTCAGTATATATTTTGTGCAAAGGAGAATTAGTGTGGAGAGGCATGCAGATATATTTGTGTCCATTTTAAAGTCAATGTTTCGGACCTGTTTCACTCGTAATTATATTGTATTTATCATCAAATGGCAAAATGTACAGCAATTTAGAAAGCAGAGTTGATTGGGCAGAGGACTTTCTCTCGAAGGCAACTAGGGGAATTAGAAAATGCCAAACTGTAGTGTTATTGTGCCTTATGTAAAGGGAGAGTGCTGGTACCTTCTAAAGACACAAGGAACTAAGGAACTGCAGGTGCTTGTTTACAAAACAAACACAACATGCTGGAGTAACTCAGCAGGTCTGGCCACATCGCTGGAGGACATGGACAGGCAAATCACCAAATCCACCCAAAACTTCATCCTCAATATTGATGGTCTCCCAGTATCCACCTCCCCTCACATCCGGAATCTTGGAATCATCTTTGATCAAACCCTCTCCTTCGACAAACACATCAAACACATCACAAAGACAGCCTTCTTCCACCTCAAAAACATTGCCCGTCTCCGCCCATCCTTCTCCTCCACAGCTGCAGAAACCCTCATCCACGCCTTCATCACCTCCCGTCTGGACTACTGCAACAGCCTCCTCTATGGCGCACCCTCAAAAATCATCAGTAAACTTCAATACATTCAAAACTCCGCTGCCCGTCTACTCACCCACACCCCGATCCGTGACCATATCACCCCCGTCCTTTACAAACTCCATAACCTGGCCCCATCCTACCTGACCGACCTCCTCCACAGGCACACTCCCACCTGCTCTGCTGCTGCCAATCTCCTATCCCCCCACATCCGGACCAAACTCAGATCCTGGGGGGACAGGGCTTTCTCCATCGCTGCTCCCACCCTATGGAACTCACTACCCCAAACCGTCAGAGACTCCTCCACACTCACCACATTCAAAACATCACTGAAGTCTCACCTGTTCAGTACTGCCTTCAACCACTGAAGGTCACCTCACCTTCTGTCTCCTTTCTCTGTTCGTTTACTTATTTATCTATTTATTCACTTCCCTATGTTCTCTAAATCCCTGTAAAGCGTCTTTGAGTATATGAAAAGCGCTATATAAATGTAATGCATTATTATTATTATAATATTTCAGGTCGGGACCCTTCTTCAGTCTGACTATGGTGGGGGGGGCACTGGGAAAGAGGTGGGGGCAGCATAAAGCCTGGAAAGTGATAGGGTTTGACTGGCAGATGGGTGGCAAAGGTTACAATGGAGGCTAAATGGTGTAAGATGAGGAGAAATGAAATGTGAAGCCAAAGGAAGGGATACAGGTGGAAGGGTACGGAGGTGGGGGAAAGGGAGGGGGGGGGGAGGATTATGGTGAAAATGGATGTACAGAGAAGAGAGGATGGGCAAAAAAAAGTGGGAGAGTGTTACCTAAAATTGGGGAATTCATTATTTGCAGCGTTGGGCTGTAAGCTACCCAGGTGGAATATGTGGTGCGGTTCCTCCACTTTGCATGAGGCTTCACCATAGCAATGGAGGAGGCCCAGGATAGAAAGGTCAGCATGGGAATGGGAATGGGAGTTAAATTGGTAGCTTGTAAATGCTTAGAGACAGAGCTTCCATTATAGTGGACACAGGAATTTATAATGGTAAAGACTGATGGCACTTGTGCGCCAGTAAAAATGATGGACATTTACATCCATTAGTTATATATATATATGTAGTTTAAAAACGTACTGCCTGCTGTGGTGCGAATGTAGACAATCTCGCTTTTGGCTCCGTGATTGTGCCTCTCATCACTTATCGTGAGTAGGGTCTTGACAAAGATTGCATACTGCGTCCAGGGTTTGAGGCCGAGAAGCAGCGTCCCCGGATTAATCATCTTCCCATCTGATCGCCCGGGAGGCTCCACATCCACCACCTTCCAACTGTTTGTTCCGCAAGCGTCCTGCCCTTCAAATTCAGTCACGTTCTGGTAAGCGCTATTTCAGTAAAGACACAAATATCATGACAAACCCATCAACCTGCTGCTGCAGAACATTCTGTACATCACCCGCTGCTGACCTGGTTAACCTGCCTGTCGTCTTTCTCAGGTTACAAACGTCACTGGGAAAATTGACATTGTAGTGTGATTTAATGTTACCATCCTGCACCACCTCTCATTATCCTTCCAAGTGTTGGCGGTCAATGTTTTTTTTTCAGCAGCTTCAGCTCATCCCCTGGGTAGTGCACACTGTAGATCTAGTACACCAAATGTAGGGGCAATTAATATAATAAGGTGGGGCGTTGCCAGTCAAAGGCCCTACTTCATCCTGGCCACTGTTGTGCTTCTTAAGTGCTGTTGGGGCTGCACTTCTGTTGACAGGGGAAGCACATTCTTTCACACTATTAATAAGCCTTAGAGGAGGTTTTAAGTTCAGAGGGCAGCCACTTGCTACAGAATAGCTCGCCTCTGTTGTAATAGCTAAGGCATTTATGTGGTATGGTATCTGTTTAGTTACTGGTGACTAAAGTCTCAGTCGTGTTTGTAATAGGAATCTTGTGACATTTCCAAAGGATATTTTTGCTTATTTTTTGAAACTTTTATCATTGAAATTTCTTAATAAAACCTTTCAGCGCTATTTTTTGCGTAACCGTTTGCACAGGCCTTTGTAATTTGACAGTGTTGTTCCCATGCACTTGCTGTCTTTGCTTAGTTTATTGTCACGTGTACCGAACGACAGCGAAAAGCACTTGTTGCGTGTTAACCAGTCAGCAGAAAGACAACCCGGCCGTCCACAGGGCACAGATACATGATAAAGGGAATAACGTTTAGTGCACGATAAAGTCTGCTTAAAGGGTGGTCCGAGGAGCTCTAACGAGCCAGATGGGAGCTCAGGGCCGCTATCTAGTTGTTGATAGAATGGTTCAGTTGCCTGTTAACAGCTGGGAAGAAACTGTCCCTGAGCACGAGTCTGTCTACGTCACGGGTTGTGATCTGCTGCATGTGCCCTCCAAGAAAGCACGCTGACTCTCGTGTTACCTATTACATCGCAGGCACACACTGTTATTCCCATCCACTAATGATTTTCATAAACTGCAGCGTACAAGAAAAGGAGAAGCACAGTTCTGCTGTGAACAGTCTGTGCCCACGTACATATGCAAAATGAACAGAGGAAAACACATCCATAATACTTTTCAGCAATAGGGCAAAGGTGACCCATCTCATGTAAAATGATCTCTTTCCACCCGTTAATCCACCTCGCTTTCGTTTGACATCTAAATACTCACATTTTGCGTCAGAGGAAAATTAAAAGCAAGTAAAGAATAGGGCGAATTCAGTAATTTTAATTGCTGCCAGTACCAAGCGCTGTAATAAACGGTAACATGCTCTGCAAAGTAAAACTTCCCCTCTGCCTTCAATGCATAACCACCCAAAGAACTCTCAACACACGTACACTCACTTAAATACATAAATAAATGAATACCGTATACATTGGGTATCGACTAATGTTAAATAGCATGTATTCTATGTACAGGCAGCAAACAAATGATACTTACGCCTCCTTGAAGAATACCATGAAACCCAGGAGGTCTCTGAAGTCTGGTGGCCAAAAGGGCTGCCACTTCAACACAATCTTATCAGTTGCGGTTTTATTGTACACAAACTTCAGGAGCTGGGTTTCACCTGAGTAAGGACAGTGGAAGAAAATTCCCATTAACTCTTTGTTTTCAAACTATCTGGAAACTGACGCTGAGCGCGATGCGGTCAACCCAAGAAGCTTCCAAAAATATGAATGGCCACTCAGATAAGAGGCAAGAGGATTCCAGGGCAAGTAACTCAGCGGCGAGGGAGGGACGGGGGCCAGAACATTTACGTAAAAAAAGAATGAACTTCTGCTTTAAAAAAATACATTACAAAGTACAACCAGAGATGAGAGACCAAGAAATTAACAAATATCAGCACTAACATTATTTGCATCCAATCACTTGACAGCTGATACTCAAAAGAGGAAATACAATTTACAGTGCAGATTATCCAAAACATGTGTCAGAAGGAACTATAGATGCTGGTTTACGACACAAAATGCTGGAGTAACTCAGCAGGTCAGGCAGCACCTCTGAAGAAGGTTTGGAAGGGGTCTGAAGAAGGGTTTCGAGCTGAAATGTCATCCTATTCCCTTTCTCCAGAGATGTTGCCTGGCCCACTGAATTACTCCACCATTTTGTACCTATCTTTGATCTAAAACACATACTGGTACGGAATCTGGGATATTGGAACATAGAACTATTTGTCAATTTCTCGATTTTTCCCACTTTATTATACACTGGAATGTATTTTTTAAGAAGCTGAAGTTCATTCTATTTACACGAATGTTCTGATCGCCAACCCTTCCTCTTTGACGACGTACTTCCACTAGTATCCTCTTGCCTCTTCTACCTGCTCCAAATGAGCCTGCATGCCAAGAGTCCTGCCTAGCAACTTACTAGTCATGTCTTTGCATTAGTTAGATATGCTAACGGGGTTATTAGAAGAAAAACTAAATGTAAATTGGACTTGTGCCATAAAGATTTTTTTAAATGGCTCAGAGCATAAATATCATCACTAAAACAGTTTACCTGATCAACACACATTACTGTTTATGACAACATGCCGTGCCCAGAAGGCCTGTTCCATTCTTCCATGGCACAACAGTGATAATGCTGCTGATTTGCAGCTGTGTTTGTTTACATATATTGCAATACCCCAGTCAATCATAGGATTAAGTTGGGCAATGGAATATATTGTCAATGGAATATATTGTCAAAGACTACCCTTTCCAATCTTTTTTTTAGGAACCAAGGCCAACAAAGTCAAGGTGAAAGCCACAAATTAACTCCAAAGCCAATGTCAATGTACAATTTTCTACCAACATAATACGATAAGCAGGAGCAGCATTGACTGGGATATTTATTTGATTTGATGTGACTCGGAAGCAGGGCGGGGAATGAGAGACTTCAACATATCTAACCCCTGAACAATAATTCCAAATTTATACACTCCAATGTTGATTGCTTAACATCCAAAGAAAAATGAGCAATGTTTAATATTATTAGAAGTGCAATCATAAAACAAGAAAGTTTATTATTTAGTGTGGTTATTAAATAAATACTCCTATTCCTAAAAAGAATACATTATAACGTCAAAAATCTCACATGATGCCTGGTCTCCATTAGTTTTTTGAGCAATATCCATTTTCTGTTGTCGCCCCTTGGTCCCTGAAGCCAGCTCCATTTTGTATATTTCGGACAGGCACAGCTTAGGGTTGAAGTGGAAAAACATCTTGCCCTGGGCAATAGTCAGATTGTGCTTCTCCCAATCCCACAGCTGCTGGAGGTTCTGATTGTCCAATACATAGAAAGTATAGTTCCTGGATTCCAGATAGAAAAGAAAACAGAAAAGACACAGAAAGTACATTTAAATACTCAATTAATTTAAAGTCAGAAGAGATAAACACATTGTTCTTTGGTGGCTTAATTTTATATTATTTTAGATATACAGCGCGGAAACAGCCCACCGAGTCCGCACCGACCAGCGATTCCCGTACACTAGCACGGTCCGACACACTAGGGCCAATTTACAGTTTTACCAAGCCAATTAACCTGGAGCGCGGAGGAAACTAGAGCTCCTGGAGAAAACCCATGCAGGTCACGGGGAGAATGTTCAAACTCTGTACAGACCCAGGGACCTGGGTCCCTGGCGCTGTAAGGCAGCAACTCTATCACTGCACCACCGTATTTATTGAACAAATTTTATGAAATCTTCTTTCCCATTCAGACTTTCCATCTCCCTCTCCCATTTCAAGGCACACTGAAAATGGAAATCCATCTTCAATGAATAAACTTTGGATCTTCTGTCCAAATATCTCTTATTCTTCTCGATTAATATGCATTTCATTGAAACAATTTTGGTTATAATTATAAATTAAGACAGGAATAGTTTATGGAATAGTTGCAACAATGAATTAAAAGAGTAACGGGTAAAAGAGTAATATGGGTAAATTCAAGAGAATGTTCAAAAATATTATATTTGAAAGATACAAAATATGTGATCAACACTGAGAAATGACTTGTGAACCAGCCTCTCATAACATTTTGGAAATCTAAATAAATCACATCTACAAATTCCCCTTTATGAAATCTGCATGTTAGATCCTCTCAGAACACAAGCAAATTTGTCAAACATGATTTACCTTTCACAAAACCATGTTGATTTGTTTTGATAATATTAAGCTTTCCTCAATGATTAACTATTTCTTCTTTGATTAGTGACTGTAGCATGTTTCAAACCACAGATGTTAAATTAACTGGATAATAGTTACCTGTATTTTGTCTTCCTCCAAACACACTTGAAAATCTTTACATATTGAATGACCACAATAAAGATTTGAAAGAAAATTGACTGAGCAAGAAGCCATTATTGTAATTCTATTCTACATTTTGGGAAGAAGGTGCAGGTGGGGTGAAAATGTGGCAGTACTAATTTTATGTTTAATGGGCAAACACTTTGTAGGTAGTCATCTTCAGAGATAAACTGGTACTGGATAATGCTGGTCACCTGCTTATTAATAGTAAATACTGAAACAAGATCCATAATGTTAGGATCAATTGCACAGCAACAAATGGGAATGAACAGAAAGAGCAGCACATTTACATTTACAGTCAACCCTCGCAATAACGGACCGCTAAATAACGGATCTCAGTTGTAGCGGGTGTCAGAGGTTATGGGGAGAAGGCAGGAGGATGGGGTTAGGAGGGAGAGATAGATCAGCCAGGATTGAATGGCGGAGTAGACTTGATGGGCCGAACGGCCTAATTCTGCTCCTATCACATGATAGCGAACCGAGGCTCCCGTTGTACGGACCCTCCACCTCTGCCATTTACCCAACGAGCTGGCGTGCCTCTGGTTGCGGGAGCGGAGAGAGCGAGCTGCATGAAGGCGCACTGTGTCTGCAGCTCACAGTCCTCCCCGGCCTGTGAGTTCCCACTTGTTCAACCCCAATGCCGCATTACTTCCCTCCCTGCCTTGGGTTAAACTTTACTTCCTCACTTAGTTATAGCGGACAATAGGCATTAGCGGACACCAGTCCCCCCATCTTGTGGTCCGTTATAGCGAGGGTTTACTGTACAATGCTTCAGGGCACATACAGCTGCCATACCACACTTCCCATGACTTACCCAGGTTCCACAATTTCACCTTGGATCAAGTGCAGGCTGCGGAAAAAGGAGAGTGACACCAAAGCATAGGAGCTACGGATCTTCAGGTAGCCCGTGATGACTTCGATCAGACCCAGGTTTGCTTCCAACTCTGCTGCAATATTGGCTGAAAAGAGAAGCGAGAAAATCCAATGTACAAAAGAAACTCAGAAATGGCATAGAATTTGTTGGCTTTGAAAGAAACATTATACAGTAGAGAGCATAAACTTCCATTCTTCATGCTGAAACTGGCCTCTCCTGATGGCAGACAACATATAAAGAAAGTATACGATGATATGATATGCCAGAGGACAAAGATTCAGAAGCAATAATGCTGTGGATCCTGCTGTGTTGGGGTGAAGGCACGAATGGGAATTTATGGGAGTTATAGGGATGGTGGGGGGAGAAGAATTGAAGAGTTGTACAAAGGAGCTGGCCTGGAGAAATCAAAAGCAAATAAGCAAGTGTAAAGGGAGCGAAATGACAGGAAAAAATAACTGAGGAGAGAAATCGAAGCTTGCAGATTTATTATGAGCATTCTAGGAACTAACGTTATCAGACAGCAGGCTTTTAATGGATTGCAACTGGAAAATGACCAAAAACTACGCGATGAGATAGCTCTGATCCAGCATTCCTCGAGTAAAGGCATGTGGCCAGAACATACAAGGAGGCAGAGCACACAAGCAGTAAGAGCATAGCTGTGGTATCAGCATGGTATGTATGACTGCATGGTGGTAGATGAGACACTACTTGGGCAAGGCATGCATGTGAGAGTTTGTGGAATAATCTTAGGCATCTTATAGAATCAAAGAGGGATAATATTGGACAGGCAATTATGCCATCTTGAAGAACCACAGAAAGAAGCCAATTGATGCATTATGTCTATGTCTTCTCTCATTTCACGTACTTCCTGCAAACACGAATCCTTGCTATGAAAAAGATTTTCCTCATGCCATTATGGCTTTATTACAAATTATCTGAACTCCCTGTCCCCATCCTACGTCCTTTCACCAACAGAAGCTGCCACCGTATCTCTGGAGCGTGGCACTGCCTAAACCGAGAATGTGTGGATGGCCTCTGGGTTTTATTTACCCAAAAGACATGACGTGGATTAATGAAAGCAATATTGACAGGACTGTATTTTGAGTTTCTAACAAGAGTGGAAAAACCAGTGGGTGTGGTGGTTTGGACTTTTAGATGATCCTCAACAAGGATGTTAAACAGAATTAGGTCTCAAGTGGTGGGGTAATATGCTGACATACATTAAAGATTAGTCAATGTACAAAAGCAGCGAATGGCATTAAATGGGTTATTTTCGTGCTGGGAGCCTGCGACTAGTTTGGTGCTACAGAGGTTAGTGCTAGGACAGCTGCTCACAATCTGCATTGATGATTTAGATTTAGTGTAAAATATCTACGTTTTCAAATTCACAAAGCTGGATCTCAATGTGAGATGCGAAGACGATGCAGGGAAGTTTCTGGTGGATAAAGACGGGTGAAGTGAATGAGTGAGGACAAGGCAAATAGAATACAGTGACGCCAAATATGAGGTTTTTGACTTTGTTAGAAAACCCCCCCCAGAAAAAAAAAAATGTTTTTTTGCATGGTAAGGAAGCAAGATATTTTGGCCTGCATTACAAGATAAATTGAGTGCAAGAGCAAAGATATCTTACGGCAGTTTAGTGAGACTGCACGTGCAATACTGTATAGAAATTTGGTCAACGTAACTAGGGATAAATATACACTTGCAATAGGAATGCTATGAAGGTTCGCTAGATTAATTTCTGGGATCCTATAAAAAGAAGTTAAGGACACTGGGCCTCCGCTCTCTGCCGTTTAGGACTGTGAAAGCAATCTCATAAAACGTATGGAATTTGACAGCATAGATGCACGGGTGATGTTTCTCCTGGCTGGAGTGTCTACAGTCGGGAGACAGTCTCAATCTAAGTGGTCGCCCATTCAGGCAAGAGAGGAGATAAAATCTTTTCACATAGGAATGAATTTTTAGGATTCTTTACCCAAGAGGGCAATGAAGGCTCAGTTGATGATTATTTTCAAGACCGAGAGTGATTTTTTTGAGAGATTAACGAAATATAGGGAAATTGGGAAGGAAAGGATTAGTGAAGGAAAACAGCACATCCAAAGGATGGCCTACTCTGCCAAAATCTTACTGAATGTGCAGGAAAGTAGAGGCAATATTTCTAAGATGGAGATTGATAGATGTTTGATTAGCACGGGTGTCAGGGGTTATGGGGAGAAGGCTGGAGAATGGGGTTGAGAGGGGAAGGTAGGTCAGCCATGATTGAATGACAGAGTAGACTGGATGGGCCGAAATGCCTAATTCTGCTCCAATGACTTATAAACCTATCTAAAGGGATCATCTGGAGACACAAGGAACTGCAGATGCTAGAACCTTGAGCAAAACTCAAAATGCTGGAGGAACTCAGTGGTACGTACGGCAGCCTCTGCAGAGGGAATGAACAGGTGACGGTGGTTAAATGGCCTACTTTTTTTAAAAAAATGTTCTTTCTGACTCTAGTCCATGAAGACTTACTTGATGTCTAGCCCTAATGGTAGTCTATGAAGATCAGTTCCAATGCTATGGGAGACTAGTGCCTGGACTTGGTCTGCTTGGTTCAGCTACTTACTGGTAATCAGGGAGAAGTGTGTTTATATCTAAACTAAAACAGGTGATTTGAGGTCAGCATGTTCCATGTAAAGACAGGATGTGGTTCACACTTAAGGCTATTATAAACAGCAATTCCCAGTCTAAACAGTTGCAGGAACCGGATACAGATGCTATCACCAGAGAATATACAGTGGACACGCTGCTCCATGCACCTCTTAAACAGAACGGCTACAAGCCAAGATAGCAGGTCAACTCTGAGAATAAGGAGGTGGAAAGTGGGCAAAATCAAATGTTTATTTTTGAAAATTCTTGAAAGAAATTAAGTATCACTTGATTATGCATCACCTCAGATTTTACTTGGACTTCAGTGTTCAATTTTGATGACCTCTTTGCAAATAAAGTGGACACGCTGCAAGTCAAAGGGCAGCAGGAGTTCATAAATGGTGGAGGATAAAGTGGCCTCGTTAAGGGGTAGAAAAAAAGACACAGAATGGAGAAACAAATATAGTGCATGCCTTAAATTAAACTCGGTGGGAATTGGATAGCTATTAATAAGAATGTGTTTACAAAGTGATAAATATGTGGAATGAGATTTGAGTTCTCTGAAAGCGTTGCTGCTAATTTACATTCAGACATCAGATGGTGCTTTCAGACTGCAGATCCTTCATCTGCAATAGCAAAACAAAAGTCTTTCAAAAATTAAGGGCTTTTCATATAAATATTTACATGCTCAAAAGCCAAAGGATGAGGTACTACGATACTCTTGCCAAATTCTTATACTTCTGGTACCTGAGCTCCCACAATACAGCATCCAAATATGTTTGTAATGTTCCAAAGCCATTTTGCTTTCGTCAATCTGTTTGGCTGTTTTTTTCCAAACATTCATAACTCTCCGTAAGCAAGTTACTACCAGTTTTAAATTAAATTATTTTGTTCTGTTTTCCTGGTTCACTTGATGCATTTATCTACCTTAACTTTTCTATTGGATTTAATATTGTTAACGGATCTTTCTTTACAAAAGATCAATTTTGCCAAACTTTCCTTCATTATTAGTTTATTGGTGAGTTGATTAGGTAGTCCAATTAATATGTATAACTCATAAGTTCATGTAATAGGAGCAGAATTAGGCCTTTCGGCCTATTAAGTCTACTCCGCCATCCAACAATGGCTGATCCATCTCTCCCTCTTAATCCCATTCTCCTGCCTTCTCCCCAGAACCCCCAACACCCCTAGCCACTGACTTGGCCTCCACAGCCAACTGTGCCAATGAATTCCACAGATTCATCACCAGGAAAAAAAGACAATTCTGGATTTAGTGTTGTGTAATGAACCGGATTTGATAAGGAAGCTCAAGGTAAAGGAACCACTAGGAGGTAGAGACTCACTTCAACAGTATGGAAGATGGATCAGCTTCTACATGTATCTGTTCTACATGTGCATCTATATACTAAAACTCTCGTTTGTTTGTTTGTTTGTGACTGAACTACAGCCAAAACGGTACACGATGGCGCGACAATTTTAGGCCCACCTTACTAATCGTCGTCGCTTTAACGGTACTGCAAGTAGTTTTATTGAAATTGGTGTTATATTTTTTGTTATTCACATTTTAAAGTTTAAATCTATCTCCGAGGGAGGGAGGGGGGAGGAGCGAGGATAAGAGGGTTGAGGGGGATGGAGTGGGGGAAGGGGAAGGGGGAAGGGAAGGGCGGGAAGGGGAATGGGGGAGGGGAATGGAATGGGGAGAGGGGAAGGGAATGGGGGAGGGGAAGGGAATGGGGGGAGGGGAAGGGAATGGGGGAGGGGAAGGGAATGGGGGGAGGGGAAGGGAATGGGGGAGGGGAAGAGGGGAGGGGGAGGGGGAGGAGGGGAGGGGGGGAGGAGATGGTGCTGCACCAATGCAGGAGAGGTTTGGGCCCAACGGGTCCACTTGGTCCAGTTCGTTTTTAAAACTGCTTCACCATGATGTAGGCATTGCAAGCAGACAGTTTACTCCCCTCCCTCAGTGCTATCTCAAGATTTCTCACTGCCAACATATTTGTTATCAGAAGATGCACAATTTTTCAACTAATCTGCAATGCTCATTAAAATTGATGAAAATGTTTTAGGCCAACCCAGCTGCACTGTCGATTGATATTCATTGCACATCTTTTACTACAGTCTTTCTCTCTTTATAACTTTGAATATTTGACCAATTTAATAGTTGTTTTGCCATGATGTCATCAAATTAAATTGTCAAATACAATTTAATCCCTTGGGGTGGGAGCTGCTTTACGTCCTCGTCTTCCACCCTGGGTGGTTCAACGGAACTGGCAAAATCTGCAGCAAAGCGTCAACTACGGTACTCTGAAGCACCAATTGCCACTTTTGATTGTTGTGGTTGACGTACGAAAGAAAGAAAGGATTTAATCCCTTAATATGCTAAAATATATTTATAAGCCAACCGTTAACAAAAATATGTATTTATTTAATTAGTGAATCTTTGCTATGCCTTAAGGTTTTCACAGTGTGATCCTGACACAATTAATGCAAGGAGTTGTGATCTCATTTCATTTCCATTTCTGATACAGTCAGGCCTCCATTTCATATTGATATATCCTTTAAACAACCTAAATTATCCTTCGAAAAAACCCAAACCATCTTTAAATATGACAATTATCCTTTAAACATCTTAAAGTATCTTCTATTTTAAAGCTGCCTGCGGCTCGCAATGTGATTTATGTCACCCTAACGCATCTGTTCATACTTTTGTTAATAACGAGAGGCATACGGCACACATATTCTGTCTCTCTCATCACTCTCTTATTTCCTTCCAGCCCATGCAACTGTTGCTTCCCCTGCACTATGAGCGGCTTTGCCCTTACGCCCGTGTCTCTCTGAGGCACAACCGCCCAGCTCTTCCCTGAACTGCAAACTATTGTGACGCCTTCATTCAGATATTACAACACAATTATAAAGTTGCGGGAACCATATAAGTCAAGGTGTAACGCTGAATCTTCTCCCTCCAAATCCCTAAGTTTAATAATTAATCAATAATTCTTGGGAGGATATCACTCACGGTCGAGTGCAACATTTAAGTCCTCGTTCTGAAGGTCTTCATTATCTTCTCAAATTCTTCAGTTTAAAAGAAACATTTACCACATGGAAATGCAGAAAATGTACGCTGGGAATAATTGGGCTTTTAGAATCAAGATTATAATATTGTATAGCATTGACTTTCAAAGTCTAGAGGAAAGGTGAATAGTGGAATAGACTTGAGGGGCTGAATGGTTCATTTTTATTCTTTACTTATGACCAGCTGCTTCATAATCTCATCATGGGAAAAGCTCCTCAAAGAAGGAGAAATATATTAAGCTTTGTTACATAATGCATTGGAACTTCACCAATTATCTAATTAAACTTTCGTTGAAACTTGAATTAATCTAGACAGACAGTGGGAAAATTAGTCACCCAGAATCTTTATAAAAAAGCAAATACTGGCATCAAGGAGGTATATTTCTGTGGGAAAGAGTTAGCTTCTTACATTTTCTTCCTGTGAAATAACTTACAGATCAACTATATTGCCAATACCGTGCACAAATATTCAGCTGTATTTTAATAAGTACAGAAAAATGTTTCTTTAGGAATTGGTTTGCAAGTTCACTCACACTGAAGCAGACATATTAGAGAAATACAACTTCAGCCTGAGATAAAGCCACAGAAGACCGCGGCTGCAGGAATCTGGAGCAAAATTAAAACTGATGGAAGAACTCAGCAGGTTAAGCAGGAACAGATGGTTGAAGCGAGACACAAAATGTTGGAGTAACTCAGCAGGACAGGCCCCAAGCATCTCTGGAGAGAAGGAATGGGTGACGTTTCGGGTCGAGATCCTTCTTCAGACTGAGAGTCAGTCTGAAGAAGGGTCTCGACCCAAAAAATCAGTCTGAGGAAAGGTCTCGACCCGAAACATCACCCATTTCTTCTCTCCAGAGATGCTGTCTGACCCGCTGAGTTACTCCAGCATTTTGTGTCTATCTTCGATTTAAACCAGAATCTGCAGTTCTTTCCTACACGGGATGGTTGAAGCTTCAGGTCAAGACCTTACACCTGAAATGCCGACCGTCTCTTTGTCGCCACAGATGCTGCTTAACCCGATGAGTTTATTCAGCAGTTTGTTTGTAACATCCTGAGATGACCCTGTACAGGTTTGCCGAACTTACTTCCTCCACGGATGTTGATGACCAGGCTGCCTTTGATGACGGTGCAGCCTCGGAGGTCTTGAGCAGCTGTCACAGATTCTATGGTCTTTAAATTCACCGAGCATATCTTTGGGCACAGACCAGTACAAGGTGAACAAAGAAGGCTGACAAAAGAAACAGAAGAAACAATTATTATTACTCATTGCAAGTACAAGAAGACATGGTTTCTGTCTTCATTGAACTATATATCTGACTATATATCTAGTCAGGCTCCATTATCAGCACTGCATTCATACAAGTGCACAAGAGAAACCCTGTTAATATTGGAGACTGGACCTCTACAGTCCATTCCAAGTACCAGTTTAGTGGAAACCACCAAAGCAAACATTAAAAAAAATAAAATTATGGCCATATTGAGAACAGTAACTTCCATGATGTGCTCACAAACACACAATATCGATGGAAGGAGTTGTGGACCATATCCATTGAATGGAACAAATATCGCTAATCCCATAGTAGTGTCCGTTTATTCAGTTGGCATTCATTCAAAATAACGAGGGTGTTCTCGGTAGCATGCAGTCAAAGCAACAGGTTCAAACATAAAAGTCATACAGAAGTCATGCAGGCTGCGACTGTGGGGAGAAGCAGATTTAACATTTCAGGTCAATGACCATTCATTTGGCACAGTCCATGTGTTGGGTCTGATTGAGCACAAACAAACCTGGTGCCAGCACTCTGGTTCTACTCTAATCCCAGAGCACTGCCTACCAGGGCAGCACCAGTGGGATCAATTGCAATAGAGGCCTCCACTTCACCGCCGATCCATGAGGTGGATTGGGCTGAGAGTGGGCAACGGGCCTCAGCTGCTGCAGAACCTGACTCCCTGCTGCTGCTGGAACAAAACTGATGGGCTTCACAGCTCGTTGCTGTCAAAAGTTTTTTCATCTGTTTTAAATGTATTCAATGACACTTTGAAACAGTTTAAATAATTTTAAATACATCTAGTTAAAATACTTAAAAAGTGAAAGAAAGAAAATGAAAACAAATAAATTAATGCAAATTCATATTCGAAATGACGATCAGCTATCCTATTACCCCATGAATTGCATCCCGCTTCTGAACTCAGTATAATCTGGAACTGCCACTGGGAGTCGGTGTGAGTCTAACAGCAGAATGGGAGGTCAACTGTGTAAATATCAAAGGCACTGGAGGGCGAATGGACTACAGTTTCCCCACAGAAACTCCAACCAAATTAGAGAGCTTCATTTCTCTCTCCACAGATGTTACCTGCCCTACTGAATATTTCTGTATTCTCCATTCAGATTTTTAAAAATTATTTGCATGTGTTTTGGTTAGATAACACACCAAACAGATAATCCCATCATTTATTTTTCAAATTTTGGGAGCCTGCTGCACACATATTAATCCTCACCTGCAGAAACAAAAGTATTTTACAAGACATCTTCACGAAATAATAGGAGATATACAAATGCTACCTTCAATCTATTGACTCAAACAAAAAAAATAGACGAGATCACTGTACTGTTAAAGGACAGAAGAGACACTAAGCAAAGATCCCCTTCAAATCTTTCAAAGATCCTTTGAGATTATTTTGAAGAACACCGGGGAAGTTGTATCTCAAGTAATATTGTTAGACTAAGCCAGGTATCATTTTGCTGTTTGTGGGTGCTTGCTGTGCACAAATTGGCAGTCAAGTTTTCTACTTTACTACAACAACTACAAAATTCAACAGTACTTCCAGCTGTGAAATGCTTTGAGATGCCCTGTACTTTTGACAGGTGCTATAATTATACCCGAGTTTACTTTTTTAAATAGGCAAAATAAACCACTGCCTTGACCTACTATAAAAATCTGTAGAGTAAGAAAATAACTGCAGAGGCTGGTACAAATCGAAGGTATTTATTCACAAAATGCTGGAGTAACTCAGCAGGTCAGGCAGCATCTCAGGAGAGAAGGAATGGGTGACGTTTCGGGTCGAGACCCTTCTTCAGACTCCAGCTGAGTTACTCCAGCATTTTGTGAATAAATGACATCTGTAGAGGTGTATTAAACATTGACTGTGTGAAAAGCCAGTGTCTGTTCTGGTCATGAACCTGTGGCACCGCGATACAATAGCACCGCAGGTGTCAGGCGGCACATGAGATAAGTGCTCCCTCTGCTCAAACATCAGTGCAAGTTCTGTGGAAGGAGAGGCAGATGGTAAGGCAGGAACTGGAGCAGAGAGGACAGGATGGGCCTCAGTTCTCAACCTACCCTGTTCAAAACATACGCCACTGTTATTCCAACACCTCTCCTCACCAAATGCTTGGGTTCTGTCTCCCCCACCCCATCCGTAGCCATAAGTCAAAATGGCTGATAACATCCTTAGTCTGGACTTGGGAATTCTTTTTAGCTGCTAACAATACGAAGAAGGGCCTCGACCCGAAACATCACCCATTCCTTCTCTCCAGAGATGCTGCCTGTCCTGCTGTCCAGCATTTTGTGTCCATCATTGGTGGAAACCAGCATCTGCAGTTCATTCCTACACAATATATAATGCCTGATTGGTTGCAACCAGTGAATGTCAGTGATAGGTACAAAATACTGGAGTAACTCAGCGGGTCAGGCAGCATCTCTGGAGAAAAGAGGTGACGTTTCGGGTTGAGACCCTTCTTCAGACTTCAGGATCACTGTCAGTGATTCCTGGATGATCTCCAGGATTGGTGGCAAGATCACAAGACAGTATAGGTTTTTGAGTGTAATGATGACCAAGGTTTTTTAAGGCATAAGTGATGGTTAAGTCTTCGTTTATTCAATTTTTTGGAGATCTACTGAAGTTGGTACACAAGAAGACATCTGCAATACGGCTCTGTGATAGAAACACATGAAATTTCCTGCATCTTATCATATCATATCATATATATACAGCCGGAAACAGGCCCTTTCGGCCCTCCAAGTCCGTGCCGCCCAGCGATCCCCGTACATTAACACAATCCTACACCCACTAGGGACAATTTTTTACATTTACCCAGCCAATTAACCTACATACCTGTACGTCTTTGGAGTGTGGGAGGAAACCGAAGATCTCGGAGAAAACCCACGCAGGTCACGGGGAGAACGTACAAACTCCTTACAGTGCAGCACCCGTAGTCAGGATCGAACCTGAGTCTCCGGCGCTGCATTCGCTGTAAAGCAGCAACTCTACCGCTGCGCTACCGTAAGAAGAATCTTCTTCTTTCCTATGTTTTACCGGTCGCTCACAAACTGGTCAATACATAACTGAGCACGACTTTCAGTCCCCAGCACCAAACGAATGATTTTTCAAAGATATTCAAATAGTCAAAAAAATCAACACACACAGAAAACATAATTAAATTGTGGTGCTTTTCATGAGCAACCAAGGAGTTATTTTGCAGGCCTTGCAGTACTTTTGAAATATAAGCATTCTTGTAATGTAGAAAGCAGCAGCCAATTTGCACACAATAAGCTCTCACAAACAGCAATGCGACAAATGGTTAAATAATCCGGTTCAGATATATTGATTGAGGAATAAATGTTGCAGGCACTGAGAAAATTCCCTTCTTCCCCCTTGATCTTCTGTCCACCCGAAACATAAAACACGGTGAAAAAATACTCATTTAGAAGATGGTTTAATATCTCTTTTAAGAGCACTACCTCAGTACAGCTTTAGAGAATCATCCAAGATTATCTACTCTGAACTAACAACCTTTTGACATAAGGTCTGAGAGCTGTGGAGGACACCGTGTTACTAAAATATGGAGTTATTTCCTCAGGTCCTGCCTAAAATCAGACACGCAGCTACATAATCTGCCTTCAATGAAATAATTGTAGAATCATGGAATTGCAAAGACAAAAACAGTTAAGTATATGCCAGGTACGTCACAGAAAAAACAAGTCAAATGCCTGATGAGCCAAAGGGTAAGACTATTAAACTTTGAGGAAGATATGCACAGTGGCGTGGATTTTCTCCGAGATCTTCGGTTTCGTCCCACACTCCAAAGACATACAGGTGTGTAGGTAAATTGGCTTAGTAAATGTGGAAAAAACTGTTCCTAGTGTGTGTGTAGGATAGTGTTAATGTGCGGGGATCGCTGGTCGGCGCGGACTCAGTGGGCCGAAGGGCCTGTTTCCGCGCTATATCTGTAAACTAATAAACTAAACAGAAGAAGCAAACTTTAAGATGGGAAGTGTAGAACTTGTGCAGCTGAAAGCACCAACTTCCAGAGCTGAATTTAAGGAAGATTGCACGTGAGAACAAAAGTCAAGAGTATGAAGGTGTTCTGGTCAGAGATAAGATCCCGCCAGTGATGGGGATGAGAGCGTTTTGCTTTGAGGCTTAAGGTCGCGGTTTTAATTATTGTTCAGGGTGTCTTGGAACTGAATGCATTAACTCTGATGTAGGGTGAGAGATCAAATTAAGCCTCCAGTTCTGATGTTTGTTTTGACAGCGCTGCAAATTATTCTGAAATATTAATAATGACAAGACTGGAAACAAAGTACCGTCTTAGCATCATCAGTAGTTCATTTTAGAAACAAGAACAAGATATTAACTGGCAATTAATGTCACCAACTGGTCAACAAGCCTCTGTATGTGCTGGAGCCAAATAAAAACGTCTAAATAAAACTTGATTATGTAAGTAAGCAAGCTTGCTCAACAGATCAGACCTGTTCCTAAGAAGGAGACGTTCCTGTATGACATTCACAAAAGCAGATTAAACTGTTCTGCAGTTATCTCCTTCTTAGGAAGTCCCCCAGGATTGAGGATAACTTGCTTCCACTCCATTTCTGAAGTGTGGGAAATACTGTGTGCAAATCCATTCAATATGGGATGGCCATTACACATCAAGTTACCAGACAGGCTGGACAAATTGAAGTCCTGGATCAGAGGAAGGCAGTTCATGACAATTGGAGCACAGGAACTGAGCGCGGCAGGGTGGTACAGCGGTAGAGTTGCTGCCTTACAACGCCAGAGACCCGGGCTTGATCCCGACTAAGGGTGCTATCTGTACGGAGTTTGTACGTTCTCACCCTTCACATGTGTGGGATTTCTCCGGCATTTTGGTTTCTTCCGACACTCCAAAGAGGTACAAGTTTGTAGGTTAATTGGCTGAGTTAAATTGTAAACTGTGCGTGAAGGATAGTGTTGGTGTGTGGGGATCGTTGGTCGGTGCGGACTCGGTGGGCCGAAGGGCCTGTTTCCACACGGCATCTCTAAACTAAACTAAGCTATACACGTGGTAAGTCAAGTCAAGTCAAGTCAATTTATTTGTATAGCACATTTAAAAACAACCCACGTTGACCAAAGTGCTGCACATCTGACCAGGAAAAAAAAGAAACATACAGTGGCAGGCAGCCAAACACAACGGCGCGGCCATCTTGAACAAAATGTTAATTCAATCACCCACAGTCCAACAATAAAAGCACTAAACAGGCACCCAAAATTACCCAACCCCAAAAACCCCCCAAAACACAGTCCAACAATACAAGCATTAAATAGGCACTCAAATCACACACCCCAAAACCCCCAAAAACACAGTCCAACAATAAAAGCATCAAACAGGCACTCAAACCACCCAACCCCCAAAACACACAAAAAAAGAAACATCCATCAAAGAAACATCCATCACAGTGAGTCTCCTCCAGTCCTCTCTCTCCTCACTGTGATGGAAGGCCACAATGTCTTTCCCTTCTCCCGCTGTGCCTCGCCCGCAGTCAGGTTGGGTAAAGTGATTGAAACAGCACCAAAGAAACTGAAGCGATGCAAAGGAACCACATCAATGTAAGTTGTTGTTGACTGTAGCCTTCAGATTGTATGGAGGGCAACAGTTGAGTTTTCAGTGGACATTTTTGTTTATGGTAGTTACTCAAAGAATGGGAGTAAATTACAGGGTTGATGGACTGACCAGTAATTTATAGATTCAGAAATTCCTGTAAATTAACAGTGCAGCCAATCACCAACGTTCTTTTTTAATCTCTTTCCCTCCATTAGAAAGATGGAGAGTTAGAACAAAATTAGATAGGATCATGCAGCCTACCGGCTAATACTGTTTGGTTTAGCAACAATGAGCTCATGGCATTTATTATATAGTTAAAACACTGGCTTGAAAAGAGGGTAAAGTACAACCATTGACATGCTTATGCCTCCTTTGGTAAGGCACACTTGAGCACTAGAATCCTGCTCATCACTGTAGTTCAGTGAGGTGATCTTCCCGAAAAGGCTAAAATTCTTAATTCTTAACGAACCCAAGAAGCTATTCTGTTTTACAGTCTAGAAACCATTAGTTATTCTCTCACGGAATGGTGGACAGTCATTTAGCTTCATTCAAAAGGGTTGTAGATCTGAAACTCTGTACTCCAGAGGGCTCTGGCTGCATGATCATTGACACTTTAGACATACAGCGTGGAAACAGACCCTTCGGTCCGCCGAGTCTGCACCGACCAGCGATCACCCCGTACACTAGCACCACCCTACACACTAGGGACAATTTACAATCTTTACCGAAGCCAATTAACCTACAAACCTGTACGTCTTTGGAGTGTAGGAGGAAACCGGAGCACCCGGAGAAAACCCACGCGGTCACAGGGAGAATGTACAAACTCCATATAGACACCATCCATAATCAGGATCAAACCCGGGTCTCTGGAGCTGGAAGGCAGCAACTCTACCGCTGCGCCACTGTGCTGCCCAGTGAGGATATTCAAGATGTAGACAAATAGATTTTTGGACTCCAGTGGAATTATGAATGTAAAAATAGGATGGTAATAGAAATGACATCGAAGACTGGCCATGAACGACAGAGCAGAGTCAATTAATGGAATAATCAGCTTCTATTTCTTACATCCTTTTGTTAGCTATCTAGTTACCAAACTATATCAACAAATGGGACATCTTGTAATCATGAAAAGTCTGCTCAACTTCCTCCCAATCCCATCATTCACTCTAAATAAAATGTTGAAGTCAATCCCAATAATAATGGAGATTAATTCCTCTCCTTGTTTTACAGTTTACGGACGTGTTAAAGCCAGGGCTAGGCTTCAATTAAGAACACTTAGTCACAAACAACAAATCAACCTAATGCTTCAGAAGTACCAATGTCTGCAGAATGACATGGCCGCAGTAAGTGGGCAGATGGAAGTCCTTCTGCCCACGGATGCGGGCAATTAAAAGGAGACAATTACTTGTTAAACAAGAACAAAGAGGAATACCGAGGGAGTGTGCCCTGGGTTAAGTGAAGCATGCACCCATTGCACCTCACCTCAGGACAGCTGCACTTCTCTTTGTTGCGATCGTCACGATCTTAGTTGGGAAGTGCCGAGCATCCAACAAAATGAACAGTTTAGTCACTTGGGATCACTGCTCAGCTACTATTTTTCTCAGGGCATTTCCCCCCACCCTTCCATATTGTACATCTGCCAAGAAATTTGGCTTGAATGGTAAAAGGCGAATCAAGTAAAGATGGCAACACATGAAGCTACAATACGATGTCTCAGAAACATCTCAAAGATGTTTACAGACAATCATTTACTTTCATGACTGCTCAATGGCATGGCAATAAAACCAGTCACTCTTATGTCAGCAACGATACACATGGTCCCATATCCCATTTAAGTGAATGTGAAATATCTTAAGGCATTTTTGAATTATTATTGTTTTATTAACATTATTCCTTACCTAGATTACCAAAGCAGATTAAATGATCATTATCAAAATAAGATATTAACATGGACTTCACTTTATAAGTCAGTGTATTTACATTTGATACCAAACTTGGAAGGGGAGGGGGAACAAAGTGAGGAGAACAGTGAAGGAAGTCAGGAGGATAAAGAAAGGTTGTAAAACGGACAGAGGTGGCAACAAAACATTGCACCAAAGATTGTGAAGTGATACGTCCTGGAAGACGAACAAGGGCAGGCAACAGAATTCCAATTTTAATGCAGAATTAGAAAGACTTGGGAGCACAAGAATATGTGCAGATGTTTGAAAGTAGCAAGCGAGGCTGAGAAAGCAATTATAACGTTTTTTTTTTAAAATCCGGCCATTCGGCCCATCAAGAGTACTCTGCCATTCAAATGATAGCTGATCTATCTTTCCCTCTTAACCCCATTCTCCAGCCTTCACCTCATAACGCCATGCTAATCAAGAATCTACCAATATCTGCCTTAAAAGTACTCAATGACTTGGCCTCCACAGCCTTCTGTGGCAATGAATTCCACAGATTCACCACCCTCTGGCTAAAGAAATTCCTCCTCATCTCCTTCCTAAAGGTACGTCCTTTTATTCTGCGGCGATGGCCTCTGGTCCGAGACTCTCCCACCAGTGGATACATCCTCTCCATATCCAAGCCCTGCTGCAGGGTGTCGATCCAAAACCTATACATTTTGCCTCCTCAGATGCTGCTCGACCCATGGAGTTCCTCCAGTGTGCTGCTATTAGCTCTTCAAGGGGTTGTTGTTGTCTTTCAGCAGAAACTTACATTGTGGTTATGTTCCACACCTTGTGATTTTGTGGTCTGGACTGTTCATGAGTATATTGAATGCTAAATTCATTACGGCTACTGGGAAGCCTGAGTTCAAATAATGAAATTGTCACAAAGTTCTAGCATCAGCAATGGTGGTCATGCAACAAGCATTTAACACACTGCAGTAATGAGGTACTGTTGCTGTGTCAGCAGAGCTGTCTTTAAAAATAAGTTAAACTCAGACCATGGACGCCCTCGCTGGTTGAGGTAAAAGATCCCTGAACTGTTCTTTTTCACCCAGGAGACTTATCTCTCAACAAACATAAAAATAACACGGGCAATTTTACACTGCTACAGTAGGCTGCTACATTTTCTATGTTACTACAGTAACATACTGTACTTCAAAATGCACGTTACTTGTTATAAAGACATTTGTAACACTGCCTCTCTTTTGTGGCAGAAATCCCAACCAGTCTAATTCCTACTTTATCAGAGTCAGTACACATTTATCTCTTGTTGAATTTAAACAAAGGAATGAAACAGTAACACAAAACAGGAAGATTCCAAATGGGGGGACAAAAACTGTAGATGATACAGGTGTTCTCTGTACGGAGTTTGTACGTGTTCCCTGTGACCGCGTGGGTTTTCTCCTGGTGCTCCAGTTTCCTCCCACACTGTAAATTTTAGTCTAAAAGTCTAAATTTTGTACACAGGAAGCCTTTGTTTTGGACACATCAAGCCGATGACTGCAAAGTTGATTGAGGCTGGGCAGACAAACACCAATTAAGTTTGTCCACACTTCACAAGCTTGTCTTGTGAAGCCAGTGAAGGCCAAGGCCAAGAGCTTAGCCACTAAAAAGGACCCAAAGTGTTGGAGTAACTAAGTGAATGGATCATGCAACATCTCTGAAGAACATGGATAGGTGACCTTTCGGGTTGGGATCTTTCTTCAGACAAAGTAAAAATCAGTTTGAAGATAATCAGAATCAGTCCAAAGACTGGATAAGGTGTCGTCATCTTGCAAAATGCAAAAGGTTGGTTGATTTATAACTTTGTATGTGTTTTTTCGAAGCAAATGTTTAAAAAACTGCAGATTAGTTACGGTGTGGGTGGATGGGAACCCAATTGTGACAGAAGGGATGAAAATCGATTCTTCTTGCCAGCTGTACAGATGCTAGAACATTAACTAAAAGCCTCGTGTGCACAGTGTAATTCTGCCTTAATTGATCTACAAGGCTCAATCAAGGCTCAATCAGGACACGGCAAATCAGGACACGGCAACAGTGGGAGGTTTGAGAAAACTTAGTTGAGTTTAGTTTATTATCATAGCCACATGTACCGAGGTACAGTGAAAAGCTTTGTGTCGCATGCTATCCAGTCAATGAAAAGACTACACGTGATTACAATCAAGCTGCCACAGTGTACAGATACAGCATAAAGGGTATATAGCATTTAGTGCAAAAATAAATTCCGATAAAAGATGGTTCAAAGGTCTCCAATGAATAGTCTGCACTATAGTCAGGGCACTATACAAATGTGAATAAACATGATTATTTATTTCCTCCATTCTGCTTTGCAAATAAAACCCTCATTTGTACCTTTTGTTGCCCTTGAAGCTCCTCACTAACTGTCCCTATCAGTCTGAAGTCATTCAACAGTTTGCTGGCCATGTCTGAAGTTGGACTGTCTCTTGATGCTGCCCAGAGTAACTCAGCGGGACAGGCAGCATCTCTGGATAGTAGGAACGGATGACATTTCAGGTCGAGACCCGTCTTCAGACTGAGTAGTCAGGGGAGAGGGAGACATGGAGATGTGGAAGGATAAGGTGTGAAAACAAGAGATCAAAGGGGATGCGGTACGAAAGAAAATGTAGAATGGATCATCGTCAGCTGAGGGAAAGGTGACAATGAGGCACACAATCAGTAAAATTCAATCAGGACAGGAAAACTAGTCGGAGAACTCGGAAAGGCAGAGGGATGGAGAGAGAGGGAAAGCAAGAGTCTCCCATCTCCCGTGTTCTTGAACACTACCTTGGGTCCCAGTTAACCAGAGGCTCAATTTTTAAAATTCTCATTCACGTTTTCAAATCCCTCCATAGCCTCCTCCCTCTCTAACCTATTTCAGTTTGACAATCCACTGGGATATCTTTGATCAATTCTGGCGTCTCCAAAAAAACACTAACCTCAGCAATTCTCGCTCTCAACCCCTCTGGGTCTTTCCGCAAAACCTGCATCCCTGATATGTCCTTCTGTGACTCAAGCCTGTTAAAGCACTCCCTGTGCGGTGGCATGGGGTGTTTTACTAAGCGAAAGAGGCTGCACAACAGCGAGTTGTCATCCCTGACATGACGTCAACAATCCATGTTCTCCAGAGATACTGCCCGGGCCACGGAGTTACCCCAGCACTTTGTGTCCATTTTAGAGAGTTGCTATTACTGTGCTTATCGGTAAAAATATTTGTAGTTACAAAAAACGTTGTACATTATTATGTAGAAGCTGCGTAGCTGCAGATCAACTTCACCAGTGCATTTAAGGTTATAAACATCACACATGTTCACTGCCAACACCACTCTGATCAGTCTATCGTGAAATCAAGTAACTTTCCCTGATGAGACACCAATCTGGATGGATGTTGCCAGCTGGAGGCCGAGGCAGAGCGTCAACCACTGCCAAATGAAAACCGCATACCCCAGCTGACCCAAGACGATGTATTTCACTGATTCAAACCAGTCCTCAGTACAAGACAAACATACCTTTGGCATTCTGCATCAAATGATATAATAAAACGCAGCCTGACACTACTGTGACAACATTAGGTAGCAGTCGTTTAGTTTAATTTAGAAATACAGCACGGAAACAGGCCCTTCGGCCCACCGAGTCCGCACCGACCAGGGACAAGTCCGTACACGAGCACTATCCCACACGCTCGGGACAATTTACAATTTTTACCAAAGCCAATTAACCTACATACCTGCACGTCTTTGAGTGTGGGAGGAAACCGGAGCACCTGGGGAAAACCCACGTGGTCATGGGGAGAACGTACAAACTCCATACAGACAGCACCCATAGTCATGATCGAACCCGGGTATCTGGCGTTGGTTGTAAGGCAGCAACTCCCCGCTGTGCCACCCAACAGGGGAGAGTTTGTAAATTTGAGTTTGTGTTTGCAGCAATTAGAAAATAAAAATGATTATTAAACACCAACTGTGCACCATAGCAACCAATTACTCCTATAATCTAATGAATATTCCAATGCCCTGATTCGCCCAACAACTGACCCCTAACTTGGTGATTGGATGTAGTCATAAATCAACGTGGGGGCAAGGTGAGTGGGACGGCTGCTCGTCTAGATCTGCAGGGCATTGGACAGGGTCACAGAGGGCAGTGGCTGCATGAAGCGAGCTGCCAGAGGAGGTAGTTGAGGCAGGTACTATAACAACATTTAAAAGGACAGGATAGGAAAGATTTGGAGGGGAGTAGGCAGGTGGGACTAGTGTAGATGGGGCATCTTGTTCAGCATGCGCAATTTGGGCCGAACAAGATGTCCCATCTACCGTGCTATAAGACTCCTTGACATACCATTACAGAGAAGTAAAGCCCCATGGGTTTTCTCCAGGGTTTTCTCCAGGTGCTCTGATTTCCACCCACATTCCAAAGACGTACAGGTTTGTATACCAATTGGCTTCGTAAAATTGTAAATTGTCCCTCGTGTGCATAGGATAGTGTTAGTGTACAGGGTTCTATATCTTCGGCACAGACTCGGTGGGCTGTATCTCTAAACTAAATTAAACTAATCCCTTTGTCAGAATTCGGAAAGAGAGAAAGTTAGTTTGTTTTAAGTTCCGGAGATGTTGGGGGAGGAATAAATAGGGCAAATGGAATATCTCTGCCACCATGACCAACGGTCATTTGATTCATCATGCATAACATGCTGTCATGCAGATCCTCAACTGTTTATCTCTTGTTTTCTTTTCTTTGGCAGTTCCTTGGATTCAAGTATGACTTGCTCCACTGCAGTTTTGTGAAGTGAGATGGCGGATGAGGCAAACTTGGAACCCAGGGAAAGCAAAAATGTAGTTAATTGCCCTCAGCAGGAAAGTGTCAAGGGAAATGCATTTGGAAATTTGGGAAAGATGTGATTTCCAATCATTTGTCTGGAAGAAATGGAAGTTAGCGGAATTGACTGGTTGACGATAAAAAGCTGCGTTGAACCGGTCACTCCTATCATCCTGAAATAGAACAACATCTGGGTCACTAAGACATCCTTGGCTTGTGCAGTTCCTCATGAATAATGATCGGCACAGTTTAATCGAAAGGGAGTCATGTTGTTCTTAAAACAGAACCCGGAAAGGAATGCTCCTAGAGAACATGAATTGTAGCAAGTCACTATAAAACAATTTGACCAAAAGATCCTGACTATGGGTGTTGTCTGTATGGAGTTTGTACGTTCTCCCTGTGACCTGCGTGGGGTTTCCGGGTGCTCCGGTTTCCTCCCACACTCCAAAGACGTACAGGTTTGTAGGCTAATTGGCTTTGGTAAAATTGAAAATGGTCCCTAGGGTGTGTAGGATTGTGTTAGTGTGCGGGGATCGCTGGTCGTTGCTAATTCAGTGGGCTGAAGGGCCTATTTCCACACTGTATCTCCAAACTAAACTAAAAGCTTTTACTTTATTCTTTCAAGGAGAAACAAGAATTTTATTTCTGGAAAGTTACATTGAATATTTTATCCACATTCTTGGTGATGGGATGGGCAAAATATTCTGTCCACTATAGCTTCTATGACTTCATTATTTCAATAAGGATCATAATAATGAAAATTTGAAGGAAGTAATTTGATCTGGACTAAATCCAGACAGATCTTCATTGGATTATCTCTTTCCTTCTTAGGCCATCGCTCTGGATCTAGAAGGACTTAGTTTAATGAAACAATGTGGAAACAGGCCCTTCCATGTCCGCGCTGACCAGCGATCCCCACACGCTAACACTATCCAACACACACTAGGGACAATTTACAATTTTACTGAAGCCACTTAGCCTACAAACCTGTACGTCTTTGGGGTGTGGGAGAAAACCGGAGCACCCGGAAAGAAACCCACGCAGGCCACGGGGAGAACGTACTAACTCCGTACATACAGCACCAATGGTCAGGATCGAACCCGGGTCTCTGCCGCTGTAAGGCAGCAACTCCACCGCTGCGCCACCATGCCGACTTGCTTTCACTCTGGTTTTGTGGATTCTGAGGAGACTGGTCTTGCCAATATGGCGGACCCTTCCACAGACGTGGCACGGGCAGCCTGGCACGGTCGGTGTTTTGGCAGGGCGTCCGTGTGTTCTTCATGCGTGAACAAAGTTCATCCCGCATGCTCATAATGTGCTTTGAGCAATGCCCAGTCAGGGACTTCCAAGAGTTAGAGGAGATATTGCACTCTCTCAAGGATGGGAATATCCCCACCCAAGGTTCCCCTCCATGGTTGCACACCGTCCTGGGGGTTCGGAAATTAATGGCCATTCCTTCATCCTAACTCCTTACCCTAGAGTACGGTGGGAATACTTTCATAAGTTCAAAAAGGTGCTTCACCGTCACTTTTTCCTCTCTCAGTTTCATGAACTCTCCTGACACAACTTATGACCCAATGATATGAACATTGAATTCTCCAATTTTAGGTAACTTTCACAAACGCTTCCCCCTCCCCACCTCCCTTTTCCATGGATAAGAATTGGTTCTGCAAACTGACAGATGGCCCAAGCCCAAGTGAAGCACTGCAAAGTGAAATAATCTTTTACGTTAAGTTGATTTATTTCCCCCCCCCCCCTCCCACATTCTGCTTTTGGATTGATAGCTTGCATGTTAAAAAGTACCTTGAAATAAAAACAAAACATGGTGGAAACACTCAGCCGGTCAGGGAGCATCTGCTGGGAAAATGACAGAATCAATGACAGAATCAATGACAGCTGCTTAGTTGTTTGAAGGTGTGCCACTGAACCATGCAAACTGGGAGGAGTGGATCACAAGCAAGTGTTGAATTAACTGATCTCAGCCGGTGTGGCTGGGGGGTGGTCTATTGACATAATAGTTGCTGGAAATTTGACATAAAAGAGAACTCTAAGCAGGGCAGGAATCATCTCTGGAGAGAACTATGTTCACAGTTCCTGCCTTGTTTCTCACTCCAAAGATAGTCACAAAGTGCTGGAGTAACTCAGTGGGTCAGGCAGCATCTCTGGAGAAAATAGGTGACGTTTCAGGTCGAGACAATGTAAATGGATATTTTTAAGCCAGGGATAGATAGATTCTTGATTAGTACGGTTATCGGGGGTTATGTGGGGAGAAGACCAGAGAATGGGGTTAAGAGGGAAAGATAGATCAGCCATGATTGCATTGCATAAGTAGACTTGATGGCCTAATTCTGCTCCCATCACTCGTGAACATATGAGGCCCTCTCTCCTCTATTCTCTCTCCTCTATTTTCATTCATTTCCTTCTTCAGGTCATCTTGTTTACAGAACAGAGGCAATTAACAAATTTTCATTAATCCTTTTGGAGTGGTAAACGTGCCTGTGCCATTCACACTGCCAGACTTTGTTTTATCCGACATAGTCTCCAAAATTATAGCCCCATCCCCCCCCCCCCCCAAATGTTCCCTTTGCTCTCTCCTTTACACCTTGGAACATGCAGTTCTTAGTTCTGATTAAAGTCACTGAGTCACTAATGGCTGCTGCTCTTCTCCCAGACACTGCCTGGCCTTCTGAGTATTTCCAGAATGTTCTGTTTTTATTTAAAAATAAAGGCTTCCTTGTGGAAAAAAAAACCAAACACAACAGTATCGACTGCAATGAATTTCCTTTACCTCTTCACAGCTCCGCTCACAAAGAATGGCTTTAACTGAACAAAGACTGCGATTGTTTCTCTCCTGTGATAGTCTGACAGCTTCATCTCTGTCCAACAGCGCTAATTTGCCATTTATGAGTGAATGATTAACTGCCACACATGGAGGTCAGCTCTTTCATTTACCGCTTCACACTGTCCAACAGTTTGTAAACAGCTATTGTTCAATTCTGAATACAGACATGAGCTCATTTCAGTTTGTCAAGAGCATTCACATGAAAAAACAAAACTTAAGGGTGGGAAAAAAAACCTTGCATTTGTGGAGCGCCTTTCATGGCTTCAGGCTATTGCAAAGTGCTTTATGGGCAATCAAGCATTTTTGAATTATAGACAGTGATCAGATTATCAGTTTTTGTAATGCTGACTGAAGGATAAACATATTCCAGGACATCACGAGAGTTCCCTTGACCATCTTCAAAATACAATAAAACTCTTAATAATCCATTACCTGGTCGTTTGGAAATCCTAAAGCATCTTCTGGCTTAGTTTGCAATGCCTTCTGTGCTCTTCCTTCTGACTTGCCCAGGTCCCATTTCCCACATTTCCTTCCAACACACTGGGGTCCCAATTCCCATGTCTCCTTGCAACTCACTGCAGCCCCAGTTCCCATATTTCCTTTCAACTGGCCCCAGTTCCTGTGCTTCATAAGTTCATGAGTTCTCGGAGCAGAATTAGGCCAGTCAGCCCATCAAGTCTACTCTGCCATTCAATCATGGCTGATCTATCTTTCCCTCTCAACCTCATTCTCCTGCCTTCTCCCCATAACATTTGACACCCTCACTAATCAAGAATCTGTCAATCTCTGCCTTAAAATATCCATTGACTTGGCCTCCGCAGCCTTCTGTGCCAATGAATTCCACAGATTCACCACCCTCTGGCTAAAGAAATTTCTCCTCATTTCCTTTCTAAAGGTACATCCTTTTATTCTGAGGCTATAAAGTCTCTGGGTCTAGACTTTCCCAATAGTGGACACATCCTTTCCACATCCTCTCTACCCAGGCCTTTCACTATTCGGTAAGTTTCAATGAGGTCCCCCCTCATCCATCTAAAGGACCGGATGGATGGGGTTGTCAAATGCACCTTCCATCTCATTCAGGCTCTGCATCCCACACTCCCTTCTGGCTCACCAGGGCCTCCAGTTCCTGCACTCTCAGTCAGCTCACTGGCGTCCTGTTTCCTGCACTGTTTTTTAAATGGTCAGGGTCCTGCATCCCATGCTCCCTTTAAATTTATCAGGTTTTCTTGGGAATTTATTGAAATACTTTATAACATCCAAGTGACGGAAATTAAATGCGCATTGATGTATTAATAGGATTAACGTCCAATAGTCTGTAAAATCAGCTCATCTGGCACCAAGCATGGTGAATAATCAGAGTCTTGCTGGAGTGCCAAGTGTTTTTTGCATCATCTGCTTGGGATTTTGTTTCAACGACTACTTGTCTGAAAGAAAGTCAGCCACTGGATGAGTGAGTGCAGCAATCTCCCAACGCTGCGTTCGGTAACAACTTGAATTTATGCTCCAATCTCCTTCAATCTCGCACAATTATGGTGAAATAAAATAAATAGAATATGCATACACCAAATTTCCTGTGCTGCACTGTTCTACGTTCTACGTTCTATATAATTAGACCCAAAGAAATGTTGGGGAGGATAGTGTGGGTCATTAAAGGTTAAAGACAGAGAGGAGCAAATTAACATTGGGATTTAAACACAGGTAAAAAATCTCAGTTGAAGGCTTTGGGAGTCCCCAGGCAAATCTGGTCATCAAGAACAGAACTGTGTCTATGCACTGTGGACGGTTTAAATGTAATCATATATAGTCTTTCCGCTGACTGGATAGCACGCAACAAAAATGCTTTTCACTGTATCTTGGTGCAAGTGACAATAAACTAAATTTAAAAACTCTGTGCAACAGGATGTATGAAGCTGAATTTTATGATTATAAAGAGGAGAAAGGTGGACAGGGAAGCATGGAGGGGAAATGGATATGTTTCAGTGGCAGTAGTAATGAAAACCATTTATTTTCTTCTGAAACTCTTCCCCGAGATTGTTTTCAAATATTGCACTGCGAACTGATTGTTTTTTGGACAATCTTTCAAGGGCCTGAGTTGAAACTCCCATATCAATCCCCGAACTAAGATCACTTACAAGATACCAGATCAGGTGTAATGGGGAGAATGCTCAAGAGAGGCACAAAATCCTGGAGTAAAAATCTGTGGGTCAGGCAGCGTCTCTGGAGAAAAGGAATTGGTGACTTTTTTGGGTCGATACCCTTCTTCAGACTGAGAGTCAGAGGAGAGGGAAACTAGAGGTATGAAAAGGTACAGGACAAATGCTCAAACTGGTCTCAGCAAAAGGGAAAGGAAAATTCTGAAGTGATTTCCCTCAGATCACCACCCAAGATCAGGTAAGTAGGTGGGATTAGGTAGAGTTTTCTTCCTCATCCCCCAATACCTAGCTGATACAATTTCTCTCGGCTCATCTAAAGAGGTTGGCAATTGGACAACGTTCAGTTCTTTAGTACAAAGCCAACCTTGATAAATGGCAATAGAAAAATAGGGTTTGAAATTGGCAGGACTAATAGAAAGCATGCGTGAAATGCGCATCACAACAACTGACTGATTGACAAGAATGGTTAACATGGAGACCAGGTTTGGCTGGTGTAATCCGGTAGGTTTCCTGAATTTTATGTATCTCTGCTAGCATTCCTAATACTGATTTATGAATTGGTCTTACAATTTCCCATCAACATCAAAGCAGCTTTCAGGTAAAAAAGAAAGCCATAACACAGCAACACTTATTGGAGCAGCACGGATAGATTATTGCAAATGAGGAAATTACTAACCTGCCCTCGTCACTCCCAATAAGGCAGTCAGGTAAAGGAGGGCTTTACACCTTAATAAGCTACTTTTACCAGCTTTTCTGTCACAATATGAACACCAGGTTGAACAAGACTTAACTAGGCAGGGTTGAGAGTGCCAAGGCAGGTTCAAGGGGATATGTACCATAGAAACATAGAAAATAGGTGCAGGAGTAGGCCATTCGGCCCTTCGAGCCTGCACCGCCATTCAATATGATCATGGCTGATCATTCAGCTCAGTAGCCTGTACCTGCCTTCTCTCCATACCCCCTGATCCCTTTAGCAAAAAGGGCCACATCTAACTCCCTCTTAAATATAGCCAATGAACTGGCCTCAACTACCTTCTGTGGCAGAGAATTCCACAGGCTCACCACTCTCTGTGTGAAGAAATGTTTTCTCATCTCGGTCCTAAAAGACTTCCCCCTTATCCTTAAGCTGTGACCCCTGGTTCTGGACTCCCCCAACATCGGGAACAATCTTCCCGCATCTAGCCTCTCCAACCCCTTAAGAATTTTATATGTTTCTATAAGATCCCCCCTCAGTCTTCTAAATTCCAGCGAGTACAAGCCCAGTCTATCCAGTCTTTCCTCATATGTAAGTCCCGCCATCCCAGGGATCAATCTGGTGAACCTTCTCTGTACTCCCTCTAAGGCAAGAACGTCTTTCCTCAGGTTAGGAGACCAAAACTGCACACAATACTCCAGGTGCGGTCTCACCAAGGCCCTGTACAAATGCAGCAGAACCTCCCTGCTCCTAAACTCAAATCCTCTTGCTATGAATGCCAACATACCATTCGCTTTCTTCACTGCCTGCTGCACCTGCATGCTTGCTTTCAATGACTGGTGCACCATGACACCCAGGTCCCGTTGCATCTCCCCTTCTCCCAATCGGTCACCATTCAGGTAATATTCTGCTTTCCTGTTCTTGCCGCCAAAGTGGATAACCTCACATTTATCCACATTATATTGCATCTGCCATGCATTTGCCCACTCGCCTAATCTATCCAAGTCACTCTGCAGCCTCCTAGCATCCTCCTCGCAGCTAACACTGCCACCCAGCTTCGTGTCATCCGCAAACTTAGAGATGTTGCATTCAATTCCCTCGTCCAAATCATTAATATACACTGTAAATAACTGAGCCTTGCGGTACCCCACTAGTCACTGCCTGCCATTCCGAAAAGGACCCGTTTATTCCTACTCTTTGCTTCCTGTCCGCCAACCAATTTTCTATCCACCTCAACACTGAACCCTCAATACCGTGTGCTTTAAGTTTGTACACCAATCTCCTATGTGGGACCTTGTCGAAGGCCTTCTGAAAGTCCAGATATAACACATCGACTGGTTCTCCCTTATCCACTCTACTAGTTACATCCTCGAAAAATTCTATAAGATTCGTCAGACATGATTTGCCTTTGGTAAATCCATGCTGACTTTGTCCGATGATATCACCACTTTCCAAATGTAATGCTATCACATCTTTAATAACTGACTCTAGCATTTTCCCCACTACCGATGTTAGGCTAACTGGTCTATAATTCCCCGTTTTCTCTCTCCCTCCCTTTTTAAAAAGTGGGGTTACATTAGCTACCCTCCAGTCCTCAGGAACTACTCCAGAATCTAAAGAGTTTTGAAAAATTATCACTAATGCATCCACTATTTCTGAGGCTACTTCCTTAAGCACTCTGGGATGCAGCCTTTCTGGCCCTGGGGATTTATCTGCCTTTAATCCATTTAATTTACCTAACACCACTTCCCGACTAACCTGGATTTCCCTCAGTTCCTCCATCTCATTAGACCCCCGGTTCCCCGCTATTTCCGGCAGACGGTTTATGTCTTCCTTAGTGAAGACAGAACCAAAGTATTTGTTCAATTGGTCTGCCATCTCCTTGTTCCCTATGATCAATTCACCTGTTTCTGACTGCAAGGGACCTACATTTGCCTTAACTAATCTTTTCCTCTTGACATATCTATAAAAGCTTTTGCAGTCTGTTTTTATGTTCCTTGCCAGTTTTCCCTCATAATCTATTTTCCCTTTCCTAATTAAGCCCTTTGTCCTCCTCTGCTGGACTCTGAATTTCTCCCAGTCCTCTGGTATGCTACTTTTTCTGGCTAATCTGTATGCTTCATCTTTTGTTTTAATACTATCCTTGATTTCCCTTGTTAGCCACGGATGCACTACCTTTCCTGGTTTGTTCTTTTGCCAAACTGGGATGAACACTTGTTGTAGTTCATCCATGCGACCTTTAAATGCCTTCCATTGCATGTCCACCGTCAACCCTTTCAGCATCAATCGCCAGTCTATCTTGGACAATTCACGCCTCATACCCTCAAAGTTACCTTTCTTTAAGTTCAGAACACTTGTTTCTGTATCGACTTTGTCACTCTCCATCCTAATGAACTCTACCATATTATGATCTCTCTTGCCCAAGGGGCCTCGCACAACAAGACTGTTAACTAACCCTTCCTCATTACTCAATACCCAGTCTAGAATGGCCTGTTCTCTCGTTGATTCCTCGACATGTTGATTTAGAAAACCATCTCTCAAACATTCCAAGAAATCCTCTTCCTCAGCACCCCTGCCAGTTTGGTTCACCCAATCTATATGTAGATTGAAGTCACCCATTATAACTGCTGCGCCTTTAGTGCATGCATTTCTAATTTCCTGCTTGATGCCATCCCCAACCTCCCTACTGCTGTTAGGTGGCCTGTACACAACTCCCACTAGCGTTTTCTGCCCCTTAGTGTTTCGTAGCTCTACCCATATCGATTCCACTTCCTCCAAGCTAATGTCCTTCCTTTCCACTGCTTTAATCTCCTCTCTAACCAGTAACGCTACCCCACCTCCTTTTCCTTTCTGTCTATCCCGCCTGAATATAGAATATCCCTGGATGTTGAGCTCCCAGCCTTGGTCACCCTGGAGCCATGTCTCCGTAATCCCAACTATATCATAATCATTAATAACTATCTCCACATTTAATTCATTCACCTTATTACGTATACTCCTTGCATTGAGACACAAAGCCTTCAGGCTTGTTTTTACAACTCTCTTACCCCTTGTACGATTATGTTGTAAAGTGGCCCTTTTTGATTTTTGCCCTGGATTTGTCTGCCTGCCACTTTTACTTTTCACCTTGCTACCTGTTGCTTCTACCCTCATTTTACACCCCTCTGTCTCTCTGCTCCAGCTCCCATCCCCCTGCCACATTAGTTTAAATCCTCCCCGACAGCACTAGCAAACACTCCCCCTAGGACATATTTCTGGTAGCCATATTTACATAGATCAGTTGCTTCAGGGGAATATAGCAAGCTGAGTGAGCAGGCACGATCATGGCAGATGGAATACAATGTGGAGAGATATATCACCCACTTTGCTGAACATAACAATAAATGGTGAGACATTGGGTAGTGTTACTTTCAAAAGAGACTTGGTTGACTTGTACACGTGTCACTGATGGCCGACATGCACATACAACAGGTGATTAGGAGGATCAATCACGGGAGCAGGGAACAAAAAATGCATTTTTGTATAGGGACTTGGGTAGATTGCACCTGAAGAATTGTGCTTCCTAACCCGAGAAAGAATGGACTTGCCATGGAGAGAGATCCAGCAAAGATCCTTAAGACTGGATCCAGGGATAGTGGGCTTGCCATATTAAGAGAGTTGAGTAGACTGTGACATGCATTGTCTAGAGATTAGTAAAATGAAAAGAGATCTTCATCGAAATTTAGGAAATTGTTAAATGTTTGACAAGTTAAATACAGGGGGTGTTTCACCTGACTAAGAAATCTAGTACAAGAAGGCACAGTATAACAATAAGGAGTCGGCCATTTGGATTTGAGGTGAGGGAGATTTGGAATAGGCTGTGCCAAAGTATGGTGCTGGCGATATCATTGTGTTCATTCAAAACAGAGATCAATAAACTCCTGGAAATTAAGGAAATCAAAAGATTTGGTGAAAAGTGTTCAAAAATGGCTGTAAAGTAGAGAGTCAACCATGATCGTGATGAATGGCGAGGCAGGCCTGAAGGCTTATTTCCGGCTCTACTTCCGAGATGCTTATGTGTGTCCTTATGAAAGTCATTAAACAGAAGTCTGGAATATTGTAGTAATGTGCATGATCTATGTAAATATGGCTACCAGGAATATAGAAAACTCTGCATCAATAACATAACCCTTCATCAAACATTCTACCTTTATAAAATGCTGCCTCAGACATTCAATGCCCTAAGTGTAATAAGTCGAGATATTATTGTAAGAGTTTAATTTAAAAATATACCAATGATGAAAGCTGCAAGCCAAGAGATACTGAGTAAACTGCTCCAGCAATCTCTTGTACAACAATTGAGAATACACAACAAAAGATTTTAATGATGACTGTAAAAGGGATGGGAGCGATGCACACTGGATCTTCAAAACTGTGACCGTGGAAACACTAATTCTGCTACTCCCAACCGGGCACAAAAATTAAATTGAAAAAGAAAATGTACAGAGGGCATGGAATTACTTCAATTTTGTGGCTGGTACTACAGTTCAAACTTAATCGCATAAACAGCAGCCCAGTCACTCAACGTAGTCTGATTGCATGGCTGAACACTTTGTCGTGCTCTTACCTGGTGGAGTTGACAATGTATCCTGAGGGGCACTCAGGCATACATTCCCCGTTGTGGATGACGTGACCAGAGCACTCGGCCTCCTTGGAAGGTTTGCATTCGTTGCGTAGCATTTGACAGAAGGAGAAGTTCACGCAGCGCCACCCCTCGAACCTGTAGGTGCCTGGTGGGCAGGCG
Source organism: Rhinoraja longicauda (assembly GCF_053455715.1). Lineage (NCBI taxonomy): Eukaryota > Metazoa > Chordata > Chondrichthyes > Rajiformes > Arhynchobatidae > Rhinoraja > Rhinoraja longicauda. The sequence continues at coordinate 24,638,260 of NC_135980.1, read as the reverse complement.
GGGATGCACCTGCCTTTGTAGTAGTAGTGCCGGCACGCCACGCACTTTGCCGCGTTGCTCGGCTCCTTGCAACTTCCCAAGCATTCATCGTGACAGCACTGACCACTGGGAGTGCAGGCTTTCCGACGGCACTCAGGGGTGCAAACTGCAAGAAGGACAGAGAAAAAATGGAACTTTAATTTTACAAAATACATGCATTTGATTGATACGTCACATTGCTGCTGTTCTACATACAATGAATGTTATTTTTGTTATGTCGGCAGGTGTTCTGAATTAGCAACATCCAACAAGAGACAAAATAAGTTCATTTGCTCTTGGTGGTACTTTCACTAAGTACTTGTATTTATGCGATTCCTTAAAGTAGTTAAACACCTTAAACATGGGTGTGTTAATAAACAAAAGTTGACAGTAAGCCACACAAGGGTAGGTGGCCAATCGTGGTTTGAGGTTAAGTTTTAAGAAGCATCTTCGGAAGGGCAGGAAAGAAGAGAAAAGGCAGGGGAGGGTTTGGTATTTGAGTTGAGTTTAGTTTATTGTCACGTGTACCGACCGAGGTACAGTGAAAAGCTTTTGTTGCGTGCTAACCAGTCAGTGGAAAGACAAAACATGACTACAATCGAACCGTCCACGGTGTACAGATACAAATCAACAGCGTACAGATGCGATTTAGAGACGGGATTCCACAGTTTAAGATCCAGGTCTCATGAAGGAAATCAGGGACACACAAAAGACTAGAATTGAAAGAACACAGATCCAAGGGTCACAAAGCTGGAGATGGTTGCAGACACAGACAAGAAATCTCGACCTGGACACTGGCCAGGTTTCCGTGGGAGATCTAACACTCGTCTGGGGAGATTGATGGGAAAACTCCCTCAGAAATACACTGAAATATCAGCATACATTATAAACTTAAATCAGATGTGAAGTTCAAAACCTCAAATTTGTAACTCACTTTAAACCAAGTTACAACTACTTATCGATGCTCTACCACCTGACACAACCAGAAATGAACAGTCATTCGGCGTCAGGTGATGGCAGTCTTGCCAAGACGCAGCAGTTATATCACCATCGTCTACCCATTATTGTCCAAATTACTCATCATCTTGATTTGGAAACAGGGATAGGTAATAAACAGGAGCTTTTCCAGTGATACTCGGAAATGAATTTGGAAGTAAATGTGGCTTTGAGCGCTGCACAAACCCAAAGTGGGTAATCAGGTTGAGAACTCAGCAAGGAATTGCTGCCCAATAATTGATGTTAACTATGCTCCCAAATCAGGATGTTATTGGACCTTAGAAAAATGTGAAATCGGCCCGTTATTTTTCCATTCACAATTGATTATTCTAACCAAAATGGTGTTCCTCTGAAATTTTAATAGAACACATCATTCTTGCTGGAAGATTTATTCAACAGGAGAAGATGCAAATTCATAATTTATGCTCACATTACCTTCAATACATCTGCACACTCTGTCCTCAGATCAGCTTCAAACTGAAGCCAAACGCAAATGCTTCAATACAATACAATACAATACAATATATCTTTATTGTCATTGTACCCAGGGGTACAACGAGATTGGGAATGCGCCTCCCATACGATGCAATAATTTAAGTAGTTAACAGCAACCCAACGAAACGAAACAATTGTAACAGTTTTTAGACAGGGTAAAGTGCAAGTTGATCTATGCGTTGTGGCCATCCGGCTCAACAGGACCGGTTCATAGCAGCTATGGCCCTGGGGATGAAGCTGTTCCCGAGTCTGGAGGTGCGGGCGTAGAAGGCCTTGTATCGTCTGCCCGATGGAAGGAGTTCGAACAGACTGTTGCAGGGGTGTGAAGAGTCTTTGTGGATGCTGGTGGCTTTTCTGAGGCATCGTGTGTTGTAGATGCCCTCCAAGTCTGTGTTCCGATGGCCCTCTGAGCTCTATGGACTACCCGCTGTAGAGCTTTCCTTTCTGCCTCCGTGCAGCTGAGGTACCACACAGGGATGCCATGCGTTAGGATGCTCTCTATGGTGCAGCGGTAGAAGGTCGTCAGCAGCTGTTGGGGTAGACCAGACTTTTTCAGTGTTCTTAAGTAGGACAGTCTTTGTTGTGCCTTCTTGACCAGCGCAGCAGTGTTATTGGACCATGTTAGGTCCTCCGAAATGTGAGTGCCCAGAAACTTGAAGCTGGACACTCTCTCCACACTGTCCCCGTTGATAGAGATCGGGGCATATTCCCCGTTATGTGACCTACGGAAGTTGATGATCAGCTCCTTGGTCTTGGTGGTATTTAGGGACAGGTTGTTATCCGAGCACCAGTCCGCCAGGTTCTGCACCTCCGCTCTATAGTTTGTTTCATCCCCGTTGGTGATAAGCCCGATCACCGTTGTGTCGTCTGCAAACTTGACAATGGTGTTGGTGTCGAATGCAGGAACACAGTCGTGTGTGAAGAGGGAGTAGAGCATGGGGCTCAGAACACAGCCCTGTGGTGTGCCGGTACTCAGGGTGATAGTGGAGGACAGGTGCGGGCCCATTCTCACTGCCTGCGGTCGTTCCAGCAGGAAGTCCAGGATCCAGTCACATAATGACGAGCTGAGGCCTAGCTGGTGGAGTTTGGTGATGAGCTTGGTGGGGATGACCGTGTTGAAGGCGGTGCTATAGTCTATGAATAGCATCCTCACGTACGTGCCCTGTCTCTCTAGGTGAGTCAGGACAGTGTGAAGAGCCAGAGAGATGGCGTCCTCTGTGGATCTATTTGCCCTGTATGCAAATTGATGTGGGTCCAGTGAGTCAGGGATGCTGGATTTGATGTGTGAGAGGACCAGCCTCTCAAAGCACTTCATGACTAACGGCGTTAGGGCAACCGGGCGGTAGTCGTTCAGGTTGGAGATCTTTGCTTTTTTCGGCACCGGAACTATGATAGCCGACTTCAGGCACTTGGGGACCGTAGTTAGAGATAATGACAGGTTAAAGATCCTGGTGAATACCTCAGCCAGCTGTTCAGCACAGTCCTTCAGTACCCTTCCTTGAACTCCATCCGGTCCTGCAGCCTTGCGTGGGTTGACCCTTTGCAGAGCGCGTTGTACCTCCTGTGTGCTCAGTTGCAAGACCTGTCCCACCGCCTCGGCTGGGGTTCTTTCACTCAAGGTGGTTTTGCCAGTTTCAAAGCGGGCAAAGAAGGTGTTAAGCTCGTTGGTCAGTGCCATATCGCTGTGGGGGCAGGCAGGGCTGCTCTTGTAGCCAGTGATGTCCCTGACACCCTGCCACATGCTTCTGGTGTCCGTGGTGTTGAAGTGGTCTTCCACCCGTTGCCTGTGGGTAACGACACACCTTTAATGAGCTGAGCTGTTGTTTGGTAGCAAGGGACCTCATTGGATTTTACCGGAATTACTCAGTGGGTAAACACACAGGCTAATGTAATACTAACTGGCAATCTTAATCAGTAGGAAGGAACTGCATCTAAGATGAACACAAAATCCTGGTCTCGAGCGAAAACACCACCCGTTCCTTCTCTCCAGAGATGCTGCCTGTCCCGCTGAGTTACTTCAGCATTTTGTGACTATCTTTGGCGTTCATGATGAGATGACCAGATCCATGGCACAAGGCTGATGGAAGGTATAACCGCACTGGGAGGAATAGAGGGTTTTAAAGCAGAATGGTGATTACCGTGTCACCTATGTTTCACTGGAGAGCACTCTCACCTCGGCGTTGGCAAGCTGCGGGTTCAAGTCCTGCTTCTAAGATTTGACTAAACACAAAATCCACGTTGACACACCAGCGCACCGTTGAGAGAGCATTGTTCTGCGGAGCTGCAGTCTTTCAGACGAGATAGTAAACAAAGCCTTCGTCTGCTCTCTCAGATTCCATGAGAGTGTTTTGAAGGGTAGGAGAATTGTGCCCAGTGTCAAGGCCAACATTTAATCACTTGACCAGCATTTGCCAAAGCTGGTTATAACATTGCTGCCTGTGGGAGTTTGCATATGCAAGTGGGCTGCCGACTGCAGCTATACTTGCAAAGTGGTTCATTAACTGTAAAGTACTTTAGATGTTCTTAGGTCATGATAACTACTCATTCAATTCCATCAATTTTCTACTTATTTGTATCACGTGCCAGTGAAGAGGGAGTACTGAGATCTCATTCATTTTGCGGAAGATATGCGTTAATATTAGACTAAAATATTTTGTTTGTCAAAAGGATATTTCAAATTTGTATAAGAAGGAACTGCAGATGTTGCTTTACACCAAAGATAGACACAAAATGCTGGAGTAACTCAGCGGGTCAGGCAGAGAAAAGGAATAGGTAACGTTTCGGGTTGAGACCCTTCATCACACTGAGAGTCAGGGCTTTTGTGGCCCTGTGTTGAGTGTAATTGTTTAAGTATGGCAGATGTAAATTTGCTTTTTTATTGTTTATGACACGAACAGCGCCCTCCTTGTGAATTGTTTCAAAGGTAGCACAATACCACAGCTCACACAGCATCATGTACACACAAAATTTAGCAACAGCAGTGATAATCACAGGTTCGAGATTGCCCAAATGTGACACATTTATGTGACAGTCAAGTTCTTTGCCAAGTACCATCTACGTGAACAAAGGACAATGCTAAATTATCAGAATCCATGGAACATGCATGGATGCACATGGCAGCAGCACGCACTGCAGCAGGTATCTAAATATATCCACAACTTACAATACTATGTTCTTTGTTAAACACTGCTTCAGGGTATAATCATGCAGAGCCCAATCTGGAGACTTAATTGCATATTACAAATATCATATAACAGCAATCTGTTTGGTAAGAGTTATACTATAATTAAGGGATTTTTGTCCCTTTTGCAAATACAACAGAGGCGTGATCCTCTTTGCGGTTTCATTGGGTTATGTTTTTTATTAGCCTGCACATTTAGATCCTCTGTCCAAAGGAGGTTGTTTGGTTTATGTAAGCCACAAAGTCTGCTTGGCAGGCCAGACATAGCAGCAGCAATTCTAGGACATTTACCAGTGGCCAACTTTAAAGAAAGCTATAGGCAACCACAGTGTTTTTGTTTGGGGTGGGAAGGGGGACGGGGGGACTACTAGAGGTCTGAATTCAGGTACTTAGTCAGATAACTTTAAAGGGGGGAGGGGGGTTGAGGGGAGAATACATCAGCCTGGGTTTCTATACTAAATCCAGACATAAACCCAGTAGATGTCAAGGATAGCAGATAGAAGAGGAGATAGACACAAAATGCTGGAGTAACGCAGCAGATCATAGAGTCATACGGTGTGGAAACAGGCCCTTCAGCCCAACTTGCCCACGGCTACCAACATGTCTCTTCTACATTAGTCCCACTTGCCTGCATTTGGCCCATGTCCCTCTAAACCTCTCCTATCCATATACCTTGTCTCATTGTTTCTTAAACATTAACGGTCAGGCAGCATCTCTGGAGAAAATTTATAGGTGATGTTTCAGGTTGTGACCCTTCTTCAGACAAATTGATAGATGGATGGTGGATGGACAAATGGATAGAGATAATGGATAGGTGACATTTTGGGTCAGGATCCTTCTTCAGACAGAAGAAGGGTCCCAACCCAAAACATCACCTGTCCATTTTCTCCAGAGATGTTGCCTAAGCCACTGAGTTACTCCAGCATGTTGTGTCTATCTTCGGTATAAACCAGCATCTGCAGATCCTTTTTGTTACATAAGACAGAAGAGGAGCTCTATCGGATATAATGCTAATCATAACAAAATAATCTGCCTAATGTTCTTACTGGCTGTGATATGATAGGAGAAAAAACGACTCAGATTGAGGTAGCTACACGCCATAACCTGAACAAGTAATCAGCAACTTTCAAAAAGGGAAAGAATTGAATAGTTTGAAAATAGTAGGGAGGGGAAAACATAATTGACAGAAATTGCACTTTAACAATATCTCATCCTCAGCACACTTCAAGAAGATTTGCAGTTAGCAATGATGAACACCAGGCAATATAGTCCCAAATCAGAATAGTTAACAAGATGAAGCTAATGCAGCCTGGAGAATTGTTCTATCAGATGGAGGAAAACTTTAGGCAATGGAGTAAATAGACGTCAATAAATCACCCACGTGTTATATGTTTTTTCTAGTTTTCATTTCCAAGCAGTTCAGAAGGACTATCACAAAGCCTTGAAACCAATGTTAAAATGACCACAAACTAGCTCAGAAGCAGATAGGTAGAGAAATCCACCTCTTTTTACTTTTTTACAACAAATGGCAAAGATAGGCTGGGGTGGAGACAAGACGATAAAAGGTCAAGACAGGGGTTTCAAGAACCTAATTTTCATCATTGAAGACAAAGTGCTAATAAAAGTTCAATTTCGTGAAGAAATGTAATAAAAAATCAATCCATGATTGCCAAGTTTCTCGATCTGTGCACTCATGCAGTATTTATTCAGTGAGGTCAATTGGTAGTAAAGATAAGCAAGCGCATCATCGATATTGAAGTAGATACAACATGAAGATCCATCAAGATCATTGGCAGAAAAGTCTGTAATCGGCTATTCTCAGTATAGATTAAGGTCCAGCCTTCCATTCATAAGGACAAAGACTTATAACATCTACACTGTTGCTGTGGACTCCTGGTGGAATATGCACCACAGTGCATTCTTACACAGATTTCCTAGCTCTCAACCTGCAGGATAAATCAATAAAGGAAGTAAAATGGTTCCATTATTTTAGAGATACAGCACGGGAACAATCACGTCGGCCCACCGAGACCGTGACGACCAGCGATCCCCGTACACCGTACACCAACACTATCCAACACACTCGGGACAATTTACAATCTTTACCAAAGTCAATTAACCTACAAACCTGAATGTGGGAGGAAACTGGAGCACCCGGGGAAAACGTACAAACTCCATATACAGACAGGATCCATAGTCTGGCGGGCGGGCGGCACGGTAGCGCAGCGGTAGAGTTGCTGCTTTACAGCGAATGCAGCGCCGGAGACTCAGGTTCGATCCTGACTACGGGTGCTGCACTGTAAGGAGTTTGTACGTTCTCCCCGTGACCTGCGTGGGTTTTCACCGAGATCTTCGGTTTCCTCCCACACTCCAAAGACGTACAGGTATGTAGGTTAATTGGCTGGGTAAATGTAAAAATTGTCCCTAGTGGGTGTAGGATAGTGTTAATGTATGGGGATCGCTGGGCGGCACGGACTTGGTGGGCCGAAAAGGCCTGTTTCCGGCTGTATATATATGATATGATATGATAGTCAGGATTGAACCCGGGTCTTTGGCACTGTAAGGCAGCAACTGCACCACCTTTAAAATGGGAGTAAACAGTTACAAGGAAAAAAAAAAGACTAAATTTGTCCAAGTTTAAATGTTTTTAATTGTATTTAAAATGTTGTGCGACTTTTTAAATGTTTTAAATGCAAAAGACTTAAGGAATATTCCCTTACAGTGACTGTTTTGACAGGTTGTGAGCTTAAGGGTGGGGATCACAGGCTGTCAAAGCCGTGGCTGGCCATTTATGTTGGGAAAGGCCCTACTCTCCCACTGCACTGTGCTAAACACTTCCAAATAACCAGGAGTTGAGTTCCAAGCAGACTATGCCCTGGACCATACTGAATGAACAGTCAGCAAACGCTGGGGCCAGCAGACGTTATAATTTCTTGCTTTTATAAATATTCTGCTTTTTTTTTTAAGCTGAAAGATAAAGGGAAAAGAGATAAAGGAACCTTAAATGGTTAAGCATGACTTTTACACAAAACTATGCTTGCTATTTTACTGGTTTGAAGTTTTGCCTTATGACCTACAGGAGGGATGATGTTATGATCTTTGCTGGAGGAAGGCTCCAACAGCAAATGGAGCAGAACCACCTGGTACCACCCAGACTCGAGGAGATACAGGGAGAGCTTGGGAACGGCATTCAGCCGGTCTGGATCTTACCCTGTACCATTCTCACGTGAACTTTCCTCTGAACGCACTCGACGATAAACACGAGTGATTTATTTTGCAATCCCACCCTCCCTCAAATACATTCCTAAAGGTTCCAAAACTAAAACATCACTAAACTGCTGCCGAGATAGAAACAAACCAAGGGAACCTGGGGGTTTTCCTGATCTGGGTGACTCTGGCACAATGTTACACGACTTCTTACGAGACCCAGGGTTAGAAAATGAAGGAACATTACAGAGGCAGATGAAGAATTTAAAATCAACCAACTGTTAACCCATTTATAGCAATCTGAAACTCTGTCTTTCTTAAATAAGGCTTCCGTTTTCTGTTCATGCTTTGTGCAAGAGAACGCACTGCCCCATTTAAAGGGTCGAGAGGTTTTCAGATACTCCGATTATTACTCCTCTTTTTAATTTTATCAACAGAAAAAAGGCAATCTCGTCAATTGTCTTGTGGCTCCTGGAATAGAACGCAATTTCCAAATTGTGCTCATCATCTAGCCAACATGTGCTCAACAGTCCAAATAGCCTCCTCCTGTGTTAGAAATATCTATGATTCCATGACCAATTATATTCTGGGAATTAAAAAAACTTTTCAACATCTGCAACATTCTGGGATATCTAAAATGTGGATGTGGCAAAACAGAAAGACAAGTGCTCTTTAAATATTCCACTGTGGATAGGTAGTTACAAAGTACGAACATAGTAGAGAACAATAGCACTGAATAAGTCAAATGCTTATATAACTTCAAGTCTTCCTTGCCAACAAATTATACAGGTCAGCAGAGTTTAAGAATGAATGCAGTGGGAAATTATTTGACACACGATCCCACATATGTCTTTTACTGTCTCACTATAAATGTCGCACATGCAGTTTGACGTCAGCTGAAAACAAGCACTGCGGCTGCAACTTCAAACAAAGGAATGGGATCAGTGTTCTCGAGCCTTAACGCAGAACGTGGAGATCCAGCTGAACTCAACACGCCGACCTCATAAATTTAAGAGTTCTATATTGGGTTCCGCATGACTTTAGAGTGTGACCTGAACAGTAGCCAGAGATGGTAGTTTGGAGGCCGACATCAGTGGGAGCTGTTCATGGCGATCAAACGAAGAGAGGCTGGTGACAGTGAGGTTGTCCCATGTGTTCCAGCACAATTGTGAAGGGGAGATCCACACGCTCTTCCTGGGACCGGGAACTTCTCCTATTCCAGATCTACAGAGAATCCTGAATGTAAAGTCTTGCCAATGACCTCTACGGGCCAATTGGCATCTCCAGCCTTGATTCTATCCTAGGACGTGCACTTAAGATCACATTGTGGTGCTGATTAGACGATAACGCCACAACCTTTAAAACATAGGCCAGTACAGCACAAGAACAAGCCATTCCGCCCACAATGCCTGTGCTGCACACGATGCAAAGACCGACACTTATTTGCCTGCACATAATCCATTCTCCGCATCCCCTATCCAAAAGTAAACTTTGAAAAAAAAGTTTATCAAGGTCTGTAATTTAAGTTTTGGAAGTCCTGAAATCTGGTAAAACGTCATGCGGTGGTGGGTGCGAACAATGTAACTTCAAGCCCTGTTATGAATCAATAGACAATAGATGCAGGAGTAGGCCATTCGGCCCTTCGAGCCAGCACCAATGGGCACGGTGAAGTCAATTTTCTCTCTCTCTAATACATTTCCAGTTTTCTTTTCCAAAGATGTATCACATATTAAATCTGTACAGTGACTAGATTTTTTTGTTAGCAATTTTAATACAGTAAGATGCCCCATATAGCTCACGGGAACATTGTGGTTGAACAGATAAGATTTTAAAGAGCCTTTTAGAGGGAGGTGATGGCTCAAAGCGAAAAAGACCTTTAGGGAAGGAATTCCAAGTTTAGTATCTTAGAAGCTGAAGTCACAGCTGCCAGTGATACAACAGCTAAGATACCTTCTCAAGACCAACAATACTCTGGCAATAAGTCAACAGAAATTGTTTTTATTAGTATATAATTCAAAAACCAGGTTATAGATTTAAAATTTTACCAAATTACACAAGTGAGGAAAATTTGTATTTTGGAAATTACAGAGTGTTTATGATTTGTAATTCACTGTCTGCCAGGGTGGTGGTAACAGCATTAAATGTAGACCTATAAAGAAAATTTAGAAATACGCTCAGAGAGTAAATTGCAGCACAATGCGAAAGAGAAAGACAACAACATAAGTCGCTGTCGCAGCGTAACGGCACCCGTCTGAAGAAAGGTCTCGACCTGAAACATAAGTTATTCCTTTTATCCAGAGATGGTGCCTGACCTGCTGAGTTACTCCAGCATTTTGTGTCTATCTAAGACAACAGCATTGTTTTACTGAAAGTGTAAAACAATTTTCTTTTTCACCCTTGTTTTCTTTCTCTTCTGTTTCTCTTTTCTCTCTTTTAAACTCGACTCTTGCTCTTCCATTTTCTTCTTTTCCCCTCCATTGTGTTTTTGTTTTTTTTGCCCCTTTCCCTCCCTTCCTTTCCCTTGTGGTCTCTTCACACGTTCTCGTTCTTCTGTGGATCTCATCTTTCCCGTCCTCTGTCCATTTCTGTTTTTCTTCAACTTTCTCACCCCTGGTAATTTTGTTCCTATCTTCCCCCACAGGGGTGGGAGCAACATTGAGGAATGCATTGTAAAAGCCAGATTCCCTACTTCTGCTTCATAATTTCTTTATAACTAACACAAGACATAAGTTTTTGAATTCCAGATGAAGTAGCATTGGTGGAGGCAGCAGCTGTGGCTATCAGGTCACAGTAATAACAGAGATTGAGCTAATCCTTGCCCATCTGGTGATCTGATATACATAGAATGCTAGCTCACTTTTTGGCCACAAACCCATGAAGAAGAGGCACATTGATTGGAATTACATAAGGCATGCAGGAATGCACTAGGAACTGCCGTAGTGTGGAATTCCAGCTAAAGAACAGGGGACGATAGAAACTGACAGAGAAGCCACGTGGATATAGGTCTGAGCTGCCTTAAACAATAGAATGGATTCATCCAAGTTTCAGGCCATTCCAACTAAATATACTTTCAGTGTGGATACACGTGTCTGCAGATGCTGGAATCTGGAGCAAAAAGCAAACAGCCGGACAAACTCCACCAGCTTCTGTGGAAGCAAAGGGATGGTCGACATTTGGAGTCAAGGTCCTGCATCAGTTTGTTTAATGCCTTTGTTATAATCGGGTTGATGATGGTCTGTTCATTCCCGCATCTGTCACAGGATATACAGCCTGTTTAGTTCCAGTCCTAAACATTGTAACTAAGTGCAAGGAAATGAATGAATGACTTTCAATTTTCTTTACAAAAGTAAAAATCAAACTTTTTTTTAAACCTCAAAATACAAATCTCATGCTTAAGTGCAGATAATTATATGTGCAATCACGAAGTTTTAATATCCCAGTGTAGTACTGAGAGATAGCTCCACTGCCAGAGTTACCATCTCCTGAATGAGATGCTAAATTGTGGCCGTTTCCAATGTTCATTCCTAAACTGACAGCTAACCATATAACCATATAGCCATATAACAATTACAGCACGGAAACAGGCCCGTTCGGCCCTACCAGTCCACGCCGACCACTTTCTCTGGCCTAGTCTCATCTACCTGCTCTCAGACCATAACCCTCCAATCCCCTCCCATCCATATACCTATCCACTTTACTCTTAAATAATAAAATCGAGCCTGCCTCCACCACTTCCACCGGAAGCTCATTCCATACAGCCACCACCCTCTGAGTAAAGAAGTTACCCCTCATGTTACCCCTAAACTTTTGTCCCTTAATTCTGAAGTTATGTCCCCTTGTTGGAATCTTCCCCACTCTCAAAGGGAAAAGCCTACCCACGTCAACTCTGTCCGTCCCTCTTAAAATTTTAACAAATGAAACAAATGTTCTAGTCATTTTTATATTGCACTTTGTGGGAACTTTCCTCGCAAACACTGGCCAATGCATTTCATATCATATCATATATCATCATATCATATATATACAGCCGGAAACAGGCCTTTTTGGCCCTCCAAGTCCGTGCCGCCCAGCGATCCCCGTACATTAACACTATCCTACACCCACTAGGGACAATTTTTACATTTACCCAGCCAATTAACCTACATACCTGTACGTCTTTGGAGTGTGGGAGGAAACCGAAGATCTCGGAGAAAACCCACGTAGGTCACGGGGAGAACGTACAAACTCCTTACAGTGCAGCACCCGTAGTCAGGATCGAACCTGAGTCTCCGGCGCTGCATTCGCTGTAAAGCAGCAACTCTACCGCTGCGCTACCGTGCCGCCCATTTCTGTTACATTTCTTAAGTAACAGCAATGATTCAAATTTGGTTGTAATTCATTGGCTTTGGGTCACCTTGATGTTGTGAAAGATGCTCTTTTTTTTTTTTAAAGAAAGAAAAGAGAAACAGAAGAGAATGAAAACAAGGGTGAAAAAGAAACAGAACACGGAGAGAGCAATAAGAGACAGAGAGAAGAGAGACTATATCTGTAATTGTCTACACCTTTAAAACCTGACAAGTTCCAGATATGGCTAACGTTTTGTGCAGTTCACAATGTATGCTAAACTATTATTTTTTGAAGTCAGGGCCATGCCGACCTCAGTAAAGGTGACCTCAGTTTTGTTCTGTGTAGTGCGGCCCTAATTCGAGTAAGGCAGACCTAATGTATCTGCCCTGGGAAAGTGATGTTATCAGAGTTGGCCTTCACACGCTTCTCCCAGTCATGGATCACCAGGTCCTCAGTCACGGTATAACTCAAAAATAAAGAGCCTGATCAATAGTTAATAGTCAATAGTCAATTTATTTGTCACATACACATAAATGTGCAGTGAAATGAAAAATTACCCGCAGTCCAACAATAAGACCAATAAAAATAAGCAAAAAAAAAATGCAATAACACATACAATCATAAACCAACACCAAACAATAGAAACATCCATCACAGTGAGTCTCCTCCAGTCACCTCCTCACTGTGATGGAAGGCCAGAATGTATTTTCTCTTCCCCTGCCGTCTACTCCCGCAGTCAGGCTGTTACACACAAATACATCATCCCTACATCTTCTGGGAAAAAAAGTAAGTATCATATGGGAGGAGAGGATTGGTTTGTTTTAAATTATAGATTGCAAATATTATTTTAGTTTCCCAATACAAAATCTACCTTAGTAAGTCAGATAATTTACTCTACCTCTGCTAATAGGAGCACAAATTCAGCTATAATCCATCCAATGAGCAAAAAAGGGCTGGAAATTGTCTTCATCTTTGTATAAATGGAAATATTAATGAGTAATTGCACCTCATATTTCGCCTGGGCTGCTTGCATCGACTTCTCAAACTTTAGATAGTTCCTCTGTCCCTCTCTTCCCCTCCCCCTTCCCAGATCTCCCTCTATCTTCCTGTCTCCACCTATATCCTTCCTTTGTCCCGCCCCCCTGACATCAGTCTGAAGAAGGGTCTCAACCCGAAACGTCGCCCATTCCTTCTCTCCCGAGATGCTGCCTGACCTGCTGAGTTACTCCAGCATTTTGTGAATAATCCAGCATATACACCATCAGCTGCCTCAGATATAACCCCACTTTCAAAGGAATCTCAATTTTCTTGCTTGGTGCTTTCCTTCACTTTGTTGTAAACATTTTATACTGTACACACTTTGCGTCCTATTTCATGGAAGTTCTCATAACAATACTGAGCGATCATTTCTACATTGACAGTTTCTCAAACTCCTGGTTAAAAAGATGAAATCAACAAAAGGGTTAAATGTTAATGTTTACTGATCCCAGAGTTTTGATTTCAACACTTTCTTGAGCTGTTAGGAAAGAGCTGTTTTCTTGCTCAGACAATTCCTTCTGTGGCTCTGTCAAACTTTATCAAGTTAATGTTTAATGTTTGTTGAGGAAGGGAGATATTTCGGTCTTTGATTTTTTTTGTAGGAAAATGTTTACATGCGACATTGACACTGCAAATTCTATTGATTAAGCATGCCGCAGATATTTTAAAATATTTTGCCTTTTTTTAAAATTCCTTTCATACTTTAGCCATTCTCTGTCTGTCCATTAATATTGCACAGTATTCTCAAGTGAGAGGAATGTTCTCTTTATCATCCACAAGTCAAACTATACAAGGAATGCACAAGTACCCAGGGGTCCATAATCTACTTTTCTCCCACTTGCAACACCTTAAATGGTGCAGGCAGACGAGGAATGTATATGGGGAAGATGATAATGAGCAGAATGGGTCTGCTTCACGGTGCTTTATAATATGTTATATTCATATGTTAGATGAATATTTGTTGTGCAGGCTCATGCTAAAGCAGATTAAACTTTATCAAAGCATAAATGCTTTGCTGCTACAGAAGTATATTCTGCATTGCATTTTATAAATACTTTAATGCTGCTCCAATATAAAGTCTGAAGAAGGGTCTCGACCCAAAACGTCACCCATTCCTTCTCTCCAGAGATGCTGCGCTGAGTTACTCCAGCATTTTGTGTCTACCTTCGAGGTAAAGGAACCACTTGGAGGTAGTGATCATAATATGATTAGTTTTAATCTGCAATTTGAGAAGGAGAAGGTTAAATCGGAAGTGTCAGTGTTGCAGTTGAACAAAGGGGACTATGAAGGCATGAGAGAGGAGCTGGCCAAGGTAGACTGGAAAGGGATCCTAGCAGGATTGACGGTGGAACAGCAATGGCAGGAATTTCTGAGCATAATCCGGAAGACGCAGGATCATTTCATTCCAAAAAGGAAGAAAGGTTCTAAGGGGAGTAGGAGGCAACCGTGGCTGACAAGGGAAGTTAGGGATGGAATAAAACTAAAAGAAAAGATGTATAACACAGCAAAGAGTAGCCAGAAGCCTGAGGATTGGGAAACTTTCATAGGACAACAGAAGGTAACAAAATGGGCAATACGGGCTGAAAAGATGAAGTACGAGGGGAAGCTGGCCAAGAATATAAAGAAGGACAGTAAAAGCTTCTTTAGATATGTTAAGAGAAAAAGAGTAGCAAAGTCAAATGTGGGTCCCTTGAAGGCAGACACGGGTGAAATTATTATGGGTAACAAGGAAATGGCAGAAGAGTTGAACAGGTACTTAGGATCTGTCTTCACTAAGGAAGGCACAAACAATCTCCCAAGATGTACTGGAGGACAGAGGATCTAGGGGGATAGAGGAACTGAAAGAAATTTTCATTAGGCGAGAAATAGTATTGGGTAGACTAATGGGACTGAAGGATGATAAATCCCCTGGGCCTGATGGTCTGCATCCCAGGGTCCTCAGGGAGGTGGCTCTAGAAATAGTGGATGCATTGGTGATCATTTTCCAATGTTCAATAGATTCAGGAGCAGTTCCTGTGGATTGGAGGATAGCTAATGTTATCCCACTTTTCAAGAAAGGAGCGAGAGAGAAAACGGGGAATTACAGACCAGTTAGCCTGACTTCGGTAGTGGGAAAGATGCTGGAGTCAATTATTAAAGAGGTACTCCAGACCTGGAGTACTTACTGCTCAAATGTAGGCCATTCTATCTGCCGCAGGAGTTTACGGTGGTCATCATCATGGCCGTATACATTCCCCCACAGGCTAATGCTAACCTAGCACTACCACAGCTACACTCGGCCATCAGTAAGCAGCAGGATGCCCACCCCAACGGTGCCTTCATTGTTGCAGGGGACTTCAATCAGGTCGACCTACGAGCCTCGCTCCACAAATTCCATCAGCATGTGCAGTGCCCTACCAGGGGCTCAAACACACTGGATAAGGTGTACACCAATGTAAAGGACGCCTACAGAGCTCTCCCCTGCCCACCCCTGGGACAATCCGATCACCTCTCACTGTTTCTACTGCCCGCATACAAACCCCTCATCCGCAAGACCAAACCCACAATAAAGACGGTCAAAATATGGCCCGAGGATGCCACCCTACAACTCCAGGACTGCTTTGATCGCACCGACTGGGACCTGTTTGCACAGCACAACAGGCCACCTACGGTTCAGAGGTAGACTTGGAGGAATACGCATCCACTGTGCTCTCCTACATTAACTGCTGTGTGGAGAATGTCACGGAGGACAAGGAGATAAAGATGTTCCCAAACCGGAAACCCTGGATGAACAAGGAGGTACAGAACCTGCTGAGGGCACGCAACAATGCCTTTAAATCTGGTGACACTTCAGCATACAGTGTTGCCAGGTCAAACCTGAACAAAGGTATTAAAAGGGCCAAAGACACCCACAGGCAACGGGTGGAAGACCACTTCAACACCACGGACACCAGAAGCATGTGGCAGGGTGTCAGGGACATCACTGGCTACAAGAGCAGCCCTGCCTGCCCCCACAGCGATATGGCACTGACCAACCAGCTTAACACCTTCTTTGCCCGCTTTGAAACTGGCAAAACCACCTTGAGTGAAAGAACCCCAGCTGAGGCGGTGGGACAGGTCTTGCAACTGAACACACAGGAGGTACAACGCGCTCTGCAAAGGGTCAACCCACGCAAGGCTGCAGGACCGGATGGAGTTCAAGGAAGGGTACTGAAGGACTGTGCTGAACAGCTGGCTGAGGTATTCACCAGGATCTTTAACCTGTCATTATCTCTAGCTACGGTCCCCAAGTGCCTGAAGTCGGCTATCATAGTTCCGGTGCCGAAAAAAGCAAAGATCTCCAACCTGAACGACTACCGCCCGGTTGCCCTAACGCCGATAGTCATGAAGTGCTTTGAGAGGCTGGTCCTCTCACACATCAAATCCAGCATCTCTGACTCACTGGACCCACATCAATTTGCATACAGGGCAAATAGATCCACAGAGGACGCCATCTCTCTGGCTCTTCACACTGTCCTGACTCACCTAGAGAGACAGGGCACGTACGTGAGGATGCTATTCATAGACTATAGCTCCGCCTTCAACACGGTCATCCCCACCAAGCTCATCACCAAACTCCACCAGCTAGGCCTCAGCTTGTCATTATGTGACTGGATCCTGGACTTCCTGCTGGAACGACCGCAGGCAGTGAGAATGGGCCCGCACCTGTCCTCCACTATCACCCTGAGTACCGGCACACCACAGGGCTGTGTTCTGAGCCCCATGCTCTACTCCCTCTTCACACACGACTGTGTTCCTGCATTCGACACCAACACCATTGTCAAGTTTGCAGACGACACAACGGTGATCGGGCTTATCACCAACGGGGATGAAACAAACTATAGAGCGGAGGTGCAGAACCTGGCGGACTGGTGCTCGGATAACAACCTGTCCCTAAATACCACCAAGACCAAGGAGCTGATCATCAACTTCCGTAGGTCACATAACGGGGAATATGCCCCGATCTCTATCAACGGGGACAGTGTGGAGAGAGTGTCCAGCTTCAAGTTTCTGGGCACTCACATTTCGGAGGACCTAACATGGTCCAATAACACTGCTGCGCTGGTCAAGAAGGCACAACAAAGACTGTTCTACTTAAGAAAACTGAAAAAGTCTGGTCTACCCCAACAGCTGCTGACGACCTTCTACCGCTGCACCATAGAGAGCATCCTAACGCATGGCATCCCTGTGTGGTACCTCAGCTGCACGGAGGCAGAAAGGAAAGCTCTACAGCGGGTAGTCCATAGAGCTCAGAGGGCCATCGGAACACAGCTACCAGATTTGGAGGGCATCTACAACACACGATGTCTCAGAAAAGCCACCAGCATCCACAAAGACTCTTCACACCCCTGCAACAGTCTGTTCGAACTCCTTCCATCGGGCAGACGATACAAGGCCTTCTACGCCCGCACCTCCAGACTCAGGAACAGCTTCATCCCCAGGGCCATAGCTGCTATGAACCGGTCCTGCTGAGCCGGATGGCCACAACGCATAGATCAACTTGCACTTTACCCTGTCTAAAAACTGTTACAATTGTTTCGTTTCATTGCGTTGCTGTTAATTACTTAAATTATTGCATCGTATGGGAGGCGCATTCCCAATCTCGTTGTACCCCTGGGTACAATGACAATAAAGATATATTGTATTGTATTGTATTGTAATGGTGCATTAGGATAGCAGTAAAAGGATAAGTCCAAGTCAGCATGGATTTATGAAAGGGAAATCATGCTTGACTAATCTTCTGGAATTTTCTGAGGACGTGACAAGTAAAATGGATGAAGGGGAGCCAGCTGATGTAGTGTATCTAGACTTCCAGAAAGCCTTTGATAAGGTCCCGCATGGGAGATTGGTGACCAAACTTAGAGCACATGGTATTGGGGGTAGGGTGTTGACATGGATAGAAAATTGGTTGGCAGACAGGAAGCAAAGAGTAGGAGTAAACGGGTCCTTTTCAGAATGGCAGGCAGTGGCGAGTGGCGTGCCGCAAGGCTCAGTGTTGGGGCCGCAACTGTTTACCATATATTAATGATTTGGAAGAGGGAATTAGAAGCAACACCAGCAAGTTTGCAGATGACACAAAGCTGGGTGGCAGTACAAACTGTGAAGAGGATGTTAGGAGGTTGCAGGGTGACCTGGACAGGTTGAGTGAGTGAGCAGATGCGTGGCAGATGCAGTATAATATAGATAAATGTGAGGTTATCCACTTTGGCGGCAGAAACAAGGTGGCAGATTATTATCTCAATGGAGTTAGGTTAGGTAAGGGGGAGGTGCAGCGAGACCTGGGTGTCCTTGTACACCAGTCACTGAAAGTTGGGGTGCAGGTACAGCAGGCACTGAAGAAAGCTAATGGAATGTTGGCCTTCATAACAAAAGGATTTCAGTATAGCAGTAAAGAGGTTCTTCTGCAGTTGTATAGGGCCCTGGTAAGACCACATCTGGAGTATTGTGTACAGTTTTAGTCTCCTGATTTGAGGAAGGACATCCTTGTAATTGAGGCAGTGCAGCGTAGGTTCACGAGATTGATCCCTGGGATGGTGGGACCGACATATGAGGAAAGATTGAAAAGACTAGGCTTGTATTCACTGGAGTTTAGAAGGATGAAAGGGAATCTTATAGAAACATATAAAATTATAAAAGGATTATATAGATGCAGGAAAAATGTTCCCAATGTTGGACAAGTCCAGAACCAGGGGCCACAGTCTTAGAATAAAGGGGAGGCCATTTAAAACTGAGGTGAGAAAAAAACTTTTCACCCAGAGAGTTGTGAATTTGTGGACTTCTCTGCCACAGAGGGCAGTGGAAGCCAAATCACTGAATGGATTTAAGAGAGAGTTAGATAGAGCTCTAGTGGCTAGTGGAATCAAGGGATATGGGGAGAAGTCAGGCACGGGGTATTGACTGGGGACGATCAGCCATGATCACAATCAGCCTGGCTCGAAGGGCTGAATGGCCTCCTCCTGCACCTATTTTCTATGTTTCTATGTAAACCAGCATCTGCAGTTCTTTCCTATACAATATAAAGGTATGGATGGGTTTCATAAGTTATTTGTGCTTTGTACCGCCACATTCACTTTTAAAAATCTGCAATCCAATTAAAATGTGTTTGAAGCAGCTCAGTTTGATTTAATATTCAAAACTGTATGCTGTTGTGGAAACATAAAACTCTCTGGCACAGAAGGTCTAGGCTTATCACATTTCCCGGGCACTTGTTCCATCGCCCTCCAGATTATGGCTTTTCAAGTGGCTCATCAGGTACTTCCCTTTTCAAAAAGTGCCGCGTATGTCTGCCTTTAATACCCTTTCAGGCGGGATCATGACAGAAGCCTCCTCGTGGCGATCCCCGAGAACGACGACACTATGCACTCTGTAACGCGTCGGGCGACCAATTCTGTCAACATGTTAGACAACGACAAAAGCCAACAGCGGGCTGCGTCGTCTGACACACGAGCGAACGAACCCTTTCAGGCAGTGAGCTATAAACGCACATTTTGTTTTGAGGCTATGGTTGCCATAAAGGCAGAAAATATTGGACAAACTCAGCAGTAGGCAGCAGAAAGTTTCAGGCTGATAGTGACAGAGCGTGGGAGACTTGACCATTATACATCCCACAGGGCGGTAAGGTAAAGTTGTAGAGTTGAGACCCGGTAGAGTTGAGACCCGGGTTCGATCCTGGCTACAAGTGCTGTCTGTACGGAGTTTGTACGTTCTCCCTGTGACTGCATGGGTCTTCCCCGGGTGCTCCGGTTTCCTCTCACACTCCACAGACTTACAGGTTTGTAGGTTAATTGGCTGCGGTAAAAGATGGTGAACTGCCCCTGATGTGTAGGATAGTGCCGGCTACTATGGGGATCGGTGGTCGGCACGGACTCGATGTGCCGAAGGGTCTGCTTCTGCGCTGTATCCCTAAACTAAACACAAAGACCACTCCGAGTTGATAAAAATGCACAGGTGACAAATCATCCTTAAATTGGAGTTCAATGCCACTTTGTGTTGAGCGAGACACTCTTACTCCTGCAGGATGAATCCATCCACCCAAGTAATCATACCTCGTGATCCACCAACCCACCCATGAAGCACCGGGATGCACAATCTACCCAAACTGATAGCACGCGGTGGACAGCTGAAGATTCTCACAAGATTCTTTGGGAGAAGTCCATGGTTCCGAAAGGAATGTACACACGGGCGTCATCCTCTCCTCAGAACTAGAATGCAAGCACGTTATTCTTGATCATGAGGGGCTCCCAAAGAATGTCTCTCAGCCAATTTCATTAAATATAAATTGTCTAGTCATCAGCATATTTATAGGAGCTTCCTCAATTGAATAGCATAACAAAAAAAAACATACTTGCAATCTTCACAGTTATTCAAGACGTGGTTCAGTGGATAATGTATTAATTCCCTTCAGTGATTTAAAAACAAACTGGGTTGATGCGCCATAACGACACTGAAAGAACAGGTTACAGACAGAGATTCATTTCAGATGAGGCCAGTGAACCAAGATTTCTCCTCTGCTCTCAGGTGGATGACAAAAAGGTTCTCTGGTATTATTTCAATGATTATGGGAGTTTTCTCCACTGCCCATAAAAATATTTACCCATTGAATTCATATTTATATAAGCCACATATGTGCATTTGTATTCCTCCAATATATGTGGGAGTGTGCCCTGTGTAAATTGGCTGCTGTGTTTCCATAGAACATAGAAACATAGAAAATAGGTGCAGGAGTAGGCCATTCGGCCCTTCGAGCCTGCACCGCCATTCAATATGATCATGGCTGATCATCCAGCTCAGTAACCTGTACCTGCCTTCTCTCCATACCCCCTGATCCCTTTAGCCACAAGGGCCACATCTAACTCCCTCTTAAATATAGCCAATGAACTGGCCTCAACTACCTTCTGTGGCAGAGAATTCCACAGACTCACCACTCTCTGTGTGAAGAAATGTTTTCTCATCTCGGTCCTAAAAGACTTCCCCCTTATCCTTAAGCTGTGACCCCTGGTTCTGGACTCCAACATCGGGAACAATCTTCCCGCATCTAGCCTCTCCAACCCCTTAAGAATTTTATATGTTTCTACATGTAATGTTCCAACATTACAATGACTACATTTGTAAAACTACAACTCACTAGAAGGCTCTTTTTTATTCGTCCGTTTAGAAACAACCCTCAGGGTAGCAGTGGGCAAAACAAAACAAACATGGTCAAAGAGGCAGCAAAGCTCATGAACAGTGACGAGCAATCTTTACAACAAATTAGAGGTTCAAAATGTAATTAACATGGGGTCTTGGAGATAAATGGTGATGATAAAGAAACCAGAGATTGCCAGTGAGCTAGGTATCAACACAAAGCCAAATATACATCCTGAATAAGACAACAAACGCAGTCACTGAACTCGTTCAAGAGACAGCAGCTATCATGTATTTTGTTACCATGTGAACAGAAACACTGAAATTAGCAAATATTTTGGCGAATGTTATTCTTTCAACACTGCAATTCAAATAAAATCACTGATAATCAGAGAGGTAAAATTAAAGGCAAAAAAACATTATATGTTTTTTTTTAAAAACCCACAATCTATATTAGCTACTTTTCCTCCCACCCCCCACATTTAAATGGGAAAGCTGCAAAATATGCAGAGATTGATGAAGCTGCTGAGATCAGTCTGCTCTTTCAGAAAGCAGTAGCTGAATGATACGATGACATGGAGTGTGTATCAGGGAAAAAAAATTCCCATCATGTGACGCTGGGTCAGCCTGACTGTAGCACAAACAACGTGGACCCTTTCCCAACCAGCCCAGGTGACTGCAGCGTTGCCTGCCTGCCTGCAAGTGTTGCTTTGCCCCCTCATTCCTCACTGCCAGGGTGCACAGTGCAGCCATGCGTCGTACTGCATCCTCTCGTCCAAAACAAAGTCCTTGCGGACCCGTCTGTGCAGGGGGCGAGAGTGATTACCCTGCTCGAAGAGGGTGCTCCGATCCATACTAATCCATAACAGGAAACCGGCTCAACAAGAGAACCGCCCTCAACCTTAACCAATGTGCTCAGAGCTTGAAGTAAGAGCCCTCAAAAGGCTTCTCCCATCTCTGCGTGAACATTAGCGATTAACCCTTCAGCAGCCTTCGCCCCTGCCCCTGTCTGGAAAAGGATACGTGACAAAAATCAAATAGAATCTAATGTCCACAGTACGGTGCACAGATTTGAATGTCTCGTTATTTTATTTGAAATTTCACGATTAAAGATATCTATGCTTGAAATAAATGCCCCTGCAAATGTCCTTCTCTTCACCGCCCCTCTTTTGGTCCTCCCATCGCATCCACAGACTGAAAAGGCAGACTGGCAACCTGCAAGTGGGCCCCTGCCAACCATAAGTATCTTTACCCAGCCAGCAGAGATGTATTTTAGACTGAATGTTCAACTGTTCGAGAATGACCCACTCTTCTGTCAATTGCAAGACAACAGTGTTCCTTGCATATGCGCTAAAGGAGGCCATTCAGCCCCTTAGTCCATGCTGGCCCTCAGAACCGCAATCCCATTAATCTCAGTGCTCTTCTCTTTATTATCCTACTCTTGCAATTTACATAAGTTCATAAATCATAGGAGCAGAATTAGGCCATTCGGCCCATCGAGTCTACTGCTCCATTCAATCGTGGCTGATCTATGTTTCCCTCTCAACTTCATTCTCCTGCCTTCTCCCCTTAACCCCCGACACCCTCGTGTCCATTAACTCTCCTTTGATTATTTTGCACCGAAGATGTACTCTAAAATGCAAGTTACAACAGCAAATTAACCGACAATCAAATCTTTGGGAATGTGGTGGAAACCAGAGGAATTGGCACCAAAACACAGTACCCAAGGTCAGGATTGGATATTCGTCCTTGGTGCTGTGAGGCAATAGTACTCACTATTTGTTTGCACCACCATGCCATGGTGAAAAACGCCCATGATTTTTGAAGTAGTGGGCCTCGATTCAGCAAGTTATTAAGAGCTTTGTCATGATAACACTTTCCCCTAAATGGAGGGCACGGTGGCGCAGCAGTAGAGTTGCTACCTTACAGCGGCAGAGACCCGGATTCGATCCTGACTACGTGTGCTGTCTGTAAAGAGTTCATATGCTGTCCATGTGACTGCGTGGGTTTTCTCCGGGTGCACCGGTTTCCTCCCACACTCCAAAGACGTACAGGTTTGTAGGTTAATTGGCCTCTGGAAAATTGTAAATTGTCCCTAGTGTGCAGGGCAGTGCTGGTATACGGGGCGATCGGTGGTCAGCGGGGACTCGCTGGGCCATTTAATGTCCACAATGGGATAGAGGTGTGTCGGACAGTACCCTATCTTATGGTTCTTGCCGTTCTCCCACCAGTCTTACTGTCTCCGACTACATTTTATCTCTGTAACGCCCACTCCCCTGACATCAGTCGGAAGATGGGTCTCAACCCGAAACGTCACGCATTCCTTCTCTCCAGAGATGTTGCCTGTCCCGCTGAGTTACTCCAGCATTTTGTGTCTGCCCTAGCTTATGGATGCCTGATAAGAGAGGGGAAGAAGCAGTTCCTGAATCTGGTGGTGCGCGCTTTCAAGCTTCTGTACCTTCTGTCGGACGGGAGAAGGGAGAAGGAGGAATGACCAGGATGGGACAAGATTTTGATTACATTGGCTCCTTTTCCAAGGCGACATGAAGACAAAGGATTTCAGTTAAAATCAAATTGAAAGGATGTTTTATTTGCAAGCACTGAGATATGCCATTTGTTTGCAATGACGTTTGGGCAAGTCCTGACAAATCAAACTGCTGCATGGCAGCAGCAATGCTTTCAATTGAGAACAAAACATCAACAAGTGGTGGCTGCTGTGTGCAGAGTTTGGCTTACTATGCTTCCCTCCCATCCCTCCTAGATGTTCATATTGTGGTACGTGTCATTGGTAACTTCAGCGTTCATTGCTCAACCCCAACTGTCATTGTAAAGAGGGTGACGAAACGCCTTCTTGAGCCACTGCAATATTTGGTGAAAGTGTTTCCACAATGCTGTTGAGCAAGGAGTTCCACAATTTAAACCCAGTGACAAATGAAAGGATCAGTAATACATTTCCCAGACATGATGGTTTATAACACAGAGTGGACACAGCAAGTGTTGGGACTTTCTCACGTGCCAGTTTCCCTGTCGTGCATTTTGAGGCAATATATAGTACAGCCATGATATGCCAGTGAAGGAGATTGTGAATGCTTATTGTGACGGACAATACTATTTAAGTGGCCTTTGTCACGGATAACCTCGAGTTTTGGGTGGTGTGAGAGCAGCACTCCTCCAGGCACAGTGGACAGTAATCCATTATGCTCCAGAGTTGTGCCTTGGAGATGGTAGAAAGACATTGGAATATCAGGGGGCAATTAATGTTCCCGGCCATCTGTACCACAGAGCCCCCAACCTCTGACCTGCTCTTGTAGTTAAAAACACATATATGGCCAGGTCAACTTCTTGATCATTAAGTTGAGAAGATGAAATGTCTACAATTATTTCAGAAGTGCAACCCACAGCCTGCACTTTGGGAAAGACTCGGCAAGCTCAAGGCATGTTGACCTGTTCCCACCCCAGATAGAAACAAACATAAAACAAATCTGATGGATAGCTCTTATAATGCTGTCCAGCCGATGAGGTTTGTGTGCGTATTACAGTAGGACCACCCTATCTACCTGTGACGCCACTTTCAAGGAACAATGTACCTGCACTCCCAGATCCCTCTGCATTGTTGCACTCCCCAGTGCACCGTCATTCACTGTGAATCTTCAAAAAACTATCAGTTTCGGAAGACACGATCTCTCAGACGCTGCGGGATCTGCTGAGTTCCTTGAGTAAATTGCTTTTTCCCCCCTTCAAGATTCCAGTATCTGCAGTCTCGTTTCTCATTAATTCTACTGATCTAAAAGTATCACCATGCACCCCATGGATGACAAACACAATTTAGCCTCCTTGCTAAGAATTTGGAATGTTGGCGTCTACCATGAGACCACTTCAAAGGGAGCTGCTTATTTTATCTTTCTTACTTATCCTGTATGTCTTTCCAATTCCTCTCTCACTGGTGCAGAGCTACAACTCTGCAAAATCCCGCATCTTTCTCGTGGCACAGCCAAGTAATTCACAGTGCAAACCTAGGTCAGTGGTCAACATCTCAAGAGGAATCAAGAGTGTTTAATTGTCATACGCCCTGGGGGAAGAGGACAATGACATTCTTACGTGCTGCAGCTTTACAGGCACATTAATGCAACAAATGGGCAACACCACTTCAGGGGTAATTGAAGTGCTGCACTATTACAGGTGCAGTAATTTGGATGAGATGTTGAACCACAATGCTTGCATCGTGTCTGAACATAGAGATCCCATGGCATTATTTGATGAAATAAAAAATGAACTACTCATGCTGGTTTACACCAATGATATTCACAAAATGCTGGAATAATTCAGCGGGTCAGGCAGCATCTCTGGAGAAAACGGATAGGCGACGTTTTGGTCGGGTCCGAAGAAGAGTCCCGACCCAAAACGTCACTTATCGACGTCACTTCTCTAGAGATGCTGCCTGACCTGCTGAGTTATTCCAGCTCTTTGAGTCTATCTTTTGCATTATTTGATGAAGCACACCTGACTGGAACCATTATTCATTCTTCATCCCACATCAGCAAAATTAATTTAATTCTCTTTTTTCTGTTTATGGGAACTTTGCACGTACAAATCGGCTGCCAAATTTCATACATTATAACTGTATGATGTAATGTGTACACTTTATCAGTACTTCCTCTCTAGTAATTAGCTTTGGAGCAACTGGGGATCGCAGAAGGTAACATGCAAGCTCTTTGTCAGGCGTTTCTTTCATGGAATTCGGTGTTCCAGCATTATTTAGTACACAGATGGATTACAGGTAACCCCCTTGCACACAAGAGAGGGTACCGTCCTAGAAAGTGGTCCGTGTGCGATTTTCCATAACGCAAAGCATTACATAGGAAACATGTGTTGAAAAAAAATGAGTGCTGATTTATTTAAATTTATTGAATAAATTCTGTGAAAGTGAATATGATTTCCTATCTCAAATAAGACAATAAGATCTAAAGAGATAGGAGCAGAACTAGGCCATTCAGCCCATCGAGTCCATTCCACCACTCACACATGGCTGATCTATTTTTCCCTCTCAACCCCACTTTCCTGCATTCTCCAAAGCCTCCACATCTTTCCTTTAATGGGGAGACCAGAACTCACACAATACTCCGAATGTAGCCTAACCGAAGTTCTATAGAGTTGCATTATGACTTCCTAACTCTTATACTCCATGCCACCAGCAATGAAGGCAGGCATACCACACGCCTTTTTTTTTTACAAACCTAACTACCTTTGTTGCAGCCTTCAGTGAGTGATAAACTTGGACTCCAAGATCCCTTTGCACATCACGGCTGTTAAGGGTCGACTTTCCCCTTACATTCAAACTCCCAAAGTGCAACACTTCACACTTGTTCAGGTAAAACTCCATCTGCCATTTCCCCGCCCATATCAATGGCTGATCTATATCTTCTGACAGCCTTCCTCACTGTCTGCTACTCCTCTAAATTTTGGTGTCATCAGCAAACTTACTCACCAACCTATCTACATTTACATCTAAGTCGTGAGATTCTAAGATTACATTTCCAAACTCTGGAAAATCCAGGCAAAGAAAACAGCTTTACAATATTGAGTCTATCAACACATCGCATAATTCTAGCCCTCTTGGAATCTTCTATCAAAAATCACCTTCCATTTCAATGAGTATTGGCTCGTTTCACATGCTCATTTCACTCGCTTCCATGGGACAACCTACTCACACCAGTGAAAACCACGGAAGAAACCACGGCGGCACGGTGGCGCAGCGGTAGAGTTGCTGCCTTACAGCGAATGCAGTGCCGGAGACTCAGGTTCGATCCTGACTACAGGCGCCGCCTGTACGGAGTTTGTACGTTCTCCTCGTGACCTGCGTGGGTTTTCTCCGAGATCTTCGGTTTCCTCCCACACTCCAAAGACGTGCAGGTATGTAGGTTAATTGACTGGGAAAATGTAAAAATTGTCCCTAGTGTGTGTGGGATAGTGTTAATGTGCGGGGATCGCTGGGCGGCGCGGACTTGGTGGGCCGAAGGGCCTGTTTCCGCGCTGTATCTCTATAAAAAAAAAGCCTTTTAAATGCTGCAGATCAGGCAATTGAGAACGAGTTTAGGGTGGCGGGAGAATGGTGAGCAGGTGAGGGTGAGGGTGTTGTGGGAGCCGTGAGAGCGGATCAGACCAAGAATAATGCAGGGGCATGTGTTGTTGAGGCTCAGGACATGATGGTGCAAGAACAAGCAAGGCTGAGGTAGAGAGGTTGAGAGTAGGCGAGGGCTGGTTCAGTCAACATGCAGAGCTCAGAGCAACCCTGGGCAGAGCTGAAGAGCCGTGACACCAAGTGAGGCTGGGGTAGGAATCGGAGAGGATCAACGTGTGAGCAGGCAAAACAAGTGAAAGGTGGTGATTCTGGGAACTGTAATGTGTGGCCAAGATAAGGTACAATGCAATAGAGTGGGAGAGGCTAAAAAGGTTGAACGGTGGGAGAAGACGGGAGGGGACAAGAGCAAGGTGAGAGATCATCCCCATGAGAGGATGGGGTTGAAAGAGCGAGGGAACAAAAGATGGGGGTTGAACGCAAGGTTCATGGAGGGGGAAAGAGAGGTGGAGGCTGGATGGAGCTGAGAGAAGGAAAGGCTCGGGGGCGTGTGAAGGGTTGGCTAAGGGGTGTTGAGAGCAGCAAAGGCTGGATGGTAAGGGCACAGGAGACCAGAGCATGGGCGGCACGGTGACGCAAGGGTAGAGTTGCGGCCTTACAGCGTTTCCAGCGCTAGAGACCCGGGTTCGATCCCGACTACGGGTGCTGTCTGTACGGAGTGTGCACGTTCTCCCCGTGACCGTGTGGATTTTCTCCGAGATCTTCAGTTTCCTCCCACACTCCAAAGACGTACAGGTATGTCAGTTAATTGGCTTGGTGTCCCTAGTGTGAGTAGGCTAGTGTTAATATGTGCGGGGATCGCTTGTCGGCGCAGACTCGGTGAGCCGAAGGGCCTGTTTCCGCACTGTATCTCTAAACTAAACTAAAAACTAAGATGGTGAGAACAAGAATGGCATAGGGTTTAGAGTAGAAAAAATACATCGTTTTTTAATTAAATATTAGAAATCTGGATCAAGTGCCATCTATCAAAGGTGTGATTGTATATTTTATTGAAACCTCAATATCGGACTCCAACAGGCTTCACCACCTTTTAGCTTAGTTCAGAGATACAGCACGGAAACAGTCCCTCCAGCCCACCGAGTCCGTGCCGACCAGCGATCCCTATACACTAACACTCGGGAACATTTATAAATTCAACAAGCCAATCAACCTACAAACCTGTACATCTTTGAAGCGTGGGTGGAAGCCGGAGCACCTGGAGAAAACCCACACTGTTACAGAGAGAACGTACAAACTCCGTACAGACAGCACCTGTAGTCAGCATCGAACCCGGGTCTCTAGCGCTGTGAGGCAACAACTTTACCGCTGAGCCACCGTGCCACCTAAATGAAATAATTCCATCTTTGTAAACCAAGTCACCTTTTGCTATTTCGGAAGCTTTTCAGCTGCCCACCACCCTTGTCATGATGCCCATCTGACAATTGCTTGCATTGTAGGTGACCTGGTATCAACCATTGCAACAGAAAAGCAAACAGGAGCAAAAGACAACTTAGCAGAGGAGAAAGAGTATTTGCAAAATTATGCTAACTACACAAGTTCATTTTCAACAAAACCTAGATTCATGGAACCACTTTCACGTCATTTCAAGCTGCCATCCGAGCTGTCAAAATCGGTGTGTTAATTTTTAAATTCTGCTCTACTAACCTTAATATTAAGTTGAAGCTTTAAAAAAATACCAATTTCTTCCCTCACACCATCTCTCTCGTCCACTTAACAAGGATGTGGTTCTTCTACAATCTCAGCGTCATAGTAAATCAGCACCCCATGTGGAGAGGAGAGGAAGCGGTTGAAGATAGCCAGTTTGACACTACAAGGAAGAATGTTCCAACGTGGCATCCAACATGTTTTTCTAGAGTGCAGTAATGGGGCCATAAGTTCAAAATATTTTAAATAATTGTATAATGGGGCATTCCTACTTGCCATTTCTAAAACTCAAATTCTGGGGGAGATTTGTGGATGAATTTAATTCATTCTTGTACAGGAGAACTACAATTCTCTGACAGGCAATTGCAAGTACCCTTCGTAAGTCTTGTCCTATATTTTTGAATTATTTTTCTGCTCCTGAAATTTTCAATTACCATACTAATGCATCCACCGGCCTTATAATTCACTGGAGACACAAGGGAGTGCAGTAATGAAAACTGTGGCCACTACCTGCTGGAAGATCCCGTCTTATCGAGCTGCACCCGTGGAGGGAAACGGACAATTGCCCTCTTTAGGTTGGGACCAAAGATAACAGAGCAGAGCAAGAGAGACCATTCGGCCCTAAAAAACCGTAGTATAGCATGGTGCCGCTTTAGCAGGCAGAAACTTGCAGAAACATTTTAAAAGAAAAATAACAAAAATCTGTGAATTGATAGATGGGAAACATTCTGCATTTTTATGGTATCATCACACATACTGTTCCCCCAAGACACTGATTACACTGCGAGCGGCATAACGGACGGCGGGTTTTGCTTACTAAAATGACTCCTTTGCGCACTACACTTCAGCATAGGTGATTTCGACGGAGTGGTCTATCGTGCTCTATTATCTTTGGTTGGGACCCTTCATCTGAACAATTGACTGTATGGAAGAAAGAGTTGCCCATTTCTTATGGTTTATTTTTAAACAGTCCCACCTTCCACTGGAAACGCTTGTTCCTTATCATGTACTTTAGGACAACCCTGCATGACTTTGACCTCCTCAATCAATTGATCTGCCTGTATCATTTTAGTTTCTCCCAACTCACCACAGGAGTGTCATTTGTCCCGAAACAAGAAATTCTTGCAGTAGCATAACAGATATGTAAAAACATATATGTAAAAACAATATATGAAAAACAAACAATATACTGCAAATGCAAAATCAATGCCCCCAAGTCCCTGGTGCAATCCAGTTTGGAGCCCTGGAGTTTAGATGGAGGTCGTAGTGTTTAACAGTTGATCCTGAACATGGACATTACACTTTTCAGGCTCCTATATATTTTTACCCGATGGCAGGAGTGAAATGAGAATGTAGCCCAAAAGGGTGGTGTGGGTCCCTTTTGATGCTGGCTGCCTTTTTGAGGCAGTGCCTCCTATACATCTCTTCGATGATGGTCGATACCTAAGATGAACTTGGCAGCGCTCACTACTTTTTGACATCTTCTTTGTTCTTGAGCTTTTGAGTTGTCAAATCACGCCGTGATGCAACCAGACCACGTGCTCTCTACCATACACCTGTAGAAGTTCAAGGGAGTGTTTGTCAACATACCAAATCATCTAAGGAAGTAGAGGTGTTGATGGGCTTTCAATGCGCTGGGTCCAGGGCAGGTCTTCAGAGTAAAGCACGCCCAGGAATTTGACGATTCTGCCTCTCTCCTCCACTGGCCCGCTGATGAAGACAGGTTTGTGGATCCTTCTTGTGCTGAAGTCAACGATTTTCCTGATAGTTTTCCTGATGTTGAGAACAAGGTTGTTGCTCTGGCACCCTTGAGACAGGCGATCAACCTCCCATCATGAACTCTGCCTCTTCGTAATTCACCCAACAATGGTGGGTGTCGTTGGCAGATTTAAGGATGGAGTTGGAACTGTGTTCGGCTGCACAGTCATGGGCTGAGCATACAGCGTTGAGGTGCTCCTGTGCTGATGGTTATTGAGGAGGATATGTTGTTGCCACCTCGTATTGATTGTGTTCCGTTGCTGAGGAAGTCGAGGTACGTTTCCTCTGCGCCGTCTCCAAGATGATGCCTGGCATTCCAGCATCTCATCAATGTTGACCTGGGTCTTGCTGAATCCAGGCGCTTTCTCTTGTCATCTAGAAACCAAAACCCTCTCTATTTGCTGGTTGCCCTTCCTCAATTTACTCGCCACCTGAAGTGGATTAATAATCTGCTCAGTTCTATCAAACAAAAGATAGTGATTTATTAAACATTTCTTGGGGAAAGTAGAGACGGAAAATAATTCATGTTCTGAACACAAATTATTACTTTTATATAAAACAATGTCTTTATAATAGGTGGTTTGAACCCAAGAAAACTGCCAGCTGCAGTGTTTGAGGTTTTATGGTCTTTGAGACAGCACAAAATGTTAAAATATACTTCTTCTTAAGCCCTTTGCTCCTCTAGGGAGCATAGGCCATTGACAAATGTCCTCCACCTCACTCGGTTGTTGCCGGTTCTTTCAAGATCTCCACTGTTGAGCCCCACTCCCAGACATTTCTGCCTGGACACCTCTACTCCAGCTGTTCCTGGGGCGACCTCTTTTCCTTTTTCCTTGGGGGTTCCATTTTAGGGGTTGCC
Source organism: Rhinoraja longicauda (assembly GCF_053455715.1). Classification (NCBI taxonomy): domain Eukaryota; kingdom Metazoa; phylum Chordata; class Chondrichthyes; order Rajiformes; family Arhynchobatidae; genus Rhinoraja; species Rhinoraja longicauda. The sequence goes on along the minus strand of NC_135980.1, from coordinate 24,606,460 downwards.
GGGTGATGATTGTGGCAGGTTTTCTGAGGGTGCGTCCAATCCAACTCCATTTTCTCCTTCGAATTTGTAAGTCAATGGGATCCTGGCTTGTTCTTTTCCACAGGTCCACATTGCTTACTTTGTCTCACAACCAGATGTTTAGTATTCTCCTGAGGCAGGTGTTAGTGACTGTTTGCAGCCTGTTTGTTGTTTTCCACATCTCTGATCCATACAGCATTACCTGCTTCACATTTGAGTTAAAAATGCGTATTTTGGTGTTGATTGAAATGTATTTTGAGCTCCAGATCTTCCTGAGCATGTTAGACACCACGCTAGCCTTATTGATTCTGCGTCTTATGTCTGGATCTGCCCCACCGGTGGTGTCCACAACACTGCCTAGGTATGTGAATGTTTCTACCTCCTCCAGGGCATTGCTGTGCATGAGGATAGGGTTGCTAGTTTTGGAGTGGATCTTCATCACCTGTGTCTTTGCTGTATGTTAAAAGATACTGGGCCTGATAAAATAATTACAGATATTAACGCATGGAAATTGCAGTTGTGCCTTTGCTGCTTTTGTGCAGAATAAGGGGCTCGGCGATGGAGTTGCGAGGCAGTAGATGAATTGTGTGGTTTGGAACAAGTTCTAAACGTGAACAGGGAGCTCAAACAGGTGAAGATTAAATCTAACTAACTAACCACCTTCTCATTGCGATTCTTTTGAATTGTGTGACTATTGTGTATTCCTTTTATTTGCTCTGGGTGTTTTCCAGAACGATAGGAGGCAGAATTATATGCACAAGGAAGTGATTTAAGATGGCCTTAAGAATAATCTATGAAACCATTGCTTTAGGTTATCTTGGGGGAAAGGGAAGATTAGAATCTCCAAAGAATGTACGATTCGGGAGGATACAAAATTATAATGAAAATTGGTAATGCTTATTCATCCTTCATTTACACAGCCCTGTCCATAGCAAATCAAGCAAACCATTTCACTCAAAATTGCAGCAATCCCTGTATTCTGTTTCCCATAATAATTTATTTTCTGACTCAAAAATTACTAATATCACAACTGTAAGTCATACCCTAGTCATCTTGTTTGGAAAGCATATTTTTCAAATTCTTATTTTTTAGCATTAGTTTTAAACTTTTGTCCTTATTATCATCTCCCCAACCAAAGGTTTTCCCAATATAAATATTTCCTAATTTAGTAAACTACTACTAAAAGTACACAATATTAAATCAGATCCATGCCATTGAAGGATGAAAGCACACAACATAGCGGAAATTTGAAATCCATTCTCTTATGAGTCACGCATGCTCACTCATATCAAAATAGACAATAGACAATAGGTGCAGGAGTAGGCTATTCGGCCCTTCAAGCCAGCACCGCCATTCAATGTGATCATGGCTGATCATTCTCAATCAGTACCCCGTTCCTACCTTCTCCCCATACCCCCTGACTCCGCTATCCTTAAGAGCTCTATCTAGCTCCCTCTTGAATGCATTCAGAGAACTGGTCTCCACTGCCTTCTGAGGCAGAGAATTCCACAAAATCTGTGTAGGACCAACAGATTAATGAGCACGCAAGAGACTATAGATGCTGAAGAAGCAAAAAGAAACTACCCGAGGAAGTCACCCGATCAGACAGCATCTGTGCAGGGAATGGACAAACACCGATTTGAGTTGAGACCTTTCGTTAGGCTGAAGAAGATTTCTGACCCAAAATGTCATCTGTCCATTTTCATAAAGTCGTACAGCACGGAAACAGGTCTGTCAGCCTAACTTGCCCATCTGACTATGATGCTCCACCTACACTTGTCCCATTCGCATGTGTTTGTCCTATATCCCTTTAAGCCTCTCCTATAAATGCACCTTTCCAAAAGCTGGAATTAGAATTGTCAAAGGCTTTTCATCTTTTAGATTGGAGAGATAGCAATCCAGCGGAAGAATTGACAGGAGTGGCGACAGGAAGACCAAAGAGTGGAATTATCTCAATGGAGCAAAATACCATCAGTCCCCATTCATACAGAACAGTCCCTATTCATAAGCAACCCATGACAATTAAGGGAGGGAGGAAATGGACTGCAGAAGGATATTAATGCAAAAAGAGATTAAAAAAAGGGGAAAATGGCAATATTACATGCTAAATACTTAGTAAGGTGATGTGTAAAAAAGTTGTTTGAAAAAGATTTTGCAAAATATTGAGAAGTGAAGATGATAGACCAAGACTTATAGTGCAGGACATTATTAAGGTTACAACGATGCTCCGTAATTCTTGATGATGCAATGAACAATGCAATCATTAGACAATACACTGTCTTCCACTCTCTGTGGTCGAGACTGACAATGCTCACTCTCCGGGGGTCATGGGATGACCACTAGGTCGAATGCAGAAGTGTGCCTGTGAATCCAATGGCACCTTCCAACTAAAGGAAAAAAATTCAAGCCCAAAGCAATTTTGTGTTTATATTTTAAAACTTCAGTGACGCAGTTCTTGTTATACTTTGGCAAGCATCAATAAACATTACTGCATGATAACAACACCCAGTAGAATAACAAGTTCTACGTTTACATTCTGCATAATTAAACATTTCCTTGGTGTGCACATAAGACAGGTTTTACTGTATGGAATAAATATTGCCATGGATCATTTGTTGTTCCTTAAGTAGACAATACAGAAGGAAAGTTTCATCATGCCAAAGTCAGACATCTAAAAACAAATCATTAAACCTTGACACACCTCTAAATTAAATTCAAAGATGTTGCAAGACTGTAATTTCACAATCAGCTAGCTGAATTTGTTGCCTCGAGTTATTCCATACACTATGACAGGTTCAAAGTCATTCCAACCTGTTTCACTGAACTTGTAGTAATGCATACTTGCTTGGAAGCAAGGGACAGTTGCAACTTGAACTTAACTTATTTATCAACAAATCTCCATTGACAATCTGAAAGTAATAGTGGAGATGTTCAATTTGGGACAGGGGTGCGGGGGGGGGAGGACAAATTGTAGTATAAAGTCCAACTGGAAGCAAATGCACCATAGAGCAAATATATATCTTTTCTGCAACCTTTCCAGCTTAACAAGATCGTTCCTATGACAAGGTGACCAAAACTAATATCTGCATCCCAAGTTGTAACATATTAGCTGGAGAAACTCATGGTCAGTCAGAGGATATTTTGAAGTGTCGCAACATCCAATAGACTTATAGCAATTAGAGAAATTTTAAAACGCAACATCCAAAACCATACCCAAAAGGATTCAAACCGGTAAATTTATGAATGCCTTCATTAACTTCAAAGTCTAAAAGAGCATCCATGATTTCCCTCTTTGTGATGTTAAATGTACATATAGAAAGCATGTTGTTTACTTTCTGCGCAGTCCCTTGGAATGAAGGAATTCTTTGACTCTTGTTTTCTCGGTTGAGGCTGATATGAGAACCGCGGTCTCCTCTGCACACGGGGCAAAAGGTGCCTGAGCGGACGGATGAGTGGGTAATCTTGTGAGATTGGGTGTTCCTTCTTCCACTAATGCAGGGTGCCTTTGTGCTCCTAACGCATGGACTTGAGGTTCTCATCGCCATCCCAACTTCAGCACTCGTGGGCCAGAGATTCCAAGGAGTCAATGGGGAAGTTGTGTTTCTTCAAGGAGGATTCAGAGGCTTAAAAACAAGTTCAAATCTCACCAATGGCAACTGGACAATTTAAATTCATGAGCTAAATGGAGTAAAATAATTAATATCAGAAATGGTGGGGGAGTGTGCTCCTTCTTGGTGTTCCTGATGCACGAACTTGCGTGTCTCAATACAGTTCAGACTGCTCCTCCTCGTCTTTTGAGTAGTCATGAGCCAGAGCTTGCTAGGAGTCGATAGGGTTGCTGCACGCCTTCAAGGAAACTTTGAGCACATCCTTAAATCTTTTTATTCACAAAATGCTGGAGTAACTCAGCAGGTCAGGCAGCATCTCAGGATCCTTAAATCTTTTCCTCAGTCCGCCTGATAATTGCTTCCTGTAACAGAGCTCAGAATAGAATATCTGCATTGGGAGTCTGGTGTCGGATAAGGAAATGGCATGGACAGCTGACTCAAATGCCTTGCTCTTTGAATACGCTACCCAATTAAATCCCCATTCACTCACTCCATCACTGCGGCCTTACAGGAACGCAACCAAAGGCAGAGTGACGCCCAAAAACGTTTTTTTTTTTTTTTAAATAATGAAGAAAAGATTGTAGTTAACTTTAGTGGGAGGAGTGGGAAAGCAGCAAACTGTAAATAATTCTCAGAAATGATTAGTGACTAACTGGAAAAAAATTACAGGTGTGCACTCACATGTGTGGAATGTGTATGATGTTCGACACAGTTGCCAAATCTAAGATTGGGGAATGTCAACCAGCCAGATAAACATTAAACAGCTATGGCTTCCTATCTACAAGCATTTGCAACATTAACATTGTCAAATTATTCTTCATGAACATGAAACGGACTATATTCACAAACACCTCAAGGAACCAAATTACAATAATCCCTTCCTTTTCACACCTGTCCACCTAGCCTCATATTTGGTGAACAGTTAATTGCTTTATTTTACAATATCTATGACATTGTAGCAGTTTACATTACATGCTGTTAATGCAAAACAATAAAGAGTGTTATTTTTTGATCAGTAAATTTATTTTCAAAATTGATGCCTATTCCTGCTTCTATTTTTCTTTGTGTTCTTAAATACACACTTTTCCCATTTTCAAGTAAATTACAACAGTGTAGTGGCCTGGCGGAGGCCAGAAAAAGGCTGGACGCCAGGCAGGTTTAGAAAGTTCTTTATTTGGTTGTGAGCCTCCCCTCACAGCGAAGTCCACCTAGGGATAAACCACCCCCCCCTAACGGCCCGAGTCTTAACCCCTTAAGCTTGTCCGTCAAGTGCCGAGGGAACTGACCCTAGGAGTGGCCTGATACCCAGGGACCGCCACAACAGAGTCTTTTCACAATCACTCTTCAAAGCTGTGGTTGGAGTCAACTGTTGTGTAAAACGTCTCACCAGTTAATTGGATCTATTTAGGGGCATCGATCATGAGTGGAAAAAGATTGTAAACTCGTAGAAAATTAGAGGCTGGAGAATATGGAGAGAAGCTGCGAACTCCTAAGCAACTGTGTATTTATACTTTCGGTTAATCTTAGAACTAGCAAGGAAATGCAGCACCATGGCAGGATCTGCTGCATCTTTAGGAGGTGCAGGCTTTCACATAAAAACATTGAGGATTCTTCCTGTAAAACATTATGTGGCACTATTAGAAAAGCAAGGGAATTTCCCTGCTACTCTTAGGTACATTTATCATTTAACGACCATCACCGTGAACATATTTAACTGGTCATTCATCTCACTCTTTGTGCATGGAACTTTGATTGATTATTTAGCAGGGACTTTAAAAAATGATTTACTGGCTGTGAGATGATTAGACATGGTCTGTGGTCATGATAAAGTCCAATATAAATGCATGTTTTTCGAGCTGTTCTAGCTTCAAGCTGTGCAAACCATGTCAATGGGAATTTATATTCTCTACCAGGTGTTAGTAAACACATTTAGAGCCCTCTTTGCATGCATAAAACTCCCTTTACTCTTTCCTGTAATAAGCCCCAGCCACAACCTTATAATAGCCCCCCTACACATTACAAAATTACTCATTTCACAAGCAGTTAGGATTTCAAAGTCCACTTTTCTCATACTGGGACTGCAGACTCGGTTTATAACGTCAAAGAGTCAGAAGAGTCTCACAGCGTGAAAACAGACCCTTCAACCCAACTTGCCCACACTGGCCAATATGTCCCATCTACACCAGTCCCACCTACCATCATTTGGCCCATATCCCTCTCAACCTGTCCTATATCCATGTAACTGTGTAGATGTTTCTTAAAGTTGCGATAGCACCAGCCTCAACTATCTCCTCCGGCAGCTCGTTCCATACACCTACCACTCTTTGCGTGAGAAAGTTACCCCTCACATTCTTATTAAATCTTTCCCCCCTCACCTTAAACCTATGTCCCCTGGTTCTCGATTCCCCTACCCTAGGCAAGAGACTGTGCGTCTACCCGATCTATTCCCCTCATGATTTTATACACCTTACAGTGATGGCAAAAATATAGATTTCATATTTAAAGGTGCCATCAGCCACTTCTAAAACAAATAACAAATCAAACCTGGGGCATAATAAAAAAATAGGACAGTGCAATTAGGGACGAGGGTGTGGGCTGTCATATATTCATTCCAGGTGGAACCTTACATTGACCGTAGGAACAACTAGCTAAGCAGAAATTAAAATAACATTCTAGCTGACTGGAGAGTACAATTTATGACTTGGACAGATAAACAGAATGGGACTTTGCAGAATAACCAGAAGCTTATTGAAAAATGAATAATAAACAAATGATTAACAACCCTGGTGCCTACTTGTACCTTAATAGGCAATCAAGCTGAATTTGTGCCAAGTCCCACAAGTATTCAAGTTGTTCCTTTATAAATGTATTTTATAGGTATATAGCAGTGCTTTTGCACTATACATGTGCACCACATGGTAAACAAGCCCAAATTCAAAGTGTACTTAATGGTTCAAGGCTTCAACAAGGTAGATGCTAAAAGCTTGTGTTCCCTTGGCCATTCTACAAGGGGATGCAATCTGAAGTGATTTATGATGGAGTGAAATTTCTTTGAGGATTGTGAAACTTTAAAACTCTTTACCTATTGGACAACTCCAACTTCAATTTTATTTTAAATCGGACTATAGATGATCAGTACTAGAGTTCAGTGAGACTGAGGATACTGGGAAAGACACAATGCTGGAGTAACTCAGCGGTTCAGGCAGCATCCCTGGAGAACATGGATAGTGACGTTATGGGTCTGGACCTAAGTTTGGGCACTGAAGGAGTCAAGGGATGTGCAGGCAAGATAGGGACGGAAAATTGATGCAATAGGTTGACACAAAATGCTGGAGTAGCTCAGCGGGACAGGCAGCATCCCTGGCGTGAAGGAATGGGTGACGTGTTGGGTCGAGACCCTTCTTCAGACTGCAAGAGGTCTTCTTGATGGCAGAACAGGCATAAGGAAGGAAGAAGGGTTCGAACCCAAAACATCATCAATCCTTTTTCTCCAGAGATGCTGCAGTTACTCCAGCACTTTGTGTCTATCCCTTGTGTTAATTTTCTGTCTCCCCTCCCCCTTCCGTGGGTTTTCCCTGGGTGTTCCGGTTTCCTCCCACACTCCAAAGGCGTACAGGTTTGTGGGTTAATTCCTCGGTATAAACCAGCATCTGCAGATCCTTTCTACACATAAGGAAGGAATACCCTATTCCTGCCTCTATTTCTTAAGTTATGTTTTTAATTGGCAGGACCTTAAGAGTCGTATAAATGAGTGCTGCATCTTTGCCAACAGAATCAAAAAATGTGCAAAATCAAGAGGCTTCCTAGTTTTCTACATAAATGGAGATACATTGTAGAAAGCTAGTAAACAGCCTGCACAACATCATAAATACTAACAGCATGGCTTCATAGCCAGAACATTGTGGGTTCAAGTTCAAATCCAAAAACTTGAGGACAAAACCCAGTCCAGCACTCCCTTAAAGGATAAAGTTATTCAATTATCATATCATATCATATATATACAGCCGGAAACAGACCTTTTTGGCCCTCCAAGTCCGTGCCGCCCAGCGATCCCCGTACATTAACACTATCCTACACCCACTAGGGACAATTTTTACATTTACCCAGCCAATTAACCTACATACCTGTACGTCTTTGGAGTGTGGGAGGAAACCGAAGATCTCGGAGAAAACCCACGCAGGTCACGGGGAGAACGTACAAACTCCTTACAGTGCAGCACCCGTAGTCAGGATCGAACCTGAGTCTCCGGCGCTGCATTCGCTGTAAAGCAGCAACTCTACCGCTGTTAATTATGATCTAAGATCCAATCATTTCTCTCTCCGATGCAAATTTTAAAAAATCCCACAGGACCATTATTTTAAAGAAGCATAATTCTGATTATCATGTTGTGGCTTGTGAAATCTTGTTGTTGCCAAATGCCCAAGTACTATTACTTCAGTACAACACGACTTCCACGCAGGTTCATTGGCTTTAAAGGGATTTGGGACATTCTGGAGTTCTGAAAGCCATTACAAATTAAAATCTTTCCTTCAATATATTAACCAATGCAAAATTGGAAATCCAATCAGATAAGACGGCAGCACAGACTGGAACTGTAATTCGCAGGATTATCTCAGTGCATTTCCAAAGAACTGCTGGAGGATCACTGTCCCATGAGGAGCTAAGTTTAAAAAGTGCAATTATTTATTATGAAGCCAAGAGTGTAACTTTGTCTGTCAGCTCGGCATCAAACTTCAAGGCTGGCTCATGGCCCCTAAAAGGAAATCAGAGACCATTGAGAAATCTAAATTGGTTGCAACACTCATACACTTATTCTCAGTCCAAGACTCTTGACACACTTCCTGTATGCACAGGAATGTACAGTGCCCTCCATAATGTTTGGAACAAAGACCCATCATTTATTTATTTGCCTCTGTACACCACAATTTGAGATTTGTAATTGAAAAAAAATCACAAGTGGTTAAAGTGCACATTGTCAGATTTTATTAAAGGCCGTTTTTATACATTTTGGTTTCACTATGTAGAAATTACAGCAGTGTTTATACATTTCAGGGCACGATAATGTTTGGGACACATGGCTTCACAGGCGTTTGTAATTGCTCAGGTGTGTTTAATTGCCTCCTTGATGCAGGTAAAAGAGAGCTCTCAGCACCTAGTCTTTCCTCCAGTCTTTCCATCACCTTTGGAAACTTTTATAGACAATAGACAATAGACAATAGGTGAAGGAGGAGGCCATTCGGCCCTTCGTGCCAGCACCGCCATTCAATGTGATCATGGCTGATCATTCTCAATCAGTATCCCGTTCCTGCCTTCTCCCCATACCCCCTGACTACGCTATCCTTAAGAGCTCTATCTAGCTCTCTCTTGAATGCATTCAGAGAATTGGCCTCTACTGCCTTCTGAGGCAGAGAATTCCACAGATTCACAACTCTCTGACTGAAAAAGTTTTTCCTCATCTCAGTTCTAAATGGCCTACCCCTTATTCTTAAACTGTGGCCCCTTGTTCTGGACTCCCCTAACATTGGGAACATGTTTCCTGCCTCTAACGTGTCCAACCCCTTAATAATCTTATACGTTTCGATAAGATCTCCTCTCATCCTTCTAACTTCCAGTGTATACAAGCCTAGTCGCTCCAGCCTTTCAACATAGGATAGTCCCGCCATTCCGGGAATTAACCTAATAAACCTACGCTGCACGCCCTCAATAGCAAGAATATCCTTCCTCAAATTTGGAGACCAAAACTGCACACAGTACTCCAGGTGCGGTCTCACTAGGGCCCTGTACTACTGCAGAAGGACCTCTTTGCTCCTTACTCAACTCCTCTTGTTGTGAAGGCCAACATTCCATTGGCTTTCTTCACTTTATTGCTGTTTATCAACAGGAGGACCAACATTGTGCCAATGAAAGTCAGAGAAGCCATTATGAGACTGAGAAACAAGAATAAAACTGTTAGAGACATCAGCCAAACCTTAGGCTTACCAAAATCAACTGTTTGGAACATCATTAAAAAGAAAGAGGGCACTGGTGAGCTTACTAATCACAAAGGGACTGGCAGGCCAAGGAAGACCTCCACAGCTGATGACAGAAGAATTCTCTCTATAACAATGAAAAATTCCTAAACACCTGTCCGACAGATCAGAAACACTCTTCAGGAGTCAGGTGTGGATTTGTCAATGACCACTGTCTGCAGAAGACTTCATGAACAGAAATACAGAGACTACACTGTAAGATGCAAACCACTGGTTAGCAGCAAAAATAGGATGGCCAGGTTACAGTTTGCCAAGAAGTACTTACAAGAGCAACCACAGTTCTGGGAAAAGGTCTTGTGGACAGATGAGACGAAGATTAACTTATGTCAGAGTGATGGCAAAAGCAAAGTATATAGGATAGAAGGAACTGCCCAAGATCCAAACCATACCACCTCATCTGTGAAACACGGTGGTGAGGATGTTATGGCCTGGGCATGTATGGCCGCTGAAGGTACTGGCTCACTTATCTTCATTGACGACACCATTGCTGATGGTACTAGCATAATGAATTCTGAAGTGAATAGACACATCCTATCTACTCAAGCTCAAACAAATGTCTCAAAACTCATTGGCCGGTGGTTCATTCTACAGCAAGACAATGATCACAAACATACTGCTAAAGCAACAAAGGAGTTTTTCAAAGTTTAAAAAATGGTCAATTCTTGAGTGGCCAAGTCAATCACCCGATCTGAACCCAATTGAGCATGCCTTTTATATGCTGAAGAGAAAACTGAAGGGTACTAGCCCCCAAAACAAGCATAAGCTAAAGATGGCTGCAATACAGGCCTGGCAGCATCACCAGAGAGGACGCCCAGCAACTGGTGATGTCCATGAATCGCAGACTTCAAGCGGTCATTGCATACAAAGGATATGCAACAAAATACTAAATATGACTACTTTCATTTACATGACATTGCTGTGTCCCAAACCTTATGGTGCCCTGAAATTGGAGGACTAGGTATAAACACAGCTGTAATTTCTACATGATGAAACCAAAAGGTATAAAAATAGCCTTTATTAAAACCTGATAATGTGCACTTTAACCATATGTGATTTTTTTTCTACTACAAATCTCAAATTGTGGAGTACAGAGGCAAATAAATAAATGATGGGACTTTGTCCCAAACATTACGGAGGGCACTGTATACAAATTAACTCATAACTTTAGATACACCATTTAACACTCACAATGCAACTCTCTTCCTATTAACAGACTGACAGAAATTGGGTGGTGGCTCTGCCACATCCCACCTTTCTACCCAAATACAAAATCTCAGCATGTCACCTTTAGCTCTGCCTCTTGTGTGTCTGGGATGGTTTACTTTACTTGGAGTCAGAAAGCTGTGGGTCCATTTTGCACATCAGAGACTCAATCACATAACCTAGTTAAGCCCCCAATGCTGAGAACTGAGCTACTGGTACGATGTCAATGTCTTTGGAGCAAGACACTAAATCTGAGCTCAACTGCTCTCTCAGATGGATGTGCACAATCATGTGCAGAGCTTCAAAAGGCAGGAAAATGTTTCCCAGTGTTTTTCCCATATTAATCTCTTTATCGCTAAAATAGATTATGTAGTCTTTTGCCTTGCCTGCTGTTATGCAACCATACTGAACTCGAATTGCTACGTCTTCCATCACTCTAACAATGATAAAATAATAAAACTTCATTGACTGCGAAGCATTTTGGAAACTTCTGAAGTGATACATGCTCCCTTTCTCCTTTGGGGCCAACTTCCAAAATGTTTCAAGAGTGATTTATGACTTAGTTGTATACAAGGGCGTATTTTGTGAAGCGGAAGATTGTGGAAGGGTCTTCTTAAACCTTTGCTACCCTTATGGTAAAGATATTTTCACATTCACAACTCTGTGGCCTTTGTGTAACAGTCACTTTTTTTTCAAACAACAAACTAAGAGTTATATTCAGGTATTAATGGGCGAGTCTGTTATGCATGTGCTTGATGAGAGAAGAGCTGTATCCACAATAGCAGCTGCACCTGTAGTACAGGGAGCCTGATCACACGGATAAGAGTTGTCGTTACAGTAACGAGTCAAGCAACAGTTGTTTCCTAACACCAGACCCCTTAACCCAAATTCAATTCCCTGGCCGGGCATTTTGTCTGTTTGCAGCCGCCTTCCCAGATGGTGGGGTTAACAAAGCACCTTCACAGCATTCCCCATCATGTTTTTTCATACACCTCAACTGGAGCTTGCAATTGGAAGCATGATCAGAATTTATATTAAGTATGTCATGAAGCACGAGCAGGTTCTTCTTTCATTTCGAACATAGAACAGGACAGTGTGTAAGAAGGAACTGCAGATGCTGGTTTAAACTGAAGATAGACACAAAAAGTTGGAGTAACTCAGCAGGACAGGCAGGATCTCTGGAGAGAAGGAATGGGTGATGTTTCGGGCTCAGTCTGAAGAAGGGTCGCGACCCGAAGCGTCACCCATTCCTTCTCTCCAGAGATGCTGCCTGTCCCGCTGAGTTACTCCAACTTTTTGTGTCCATCTTCGGTATGAAACAGAACAGCACAGGAATGGGCCCTTCGGTCCACAATGTTTTTGCCGAACATGAAATCAAGTTAAACCAATCTCATCTGTCTGCACATGATCCATATCCCTCCATTCTCTGCACCTCCATGTGCCTATCCAAAAGCCTCTGAAACGCCGCTATCATATCTGCCGTTACAATGCATTCCAGGCCCCCACTACACTCAGTGTAAAAAACCTGCCCTGCACATCTCCATTTGTTTCTCCCTACAATTTGATTAATAAATGTTAATCATTTTATCAATGGCTTTTACTATCTTTGAAAGGACACGTTGGCAACGTCAGTTCTCATCTGCATTCTGCTCAATCTTCAGACCATTCGTGATTCCAGAGACGAGCTATCTGCTCCATGCTCCTGTAATTATGGTTAAACTTCACTCTCCTTGATTTTAGGGCCACATTTACCTTAATCCCTTCCATGGACAGAGGTAATCTCTGTTTATACACAGCATTAGCAGGACCTTGTTACATCAGTACTTGACAATTTTTGTGCCTTGGCCTCCACTCCCATGTTTTTGAGCTGAACCATGAAGAGTCTTTTTCTCTCCCATTCCAATAAAGGGTTTCTATCTGAAAAATTAACCTGTTTATTCCTTTTTCCAGACATAGACAGAGCTTGCTGTGTACTTTTAGATTTTTTTGGGTTTCTCTTTCAGCTTTCCAGGACCCATCTAAATCAAAGGCTTAAAAAATAGTTTATCCTTACCTGAACTTCACAAAATTACAGCCTTGACATAACGGTGCCAAGAATTAAAAACAGAGAGGTTCAGTTTTATGCATGGTTTTCAGCAAATTATTTATTAACATGTTTGCTAGCATGCTCTACTATTTTGATTTTCACTACAAAGTTATTTTTAAATCATAATACATCAATAAATTAACCAGTACCAAAAGCAGAAAACAAAAAAAAATGTTTTTATGTGCAATCCAAAATTCAGAAGTGAAGCAGGACGTAGTAACCTGGAGTGAACTTAAATACTGATGTTAAATACAAAACTTTTTAAATGATCTTAGCCAAATTAACGTAATGGCGAATGGCTTAACAGAGAACATAGAACAGTACAGAACAAAAACAGGCTCTTTGGCTGGCAAAGTCTGTGCCAAACATGATGCCAAGACCGTCTCTTATGTCATAATCCATATCCCTCCATTCCATGCATATCCATGTGCTGATCTAGAAGTCTCTTAAATCGCACTATTGCATCTGCCTCAACTACCTCCCCCGGCACTGCATTCCAGTCACTCATCACCCTGTGTGTAAACAATTGCTCCGCACATCTAAACATAGCACAAAAAGTAAGGAAATTTGTGTTTGGTAGATTATTTCTTTGTTGTAACAATGCTTCTTGGCAATAAATCTTATACCGTTGGAAAGCCTGTTTATTTCCCTTTTAAATGGTGCCACATTTGTAAGGAACATGCATTTGTGGGATGAGCAGCAGAGCTGAGTATATGGGTTGCGCCCATGAAAAATTTGCCAAATCTTCTCTGCCAATGCCAAACAGCTTATTCTGCTGTTGCTATTGACTCTTGTTTTGAGCTTCTGGTACCCCCAGGTGCTGACAATCAGGTGCCTGATTGGCAGCATCTGTGAGCATGGGCCCTGCTACAGTGGTCAGTAGGTGTCTGCTCCAAGAATCGGCATGCCACGTTTGACTGATCTGGATAGGGCCCGTGCGATAGGGCAACTTCAAGCTGGTGTTCCGCAAAACCAAGTTGTGGCATTATTTGGAGTGAGCCCTAGTACCATCTCCAAAGTGAAGGCCAAGTTCCATATACCGGGGGATGTCAGAGACAGGCCGCGAAGTGGGCATCCCAAGAAGACGACACCCGAAGAAGACCGTTTCCTCACCCTGTCAGCACTTAGGAACCGTAGGCTGTCTTCTACAGATTTGCAGTCAAGGTTTGCAGGACGATATGGCCGACGGCTCTCTGCCCAGACAATTCGGAACAGACTGCACGCAGCCGATCTCCGGTCTCATAGGGCTGCCAGGAGGCCTGCCATGACTGCCCTTCACCGTCAGGCCCGTTTGCGCTGGTGTCGGCAACACGTGCACTGGAACCTGAACATGTGGAGGAACGTTATGTTCAGCGATGAGTCCAGATTCTGCCTACGGCAGTTGGATCATAGGGTCAAAGTGTGGAGAAGACGCGGAGAACGCTATGCTGATTGCTGCACCGATAGAGTAACATCTTTTGGTGGAGGCAGTGTGATGGTGTGGGGCGGCATCTCCCTCACTGGAAAAACGAGGCTTGTCATCATTGGAGGCAATCTCAATGCAGAGAGATATCGAGATGAGATTCTGCAACCAGTGGTAATCCCATATCTCCAGTCTGGGACCGAACTCTATCCTCCAAGATGACAATGCTCGCCCCCACAGAGCAGGGTTTCTCAGAGACTACCTCCAGAATTTGGGAGTGGAGAGAATGGAATGGCCTGCCAGCAGTCCTGACCTCAACCCCATTGAACACTTGTGGGATCAGCTTGGGCGTGCTGTTCGTGCCAGAGTGACCAACACAACCACGTTGGCTGACTTGCGACAAATGCTGGTTGAAGAATGGGATGCCATCCCACAACAGTGTGTGACCAGGCTGGTGACCAGCATGAGGAGGAGGTGCCAGGCTGTTGTGGCTGTGTATGGTTCTTCCACACGCTACTGAGGCTCCTGTTTATTAAATGAATAAATTGTTAAATTGCCAATATGTCTTGTTTCTTCAGACTTCAATCATCCAATCCACCAAACAACACCGAACAAGAGTCAATGGCAGAATAAGCTGTTTGGCATTGGCAGAGAAGATTTGGCAGATTTTTCATGGGCGCAACCCACATACTCAGCTCTGCTGCTCATCCCACAAATGCATGTTCCTTACAAATGTGGCACCATTTAAAAGGGAAATAAACAGGCTTTCCAACGGTATAAGATTTATTGCCAAGAAGCATTGTTACAACAAAGAAATAATCTACCAAATACAAATTTCCTTACTTTTTGTGCTATGTTTATATACTAAAACTCTTGTTTGTTCCCTTTTTCCTGAACTACAGCCAAAACGGTACAAGATAGCACGACATGCATTTGGAGAGAGGGAGGGGGAGGGGGAGAGGGGGGGGGCGGGGAGAGGGGAGAGGGGGGTAGGAGTGGGTGCTGCACCAATGCAGGAGTGGTTTGGGCCCAATGGGTCCACTTGGTCTAGTCTCCTTTAAACTTTGCCCCTCTCACCTTAAAGCTGTGCCCTCTCGTATGATTTTCTCATCCCAAGAAAACAAATTCTGACTGTCTATCGTAAAAAAATTATGCCAGTCATTCTGACTGTGTAAGCCTCCCATAATTTTATACACTTAAGAAATATAAAGCCAATTTTAGTGAAAGCTGCTGTTTGTATGTACATGAGAGAAATAAGTAAAATAGATTACCTCCCGACTTTCACTGAGTTCACTGCCATTATTTACAGTTAATGGCAAGACCCTTAACAGCATTGATGTGCAGAGGGATCTTGGAGTCCAAGTTCATATGTTAGTTTAGTTTATTATTATTACATGTACTGAGGTACAGTGAAAAACTGTTGTTGCATGCTTTCCAGTCAAAAAGACGATACATGATTACAATCAAGCTGTCCAGTGGACAGATAAAAGATACAACATTTAGTGCAAGATAAAGTCTGATTAAAGATAGTTCAGAGGTTTCAATTAAGTAAATTGGAGGTCAGGACCACACTCTAACTGGTGTGAAGATAGTTCAGTTGCCTGATAACAGCTGGGAAGAAACTGTCCCTGAATCTGGAGGTATGCATTTTCTCACTTCTGTACCTCTTGCCTGTTGGGAGAGGGGAGAGGAGGGTGTGATCAGGGTAAGACTGGTCCTTGATTGTGCTGGTCAAAAACAATGTTTTAAATGTTTGGAAAAAACCCCAAATGCATGGAGCAGAGAAATCCAATAATCTGTTCTCAGTAAAAGTTGGAACGTGACAAACATTCCATCCAAACTTTAAAAAATTCAATTGTGGCAAAGTAAGGATATCTGTGGCTATTTACAATTTCCCCTACAGGCAGCCAGTTTTTTGTTATACAGGAATCCTGGAGAACCACTGATAACACCACCTTTTTGAAATAAAACTGTGAGGATGCTCTGGAGACCAGTCCCTGGCGTTGGAGCGGCCAGATCCTGTTGCAGGCCGAGCAATTCTTTCCCAATAATATTTTGATGCAGCCATCACAACAATATCAACATCTCCATGGGAATGGCAGTAAAACAGAGAGGAGGTGAATTGTGTTTCCTCCTCACTAAATCCAAATGGATCAGCTGATTCATGTATTAATTTTGTTTATCTTTGCAGTGACTCATATTATTGTCACTTCCTTCTATTCATGGCCTGATTTCTGCAGGCATATTGTCGCCTCGTGAAAGGGCTTCTACATGCAAATCAGTCAAGCGCGGATGTTGAGTGCTTGCGACGTGCTGAAAGTAGGCAAGTGATATATACGCAAGGAGAAATTAGCTAGTTAATGTGTTGGGAACCAAGAATTTTCTCATTCCCAGCTGATTACTTTTAATGTTCAAACAAACCTCCACAAATCGTTCAAGACCTACCTTCATCTGATGTAAAATAACTACGCACAATGGCTCCATACAGAATGTCGGAAGTGAACATGTTCTCATTTCAACAAGACCAGATGGCATTTAGGCTCAGTGGAGAGACAAGGAAAAGCCAATGCTGGTTAATACACAAAGGACACAGAGTGCTGGAGTAACTCAGCAGGTCAGGCAGCATCTCTGGAGAACATGAATAGGTGACTTTTCGTGTCGAGACCCTTCCTCAGATGGTCTCAACCTGAAACGTCACCTATTCAGGTTCTCCAGAGATGCTATCTGTCCTGCTGAGTTACGCCAGCACTTTGTGTCCTTTTTTGACATTTACGCTTAGTCTGGCAAGTAACATTCATGTCACACAAGAGTCAGGGATGAAACGACCAGCCAAAAGAAGGACCTTCTATCTCCTACGCTCAGCCTAAACTCACACCACAACTATTGCTGCCTCTCCTGCTCCTCTTAGACAAATCCAACCTGGCCAATTCCCTTTCCATTTAAGCACCTCCGCATGCCAACCAATGGCATTCCCATCACCAAGTTCCCGGGGAGTAGGTGGTAAGCACCACAACTCAAAATGGGGATTTCTTAACTCACTGATCAATTTTAAACTAAAATGCTGCAGATGCTAGAGCAAAAATAAGAACATAAAATGCTGGGTTTACACAGCCAGTCAGTCAGCAGCTGTGGAGAAAGAAAGAGTTCATGTTTCAGGTTGATGATCACCAATACCTACAGTATAATGACACAATATGCTGGAGTAACTCAGTGGGTCAGACAGCATCTCTGGAGAACATGGATAGGTGACGTATCAGGGTGAGACCCTTCTTCAGACTGTTTGACCATCTGCATTACTCCAGCACATTGTGCCTTTTTTTTGTAAACCAGGAACCTGCAGTTCCTTATATCACCAGCATCTTTGTTTTTGTTTTAAATGTCTTTTGAGTAATGGGGCCTAAATGACCAGTGGTCTTGATGGAATGAGAACATTCTCACTTCTAACACTGTGAGCACTACAATAAATGACTCGCCATGCAACATACAAATCAGGGGGCTGATGGCACGCACACCATTTGCATAGATGCACGTAACCATAGCAACATTCAAAGTTCATCCTCGATCTTCTTTAAATCGTACATAAGGTTTTAGGTTTTCACTTGATCAAACCTTGGATTTGCATCTCATTCCAAAGTTCATACCTTATTGCACAGGAACAGTGGCATATCAGCTGAGGTCCGATGTCAGCATGTCCTTAACCAAGACCCATTGTGACCCAGAGGCCACAATCCCTAGTCTCGATACAATCTCAACATAAAGCCATACTGTCCTCATCCCAGTGATCTCAAACTTCAGCAATGGTGCAGTCCAATATTCTGATGCCAGTGTGTACTTTATAACCCATATTCAAAAACTCGAGCAAGCATAATGTTCCAGCATTTCTCTGCCTGCTGTTTCCATTATTCATCCTACATTGAAGAGTTCCAGGAAACAATCCCCGCTGTCAATGCAGGAGTAGCTCAACGGGGCAGGCAGCATCTCTGGAGAGAAGGAATGGGTGACCTTTCGGGTCAAGACCCTTCTTCAGCATCGGTCAGTTTCTTCCAATGCATTAGAATGCACCTGGTATGAAGTTTTTTTTAATTGATCCTTTTATTCGTTGAAACTTGTTTCACAACAAATGTACAAATGTTTCTTTTTCACTTCCTTTTCCTTCATACTGGTTTCAATGTTTCATAAACCTCCACTGCGAAGGAGACAATTCAGACAACCCTGGGCAATCCAACAGCAGTCCCATCTCCCCGTTTCACCTCTGTTCTTTTCAAATATTTATCCACACAAAATGCAATGGTTTCTGCCTCAACACTCCTTGTGGATGCAGTTGCACAAGCTAACTTGAAAACATTTCTCCCACATTTTCAACTAACCATTTTAGATTGTAAACTCCATATCATCACTTTGAATGATTAGTCTTCCCTTCTTCAACTTATCAAAACGGGAATCATTTTTTTGTACATCAGCTCTCAGAAAGAGCTTTCCAATTCATTCCATCGCCCTGAATTTTTTTCCACCCCTTTATACATCCAATTCCTTTTTGCCAAGAAGAAAACACGCCTTTAAAATATAAGGATACAGAAATCATGGCCGTCCAACTGTTCGACATGTTCAAATGCCTGGTCTATGCACCAAAATAATGACTCCCACTACCTCCTCTGACAGCTTGTTTCATATGCCCCTCGAGTTTCCCTGGGATGGCAGGACTTTCACATGAAGAAAGACTGGATAGACTAGGCTTATACTCGCTGAAATTTAGAAGACTGAGGGGGGGATCTTATTGAAACATATAAAATTCTTAAGGGGTTGGAGAGGCTAAATGCGGGAAGATTGTTCCCGATGTTGGGGAAGTCCAGAACCAGGGGTCACAGCTTAAGGATAAGGGGGAAGTCTTTTAGGACCGAGATGAGAAAACATTTCTTCACACAGAGAGTGATGAGTCTGTGGAATTCTCTGCCACAGAAGGTAGTTGAGGCCAGTTCATTGGCTATATTTAAGAGGGAGTTAGATGTGGCCCTTGTGGCTAAAGGGATCAGGGGGTATGGTGAGAAGGCAGGTACAGGTTACTGAGCTGGATGATCAGCCATGATCATATTGAATGGCGGTGCAGGCTCGAAGGGCGAATAGCCTACTCCTGCACCTATTTTCTATGTTTCTATGTTTCTATGAGTTCCTATTAAATCTTTTCCCTCTCACTTTAAACCTACGCCCCATTCCAGACTGAGGGGGTGACCATGGGAAAGATTCCATTGACCCCCATTTCCTCCCCTGTAGCGCAATGGGAAGTGCGTACATGGATGTGAGTTACGGGCAAAATTGTCTATGACTGTGATTTCATTTCCCTACTCTTCCTTCCCCCACCTGGTGCTTTGAAAGCCTGCCAACCTTGACTGGAGGGTAGCTCATGTCCGCAGGAGGCGGGAGAACAGAAGGAAGGGGAAATTGAATGAATAGCACGCAGACATTATTGGATACAGTCCAATATTCAAGTTCACGCAAGGCAAATTTTCTGGACCACTGCAGCGAACGTGGTTCATATTTCGTAGTAAAAAAATCCCCAGGTTGTCACAACACATCAAGGTCTTTTGCTAACACCATGAAGAAAAAAAGACATGCAACTAACAGAACGTTTTTACACAAGAATATGGTTGTTACCTATGCCATAAAAAGCCACTTCCACTTAAGCAAGAGCAAACGACTCACGGATGCGCTGAAAGTCCCCTTAAAAATATTCTCATGGACTTGGGATTTCCTGGGCTATGACTACATGAAGTGGAAGTAGCATGTACGATAGCACGAGAACGTCAAGTCCATTCCTTGGGAACATGTAGAAGCCCCATCTGTGGAAATGGTTAGTATCACCTCAGAACTAAGTCATCCTCAACCTCTGGGGATAGCCGAAGAAGAAAGAATATGTTTGTGATGGGGATTTCAGATGTATTAGCTCTGTAAAGGATGAGAGGAGTGGGGAGCTACATGACAGCCCTCTGGCCAAATGCTCACTGGGGAATCTGAAAAGTGATGTTCTTTTATGCACTTCCATTACTGGCATGCAATGGTCACCAGAACACCAAGGACCAAGATCTGCTCATGATTTGACATACATGCGATACAAGATGATCCTGTGAAATATCAAGACAAATCTCAGCCACAACCTCTATAAACTAGGGCAGCAGGCAAGGGGCAGAAGCAGAGGTTGTGTCCAAGAGAGATAGACATGCAATAATAAATGGTGGTCAGGTGATGTGGGCAACAAAATCATACTGGGACCGGCTTTATCACAGGATCACACGGTTGACTGGCCTTGCAGGATGAGACAGTCCAAGGATTGGTTCTTGGTTCTTGGTTCTCCAAAATATTCCAAATGGAAGTTAAACTGGAGGTGGCGAAGTATGGACTTAAGCAAGAAGGGCTTCTTGGAGAAGAGCTGCCTTAAATTTAGTTGCGTCTGGGGGTTGAATAACTATAGTAGGGTGAAGACTATTCCATGCTTTAGTTGTGCGAGGGAAGAATGAATTGCTATACACATCTGTCTTGATAGCTGGTATCTCAAATTGAATCGAATGCCCTCGTCTACTCCTGATAGGTTTGTGTTTGGTGTAGATGTGGTCATCTATGTCGAGCTGACCATTTAACATTTTGTAAAAACAGGTCAAACGGTGGGCTTTACGTCTGTCTTGGAGAGTGTTCCACCCCAATGAATTTAGAAGTTCGGTAACACTCACTTCTCTCTCATAGGTATTTGAAACAAAACGAGCTGCCTGTCTTTGGACACGTTCGATGGAAGAAACTTTTTTATTTGTGTATGGGTCCCATGCTGCAACTGCGTAGTCCAAATGTGGTCTAACAAGGGTGAAGTATAACGTCTCCTTGATAGGAGTTGAACAATGATAAAAGTTACGCCTCAGAAAATTTAGGACACCTGTTGCTTTCACCGTTGCACGATGAGTCTGACCATTCCAACGTAGATCGTTCTGTAATTTGATGCCAAGATACTTGGTCTGTTTTGATTCTTCAATGGTGGCACCAATGATATTATATGATGTTTCGCCTGGTTTCCTCCTCCTGGTGAACACATGGCTTCACATTTGGAAGGATTGAACTGCATCCCCCATTGTTGTGACCACTCAACCATAGTATCGAGATCTTTTTGGAGAGCATCTTTATCATCAGCTGACTTAATTGGACGGTACAGCAAACAATCATCTGGTCGTGCTTGTGACTTTTTCATGGATGTCATTAATGTAAAGCAAAAATGAATTCATTTATCTGGCTCGTGCCTTAGATGATGCATCAATAAGAGTAATCAACCACAGGCATCTTGAGGAGAAGGTAAAGTTTTACTGTTGCTGAAAGGTCAGGGAATGCATTACCCTGTGACACCTACCTGTTGCTGAAACCATTGTCAGGGAACAAGGGCCCTTTGTGCTTGGAAGTGGCATAGTCACAGTTGTTTACAAAATGTAACTGATAAACCCCCAAAGTTACCAAAATACCATTAGCCCTTCAAAATGAAATGGGGTTCCCAATGGATGACAGAATTTATACATTACCTCAACATCCACTTCCAAAGTACACCCATAAAGACGAAGGAGGAAAATTTAGAGATACAGCAAGGAAACAGGGCCTTCGTCCCATTGAGTCCATGCCAATTATCGATCATCCGTTCACATTAGCTCTGTGTTATCTCACTTTCTCATCCACTTCCTATACACTAGGGGCGATTTACAGAGGCCAATTAGGTTACAAACATCACACGTCTTTGGGACCTGGGAGGGAACCAGAGCTCCCGGAGGAAGCCCAAGCTGTTCCAGGGAGAATGTGCAAACTCCACGCAAACAGCAGCCCTCAGGATCGAATCCGGGTCTCTGGCTCTGTGAGGCAACAGTCTACCAGCTGTGCCACTGCGCCACACAGCAATAAAATGAAATGTTAAAATCTTTCAGAAATGGGTCAACATCATTATAATGGACTTTGCATGTCCCTCTTTTCCAAACTAACAACTGTCAACAACAAATTGACCTTTGGGTTTTGTCATATAATCAGCCAGCCCACACATTTATTCTTGCTCAACTCCATATAAAACATCACACTGATACCAAACTTCCTATAACAAAAGACCAAGCCCCCGGTGTACCTAGCAACAGTGCAGAGCTATGTTTTGAAAAACACTTGTTACAACATTAGATCACGTTTCCTAATATAAGAACTGCACATGACCCACAGCGTATAGCAACTTGTAGCTCTTGCATGACCCTCACGTGGGAAAACATTTGGGAGATCATGACATTTCCTACCACACAAAAGAAAGCTGGGGGAAAAAAGGTGACCATTTTGAGATGGGCTCTTTGCCAAAAATCAACACTGCTGCTTCAGTCTGGGAACAACACTGGTTGCTAGTTTACATTGGGAAAAACTAAAATTAAACAAACGCAGTTATGGTGCCTTCCTTTTAACACTCAAACTGGCAACTTACTTCCAGCAAAACAAAATATAAAAGCTTCCTTTGTGACTGCAACAACAGTAAACCCAGTATCATTCAGAACACTTCAATTCCTATTCTTTCCTACAAATAGAAAGATTGTACTGTGGTTGCTAGGTTATAGGATACAAGCACAGCCCTATTTAAGCCAGTGTGCTTCTAATGTTGTGTGACGTGCTCTAGAGCAATGCTCAGAATTCATTACACCAAAGCTTAACCCCATTACTTCTTTGCCCTGATGTGAAGAAACATTTATTCATAATATCAACACCAGGAGAAACCAATCCAAATTTCACCAAGGGAAAATACATGTTTTTTTAGTTTATTGAAACAGCATGGAAACAGGCCCTTTGGGACACTGAGGCTATGCCGATCATCGATCTCCTGTACACTAGTGTGTAGGAAGAAACTGCAGATGCTGGTTTAAACCGAAGATAGACACAAAACGCTGGAGACAGCGTCTCGGGAGAGAAGGAATAGGTGACATTTCAGGTCGAGACCCTTCTTCAGACTACTCAAGGGAAAGTTCAATGTTAGTTCTACACTAGTAGAACTTCTACACTAAGAGCTGGAAGTTAATTAACAGCAAATATATCTTAAACTGTTATAAAGAAGTCATTAACAACAACTGCAAGACTATTAAAATGATCTCCAAAGGATTGCCCATCTCACTATAACTCCACTTTAAAGAGCAAATCCTAAGTGTGGTATACACAAAATAAAATGCCTGGATTTTTCCAGCGTTCAAAATCACACACTAAATATTGTACACATCCACCATTATGCCCAATGGCAAACGTGGTTCTTAAAACAAGACTTGGTGTATACAAGAGCTTAAAATCTTGTAACTTAGTAAAGTGTCCTTTGTATTTTTTCTTGCTGACAACATAAATGATCCTGCCTCAACCACATCTGCAGGTGATGCATTCCAGATTTTGCATTAAAAAAAACTTTTCCTCATCAGTATTAATTTTCTTTTTTTATACCAGTGACCTCCAGTCCCCAGCAACCTCTCCATCCTGGCCCCACCTTTGGGAGCTGTCTTCCACAAAATACTCTGTCCAGATCTCACCATTTTATTTACTTCCATCAAAAATTCTGACAGCCTTCTCTTTTTTTTTTTAAAAGGAAACAGTCCCACTCTCCCAAATTAATTCTTGTAACCGTAATCTTTTATCCAGGATTGTAATATTTTTTGAGACCCTCTAATGCCTTTACATCCTTCCTGTGTTGAGGTAACCAGAGGTGAACGAAATATTCCAGTAAAGCCAGACTAGTATTTTATGAAGATTCGGCAAAAAGTTCCTACTTTTATATTCAATGCCTCTCAAGATAAAGCCCAGAATTGTGTACCCATACCTTCAGCCCCGCTTGCTCATGCACTCCTTTTAGAAGGGTGTCCTTTATTTATATAGCCTCTATTTATCCTTCTTACTAAAATGTATCACCTCACATTTCTCTGTGTCACTTTATCTGCCACGTATCTGTTCATTCTACCAGTCTGTTCATATCTTGCTGCATTTATCAACATCCTCTTCACAGTTCACAATGCTAACAAGTCTTAAGTCAACTGCAAAATTGGAAATTGCAGCTTGCGCCACCAACTTCATGTATACTGTCTCAGAGTACTACTGCTATACACGTACTGTATCTGAGATGCTTATCTAATAGGAAAAAAAACTGCAGATGCTGGTTTAAATCGAAGGTAGACGCAAAATGCTGGAGTAACTCAGCCGAAACGTCACCCATTCCTTCTTTCCTGAGATGCTGCCTGACCCGCTGAGGTACTCCAGCATTTTGTGTATCTAAGGGCTTATGTATAGTGATACCTGTACGGAACTGTATACAAAAATGAATTTCACTGTACCTCAGTACATGTGACATATAAAGAACCATACGTCACTAAATCCCCAAAATACTCAATGGCCCCAGCACTGTTCCCTGGGAATTACTATTATTCACTTTCCTTCAGTCTTAAAAACAACTATTAACTGTGATCCTCTGTTGCCTGTTACTTAGCCAACTTTGCATCGATATTATCAATGTTCGTTATATAACATGTACTTTAACTTTGTTGATAAGTCTGTTAAGAGTCATCGAGTTATACAGTGTGAAAACGGGCCCTTTGGCTCAACTCGCCCACACCGGCCAACAATGTCCCAGCTACACTAGTCCCACTTGTCTGTGCTTGGTCTATATCCCTCCAAACCTGTCCTATCCATGTACCTGTCTTAATTGTTTCTTAAACGATGTGATATCCCAGCCTCAACTAACTCCTCTAGCACCTTGTTCCATACACACAGTTACCCCTCGGATTCCTATTAAATAATTTCCCCTTCACCTTGAACCTATGTCCTCTGGTCCTCGATTCTGCTTTTACTCCTCATTAGAATGTGCTTTAATTGTACTTGAGACATCTCTTCCTGAAAAGCGTCATTCTGCTACCGTTTTGCTTATCTCTGGTTGGTTCCAATTAACTGGGACAAATCCACTCTGCGTTGAAATTGGCCACCCTCAAATTAATTATTTTCTCCTTTTCGATAATTAACCTAAATCTGATTATGTCTCCTAAATGTTCCCCTGGTGAAGCTTGGCACATTTGGCCCGCCTTATTTGCCACAAGCAATGCCCTCCTTGGACCAGAAACACACCTCTCTCGAAAAGTATCCTGGACACATTTTAGAAACTTTGCATACTCTCTGCCCGTAACACCGCCACTATCTACATTTATATTTGGATAACATAACATAATCTTTTAGTTTTTGTACTTCTCTGTAATCTCCTTGCTATTTGTTTGTCTATATTTCTCCCGCTCGTCAGTGACCTACAGAAAACAACCCCATCATTGTAATATTCTCCAAACTGTTTCTTGGTTCTAACCAAACAGATTCTCTGTGCATTTTCTTCCTTCAGCATTTTTGTATTCTCTTTAATCCTCTCTTCTTTTCTTTCCTATTCTTCCAAAGCACAATAAACAGAATATTTAAGGCCTGGCCCAGACCTTGTGCAAAACAAATATCTGTTGTTGCCACCTCATCACATCCTAACTCACAATCACAGATTTTAATCATTTTTACTACATTCTGTGCATTCACATACATGCAAAGTAAATGAAATGTTGTTATCAGCTCCATTTTCCCTGTTCTCCACGCTTGGATGCTCTGCGTCGTTCTGACACACACTGACTGTCTTGGCCCTACACTATTGCCTTTTCCTTCACTAATACCCCTTCACCTGAACCTTTACATTGTGCTTCCAGCTTAGCTTTTCTTCCTTCGCCTTTACCTCCCATACTCCCACCTTCCCCAGTCAAGTTAGTTTATTCTTTTAACTGCACCATAATTGGTCCTTATTTAGCTTGAGAGGTCCCATCACTCCCAGAAATGGCCCCGGCATCCTCGGGATTCTAAAGCCCTCCGTCCTGTACCACCCCTCCGCTCTTTTTATACGCTGAAAATTAATTACACAGCTGAGCAAGAAACAGGAACCAGGAGAGTTGCAATGAAAAGCAATAACTACAGTCAGCGCAACCAGAGGATTCACAGAGCAGCGACTTGCCCAACAACAGGTGAACATTTATTAACATGGAAAAAAATCATTATAAATCAAAATTATAGTCTGAAGAAGGGTCCCGACCCGAAACATCGCCTGTCCATGTTTTGCTGCCTGACCCACTGAGTTACTCCAGCACTTTGCGTCTCTTTTTGTAAACCGGCATCTGCAGTTTCTTGTGTCTAAAACTATAGAACTCCTGTGAGAATTAGATATTAATGCTTATGAAATGTTTTGTTTTGCCAACACTAGAGCCACCTTGTGTGATAAAAAAAAGAGGCCAGATGGGATGGATAGAATGGCATTCCACGAATAAAACACTGCACTGCAGAGATTAAAGCAGAAAATACGAGATGAACAAAAGGAAAGTTAACTTTGCTAAGTGTGAAGCTCTGTTCAGTACTATTTCACACGAGGAGTGATAGCTCACAAATACCAATTTAAAATCAACCATCTGCAATACTGTGTGAAGGATTTCTACAGTTAACAAGCGTGAACGAGGAAACTTAATATTTTACTAAATATTTGTATGGAACTGTCACCATAGTAAAAGTAAAGTATCCATCATTTCCCATTCACTGCTACCCAAAGGTCTAACATCCCAAATGAGCTGAAGAATTCTTCTCGTCAAGCCACATGTGGCTCTGGTGCAAGCTGGTGGAGGCTGCACTTGCTGTAGATCAATAAGTTAACAAGTCAAAACTTACAGTGTTTCTAGAATGACTAAAAAACCACAATACGTCTTTTACTGACCATAATGTTTTATGCCGGAGCAACGAACAATCCTCTGGAAGAACTCAGCGGGTCAAGTCAAAACCACCACAGATGCTGCTCAACCCACTGAGTTCCTCGAGCATATGTTTGTTGCTCCAGATTCCAGCATCTGCAGCCCCTTATGTCTCTAAGCTTTAATGCTGGGTTTTGCTCTCTTGATTTTCAAAACTCTTTTCCTCATGCGGCCAAAAGGCTGTGCTGGCCTTATGATGGTTAACAAAATGATGGTGGATTTCAAGAGCTAAGTCTGCCTTAGTAGGGAGGAGGCTCTCAAGGAAGGAAATGTGTTTCACATTTCCCATGGACTTGCTGTGGACTCTCTTTTGCTTTAAAATGCTGGGGGACATGTTGAGTTTTAAAGGCACCACATAAATAAATGCCTGTTCATGAATACATTGCGACTCATATATGGAACATTTAAATAATGGCAGAGACCATTTGGGTCTAATGTGATTTATCTGCAAATTCTATGTAATTGTGAAGCAAAAATATTTCAGGAAGCAAATACTCCAAATGTGCTCTCAATCCCATCCACAACAACCTCCATCCAATACACGCTTGTTGCACTATTAACAAATGTGTGTAAATTCAGCAATGCCAGGTATGGCAGTGGAGGGCTGGGTGGAAATTAAGATGGGATGAATAGGCAAGGAAGGCTGCTTTTGTAATTCAGCTTTGGGATCTCTGAGCCAGCTCTCAGCTGACTAAAACCATTGATCAGCAATCAGTATCTGAGCAATAGAAATGGGGATGTAGACAGAGATACACAATCTTCCAGAATCTGCATTGAAGGAAAGTATGAAAGCAGGGCATGGAAATATAATTAATCGCAATCACATGCAGTATCACTTTTGAGACATCAGAATGAAACAACCCGAAACGTTGCCTATCCCTGTTCTACACAGAGATGCTGCCTGACCCGCTAAGTTATTCCAGCACTGGATCGTTTTGGGCCAATGATAATGTTGTACCATATCTCACAAAAAACAGAAAAACATTTTATTGAGACTTTAGAGATACAGCGCAGAAACAGGCCCTTCGGCCCACCGAATCCACGCCAGTCAACGATCACCCATACACTAGCACCGTCCTTGTTCTTTACCGAAGCCGATCCAACTAACCTACACACCTGTATGCCTTTGGAGTGTGGGAGAAAACCAGAGCACCCAGAGAAAGCCCACACAGTCGTGGGGAGAACATACAAACTACGTACAGACAGCACCTGGAGTTCGAATCGAACACGGGTCTCCGGCGCTGTAAGGTAGCAGCTCCACCACTGCGCCGCCGTGCCACCCACATTCTATAAAGTATTTCCCATACCCAGCAAAATGTACTTTTCCTTCCAATTTATGATCACCTATATTCTTCAGAAACAGAAGTCAGCTGGTACCTATATGAAAGCAAGCTTGAAGGTAATACTATACACTATGCACATTTCATCTATGTGAATGCTATCTATGTGAACCACCCCCTAAGCCACAACCTTGATCCTGTCTCAACATTCTTGAAAGTCTTAACGCAGAATCCCACAGCTCCTGAATTATACAAAAGGTCTTTAACACAAAATAGCAACAATAAAATCTGCAATCAACTTATGTGCTGAAGTAACAAGTCTGAAAGACAAATGACGATTTTGTTTTTGTTATATAATTATTGTTGTATTAACATATTTGCAACAGAGTATTCAAACAAAAGAGCTGTGTAGTTTTAATATGTACACTCGGCTTGCATTTATAGTGTCCATTATATCGTCAGGACAGAGCAAACCAATTCACATCCAATTAATTACCTTTAAGATGCAATCACTTCTGTTATGTAGGCAAACATAACATTTAAGATGCTAATTAAATGCAAGCTCTTATTTTAATAATAATGCGGCACTGGATTGTAGTGTGCACGGAAACTTTGATCACCTACTTATTACATAGTATTACGTTACATAGTAATTATTCCCTCGTGTTTATGTAACTTCCTCATGCTAATCATCTCAATTACTACTCATGACAGTGTGCTCCAGGCTTCAAGCAATTCTTCAATCCAGAAATTTTCCTCAAATCTCTGCTGAATTTGTTATTACTCTTTAGAAATACAGCGCGGAAACAAGCCCTTTGGCCCACTGAGTCCACGCTGACCAGTGATCACCACAAACACTAACAGGGAAATTATCCTACACGACTAGGGACAATTTTCCATTTTTTACTGAAGCCTATTAACCTACAAACCTTTGGAACACCTTTGGAATGTGGGAGGAAACCGGAAAACCTGGAGAAAACCCACAGGGAAAATGTACAAACTCTGTACAGATAGCACCCGTAGTTTGGATCAAATCCGGGTATCTGGTGCTGTAAGGCACCAGCTCTACCGCTAAGCCACTGTGCCACTCCAAAGTGGTTCTCTTATATTTGTCACCTCCCTGGATGTTTTACATTGAGGTGCAATGGTCCCTCGCTTGTCCCCCAGGGATGAGAATGGAAATGGAATCCATGCTAAAAAAAGGGTCATTATGAAATTATATATAGAGAGACTGAATCTGGCATCAACCCATGCCCCATCACTGCTGGGTTGGAAAGCTGGCATGTTCCTTGCTGTCCTTGGTGCGTGTGTTGTGCATGGGACCTACATGAATCTAGCAATCAGCAATCCCACGGTGTGGCTGTGATGGCTGGCGATGGGCAGTTGGGAGTAAGGATTCAGGCTGCTCAGCATTGAGATATGGGGTTCAGGGCTACATATGGGGACCGGCAGCTCCGGCTCTACATGTAGATGGAATCCTTGGATCTCTCGTCACATCCTGTGGATGTGATGGAATATGCTATCTCTCCACTCTCTTTGTTTGGCCTCACAGCCCTCCCCACTCCAGGGACTTCTATACAGTGACAAGCTCAATGTGGTCATCGGTTGTTCAACACCCGAGAGAGATCTACTGTCCCAGGCAGTGACTGTGATCAGCGTGCCAGCCAGAGTGTGGTCCTGTGGACCACATCGCAGGTCTGAATGGTCACACTGCCCAGCCTGGTCTATCCTAAACCACCACTCACTGGGAGCATTTCCACAATCAGCCACGGGGAAAGTAACTGTTGGGAGAGTGCAAATGGCAGGCATGGTGCTTGCACCAGGCTCTTGTCACCTGGGGGGCTATTGTTCTTGAAGTCTGCACCGCCATGTATTTAAAGGTATGAATCCCCATGGATTTAAATAAAGACTTTTGCCTGAACTGCATGGCAGGAACCTGGTGCAATCACTATGCCCTCCGTTAGCATCCTCCCAGCAACGAATTTCACCATCGTCTACTCAAAGATAAGAGGTCCGGCTGTCAGACATGATCTAGGTCATCCCCGGTTATATCCTTCCTCCTTCAATCATACAGAGTACGAGGGCCAACCATCTAGTGGAGCTTCAGGTGTAGCCATATCCTAGGCTAAGCAAAAGCACCTTCCAATGTTATACACATTGTTCCCTTTATCATGTATCTGTACACTGTGGACGGCTCGATTGTAATCATGTATTGCCTTTCCGCTGACTGGTTAGCACGCAACAAAAGCTTTACACTGTACCTCCGCACACGTGTCAATAAACAAAACTCAACTAAAAAAAAAAGGGTTTGAATTCACATGGCTCTCCCTATAGTACTTTCGTCATATACTATCTGTGGGACATTTCAATGTTAAACATCAATACCAATGTCAACTATCCACATAAACAACCCATTCTGCTAGAATAATTACGTGCAGTCCAGCCCCTTTAGCCACTAAAACTAGGCTAGGCTCTCACTCAGTTTGCTGTTGATAAGATATTTCCAATTCTAGGAAAGTAGAGCATTGGCAAAGCGAAACCATTAATCAGCCAATTTCTAATAAAAACCTGCATCAGATGCAAGATGATATGCCACTATCGTTTTCTTTTTCCCATTTGTGTGGATTCTTCCCCACCCACACCAATTAATCAGCCATTAAATGTTATTATACATCAATCATGTTATTCAGAGCTGAAATTCTCTCAATTTCTCCTCACTGATTCCACCAATATCTACCAAATTTATTCAACTTTTATGGTGTGCACCAGATTGTTTCCTTAAAATCCCAGGGAGCAGCTGCAAAAAAGCATTTGAAAAAAAGACTGCGATCTGCGTAAAGCAGAAACAAATCGGAGATTCCAGCAGTAGTCTTAGCAAGTGAAAGTTAGGTGCCAACTCAGCCAAACAGCCTGGTGCAAACACAGTAAACTCTCACAATTACTCTCTAAATAACGGATTTTGGATATAGTGGACCGAGGCACCCATTCGTGATGGTGGTTAGATTAAACTCATTAATCCTTACCCCCTTACTCGGTTATAGTGAACAATCGGCAATAACAGACACCATCCCCTCTCCTCCGCCCCACATGTGGTCCATTATAGCAAGGGTTTACTGTACTGCTAATGCAATGCAATTCCAAATAAAATATCTGAAACTCCTTCAGGACTATAACCTCATGGCCACGAGGTCATTGAAGATCATATTTTCAATCAAAAACTATAGCATTGATCAGTCACTCAGAGGGTTGTAGTGACTCTTTCTCACCCTGTCCATCACTTCTCAGGCATTCAGCTGGAATGACAGGCTAGCCAAGGGGGGCCCAGGCTGATAATCTTCCCTTTCCCTTGCCCTGGTTTGCTGTACAGGCTGCTGTACAGGCTGTGATGAGCAAATTTAGCATGAAAAGGAGGATCATACCTAGCTTCTTCTAGTCAAGATGACTCAGTGCAAATGGTACATTGTTCCACTGCGGCATCAACTCATCAATGAAAACAATCTGTCTCTCGCTCGCTCTGAATATTGATCTTGCCACATCACACCTTTGTGATGTGGCATGATCAATATTCAGAATAACACATATTTGGTTTTCAAAAAAGAATGGAACTAGACCAACATGAGTCATTACCTCCAGGAAGGAGGGAAGAAAATAAATACGCACATCATCACTCACCATTACCCATTAACAAGTTATATAAAAAAGGCCAAATAAAAACTCCTTTATAACTCAAGTGCCAATTTGGCTCACTTCAACTTTCACTCCAGAGACTCGAAAACACAATTCCTGTTGACATTTGAACGGCTGCATTGTTAAAGGTGCTGTTTTCATTTCTTGGATGAGAGTCAAACTGTGGCACTCTTTGCTTGTCTGGTTAGACGTGAAAGTTTTCCCACAAGCACTGGAACAAGGAATTGGATCACGGAGCATTGTTTATAAAACACCGCTTGATCCTAATTCAATTCTATCTAAATTGCATTTAGAATCATTTCCGATGAACTTCAACCAATTGCAAAACTGAACAGAGCCACAGAGCCAGACTTGTGCATTTGACTTTTGGTCTGGAGAGTTGTTTTGCTCCCTATTTAAAGGGGCGCCGGTCGGTGCTGGCATTAAGATAATTAATTGGAGATCCTCAGAATTAAATAAGGACTTCTCATATGTATCCCAAAGTCCACAGAGTGTGCTGAAACTATCAGGGAGCGTGTTTTTTTTTAGCCATTAGCAGGTGATCTGCTCTTTCAATGAGTGCCACAGTGACGACAGACCTGCAGCATTCCATTGCAAGTGGCTTCAGCACCACTGCAACAGGTCACTTGGAATGGGTGGGAAATTTCAATGACAGGGGCAACAAGATGTTATCTGCGAGATGTCTCGTCAAGAGTGTTTTACTGTCGTATGTCACGAAATGGAAAAATGAGATTCTTATTTGCAGCAGCACAACAGATATGTAAACATAGTACTCACTGGGCATCACACAATGCTGGAGTAACACAGCGGGTCAGGCAGCATCTCTGGGGAGAAGGAATGGGTGACATTTCGGGTCATCACCCATTCCTTCTCTCCAGAGATACTGCCTGACCCGCTGAGTTAATCCATCATTTTGTGATACTTTCGATTTGTACCAGCATCTGCAGTTATTTTCCTACACAACATAGTACTCACTAGATACCATAATAAACAACAAAACGAAATTTTAAAAACAATGCAGAAAGCCCCTATTTTTAATGGATCCCTTTATAATGGATTTCGGATACAGCGGACGGTCCTGCCAATGCCACCCCTGGCTGGCATCACCTCCTCGGCCATTTAGTCCCAGCTTCCAACACCAACCCCGACTCGCAAGGTGCACCACCAGCAGGCTCTTCACCACCCACCGCACAGTCCGGTGACACGGCTGGTGTTGCGGCTCACGTTGCAGCCTCCCTGGAAGTCCAGATGGCGTACAAAACGCACCCACATAATGCTCTGCTGTTTCCTGCATGATAAGTCCCTGATCCTCTCAGTTCAGTGCGTTGCTGCAACAGCTCAACATTTTCTAATGATTAGCACGTTGCTTAAAGAACTACGATCTCTGCACAATACATGTTTACCTGGGCGGCACGGTGGCACTGGGCTAGAGTTGCTGCCTTACAGCGCCAGGGACCCGGGACCCATCCTGACTACATGGAGTCTGTCCGTTGTATGGAATATGTACGTTCTCCCCGTGAGCTGAGTGGGTTTTCTCCGGGTGCTCTGGTTTTCTTCCACACTCGAAAGACATACAAGTTTGTAGGCTAATTAACTTAGTAAAATTGTAAATTGTCCCTTGTGCATGTAGGTTAGTGTTAGAATACGGGGATCGGTGGGCCGAAGGGCCTATTTTCGCCCTGTATCTCTGAACTAAAAAATTAAACTAAACTAATGAGTGTGGCTCCACTCTATAGGTGCAGACGTTGCTCATATAGTTGAACGTTTTGGCCTGCTACTCAAAATCGACAGTGGCTTGTAACTATTGCAGCAACGCAGCTGAAAGTAATGCTTATCATAATATCTTGATGACAGTGCATCAATGGGCAAGGAGGAACACTGAGGGGCTGACATTTGAAGTCAATAAAGTCCACACTCAATCAATAATGTAACTCCGTGTGACATTAATTTTAAACCATTTTAAGATTTATATTCGGGGGGAAAAAAAGTATAGAACTCCCAGTGGCGGCAGCACTATGTTGCATTCAGCTCGTGGTAATACGATGTAATTGATGTCTAATTATTCCTTCATCCACAAGTAATCACCTTTGACTAAATTTGTTACTTATTTGTTAGTTCCAATTGAAGGGAAGAGAGGGCAGGGGAGAACAAAGACCACAGAACTTAAGATCCATCAGGTAATCTTGATCATTTCCCTCAGACTCTTTTAGGACATTCTCCCTCAGAAGTTTTCCATGATAATGTTATAAGAGTTCACCAAGCAGTGATAAAGTATCCCAAGATATGATTCAGCCTCACAATGGAAGTCTTAATGAATTATTTGCAACATAACATTGTTGTTATGACAGAACCCAAAAACATTCAGTCATATGCTTCATTGTAAAGAGATAATCATTTTCAATGGAAAAGCGCCACTTGTTGTCTGAGGATAATCTAGAGTTTACATAAACAATGAGTACAGAAGTCTGCTCTCTCGGTTCAGTTTAGTTTATTGTCACGTGTACCGAGGTACAGTGAAAAGCTTTTGTTGTGTGCTAACCAGTCAGCGGAAAGACAATACATGATTACAATGGAACCATTTACAGTGTATAAGGGACTAACATTTAGTGCAAGGTAAAGCCAGTAAAGTCCGATTCAGGACTGCTCTCAAGTTGTTGTTAGGATGATTCAGTTGCCTGATAACAGCTGGGAAGAAACTGTCCCTGAATCTGGAGGTGTGTGTTGTCACTCTTCTATATCTTTTGCCCAATGGGAGAGGGGAGAGCACTTCATCGAACAGCTCTGTGGTGCTTCCAACATGTGCAAAAAGTTGGATGACTGAAGCCTCACAACTGTGCTTCCATGGTGGTCATCACCTGGAGCAGCAGATGCCGTGTGATAGGATTGTGTGAACAATCCTTGCAAAGAAGTCGCTTTGACCTCTGGATTTTCAGCTTGACAATGCACGAACCATCATGCTGCATTTTCACATCAGCCTTGGTATGAAGTCATGCCAATTATTATCCTCGTCTAAGACCGGGATACAGTGCAGATGGGTGGCCATGAAAGGTTCCTCCTTTAGTTTGGCAAGGCACTGAATCCACCTACCACCTCTATCCCCACCCCCAACACGAGCAATCTCCCTTATATTCACCGGTTATTGAGCCTAAATGGAGAAATGGAGGATACTGATTTTCTTTTCATTGTGCATATTTTGACTTAAAACTTTAGAGAGGCAGCCTGAAACCAGCCCTTCGGCCCACCAAGTCCAGGGCAACCAGCGAACACCCCCGTACACCAACCTACACACACTCGGGACAACATTACAACTTACCAAAGCTAATTCACCTACAAACCTGTACGTCTTTGGAGTGTGGGGGGAAACCAGAGCACCCGGAGAAAACCCACACGGTCACAGGGAGAATGCACAAACTCTGTATAGACAGCACCCGTAGTCAGGATCGAACCTGTGTTTCTGCCACTGTAAGACAGCAACTCTGCCTACTATTAGTTAGGGGTGATTTCAGTGTGGTGCATACAGTGGGGAACAGAAGGTCCAGGATGAGGCAAAGAAAGGGGCAAGGACAGAATATTGTGTTTGGTTGAAGTAACACATTGTCTCGGTAAAAGCACGTATGTGCATCAGATGGATGCAGTGCTTCTCTGTGAAAAAAACAGTATTTTGAGCGGGGTATAATTCACCATGACATACTCCATTGTCCATGGATTCTCAATGCTAAAGGGGATCATTCCAGCCAGCTGTTACCAGGCCCTTATGTTGGTCCCAGCGTGTCTACGTGCATCCAAGACACACTTCACTTATGAGAATGTTCTTTTCACAAAAATGTAAACCTCTATTCCTTTCTCCACGGCCTCTTGCTCTTTAATGGCAGCCATCATTCACAGCTATCTGGATGCAGGAGGGCACCTTTAAGGCTTAATGCAATTCTCTGATTCTCTGGCGACGGAGTGTCAAAGCTGCACTGGACTTAAGAGTCGTCCCTATTGGTTCGAAAGCTTCTTTCTGGTTGTTAATTACCCGAACATTTGCTCAGGCCTATTTTTGACCAATTTAGTAACTTTATGAGGAAGACAATTTGCCCCTCGTGGAAAAATCTAATTTCCAGGTATGGGAATCCAGATAGGATTCTCACAAACTTTGGTCGGCAAGGTGGCGCAGCAGTAGAGTTGCCGCCTTACAGCGAATGCAGCGCCGGAGACCCGGGTTCGATCCCGAAGACGGGTGCTGTCTGTACGGAGTTTGCACGTTCTCCCCGTGACCTGCGTGGGTTTTCTCCGAGATCTCCGGTTTGCTCCCGCACTCCACGGGTTTGTAGGTTAATTGGCTTGGTAAATGTAAAAATTGTCCCTCGTGGGTGTAGGATCGTGTTGATGTGCGGGGATCGCTGGTCGGCGCGGACCCGGTGGGCCGAAAGCGCCTGTCTCTGCGCTGTATCTCAAAACCAAACCAGAAGTATATAATTTCTTAACTATCCCAACTCAACACAGACAAGTCTAACACTTTCTAGAAGGAAAAAGTGAATGAAGCTGAATTTCTTCCTTTATTTCTGACGGCCCACCTCCAAATTTTAATCTCCATTTATCTGATATTCTAAAACTTTACTAGTCTTCTTTAAATACACGTCAACACTCTAACAGACTTGCAGCAACAAACTCAAGACCCAGCCGAACCTCAATGTCAAGAGAAGTCATAATCTCAACCTTCAGCACATTTCCAAGTTGCTGCGTAAATCCTCCCTCACTCAATGAACTGGAAACACAGCTTAAGAGGACAGGACCAAATGACGCACGCAACTGCTTTCAGCAGTATTTACAGGAAAATATTTTGCTTTTTAAACTAAACTTCAGGACCAATTAAGATCAGGTTAAGATGGCTTAAGCAGAACAGAGGTCTGTGTTTATACATTGCTGATTATGGCAGAGTCATGCTGGTACTCTTCAAAGTGTGAAAATAGTTTTGTTTTGAAAACAAGAGGGCTTCTATCTGGGCGTCGCTTAGTGGAACCTGCAGCCTGAATGGCGTCTGGTTAGCGACAGTTGCCAAACCTAGAGACGAACACACATGCCAGAACGTAGCAGACAGGAAGGAATAACAGAAGCC
Organism: Rhinoraja longicauda; assembly: GCF_053455715.1. Classification (NCBI taxonomy): domain Eukaryota; kingdom Metazoa; phylum Chordata; class Chondrichthyes; order Rajiformes; family Arhynchobatidae; genus Rhinoraja; species Rhinoraja longicauda. The sequence continues at coordinate 24,569,231 of NC_135980.1, read as the reverse complement.
CCCGTTTAAGTGGAGGGATCTCACTGCACAGCAATTGATTGGGGATTAAGACTGTTTCAAACTGAAATAGGCAGAAAGAGTAATGATGTCTCCTTCATACACAGATCAGTGCTTGCATTTACACTTCACCAAGATATGATTGCTAAGGATGTCTCAGTGAAAATTCAATCGTGTCCTTCATGTCGACACTTGGAAATATATGTAGGCCAATCAATTCGTTAAACAGTCCAGCCTCATAGGTAGCAACAAGGAACTGCAAAAAATGACACAAAGTTCTGGAGTAACTCAGCAGGTCAGGCAGCATCTCTGGAGAAATGTGTAGGAAGGAACTGCAGATGCTGGTTTGCACCAAAGATAGACACAAAATGCTCGAGTAACTCAGCGGGATTGGCAGCATCTCTGGAGAAGGAATGGGTGATGGGAATGGGTGAAATTTCGGGTCGAGACCGATGACTCCAGCATTTTGTAATATTTTTTATTACATATAAAGTTGATTTTGAATATGGGGGCCCCGTATTCCCATACGATTTATCTTGTGAAATCCATATGGTATGGTCCAATTTAATAAAACAGGAGAACCAGGGGCTTAATTTGCTGAAGGAATCAAGAGAACCAGGCCCTTGGTGTGCTAAAGGGAATGCCTGAACCTCTGTGTAAAGAGAGCAGGGGAAAACGCCCCGTGTGTTGAAAGAATCAGCATCCCATGAGCCAAATGCCAAAAGATAGGGACTTCTAAACAATCAGATTGCAGGTTAAGAGTGCTCATAAGGTCATAAGTGATAGGAGCAGAATTAGGCCATTCGGCCATCATCCACTCCACCATTCAATCATGGTTGATCTATCTCTCCCTCCTAACCCCATTCTCCTGACTTCTCCCCATAACGCCCGTACTAATCAAGAATCTATCTATTTCGGACTCAAATGCTTGTTAATCAGTCGGCATTTCACAAGATAAATCGTTGTTATTCCTGCATTTATTCCTCATATCCTGAAACAAGGGAAAATAATTAGGAATGGGACACCTCACTTAAAATCCTGTACCTTTTTATCAAATAGGAGGACAGTTCGTGCAAAATCCTCAACAAATGCCACTGAGGGCAAGGTGCTAATCTGAATATCTGCTACGCTGAACAAACATTAATCCCACATCAAAGCAAATTTGTCCCAACTTTACCCTCGTAACACGAACCTTATCTTCTCCAGGGCCCCTGCAATTCCACGTAAAACCACAGAAAACATATCGAACCTGAGCAGCTGGTGTCAACTCCAGAATTTGCAAACACCCTAACCACCTCGGTGAGAAGCTTCGGGCAATCAAGTACCTGAGCCAACAGACCGAGTCAACATCAGATAGATAGGAAAATAACTGCAGATGCTGGTTCAAATTGAAGGTAGACACAAAATGCTGAAGTAACTCAGCAGGTCAGGCAGCATCTCAGGAGAGAAGGAATGGGTGACGTTTCGGGTTGAGACCCTTCTTCAGACTGAGGGGTAAAGTACAGTTGGGGTCCGTTGCAAGTGTGGGTGAGGCCTGGAGCTGCGGGAGAGTCAGAGCGAGGGCCTGCTGGTGCCAGCGCATCGCAGCCCGTGTAGAACGCAGGGCACGGAAACAGAATTGTTGGGAAAAGCGGCAGATCGACTGTTGGAACCTGCAGTCCGGGTTGGGTCCGAACTGGGAGGTCTGGAACCAGAGCTGGAAACCACGAGGTAGAAGATGGAGGAGCAGGCAAGTCCCGAAAAAACAGACGTGGCTGTGGTAGCGAGTCTGGGTCAAAACGTGGTCGTAGAGTTGGAGGGCAGAAGGAATCACAGAGGGGGGGGGGGGGGGCAGTGAGAGAGCATGTTGCTAAACTCTCGTCGAAGAGTGGAGGAGAACTTCTTCAAAGTAGACATACCTTGAGGAGAATTCGCAGTGGAGCAGCAAGATGTATAGGAAAATAACTGCAGATGCTGGTTGAAATTGAAGGTAGACACAAAATGCTGGAGTAACTCAGCGGGTCAGGCAGCATCTCAGGAGAGATGGAATGACTGATCAGTCTGAAGAAGGGTCTCGACCCGAAACATCACCCATTCCTTCTCTCCTGAGATGCTGCCTGACCCGTTGAGTTACTCCAGCATTTTGTGTCTACCAACATTACATAGACATAGGCAACGTAAAAAAAATTAGTGCAGAGTCAATATCAGGGAGGTTTCATAAGGTCATTAAGCCATTCGGCCCATCAAATCTACTCTGCCATTCAATCATAGCTGATCCATCTCACTCTCCAAACCCCATTCTCCTGCCTTCTCCCCTTAACCCCTGACACCCGTACTAATCATGGATCTATCTATCTCTTCCTTAAAAATATCAATTGATGGCCATAGGTTTCTGTGGCAAAGAATTCCACAGATTCACCATCCTCTGACTAAATAAATTCCTATTTGCCACATTTTCAATATTGCAAAAGTAACTACATTTTATAAGTTGTGTAGGAAAAGAACTGCAGATGCTGGTACAAATCAAAGGTATCACAAAATGCTGGAGTAACTCAGCAGGTGCTTCATTGGCTGAACTGTATTTGGAAATAGCAGTGAAGCAAAATAAATGGCAGTTTTCTTTTTTTAATATAAATGTTGTGTACTTGAACAAATGGCCAGAATGGACTTGCAGTTTAAGCATAGGAGAAGAATGACTGCTTGGGCAATAGGTTGGCTAGTATCTCAATATAATCACCACATCTTCAGGGTCGAGGGGAGAGAAGTGGATGGAAGGTGGGAACTTTTTTTCAAAAAAGCAAAAATAATGCAATAACTCTCTCTACATGCATACTTCCCGTGGCAATCTTTTAATTGGAGGAAGGGTAAGAGAGACCAAGAGAAATATGTTTACAGAGCATCGTAGCAATCCGGAAAGACGCTGTGCTGATTTAAAACGTGAAAAAGGCAGAAACATGATCGCATTTATGATGCAGGGTATGCAGCTGACACGCAGTCATCCAGAGTTGAATAGCAGGGGGTGGGGGAGAGGGGAGAAACTTGGAAGAAAGAAGGGGCAGGACAAAGCGTTTCAGGTAATATGGGCACACAGGCGAGAGGGGATATGATAGGCAGATCGCTGGACAAAGGCCAGAGATTTAAAACAACAGATCTAAGACAGAAGGATTGAATAGATGAGAATTGTGAAGCCAGAGGAAGGAATGGAGGTGGAGACAGTTGGATAGCGTTTTATAGCTTGCACCCAAATGATGGGCTGTGTGTATTCTTTCTCTCTCCTTCCCCTCCGTCTCCACCTACATTCCTTTCACTGGCTTCACAATTCACATCTATTCAATCTTTCTGTCTCACACCTGTTTTTTTTTCATCTCTGGCCTTTTCTCCAACAATCTGCCTATCAAACCCCCCTCTCATCTGTGTGCACCTATTACCTGCCAGCCTTTGTCCTGCCCCTTCTCTCTTCCAGCTTTCCTCTCCCTCACCCCCTGCCACATTATCCGTCTGAAGAAGGGTCCTGACCCAAAACATCACCTATCCCGGTTCTCCAGGGATGCTGCCAGACCCACTGAGTTACTTCAGCACCGTGTGCCAGTCTTTATCTCTAGTCAGACAATCAACCACACACTTGTACTCTCCTGTTTCAATTTCTGCTCTCATTTTCAAACCAAGCTGCATCCAGTCCCTGCTCTGCTCTTTACACTCTCCAGAACTCACCAGTGATAACTTCTTTAGGCTTGCAATTAATGAACTTGGCTTTGAATGAATGACGTTTTCTAATCCATCTCCATTATTGTCATATCACTACCCCATTACATGCAGTTGCCATTGTAGGCAATTAATTCATGGCTGTATTATTTTGCACTGACTTTAAAAAAAACAAAATCCAAGTACATTCAAGCTTGGAGTTTGTTCATTCAGCCTGACAACAATCTGTTGCTGGGCAATTAGTTGAATCCAGTTACTAAGAAACAGAACCAATAGGTCTTTATTCATGCAGATCTTTTCTAGCCAATGAAGATATTTACTATCCAACTAATAAACAATTGTCTAAAATACATTTACATATATTTATCCGTGATCACAAGGGCAGCAGCAGCTGGCTGTATTCAGGTTTCCACACTTGGAAACCAGACAACTCCTCGTTTAAAAGCCGAGTCAAGTTATTCTGTTCTGTTGTCAATTAGATGCATTTCCTCCCTCAACCTCTATCTTGGAGAACGGTATCAATTCCTTGCAAACCTATGGTGCCATAAGCATCAATCAGATTCCTTTCCCTTTAAATTTCACAGGCTATTGAACTGCAAATGGCCTCATCAACTAGTTCAAACCTGCCCACTTCCTGTCAGAGATGCTGTTAGTTCAGGTGGGTATTATTTTCAAACTTGGGGCTTCTGACAGCCAACTGCAAAGCACCAGATGAAACTAGTCTGGGTAGGGAGTGAACCTGATTTCAGCCATTAACCATGACCAGTCAAATCACTTCATATGAAGTTAGACTACACTAAGTCACTTTTATCCACTAACTTACTATCCAACATAGTTGTGAGGCTGGCCATGTATTCCTGAGAATGTGGGAAAATAGAGCAGATTCATCCAGTGCCCTGTCCTATACTGTAGGAAGGAACTACAGATGGTGGTTTAAACCAAAGATAGACACAAAAACCTGGAGTAACTCAGCGGGTCAGACCCTGGCAGTTACTCCAGCTTTTTGTGTCTACCCTTTCCTATTGTGTCTGGTGATCGATGGCAAGCAGAAAAATATCAATAGTCGGTGTGGATCAGGGTTGGAATTGGAAATGCCGGGCAGGGAGCATGAAGATGGGGAGTTGTGTGGCTGGAGTCACATCAAAGCTGGAGTGCTTTGTATGTCTCAGCCTTTGCGTTAAGCTGAACTCTCCATATAACTGGTTTTATCCATGGAGGAACATCATTGCAGGTGGAGTGGAGTTGGTGGTGGGAAGTCCGCACCCATCTCCCTCGCAATGACAATGGATTGGTGCATTTGAACCTTTTTAATATGATTACAAACTGACTTTCAATGTCTGTTTATTTTGTTAAATTTATTTAAAATACAATTAAAGCCAACACTGAAAAACTACCTTGGAAAAATAAATCAAGGAGGGACTAACCAGTTGTTTTTCAACAAACTAGTAAATATTCAGTGGACTTCTCTGTGCTCTTTTCACAGAGTTATAAAGTCATACAGCGAAGAAACAATCAACATTGTGTAAGGTGATGTGGAAGGAAAGAGAATATGAAGGGAAAGAAAAATGAATTTTTATAAAAGGGATCTTGACTTTTGTTCATCGTCCAGTGATGACCCCTTCTTTAGACTGATTGAATGTATCCAAATGTGTATATGCATTAAAAAAGAAGTAATTCTTGTAAATGTCAAACCTGGCATCATAGCACCATTACTGGAGTCAGAAACCTTATTTCAGCACTTAATAAAGTCTGACACTTCAACGTAATATTCAAGAAGAGATCGCAGTGCCAGAGACATTTCCAGTGTCATGATGTTAAACTTTTGGTCAAGTCTAGAGTGATCTGACTGGGAACGTCACTGTCGTACTTAACTGTTCAGGCAACAGGGGGGGGGCATTAATTAATCATCTTGTGAGGTGCTAAAAGATAATTTCGGCAAATTCAATCATTGAAGGCACAGGTACATCAAAAGGGGACAAAAATTACCTGAGCACCATGCACCCATCCACATAACTCGAGCTAAGCCCGAGGATGGGTGATCCGAGAACAGGTTTCTTCAGGGGAAAGAGTTCAAAGGCTGTTCACCATGTCTATTTATACATCCGGATAGCATTAGGATCTAGAGACACAAGACTATAGAAGCTAGAATCTTGATCAAAAAAACAAAGCACTGCAGGTACTCTGCAGGCCAAGCAGCATCTATGGAGATGGATAGACAGACCGGAAACATTGTCTGTTTATTTCCACCCCCGCCCCCTCTCCACCTCCCTTCCACAGATGCTGCTTGACCCACTGAGCTCCTCCAGAGCTTTGTTTTTAGCATTAGGATTCCCCCATCTCCGTAAATTCACAAATTCTTCACTGTCACCGCTTCCGTGAGTATTTAGTCATGACCACTCTCGCTCTTTGTGGGGTCTGACTGCGTGCAAATTGGCTGCCATGTTTCCGACTATGCAATGGCCACTGTGCTTTAAAAGCACTTCATTAGCTTTGGCACACGGAGATTGAGAAAAGTGCTAAGTTGCAAAATAAACACGGCTTTTTTTTTTTGCCAGTTCAGAAGAGAATTCCATTCCACAGAACAATGAACCACAAATAGCAAAATACTGAATCCTTTGGTGACTTCTGAGCAATTGAATATTTGTTTCCTGCTGTCAAGAGCTATTTTTTTCTTCTTCACATCAATTATTCAAGTGTTGCAGAGGTTAGCAACACGTGCGCTGATGTACGCAAGCAAAGTGGGAAAAAAAAAACTTCTGCACTCTTTATGAACAAATTCTCTGCGTAAACAAAATCATAAATCACGTTTTGTCCCAATGCTGTATACTTCCCACACATACCACCCAGATATTAAATCCTTTTCAAACTATATGCAACAAAAATAATAGCATGCAAACAAAAATGCTTAGGTCATTTGGAGATCCTCTCATGTCTTTGTGAATTGAGGTTTAAACAGAATACGTAAATTCTTGCCAATTTCCTGTCCTACTTGCAATAGTTCCAGTCATCCTTCAGGATCCTTCCCGAAATAGTCAATCAAATCCAAGGTCAGCAATGAGCCCATTTCAAACTTAAGTACGGGACAATATGGTGGTGTAGCGGTAGAGTTGCTGCCTTACAGTGCCAGAGACCCAGGGTCGATCCTGACTACAGGTGCTGTCTGTACAGAGTTTGTACATTCTCCCAGTGACCTGTGCGTGTTTTCCCCAGGTGCTCATGGTTTCCTCCCACACACCAAAGACGTAAAGGTTTGTAGGTTAATTGGCCGCGGTAAAATCTGTAAATTGTCCCTTGTGTGTAGGATAGTGCTAGTGTGTGGGGATCGCTGGTCGGCGCGGACTCAGTGGCCCGGAGGGCCTGGTTCCGCGCTATGTCTCTAAACTAAACTAAAGTTACTACGTTCCCTTGTCCAAATCTCTGCTGTAGGGCGACTCTGTAGCGCACAGCTGGTAGAGCTGCGGCCTCACTGATCCAGGGGCCCAGATTCACAACCTGATCGCCGACGTTAGTCTTTGTGGAATTTTCACACTCTCTCCATGACAATGTGGGTTTCCTTCAGACACTCTGACATCCTCCCACGTGTTAAAGATGTCTATTTTGGTGGGTTAAACAGCCACTGTAAATTACTTGGGTGCTTGATGGTTGGCACAGACTCAGTAAGGCAAGAGTCTGGACCCATTCTTTATCTATAACTCTTCTTTCCTTGTTCACTTAATAGCGTCAAGTGAAGGACCTTTAATGACCATCACCACCCCAGACTAAGCACCCCAGCCAATCCAATTAAAAATTATCAAACTGAAATTCTGTTTGAAAAGGACACAAAGCAGATCAGGCAGCATCTCTCGAGAATATGGATAGGTGACCTTTCAAGTCGGGATCCTTCTTTGGACAATCTCTGAGATTCTGGTAATACAACTAGTGTGTCCCATCAAATTATTCAAAATGGCCTCAGAGTCAACACCAAAAGCAGAGAAATTGCAGCCATTTTAATGTAGTCCATTCCATTCCATGTGTGATTTACAAAAACAAAAACATGCATTCTCAGCATTATTTCTGCCAAAAGAAAAAACTGCCATTGCAAGACCCTGAAATTCTTGCATTTCTGCATACCACAGCCTATCAGCAAATCCACATGCCAAAACAAGGGATTCTTTCTCTCGACCTACCATAAACATTTTTTTTAAATACTGCATATCACTGTGCATACGCAAGACAATTCTAAGAACAAAATAACTATTTTGGACAGAACTGCTCCATTGGGGGCATTATTAATTACAAAGGGCTCAGTTGAAGCAAGAATTGGAAGCAATAAAGGCATGAGAGAACAGCAAGAAAAAAAATCCCACAGCCACACTTATCCAAACCACAATGTCACGTGAAATTATGCAATCTAACAGTTGCTTAAACAGGGAACTAGATTTGTCAAAATGTCTTCACAATACTAAAAAAGTAATAGTGAGTCAGCTCATTTTATATACATATGCATCTCCACCCTACCTTATTTCCCCAAACTTGATTTCGTAAAAACAAACACAGGATCACGGTGGCAACGTGGCACACCTGGTAGAGTCGCTGCCTCATCCGGGTTCAACCCTGACTTTTGTTCTGTCTGTGTGGAGTTTGCACATTGTCCCGGTGACCATGTGGGTTCCTCTGGGTACTCTAGTTTCCTCCCACATCCCAAAAACGTGTAGGTTTGTAGGTTAATTGGCCTCAGTAAATTGCCCCTTGTGTGTAGAGAGTGGATGCGAAAGAGGAATAACCTGGAGCTAGTGTGAACAGTTGATCAATGGTAGGCATGGACTCAGTGAGCCGGAGAGCCTGTTTCCATGCTGCATCTCTCAACTAAACTAAAGGATCAGTTGCTACAAAATGGTCACCAATAATACTTCTCCGTGAACTGACTGTTGAGAACACAGAGTGGAGCATTTATCAGGAGGGCAGGAGAAATCACAGAGGGGGAGCAGCAAGAGAGCACACAGAAGAGGGGGAGCAGCGAGAGAGAACACAGAACTCATTACCATTTGGATTATTTGAGTCATATTCCACAGATAATTCAAGGGAACATCATGCAAGTACACACGGAATATAGAAATAGGAGAACATGTCCATAAGAAGAGAGTAAAGTTACATACAGCATAAAGGCAAGCATGCAGCAGACTCTGATGCAAATATTCCGTAAGAGACCATTTTACAAATATTTGTCCAGAATAAGCTTCTATCCAATGTTTTTCAGAGGCAGCAGCAATTTTTCTTTGAATTTGTAATTATTCTTATGCAAATAAGACCACAGTATGTGGGGTTCCGCAGGGAACAGTGCTAGCGCCATTCTTGTTCACCCTGTACACAGCGGACTTCAGGCACAGCTCTGTAGACTCCTATCTACAGAAGTTCTCTGACGACTCTGCCATCGTCGGCCTCATCACAGGCAACGATGACAGGACGTACAGAGAACTAATCAAGGAGTTTGTGGACTGGTGTCAGCGGAACTGCCTCCGGATCAACACGGGGAAAACCAGGGAGATGGTGGTAGATTTCCGCAGGCGCAGCCACGTCCCCCCGACACCGGTGAACATCCAGGGAATGGACATCGGGAGGGTGGACTCTTATAAGTACCTGGGTGTTTACCTCAATATTAAATTGGACTGGACCGAAAACACTGATGCGCTATACAGAAAGGGCCAGAGCAGACTCTATCTGCTAAGGAGACTCAGGTCCTTTGGAGTACAGGGGGCACTCCTAAGGACCTTCTACAACACGGTGGTTGCATCAGCCATTTTCTATGGAGTGGTCTGCTGGAGCAGCAGCATCTCAGCTGGTCAGGAAGGCCAGCTCTGTCCTGGGTTGCCCCCTCGACTCAGTGCAGGCAGTGGGAGAGAGGAGGATGATGGCAAAGTTAACATCGCTGCTGGACAACAACTCCCATCCTATGCAGGACACTGTCGCTGCACTGAGTAACTCCTTCAGTGACAGACTCCTTCACCCCAAGTGCGCGAAGGAGAGATATAGGAGGTCCTTCCTTCCCACTGTTGTGAGACTGCACAACCAGCACTGCTCCCAGCAGACGAGTCAACAGTACCAGTTAAGGAATACAATTTATCCTTGTCTTTACTTTTATTTATAATGAATGATCTCTTGCTATCCACTTTGCTGCTGTAACACTGTAAATTTCCCCGGTGTGGGACGAATAAAGGAATATATTATTATTGTTATTTAGACGGTACATTATTTAATTTCTCATCATCAACATATTCACTCAGCATTAAGAATCCATCAATTCATGGAGGACCAAAGTAACATGTAGGCAGAAACAAATGTAAGTTTATTACAAACTGACAGTCCACAAATAACTCGCTTCATTCAATTCAATATTCATAATGTGCCATGCTGATATTTGAGTTATTGATGAATGCAGTACTTGCCAACCGTAGATTCAGTTTAGTTTAGTTTAGTTTAGAGATACAGCGTAGAAAAAGGCCCCTCAGCCCAAGCCGACCAGTGATCCCCGCACACTAACACTGTCCACACACACTAGGGACAATTTACAATTTTTACCGAAGTTAATTAACCTACAAACCTGTATGTCTCTGGAGTGTGGGAGGAAACCGGAGCACCCGGAGAAAAGCCACGCGGTCACGGGGAGAACGTACAAACTCCATACAGACAGAACCCTTAGTCAGGATCGAACCCAGATCTCAAGCACTGTAAGGTAGTAACTCTACCATTGTGCCACCATGCCGCCCTTAAACACTGTAAGATTGAGATTCAAGGAACAAAAGCCTTTTGTACAATCCCCACTTGTCAATGGAGAGAAGTTTGCTTTAGTCAGACCTGACACTAGAAGACAGGGTGAGTGAGGTGGGGGAGGGGAAGAGGGAGGCAGAAGGAATTTAAATGTTTGGATGAAAAATAATACAAAACTGTGTCTTTGGGTTGCTCCAGACCATTCGGTTTAAAGCACAGGCGCAATAGTACTATTCAGATTTCAGACCATTTCATTTCATAATGGGAAAGAGTATGGAGCAATGTGGAGAACTTAAGAGAATGTGCCAGCTAGTCAATAGCTTCCTTCAAAATGTCAACTTTTCACATTGCAAACAACTTCAGATGTTCCTTACATATACTAATTTGTACCACCCGGTTCACTTCTGCTGCCCATAACTTCCCACTCTCCCCCACCACTCCCCAAATCACCATCTCAAACCTTCAAATTCCCAATGGAATGAAGTTCGTCAAATACTAATATCCCTTTGATACCTCGTGGAAGTGCCTGTCATTTCATGAATTCAGACAGGAGACATCTGTATTTATTTATACACACCATGTGGAGCTAGGGAAAGGCGCTCAGAACTTATAAACGTTTCCCCACTCATGTACAATGAGATCACAACTAACCTGTGACCAAACTCCATATAGTCACCAACCCTTAGGTTAATAAAAATCTATCAATCTCAATTTAAAATTGACAGTTGAATCCCACTGTTGAAGAAAAATGCTCCAAATTTCAGTATGCAGAAGAGATTATTTACTTAATTCCCAAAAGACATGGCTCGAATTTTTAGACAATGCACCCAAATTCTGGATTTCCCAGACCAATAGAAATGATATCCATCTATACTTCTGTCCTCGTAGTATTTTGAAAATGATCAAATTCCATATGCAAGGGAATAAATTTCTAGGATACCATGTGCACACCCACAAGTTCTCAAGTTATAGGAGTAGAATTAGGCCATTCGGCCCATCGAGTCCACTCCAGCTTCTTGTGTTCATATTTGGTTTAAACCAGCCTCTGCAGTTCCTTCCTACACATTTAAAGCACAGGGTTTATATTTCAAGCAAATGGAGCACTAGCAATGTCTCATGAGGAATGACTACATAAAATAACAGATTCAAGTTAAGTTTATTATCAAGTGTTTTATTCTCAAATGCCTCAAAATGGAACAATGAAATTTTTCCTTGCAGCAGCACAACAGATATGTAAACACACGGTACAATGAAAATCCTGCTTGTACACGTACACTTATTCAACACACAAAATGGATGAATAATGTCACCCTTTCAGAATGCTTGAAAGATGGGTAACAGCTATTATAATGTAGAAAATAACATTGGACAAAGTCCAAATCACCAAAACAGCAATTTGATAAAAGACTAGATAATATGTTTTTCGTAACACAGATCGAAGAACAAGTATTGGCCTGAATATATAACCGATGCGCTCCTCCAAAATGATGAGGGATATTCCACACCCACCTGTTGGAACACATGGGACCCTGCATTACGAGCTCATTTGAAAGACTCCACTAGCTAGAGCAGTAGAGCCTCACTTCAATTCTTGTGCTCAAGCATCCAGAACCAAACTCAAGTGAGACTGGTATCAAATGAGTCACAGATGACATTAAAACAATAGTCGGTGATATTAAGATAATAACGATCAAGGGAATGGGAAGTAAAAGAAAGTTAGTGTATAGGTTCAACCATAATTTCATTAAATGGTTAAGGAGCCCCAAGGTCTGTTCATGAACAGATTTCTCATCATATATTTAATTCATCCATTTGGTTCCAAAGATAAACAAAAATCAATCTCTGCAAACTGCTATTGTACCACTGAATTAATTTCTCGTTAAAAATTGACCAAATCAGTCAGTTCACACAATCCAAAATTAGTACCACTGAAATTAGGTTGGCAAGCAAATTGGCAACTCTTCACCTTGAGAGTTGAGAAAGAGATGCATTAAACAGGCAAATCATGTGCAATAAAACCAAAGATGAAGCAGGTCACAATAAAATATTGCATTTGGTAGAGAAGCTGAGAACCAGTTATAACATTCTGTAAGTTTTAACACCATCAGACATGGCAGATGAAGAAGGAACTGGAACCCTCTTCACATAACCCTGTTCTCACTTGTATAAGAGACCCATCCTCAGGAAGAGTAGAAAAGCTGGTTGTGATTGTTGGTCAGGCTACGGTCAATCTTACTGTTGCAGTGCACAATAGGTTTCTCTTACATCTGCACTAGATTCCTTGGATTATATCAGTTATAAATATTTTAGACAAGAGATACAGCACGGAAACAGGCCCTTCGGCCCAAGTCCGCGCTGACACTATCACTATACTATACACCAGGGACAATTTACAATTATTTTTACTGAAGCCAATTATCTTACACACCTGTACATCTTTGGAGTGTGGGAGGAAACCCAAGCACCTGGAGAAAACCCATGCAGTCTAAGGGAGAAATTACAAACTCCGTATAGACAGCACCTTTAGTCATAATCGAACCATGATCAAGTCATGAACTACTATCTACCTCTTTGATCTCCCTCGGACTATCCTTGACCAAACTTTGCCGGCTTTACCTTGCACTAAACGCTACTCCCATATCACTTATCACTTATCTATACACTGTAAATGGATTGATTGTAATCACGTCTAGACTTTCTGCTAACTGGCGAGCACACCATAAAAAGCTTTTCACTGTACCTTGGTGCACGTGACACTAAACTAAACTGAACCCGGGTCTCTGGCGCTGTAAGCCAGCAGCTCTACTGCTATGCCACTGTGCCGCCTTTAGGGATGAAATACTAAACCTTAGATATATATTAAAAAAGACCATGACTTGGATGAATGCAATACATGCTACATATTCAAGACATCCCAAAACACTTATATGCAACAGAGCAGCTAATTTGAACACAGCAAGCTCCCATAAACTCACTAAGTTTATATAAACTCCCATAAACTACTAAGCTCCCATAAACAGTTGAGTGAACAGATTATCTGTTTTTTTTAAATTTGCTACCTAAATAATTGTTTGCCTGGGCATTAAGAAAAGTGTATATATATTTCACAAGCTAGCAATGAAACCAGCATTCTTATTTAGCAAGCACTCAGCCCCATTTTAAAAAAGTGAACCAAAATCATCAGCCTAAATCTTTATGGTGATTTCCACCATTGAAACAGAACCCTTCTTCGTCGGCTTTAATCCTTTTTCATGCATCCACTCTCATTCTAGGAAGTAGAAATTATCAGCATATGAATTATTTTAATATGTGATTGCTAGCTCTCTGGCTATACAGTTACCATTAATATATACACACTGAAGGGGGGGGGGGAAAGCATCTTCAAAGTGCTTTCTCCCCACTTAAAAGTACAATTTTGCCAGGGAACATTTGGCTTCAATTTTAATGGATTGACTAGTAAGAAAATAAACTGCTAACTGGAGTAACTCAGCAGGTCAGGCAACGTCTCTGGAGAATATGTTTAGGTGACATTTCAGGTTGGGACCCATCTTCAGACAGATTGTGGGGCGTGTGGGAGAAAGCTGGAAGACAGTTGGGGGCTGGACAATATTTGACAAATGACAGGTGGATACAGGTGAGAGGGGTTTGAGTGGCAGATGAATATCCACCTATCACTTGGCAAACTTTCTCCCTCCCCACTTCTCTTCCAGCTTTCTTCTCCATCCCTCCCCATTATAATCAATCTGAAGAAGGGTCCTGACCTGAAATGTCACCTGTTCACATTCTCCAGAGATGCTACCTAACTCGCTGAATTACTCCTGTCTTTTTTTGTAAATCAGCATCTGCAGTTCCTTTCACACAACATTTTAATGATCTGGATGCTGGCTCTGTGATCAAATTTGCAGATGATATGAAGATAGGTGGAGGGACGGGTTGTGAGTTGAATCAGTAGTAAGAAAGGCAAATGCAATATTAGCATTTGTTTCAAGGAGGCTGGAAAATAAAAGCAAGGAAGTAACGTTGAGGCTGTGAGGGTGAGAAGGGAGAGGTGAAGTGAGTAGGGTGAGAGGGCATCTCATTGAAAATTACCGAATCATGAAACCTAGATATCGTGGATGTGGAGAGGATATTTCCAGTAGTGTGAGAGTCTAGAACCAGAGGGCACAGCCTCAGAATAAAAGGACGTACCTTTAGAATGGAAATGAGGAGGAATTTCTTTAGCCAGAGGGTGTGGTGAATCTGTGGAATTCATTGCCACAGAAGATGGTAGAGGCTAGGTCATTGGGTATTTTTACAGTAGACATTGATAGGTTCTTGATTAATAAGGGTGTCAAAGGGGAGAAGGCAGGTGAATGGGGTTGAGAGGGAAACTTAGGTCAGCAGTGATCGACTGGTGGAGCAAATTCGGTGGGTTGAATAGGCTAAATCTGCTCCAATGTTTTCTGGTCTTAAGAAGCAGGTTTAATAGTAACTTTCTAGCGGATGGGTGAAAGTAGAACAAAGCGGGGAAAACAGTTGCAGCTTGAGGAATTGGAGCAGAGAAGTGGGATTAAATGAATAGCTCTTTTTAAATGTCAACCCAAGAAAAATGGGCCAAATGGCCTCCTGAGATATATCATTCCATAAAGCCAAACAACAAAACAATGCAATGGGTTTACGAGCATCTCACTTCAAGTACTACCCCGCATGACAATTCTGTTCATATCTTTTACAATTACAATCCTCATGAGTCTTTTGAAAAAGGTCATGAATAGCTGTTACATAGTTTTCTGTTACATTTCTGTAGCTCTATCAAGGTGCATCTTTTACTCAATTCAATTTCAGAGCCAACGCTGGGATCTATGTTAGCTCCCAAGCCAATCGTTAAGCATTTTTCTTTTGCAAGTGCGGAAACGAAAATTTGGTTGAACAAAGCCGTCAAGAAAATGCGGTCATCCAGCTGTTGCTGGCAGCTGACCAAACCCTGCTCCATACTCTACAATCTGTCAAAAATAAGAAAATACACAATGGGCACACTCCCCTCTGAAAAATAACTGGGTGCGCAATGGGAGGTCCTGCACAGCAGGCTGCAGTTACTTACAAAGTAACATGAGAGCACCCGTATTGCATTACCTCACTGCATAGCTGGTGAAAAGATGAGGTACCCCTGGACATCCAATATTTGTGCCTGGACGTGCTTTGGTGAGAAGGGGATGGAGGGAGCCATTCAGAAACTTGCTGCATTTCACATCCACTGCCTACAAACTATGCCTGAGGGGAAAAATAAAGTCATAGAGTCTTACAGCACAGAAGCAAGCCCTTCGGCCCAACTTGCCCACACCAGCCATCATGTCCCATCTACACTAGTCCTACCTGCCTGTGTTTGGTCCATATCCCTCTAAACCTGTCCTATCCATGTACCTGTCTAATTGATTCTTAAATGTCACAACTGCCTCCTCTGGCAGCTCGTTCCGTACACCCAGCAGCCTTTGTGCAAAAAATCTACCCCTCAGATTCCTATTAAATCTTTTCCCCCTTCACCTTCCGCTGGTCCTCGATTCCCTAATTCTGGTAAGAGACTCTGTGCACCTACCCAATCTGTAGACCATGATCATTTTTTAAAAATCTCACTACATACCAAGACTAAATATGTCATTTTATTCCATTCTTCTCCTAATGACCGATTTAAAAAAAAACCATATATAATCAAATAACATATTGTAAATTCACTGAAGCTTTTCCAAGTTTGGGTGCAAACATTATTCTGCTGTTCAATTAAATAGCCATGTGGGTCCAACAAAACTGGCGGAACAAATGTCAGCATCCTCATCCAGAAAAACCAAGAGCTCACATTCCAGCCTTTTGAAATAGTAGACTTCTGTTGGGCAAGTTCCATCAAAGTTCCAGCCAAGCCACCTTACAACCTCAAGCAGTTAGCAACAGCACAGGACTCTATCCGGATGAATTAATTACTCACGATTAAACCTGCATATTTGTTATTTAAGTGCACCAAATTTGAGAATCTTTGAAAGAGGGCGTATACTTTTGGAATGATTCACAAGCAACTTATTTGTTTTAAGAATATGCCCAAGCGCAGCGGTAGAGTTGCTACCTGACAGCGGCAGAAACCAGAGTTCGATCCTGACTACGGGTGCTATCGGTAGGAGTTTGTGCATTCTCATTTTGACTACATGGTCTTTCTCCGAGTGCTCCAGTTTCCTCCCACACTCCAAAGACATACAGGTTTTTAGGTGAATTGGTGTCGGTAAAATCGTCCCCAGTGTGTGGGATAGTGTTAGTGTACGGGATGATCGCTTGTTGGTGCGGACACGGTGGGCCAAAGGGTCTGTTTCTGTGCTTTATCTCTAAAAGTCTAAAGAGATTCCAATTCGGAAAGGAGAGGATGGATTACTCCAGCGATGTCTAATCTCCAAAAACCACAAGGTTTGTATTAAGTATGACACGTGGCACTGGGCAGCTTTCTCCGTCGTTTAATGCGATCTTATGAAATGGTTATGAAATGTTACAAAAATGCTCTTCCTAAAAATCCACGTTATGACTTTAAAAAAAAAATACGTACAAGAATTAAATTAGCAACAGTAAACAGCCCCCAGTGTAGGTTGGTGTCAGGAGAATCAAGGAGAGTTGATGCGGGTGCAACAAGAATAATGGGATTAGCGTATATAGGTGCCTGATGATTGGCACGGGTATGGTAAGCCACAGAGCCAGTTTTCCATGCTGTACAACCCTTTACTGCACGTCATTAGCAGTCAGTTACTCATCTTAACAACTTCATTCATCCTGTTCCAAAAGGAACCGCAACACAAAGAAAGGAAGCTCATTCAATGAACTTTTAATCAGCCTTTGTGAGGGCTTGAAAGCAATCTGGCGCCAAAGCCACTCTCTCACTGCTTGCAAACCTTTGAATTCCCTGAAATTCCAACTGGAAAGCTCCCAAGGATAATGTAACTTCAAAATCTGTGTCCAATATCACTTCCTATTTTGCTGTGAAAGTAATTCAAATACACAAGGGAAAAATGAATAGGTGGCAATTCAGAAGCTTACAGTATAAATTGTGTGAACCCAGAGTCATACTAATTATGTCACGACAATGAAATTCAACTCAAAAACAATGATACAAACACGACACATTGTTAATTCAATAATCCGAAACACACATCCAAGATCATGCATTTAAATATTGTACTTATGACTTCCTGACATCCTAAAACTCTTTCCATATAGTCGTGCTAATGAAGCCTAATTCCTGCAGCAAACACAGCTGCCAAAGAGACCTTATAAACAGTCAGAGGATAATTTGGTGAGGTAGAGGATCCCTGTTCTTGAAGTAGGATGGATTTCCCACCTGAGAAGACAGATGGGGGTCATGGATTAAATCTCATCTGCCAGACAATTCTTCTCTTGAAAGCTGCTCTCCCATGATATCACTGAAAATGCGACTAAAATTGGCTGTACAAATCTGAAGTTTGAATTCATCTTTCTACTTTGGGGCAAAAGGAAACATTGAGCCAGGGGTGAGAAAAGCAAGCAGCTTGAACCAACAATGGTGGCAGAGTATCTATGAAATAATACTCTTCGTACTTAGATTATTCGCTCTGGGGTGACTAATGACAGTTCTTCAGCCCGAAGAAAGGTCTCGACCCAAAACGACTCCTATTCCTTTTCTCCAGAGATGCTGTCTGACCCACTTTGTTACTCCAGCTTTTTGTGCCTATCTTCAATTTTATTGACACTTGATTTTACTGCACACAACACACACATCGATTTTTTATGTTTAAGTTTAGTTTATTGTCATGCGTACCAAGGTACTGAGAAAAGCTTTTGTTGCGTGCTAACCAGTGAGTGGAAAGACTATACATGATTACAGCTATTGAGCCATCCACAGTGTACAGATACATGATAAAAGCAAAGTGTAGGGAGGGATCTGGGATAAGCTGGCAAGGCCAACATTTATTACTCATCCCTAAATACCCTTGAGAAGGTGATGACTTTCTTGAACAACTATAACACTCACAAATGTTACTTGTCACCACTCAGTCTGCAGATTTGAGCATCAAAATCTAGGTAGTTAATTCAGTAGAAATGTTCCATTGTTAATGGGTGTTATATCTGGAAGAAATTGGTAAATTGAAGCATATTTGCTCTCCCAGATGAAGTCAAAATGATCCAATGACATTTATTTCCAAGAAAAGGGGATTTAGCTCCAATGTTTTGGACAATATTTATCTCTTAATTAATCTTTTTAAAATATATTATTGAATATTTTCTGTGCATAAATAGGCCTATCCTATGTTGCAAAGTGTTCCTAGCATATTTTGGAAAGGCAAGTATATAGTGTGTCTTTCTTTGAACACCTGCCATGTTCGCAGTAATAACTATGGAAATGAGTACAGTGCGTTGAGTTTACTGATACGTCATGGAGTGAATCAAACTGGCAACACTTGGGAGTCGAGGAGAAATCGGATTGGACCAACCATCCAGTAATTCTGCCAGAACATGCTTGCAAATGTTTCAATTGCTCTTATTACTGGCCTTCATCGCCAGAGAATGAGGAAGCCTCCATCACCTACCTACCATGTTTTCCACAACCATGCACTGTTGGATGTGGCAAAGCTGCAGACATTTGATCTGATTGATCATTCGTGCAGTTACTTTACCTTGCCTAGAGTGAATTGTTTCCATTATTTATTATGCACGTTTTACAGCCTCACCAGATTGGCATCTCACTTTTGACTTGCTCTCCTGGACTCCACATTGAACCTGGGTCACTCTTCATTCCCAGCAACTGTGTCAAGGTCACCCTAACAAATTAGCAATTGGCAAACTAATATGCAACTGATCGATGGGCCAGAACAGGAGCAAGTATGGATTTTCTCTCTGTCGCTACACCTGGCAAAGATCCAGTCTCTCCATTCAGTTCTTCAGGAATCATTCAGTTAAGTCACTAGTAGTCGGCCTCTGAACCACTCTTACAACAGGCATTGACGTTCCCCCGCCACTCGGATATACTCTGTGCCCTCACAACTTCTTCCACTTGACGTTCAATATGGACGAGGATTGAAATACCACCTCACCATTTACATTTTGCCTTTGCTTTAACTGATAGCATGAGACCTTGAGACACCAACCTCTATTGTTGGTGGGATACGAGACATCAAGGGGTGGTAATCCCCAGGGCCTGATGGTCTGCATCCCAGGGTACTTAAGGAGGTGGCTCTAGAAATAGTGGAAGCATTGGAGATCATTTTTCAATGTTCTATAGATTCAGGATCAGTTCCTGTGGATTGGAGGATAGCAAATGTTATCCCACTTTTTAAGAAAGGAGGGAGAGAGAAAACGGGTAATTATAGACCAGTTAGTCTGACATCAGTGGTGGGGAAGATGCTGGAGTCAATTATAAAAGACGAAATTGCTGAGCATTTGGATAGCAGTAACGGGATCATTCCGAGTCAGCATGGATTTACGAAGGGGAAATCATGCTTGACAAATCTACTGGAATTTTTTGAGGATGTAACTAGGAAAATTGACAGGGGAGAGTCAGTGGATGTGGTGTACCTCGACTTTCAGAAAGCCTTCGACAAGGTCCCACATAGGAGATTAGTGGGCAAAATTAGGGCACATGGTATTGGGGGTAGGGTACTGACATGGATAGAAAATTGGTTGACAGACAGACAGAAAGCAAAGAGTGGGGATAAATGGGTCCCTTTCGGAATGGGAGGCAGTGACCAGTGGGGTACCGCAAGGTTCGGTGCTGGGACCCCAGCTATTTACGATATACATTAATGACTTAGACGAAGGGATTAAAAGTACCATTAGCAAATTTGCAGATGATACTAAGCTGGGGGGTAGTGTGAATTGTGAGGAAGATGCAATAAGGCTGCAGGGTGACTTGGACAGGTTGTGTGAGTGGGCGGATACATGGCAGATGCAGTTTAATGTAGATAAGTGTGAGGTTATTCACTTTGGAAGTAAGAATAGAAAGGCAGATTATTATCTGAATGGTGTCAAGTTAGGAGGAGGGGGAGTTCAACGAGATCTGGGTGTCCTAGTGCATCAGTCAATGAAAGGAAGCATGCAGGTACAGCAGGCAGTGAAGAAAGCCAATGGAATGTTGGCCTTCGTAACAAGAGGAGTTGAGTATAGGAGCAAAGAGGTCCTTCTACAGTTGTACCGGGCCCTGGTGAGACCGCACCTGGAGTACTGTGTGCGGTTTTGGTCTCCAAATTTGAGGAAGGATATTCTTGCTATGGAGGGCGTGCAGCGTAGGTTCACTAGGTTAATTCCCGGAATGGCGGGACTGTCGTATGTTGAAAGGCTGGAGCGATTGGGCTTGTATACACTGGAATTTAAAAGGATGAGGGGGGATCTTATTGAAACATATAAGATAATTAGGGGATTGGACACATTAGAGGCAGGAAACATGTTCCCAATGCTGGGGGAGTCCAGAACAAGGGGCCACAGTTTAAGAATAAGGGGTAGGCCATTTAGAACGGAGATGAGGAAGAACTTTTTCAGTCAGAGAGTGGTGAAGGTGTGGAATTCTCTGCCTCAGAAGGCAGTGGAGGCCAGTTCGTTGGATGCTTTCAAGAGAGAGCTGGATAGAGCTCTTAAGGATAGCGGAGTGAGGGGGTATGGGGAGAAGGCAGGAACGGGGTACTGATTGAGAGTGATCAGCCATGATCGCATTGAATGGCGGTGCTGGCTCGAAGGGCTGAATGGCCTACTCCTGCACCTATTGTCTATTGTCTATTGTCTATTGTAATGGATGAATCTATAACGCTGACTAAAAGAAGGCTGTTGCACAACTAGTTTCAGGATCACCTTTTCCAATTTTGGCACCTCCTGGACGTTGATGATGAGAATTTTTCAGGATTAAAGTTCCCTTTATCAGTTCCAAATCTGGGGCCTGGTTGATGCAAAGTGGTCTATTCAGTTATATTTTTATTGTGATAATATTTTAGTAACTCTTAAACAATGGAGTGGCTTCCTCCACCACCTCAAAGGGCAGAGAAGAAATTTACCACCTTCACAGCTATGGAATACGAAAAGTTAAGTAAGGGCAGAGGTTTTAAAAAGCTATTCCTGTCAACCATGAGCCTTACGCGATTTCAGCACTCCACGATTTAGTCACTCCAACACAAACAGTTATATGTACTTACAATAGGCTTGTCATCCAGTTACCCTGCTATCACTAGACTATTTGGAACATCACTTTTCCAATATCAGCACCTGTCTATCACATTGGTTATTCTGGGCCTCGCATGTGCTGCCATTATAAATCACTGAGTCATCTGACCAACTGGGAACAGCAGGCTTGATATTGCACAATTTTTCCAACACAGATATGTTGTTCTTACACTTTCCACATGCGCTGAACAGACACAGCTTTATATTCACTTTATTTAAGAAACAACATGAAAAATAAATAAAGTGCACGCCTTAATTTGACTACAAACATGGAGCAAAATACTGGCGACGGAAAAGACTGCAGATGCTGGAATCTTGAGGAAAAGAATCAAAAACTGCTGGAGGAACTCGGCGGGTCAGGCTGCACTTGTGGAGGGAAGCGGACAGACGGTGTTTTGGGTCGGGAACCTTCTTTAGATTGTTAAAGGGTCCCGTCACGAAATATCGTCTGTCCATTTCTCTCCATGGCTGCTGCCTGACCCATCGAGTTCCTTCGGCACTTTGTTTTTTGTAAATATCGCCTATTTAGCACACAAATACAGGCTAAATAATGGTAGCCAAATCCTAATCATCAATTCACTACAGAGGCAAATGCCCAACTCTTTCATGCAAATAAATGTTCAGAAAGCAACACCAGTTCAGTATGTCCTAATACCTAATCTCTTCTTTTTTTCATTTTAAAAAAGTGGTGCCTTCGTAAGTCTGTACCCGGATATTCCAAAATCAGACCGTTGCGCCCTGGCTTTATGGATGAGGATGGGAGCAGCCAACTTTATTGCACGAGTCTGTTGGACTGAATGGGCTGTTTCAGCATGGGAAATATTTAGTAATAAGTCTACTGCCTTCACACATTTAACACCCCAGGATTGTGCACAAGAGGGACCAGGATACATAGAAGAAACTACAAATTCTGTGCAATGAGGTTAACAAACTGGGGCGGCACAGTGGCACAGTGGTAGTAGAACTGCTGCCTTACAGCGCCAGAGACCCGGCTTCGATCCTGACTGCGTGTGATATCTGTACGGAGTTTTATCGAATTTGTACCTTCGCCCTATGACCACGTGATTTTTCTCCAGGTGCTCTGGTTTCTTCCTATATCCCAAAGAAGTGCAGGTTTTTAGGTTAATTAACTTCTGTAAATTGTCTCTGGGGTGTAGGATAGAACCAGTGGACAGGTGATCATTGGTCAGTGCGCACCTGGTGGGCCGAAGGGCCTATTATTTCCACGCTGTATCTCTAAACAAAACTAAACATAAGCGTACATAGACGTAAAAACATAGAAAAGTTCCCTGCACATCAATGTGCCAATCTAAAAGCCTCTTTAATGTCACTATCATATCTGCTCCCTTCAACACCCCTGGCAGCATGTTCCTGGCACCCACCACTCTCCGATTTACACCTTTCTTTTCCTGTACAAATAATTCACAACCATAATGGAAAAATAAGTATTTGTTTTGTAAATTCCTGCTATACATTGGATTCCTAAGAGAATGGAAGAATTACTTTGAAATGAAAATGGAGGGCAGATTTACATTGACAGAGCACATTACTGCAGTTGCTACATTGGTTTACATCCAAAGACTTTGAAAGTGCAGTCACTATTATAAATACATGAAAGCAACATCTACGTTACAAAAGTCCACAAATTGCAACGCGATAAATGACCATGAAATGTTCATGATAATGATTGAAGGATAAGTGTGATGTAATTCGCAAGCAGAACTCCCCCATTATCTGGGCAGGTGCCAAGGGAAAAAAATGGGTAAGTGAAAAAGGATCAACATTCATAGAATGGACATGTTTATTGCAGCAACAATGTAGAGATTGATAAAAATTTCCATTCAATGCATCACTCTGGCCTCAATATCAATCAACCTATTTTGAAAGAGGTGTCAAAAAGCCAGGAAAGTTTCTCAGAGTGCAGAGGGTGGGCTGAAACAGGACTTTTTTTTATACAGATGAATGGCTACAAATGTACATTTTACTTAGAACTAATTATAAAATTTCCTAACATTCAATGCTTTGTGTAACTGTAATCAGGCTAATTTTTTTATTTTATTTTAATTTTTGCTTAATACTCGACAGCTGAGGTTGCCCAACAAAAAGGTCTTTAAATAATTGCTCAATATCACAAGAGAAAACTACAATGGCAACATCAAGTTTAATCTGCAGGATCTTGCATTTGTAGACTCCTCCGCACATTTTAAGCCATGCCAGAAATAGCTTCTGTGATACCTTGCCAGGTTATTGTCTTTGATGAAACCCTCCTGTGAACACTACTCCCATCAGCCATTTCCTTACGTTCGCGATCAAATCACCACTGAAATATTTTAGTAGGTACCTGTGGAATATACATTTCAAAAGCAGAACAGAAATCTCATTGAATGTAAAATAAAATGGACTGCAGGACACAACTAAACAGGAGCAGAATCAAGGGGTCAGAGTAAAGTTTTTCACCAAAAGCACTAATGCTAATGCACATTTTCCCAAGGAATTCAAGCAACATTGCAGCACTCTTAAGTTTAAATTCTCATGCCTCATCCTCATGATTATGGAACGGGAATTCTACTCTGTATAGTAAATACCAATAGTTTACTGTTTCTCCAATGCTGTATCCAACTGCATAAAGATAAATCATCCATTTTAAGAAAAAGGCTTTAAACAATGCACTGAAAACTCAATTTTCTTTTTAGAGATACAGCATGGAAACAGGCTCTTTAGCCCACAGAGTCCAACGATCATTGGTCACCAGTTCACACCATTCTGTTATCCCTCTTTTGCATCCATTTCTTACACTGCAGGGGGAATTTACAGAGGCCAATGAACCTATAAACCTGCATGGCTTTGTGATGTTTAGGAAGCCCACAAGGTCCCTGGGAAATTATTTAACTTACCAATATCTAAACCTGAATGCCGTTGACTATGTGCCACAAGGCAATTTATATTTTTACACAAATATGCTTCTTTCACAAATTTGGAAATTATATACTACAGTTCATTCATATATTGACATTTTCAATAAAAACCACATTTTTTATTTCACACGATATCATGATATCAATTTTCCTTTCTTATATTCCTCAAGCAAAACAGTCTGAGGAGTATGACAAAGGGTATTCAATCTAAAACATTAACTCCATTTCTCTTTCTGTAGATGACGCCTGAAGTGCTAAGTATTTCCAGCATTTTCTGTTTTTAGTTCAGGATTGCTGTTTATTTTGTTTGCGGACGTATTTTTACACGGGCTCACAGGCCATTTGTGAAGGCTGCACCAAGCTTCAAAGGTCTCCCAGCATGTAATCTGGGAAAATACTCCTCACTCAGTTTCTGACATACACCCCAAGCTCCTCTCAATTATATTCCAAAAAACCTAAATTGGAACAGAAGATGGACACAAAAAGCTGGAGTAACTCAGCGGGACAGACAACATCTCTAGAGAGAAGGAATGGGTGACGATTCGAGTCGAGACCCTTCTTCAGTCTGACCCGAAACGTCACCCAATCCTTCTCTCCAGAGATGCTGTCTGTCCCGCTGAATTACTCCAGCTTTTTGTGTCTATCTACGATTTAAACCAGCATCTGCAGTTCCTTTTACACCTAAATTGGAACAATTGGTGAAGGAGGCAAAGGATTGCTCAGGCCATTTGCAAAAATGAACAGGAGTTTCGCCTCCCAAAACCCATTTTCACAGCACTTTTGTCATGATTGTAGTCCAAACTGATTTAGCAAGTGTCCAACGCACCCCCCCCCCCCCCCCCGCACCCCCACCATGGAAGGAATTGATAGGATATGCAATACCGGAAATGTGTTTTAAGTAAAACTTTTCCTTCATAACCACAAACCAATCTTATGCAAGACTTATAACTGACCATTGTTTCAATATCCTTTAAGCAATCTGGACATCAGATTCCTGCAGTGCTTCGTGTGTTATCTGACGAAGTTTCTCCATAAATTCAGCCGCACTTCCCTGCTGTTGTTACCTAACCTTCGAACAACACCCAAAGTATTCTTCACTGAAAAACAAACAGCTGGCGAGGCTCAGAGGGTCAGGCAGCTCAGTCTGAAGAAGGTTCCTGACTCAAAGCACTGTCCATTTCCCTCCAGGGAAAGCGCCTGACCTGCCAGACTCATCCAGTATTTTGTTTTTTTGCTCAAGATTCTAGCATCTGCAGCCTCTCGTGTATCTAGTACATTCGGTGTGCGTGTCATGGACATCGATCAACAGGTTATGTGGTCATATTCTCTAATACAGTTCTCGCATTCTCCTCCATCCCACTTAGATTTTAACCTTCCAAGAAATAAACAGCAGCATTCCTTTTCCTCCCAAAGTTCACTTTTAATTGCCATTACTGCCTCAACTGACTCATTCACCTTGTATGTGTGGTTTGGTCCTCATCACATTGCCATTATGTGGTCGCCTCTTACATTGTCCATCAGGGTAACTAACCCCTACGCCCCAATTATGTCCTCCTGTAGTATAATTGGGATTAATTCATTCTGCTATCTGGTCCATGATTCTGTTCTCAATCTGCCTCCAAAGTCTCTTAAATGGACATTTCTGAAAATTAAGTATATCCTCGGCAAAGGAGTGATGAACGTAGATTAAATTCAAAACAGACAAAAAGAAAATTAGATGGTTTATAATTATAGGGGGAAAAGTAAAATTACAGCATTACAATTTAGCTTGTACAGGAGTGGGATTAACTGAATCGTTCTATTAAAGAACTGTCGCCTGGTGCTGTATCATTCTTCAGTTCTATTCCCACTGCACTGCCCTTCTCTAACCTTCCTGTTATATTTTCAAAGGGCTCAATATAGATGGTGAAACATCATTTTCCTTTTAGAAATAACACTGTTTTCAGTTTATTTCTCCCCCCAACTCTACCTGTTGGTTAATTAAGTTTTAAAAATGATTCTCAGATCCTTCTCACCACGAATACTAATCTAACTGACCTCGAGTTCCTTGAATTAGTTCCATCTCAAACGTTGACAGTCTGCTGACCAGTCTGCTGGCATTATTCTATTACACACCGAAATTACACACATGTGCTTAGCCATAGCCTCTTCAACCTCTTGCCCAGTGTACATCCCAGTGTAATCTCCCTGGATCTAAGTTTTTATCCAACTTCAATTTAGCTTGTTGGTCTGATGTCTCAACATACTCCATCGTTACCTTTGTAATATATCTCCTCGCTACTTAAATAGTGGCCATTCTGTCTTTGATAACGTCTTTAGATGAAAATCTATCCAGTATCCCAGCTATTTTAACTTCACTTATTTATTTCATTCATCACTGTCTTTCATTGAGAATATCTAACTCTTAGTTACTGTTTTATTATATGTTTTTTTTTGCCTTCCTAACTTTCTTCAGTTCATCATATTACCTCTCATAGTTGTCTTTTTTTCTGTTTTGTACACATTTGTGTACATTTATTTTAAAATTCATTTTGGCCCACCTCCATTTGTTTGGTTCAGTTTATTCATGGTCTCGTGCTTACATCTCATTTGTGCAATATATTACTCCCGAGTCAAATCAGCTTGCTCAGTTAAATATTGCACAGCTTAGAGCGTGATAGCAGGCCCTTTGGTCCACAAGTCCATGCCGACTATCAAATACCCATACACTAATTCTACCATATCCCATTTTCACATCCTACAGACGAGGGGCAATTTACAGAACCCAATTAACCTATAACCCTGCACATCTTTGTAATGTGGGAGGAAACCGGAGCACCCAGAGAAAACCCCTGCAGTCATAGGGAGAACGTACGAACTGTACAGACAGCACCCGAGGTCTGGATCAAACCCCGTTATCTGGCACTGTGAGGCAGCAGCTCTACCACTGCGCCACAGTGCCGCCAGGTACCGTTCTATATTTTTTGGCTCTCAATATTTTTCTCCCATTTACCAAACTCATGGGGTTAAATTACTGGCCTATTGTACTGGTTAAATTACTGGCCCATTGTACTGGTTAAATTACTGGTTTAATTATTACACTGGCAGCCAGGGATTTTAATATTGACTGGAAAGACAAGTTCAAATTCCCCCAATGCAATAGATTAAAAACTCAAATACAGTAATTTACTCTGGAATTAAAAGCAATGATAGTAACCATAAAACTACAGTTGAGTCATTAGAAACCTGTGGTTGACTAATATTCATCAGGGATAATAATCTACCATCCTGATCTGATTTGCCAATCAGACAACTCTACAAGTCTGGTTTGCCTCCTTAAGTCAAGGGAATTTAGGGATGGTCAATGAAAGCCATCATTTCCAGCACTGTCTGTATCCGGTGAATAAATAATATAACCAGTCCATAATCCCCCACCTTTGGCCTTGTCCAATCTATTTGATCTTCATCATAAATATTATAATGTAATCACTACTCTCAAGATATTCTCTCTGCATAGTTCTTATCCATTTTATGTCTTGCTGCTCACCCCATCCCAAGTCAGAAGATTACAGGTTGAAGTGCCATTGCTGATATTAAGGCATACAGTAATTTGTCCAGTTGGAACAAGAAACCTAACTGCACTCTCAGGTGGATATTAAAGATCCCAGAACAAACCCCCCCCAAAGAACTACATGCTAGGTCTCCTTGGATAAACTTAATTCCTCCACACTTATATATGCACACATGTATAGGCAGAGTTCAAATTTATTGTCGACAAATTGACTGAAGCATATTGGAAAATGAGCCTTACACTCAATCTTCCACAAGACAAGATATCCTCAAACAACCTGCCCTCTGGACAAGAACGATTCATGGCGAAACTCTAAGGAAAGAATACCTTGCAAGCTCTCATCAGCAAAGAAAGGCATCGGTGATGAAATTGCTTGTTAAGATGGTCTCCGGTTATGACTGCCTCTGTGCGAATGCAATCTGCTGAAGTTCATTTCCCATGCCTGGGCCTCAAGTCATTTTCTTCATTACTAGCTTTTTATCATATTATCATCATATCATATCATATCATATATATACAGCCGGAAACAGGCCTTTTCGGCCCACCAAGTCCGTGCCGCCCAGCGATCCCCGTACATTAACACTATCCTACACCCACTAGGGACAATTTTTACATTTACCCAGCCAATTAACCTACATACCTGTAGGTTATCTTGATTCTAATCTTGTGGGCAGTAAAAACTACTTGCTGTTATTTCCTTGTTCATCAGTCATTCTATCGCCATGCCAGTTTATTCAGGGATTGTTCAATGCCCCATCCCCACTAATGTTTTTAACTTTTACTCTTCACATACTAGCTTACATTTCATTTCATCCCCACTTTTTGTTGCAAAGGACTATATCCCTAATAACATGAATTATCCTTTGCCATTCACAATCAAAATATGGATTCTGTGTCAATATTATTCCTTGTATTGTTACGTCTAACAATAGCTTCATGACAATCTCCTCCATTTCATTATTAACACATTCTAGCCTTCAATATTTAACTATCAATCCTTTTCTCTCCACAGGTTTTAGTTATTCAGGCTTCATTTGCTTTCACACATCAGTGATGACTCTAGTTCTTTTGTTTTGATACTAATGCCCTATATGCTAAATTTATAAATTTAATGTGTTTAATCTGTCTTATCAGGTGGCAAAGCTGGATCAAGGTACATACTGGGCCATTCCTGCCGCTTTTTCGTATTTTTATTTTGCCACGTATTCGAGTTTTCCAATAAAAAATTTCCTTCCTATGCCCATTGATATTATCAATAGACAATAGGTGCAGGAGTAGGCCATTCAGCCCTTCGAGCCAGCACCGCCATTCACTGCAATGATGGCTGATCATCCACAATCAGTACTCCGTTCCTGCTTTCTCCCCATATCCCTTGACTCCGCTATCTTTAAGAGCTCTATCTAACTCTCTCTTGAAAGCATCCAGAGAATCAACCTCCACTGCCTTCCGAGGCAGAGAATTCTACAGATTCACAACTCTCTGGGTGAAAAAGATTTTCCTCATCTCCGTTCTAAATTGCCTACCCCTTATTCTTAAACTGTGGCCTCTGGTTCTGGACTCCCCCAACATCGGGAACATGTTTCCTGCCTCGAGTGTGTCCAATCCCTTAATAATCTTAGATGTTTCAATAAAATCAGACTGAAGAAGGGTCTCGACCCGAAACGTCACCCATTCCTTCTCTCCAGAGACCTGACCTGCTGAGTTACTCCAGCATTTTGTGAATAAATACCTTCGATTTGTACCAGCATCTGCAGCTATTTTCTTATACTTCTAAATTCCAGTGTATACAAGCCCAGTCGCTCTATTCTTTCAACATATGACAGTCCTGCCATCCCGGGAATTAACCTGGTGAGCCTACGCTGCATGCCCTCAATAGCAAGAATGTCCTTCCTCACATTTATCATCACCTTTCTGTTGCACTCTTACTCTTTGCTCTGATCTTCATTTTCCTTTCTCCTCTCTTTACTAGAACATCCAACCAAACACATTTCCTGCATAGCAAATGCAACAAATTATTTTCCTCGCTAGCAGAAATTTGCATTAAAGCATACTCTTGGACTACCTTGAAGTTGCAGTCTGGATAAACAAACTACAGAGCTAGCAGCTCAAGGCAGTGCAACGGTCAGGGACAAGTAATTAGTCTCGCAACTCCTGCATCGTGTCAACTAACCCCAGGTCATTCTGTGGCAGTGTTTAACGAGATTTAAAAATGCCACAAGGCAAATTAGCCTTCTGCCTAGCAACCTTCTAATGGATAAATACGGAGTTGGGGCTGGATGGGAGGTGTGCTATGGTAGTTAACATTTCAAGAAAACGCTGGTCAAAATACAAAGCGAACATTTGAAGGAGATTGACACAAAAAGCTGGAGTAACTCAGCAGGACAGGCAGCATCTCTGAAGAGAAGGAATGGGTGACATTTCGGGTCGAGACCCTTCTTCAGACGCTGATGAAAGGAGATTAACCTTTCATCATTAACCACCCATTAGAATAAATGAAATTATATTGATAGCATATGCATGCACAAGGATGAAAACAGAAGCCAGACCATTAATCCCCCCCCCCCAGAGTTTAAGTCATGAAGCAGCCCAAGATAATTTTTGGATACAAAGAATAGCAGATGCTAGTTTACAAAAGAAAAGATACAAAATGCTGGAGTCAATTATGGAGTAATTTAGCGCATCAGGCAACATCTCTGAAGAAGGGTCTCGACCCGAAACGTCACCCATTCCTTCTCTCCCGAGATGCTGCCTGACCTGCTGAGTTACTCCAGCATTTTGTGAATAAAACATCTCTGGAGACATGGATAGGTGATGCGCAAGGAGGAACTGCAGATGCTGGTTAAACTGAAGATAGACACAAAATGCTAGAGTAACTCAGTGGGACAGGCAGCATCTCTGGAGAGAAGGAATGGGTGACGTTTCAGGTTGAGACCCTTCTTCAGACTGTGAAGAGAGGGAATGTGTGATGTTTCGGGTCAAGACCCTTCTTCAGAGTTCCTGCCTGTCCCGCTTAGTTACTCCAGCATTTTGTGCCTATCATGGATAGGTGATGTTCTGAAGAAGGTTTGACAGTCTATAGAAGGGTCCAGGCCCAAAATGTCACCTATCCACCCGAACCCGCTGAGTTATTCCAGCACTTTGTGTCTTTTTCACAAGATAATGTTTGGTGCATTTAATGCAATTAGAACCATCCCACACTACATATCTTGGTAAATTCAGCCACATCATGTAAGGGCTAAGCCAGGCACTGAACACTTCCTCTGTGAGTGGAGGGAGAGTGGATAGTGACGGCAAACAAAAGTAGACAGGATGGAAATTAATAGCTAAAAACAGGAGATTAAATGCAAGAGGCAAACCATAATCTCCTTTTAGACAACGAGCTTTTTTTATGTATCCTGTGCAGGAGCCTGGGAGATGGGAGAAGAGGCTCCACAAATACACGAAGCATTAACTTAATTGTCAACAGGAAAGCAAATTGCGCAGGCAATTCAGAACAGTCCAGATCGGACTGGAACTATAAATAGGACATGAGAAAATATCACGTTACATCCTGAACAGCTTGATGATTTTGACATTAACAGCCATACAATCCTCCAGCACACCCATTGCCATTATCAGACCAAAATACCAAACTGAAGTCTCCCGTCATTGAATATTAAATCCTGTTTGTTTGGAGAAGCAGATATTCTGCAAAGTGCCACTAATATTTTCCAAAACATGGCCGTCAGACATGTATGGCTGTGGTTTACCTTATCTGATGCAATCATAAAGATCCAGCACTACAGTTTATGTATAGGGCATTATGTTAGTGTGGGAAAAAAATCAATTCCAATGTTTGAACATATGTTGAAAAAAATCCCACTCAATATTCTCCATTCAAAAAAAAAATTACTGCAGCCAAATTTCAGCTTCATGAATACTCTTTGAGTGACAGCACACTATTCAAACATGACAATACCACTGAGTTAGATCCTGTCCTGAGCCAGAAGGTCTCGACCGGAAACGTCACCTATTCCTTTTCTCCAGAGCTGCTGCCTGACCCGCTGAGTTATTCCAGCCTTTTGTCTCCGTCTTCCCAACATGAGACACGTTGTAAAGGAGTACTTCCTTTGCACTACACTGGAGCACCAATCTAAATGATACTTGAGTCCTGAACTCAGTTTCCCAGTGAGGAAAAGACAGAAGGTAAAGATAGAAGGTAAACTGATACCTACATGAACCTTGGTTTGCTCCATATACTTTCTGATAATTTCATACTCAAGTGCAGTCACTGGTGTTAGATGGGAAACCTGCTAGCCAATATACACATTGTAAGAATCCACTAATACCTGGTAATGACTAGACAATTTGTTTCGGGAAGATGATTCGAGGAGAAATACTTACCAACACAACAAACATCCATTTGTATTTTCCGTTTGCAGTAACAAAAATAAACTTAAAGCATTTAAAAAGACCTTTGTTTTTGAAAATCCTGAGGGGCAAGGAAACTTGTATTATTGTGAGTCTGAAACTATCTTGCCCCTAACTACTCTCCCCCCCCCCCCCCCCGCCCATTAAAACACAACTTTCTTAGGAACGTTTCCTAGGAATACAACTAAAGCAGGATTGTCTGTATATTCCTTTAATATCGTAAATTCACAGAGAATAATAACCCAAGCTGAAATGTTAAAAGATAAATTTCGATTGTTACATCAAGTCATTCAATACTTCAAGTAATGTATCATTCAGTCCCCTTTTTTGCTCATTGATTTATTGAAACAATCTTTTTCTTTAAAGTGGGTGAAACAACCTGGTCATGATAATTGGTCATTATGCAGTGAAATGGCGACGTAATAAAAAATGACAGTAAGTGGTCTGGAATAAAAGAATCTTCATTTATTGCAATACTTTGTCTAATTATAGAAACTTTCAAGCACAGGAGGTGGCCAATCAGCTAGTTATTATGTGCTGCCTTTATGAAAGAGCATTGTGCTGGTCCCCACTTCTTGGCTGCAACCTTCAAAGTTTTCTCATCCTCATTTCTCCAATGTCCCTTTACAATTTTTTTTTAAAGCCAGTGGAAGTTGAATCTATAATCGGTAGATTGCACCATATTCCAACAACATGATGAAAAGAATTATTCTCCATTTTCCCTGGACTTGTTTGGATATTATGAGGAGCAGTGGGTGGACATTATGTGTCGGAAAATGCTGGTTTAAATCGAAGGTAGACACAAAATGCTGGAGTAACTGAGCGGGTCAGGCAGCATCTCAGGAGAGAAGGAATGGGTGACTTTTCGGGTCAAGGGTTTCGACCCGAAACGTCACCCATTCCTTCTCTCCTGAGATGCTGCCTGACCCGCTGAGTTATTCCAGCATTTTGCGTCTACCTCCGGTGGACATTACAATGGATTTGCCTCTTCAAGATCATGTAAATCAACGCTTCATGGCAAAAATTCCAAAATGCACACATACTTCTCACTTATGCTTTTGTCACTGGATCCTTTACTTTAGCAAAAATAGCATTACACATAGGTGCATTTGAAATAAATAATATGAAAAATGACTTTGGAAAAAAAATAAAACAAGTTCATCTTAAATGGGCTAGCCATTTTATAGAACTTAGCTATTCTACCGGTACTTTTGAAAGATTAAAACGACCACGTCCAGACTAAGAAGGCAGATTGTAGAAACAAGGAACTGCAGATGCTAGTTTACCAAGGCAATACACAAAATCCTCCAGTAACTCAGTGGGTCAGGAAGTATACTGGAGAACATGGATAGGTGACATTTCTGGTCGGGTCCTCATCTGCTGAGTTACTCCACCATTATGTGTCTTTCCTAGACTTAGAAAAGTCTACTTTCTTAGACTGCCTAGATACTGAATCAATCTGCACAACCAGCTATGTCCAACTCCACCATATTCATCCACACGGGGTCAAGTTGGCCTGGGAATATTAAGTGGGCAATTACACACTTAATTTTGTTCCAAACACCAAAGTCAAAAATGAATGGGAATCATAATTTTTTTTTGTAATCACAATTTAGTATTTTTAGTTTAATTTAGTTTAGTTTAGTGATACAGGGCAAAAACAGGCCCTTCGGCCCACTGAGTCCACATCGACCAATGGTCACCCGTGCACCAGTTTGTCCTACACACCAGGGATAATTTGCAGAAGCCAATTAACCTACAAACCTGCACGTCTTTGGAATATGGGAGGAAACCGGAGCATCCGGAGAAAACATATGCAGTCACAGGGAGAATGTACAAACTCCGTACGTACAGCACTCAGAGTCAGGGTCAAACTCGGCTCTCTGGCACTGTAAGGCAGCAGCTCTACCGCTGCGCCAATGTGCCACCGATAGTTTTTTACTGGAACTATCTGGAAGAAAAGTATTTGAAAAGGGAGAAGGTGGAAAGAAATAATAACAAAGGGCAGCATCATTTAATTAGAATCATATCGATTTACAATTGTGACTTTACACATGCACATGCTCCACTGACATGTGGAGCACACATTCTATATTTTTCTTTCCCCGTGGTTAAGATTAAGTAGGCAGCTATTTTTACCTAAAGCAAAAAAAATTGCATAAAGCGCTCCTGAAAAATAAACTTGGAATTTTGATATTTATGTAGGAGTTTAGTCAAAATAATTGTCAGGGAGTCTTGACTTGGGTTTTAGATCAAGTCCATTCTAAGCAGTTATAGCGAGTTATTTCCTTATCACTCCTTCGTTCAAAATAACCACTATTTCCAAATATGATTTACATTTCCAAGGTACAAATCTGAACAGTGGCCCAGCTAATTGATCAAATTGCAAATGAAACTATTGTGTGGTCCAACTGCATATTTGGCCAGGCAAGACAGGGGATACCAGGTCAAATAAAAACAAGCAACACAGTTTCCCAGAACTGGCCCCTGGTTTTAAACTTGAGGTCCAAGTCGTTACGCTGTCAAATTTATAGTTAACCTATAAATCCTACTGAAACAAGTAGAGATAATAGAATTATGGAATCAGACATTAAAAAAAACCACATCTTTCAGCATATCTTGTTCATGCTGATCATATTGCCTCTATGCTTACTCCCATTAGGCCACTATTCCTCTGAGCCCTTCCTATCTAAGCCCCTGTCCCAATACCCTTTTAAATGTTGCAATGGTATCTACCGCTACCACCTCCTCTGGCAGCTCATCCTACCTCAGATCTCTTTTAAATTTCACCCCTCTCAGCTTGAACCTGCACTGCACAGTTCTAGACTCCCCTGAACGCGAAAAAAATATTATCTATCCTATCTATGTCCTTTACCATTTAATAAACCTCTATACGATCACCCCTTTTATGTTCCAGTGAGAATAAGGCCCAGCCTATCCAAACTCTTCTTAGTACTACAGCCCTCAATTCCATGCAACATCCTGGTGAATCTATTCTGCGCTCTCTGTTGCTACTACATCCTTCCTCTAGTGTGGCAACCAGAACTACTTACAATACTCCAAATGTGGCAGGTTGAGAATGAAGGGAGGAAGGTGGACATGCGATATTTGAACAAGACATGGTTTTGCAGAGGGGCAGTGATTAAGAGATCTCCCACCATCTCTCACAACCCAATCACCCTGCTTGTTTCCGCTTATCTCCCATCTCCAAGTCCTACATCTTCCTGTTATCCCCCTCTTTCCATTCTAACTTCTACTTCTACCTTCCTTTCTTCCCATATCCCTCCCTCTCATTTAATATTTCACTCCTATTCTTCCCTAACAGTTTTGTCTCCTTTTCACCTCTAGCCTTTGTCACTTACTTTACCCATTTGCCAATCACCCATTCCTCATCTGTACCCACCCAACAGTTTTAGGCAGGCTTCCTAAACACCATCTTTCTTTTCCAGCTTTCTCCTCACTACTCCACCAGTCTGAAGCAGGGTCCCAATCCATTTCTAAGGAAGTATTGCTCAAAAGATACCATGTTTTTAAGACAATAAACAAGGGCCCTGACAGGTCTTTCAGGTAGACATAAAAATCTCATTCTGTTATTAAAAAAAAAGACTTTTAGAATATTATTTGGCAATCTTGTCATTATATATACTTCAATCAAAATTGCTAAAACACAAGTTATCTTGTTCTTGAAGGTAGACACAAAATGCTGAAGTAACTCAGCGGGGCAGGCAGCATCTCAGGAGAGAAGGAATGGGCTTCTTGTTCTCTTTACATTGCAGTTTGAGGGGACATGCTGTGCTCAAATTGACCACCATTTTCTTTATATCATGATAGTATTTCCTAAATCAGAGCAGCAATAATATTTCATTGACTGAAAATGCTTTTGATTATCATGAGGTAAAGGAAACACACCGAGTAAATGCAAACCACCTTTTTTAATATCTTATTTCCCTAAAAAGTGCCTTCTTTCAAGTCAGAGCATCGCCCAAGGCTTTACAAACCATCTCCTATCCTTAAATTACAACTTCCCAAAAACTCCTTTCTTCAACAGAATTGTGAGAAACGGTGTGGAAGAGTGGGGAGGAGCATGAAAGTGTGAAGGTCCCCAATGATCAAGGCCAGCATGAAATGCAACGTAACTGGAGACTTAACAGGAGGAAAACTTCCTCAAGCTATTTGCAACATATCATTATTAATTTCTGGCAGTGGTAAAGAAAGTCTTCAAACAATTTTCACTGAACTATAAAGAGCCATGCCAAGATTAAAAATCTGAAGCTGTTCTGTTTGACAGTGTATCACAAGGCCAAGGGGAAAGTACAATTCCAAAATAATGAAATAGCTCATTCGGAGATCTGTGCCACATTGCTGAGCAACCTGGGTGGCAAGATTGCAGGTGAGGTTTGCATAAATCCCAATAGACACCTGCAAACACACAAGAGACAATCTTTCGAGATAAGACTTAGCTTCTTTTGTTGCAACAAATCCATCCCAATTGGCATCAAATAGGTGATAATCTTTTGTGATGAAGGGTTTGCACTCACCAAATCGTCACTTCCCTCATGTAGGGCTTCAAACTATTGTATGGAAATTACAAAAAAATAATAATTATAGGTCCTTCCCAGACATTAACATCCACAATTTCCCTGGGACGTTTAAGTGGCTTCCGATCAAAGAAAGAACATTTACATACCTGCACCATTACCTGTAACTTCTACTCCATCAATCCTGATCCTCCAAATATTTACTTCTCATTCATAGCTCGATCTTTTAATGTACCTCCCTTTGCGGTAGGTGTCAAAGCACTCTTGCAAAGCACCTTGAAGTACTTTTGAATTATTGAAAGGCACCATGGAACTCGTTGATGATTGAGGGATAAATATTGCCTCAAATTCCAGGGAAAACTCCCCTAATTTTCTTGCAAGTGGTATCTGTTTAGCCAATATATAATATAAGAAAGTAACTGCAGATGCTGGTACAAATCGAAGGTATTTATTCACAAAATGCTGGAGTAACTCAGCAGGTCAGGCAGCATCTT
This sequence comes from Rhinoraja longicauda, assembly GCF_053455715.1. Classification (NCBI taxonomy): domain Eukaryota; kingdom Metazoa; phylum Chordata; class Chondrichthyes; order Rajiformes; family Arhynchobatidae; genus Rhinoraja; species Rhinoraja longicauda. Next base: position 24,531,715 of record NC_135980.1, on the reverse strand, counting down.
AGGAGAGAAGGAATGGGTGACGTTTCGGGTCGAGTCCCTTCTTCAGTCTGAAGAAGGGTCTCGACCCGAAACGTCACCCATTCCTTCTCTGTTTAGCCAATGGTCAGAGAGGTCCTTTATTTAATATCGCAATCACATGAGGGCCTGCAGAGAATCAAGTCTGAATTTATGGATCCAAGTCCCTGGAGTGAGGTGCAAACACACGAACATCAGATTCAGAAGTATCTTAACCTACTAAACCATAGTTGTTAACGTTCTATACCAATGGACAAAGCAGCTTCTTCCGTGGAGTGACAATGCACCTGAACAGAAAGAGATCCGAAATAATTCAGTCACTGACTGAACAAACGCTCTGACTTATTTTTGATTGAAAACCATATTCTCCTTCGACCCCATGGATATTGGAAGAATAAATTGGGAGACGTGCAAGGGTGGCAGAATAACTAGCCAATGGGTTTTTTTAACTAAAAATAGTATGATAGTTATCACTATAGATATTTCACTTTTATTCCAAATTTATTTTACCTGGTATTATGGCTTCAGATCAATAGCCCCTGTTTCTGGATTATCAGTAACTTGATTGTTCTGTCACGGTCCACAGAACATCAGAATTCCTAGTTCAATAGAGATAGATGAAATATAATAATTCAGCTCTCATAAATATATAGAAGTTGATTTATCTTTGTATGCACAAATTCCAGAAAAAAAGAATTAGCTCCTGCAAATTGTGGACGCAAACATCCGATCCCTGTCGTTAGAACTATTTTTGCCACATGCTTCAAAACAAAGGTCTTAAAAGCACTTTCTTTTGAACATTCATTCAACAACCACTGCTTTGGAACATTGCTTCTCTGTTGAAACTTGATTTGCTGTGTTGTGTTTTAATGTAATCCAACATGCTGTTTAGAGTGTGGTCCACCGCAAGCAGATTTAGTTTAAATGGCCGAGGTCCCCTTACCGACTCTGTGGCTGTATGTACAACAGAGACCGAAGAAAACTTATCTTTAGTTTCCCATCAAAAGACTCAAGTGATTTAATCCAGAATCACATTTAAAAATTAACTAAATTCGAGCACCTATTAGCTTACTTTAGTCTGAAGAAGGGTCCCGGCCCAAAACATCACCAATCCATGTTCTCCAGAGATGCTGCCTGACCTGCTGAGTAACTGGTACTCGGTGTCTTTTTTTTTGTAAAACAGCATTTGCCTCGAGCCTACTTTAGTATTTTTCCCCGCTTCCACCTGCAATCAGACCTGCAGTAAGAATGGTTCTGACCCGAAACGCCAACTATCCATCCAGAGATGCTGCCCAACCCGCTGAGTTACTCCAGCATTTTGTGTCTAAGTTAGTATTCTGTCTGATTAAACATGGGAATAGAAATAAACGATTCTGTGGCTGATCCTGTAATTGGTAGAACAACTTTTCTCTACCCGTCAATCAGTTCCTCTTCTTAACTTAAAGTTTTCAATCATACACCCTTTCATCTATTCTACACCATTATGTGTAATCTCCTTGTGTGTAATCTCTCCCTGCCTTGTAATCCTTGGGCTTCAGGTTTCTGGAAAATCTATGCTGTGTTCCGTCCAAGGCCAGTATATTCCTTGTACCCACACCACTGCTGAAATTTGAAGGTAAACACTGCACTGTCACCAGGGTGAGTGTTACACCATTACTTCCTGGCTACAGTTGGTGGCATTGAAGATTCCAATCAAAGAGAGATTGCGTGTGTGCGCATGTGTGTATGTGCGGGATGTTGGGGAGCGGGGGGGGGGGGGGGGGAGTGTCACAGGGAGAGGGAAGGGTGAATTGGAGCTGCCCTTGTGAACTAGCTTACATTCTCCCCATGGCTACTGTTACCAAAAATAGACCAGCTGGTCATTCAATCCACCCACATGCTCAATATTACGAATGATATTAAGCAAGCAGTGGTAGTAATTATTCTTTAGTACAACTGTAAATAAAATGACTGGCAATTTGCTTATATAACTACTGCATTTCAAAGCACAATGCTTCTCCTGTGCAAAATAAGACACAAAAATTTTAATTATTTCTTTCATTTCCATGCAGCGTTCCGTTCACCCAGTGACAGACATTTTATTGGATAAATAAGGAACTGCAGACACTGGTTGGTTTACAAAAAAAAGACACAAAGTGCTGGTGCAAATCAGGTGGTCAAGCAGCATCTCTGGAGAGCATGGATTGGTAAGGTTTCGGGTCAGGACCCTTCTTCAGACATTTTATTGGTGATTTTTCTGGTTTGTCATCAAGAACCCAACAGCTGTGAACCAACAATATCCTACACCTGGAAAATTATTCCTTTGCAACAGTGAGTGTTATGAACAATTGTTCCAAGGTGTCAAAGACCCCAATCCCTGACAACCATCGCCTTAAAATATTGCTGAGGAAGAACAGCAACAGCGATAAGATCCCAATGCCTCATGCACAAAGACACACGACGTGAACTAAATTGTTATCAAAACTCGATGCTGGTGCTTCAGAGCTCATCAACATTTACAAAATCTCAACCAGCCGCAACCAAGTTGCGAATTTTATAATAACACATCGAAATCTTAATAAATTGACCATCATTTAATTATTTATTAAAGATTTCTCTCCTTGGGGACTTTAAGAATAGTGAATAAATAAGAATAATGGTTAACAAAAAACTATAAAATGAACTGTGCTCAAGATCAGAAGCAGAGACTGCTTGCACCAAGAACACATGGCAACCAAACTTGGGAGCAAGTTTGCAGAATACTGCATTGGTTTTTTTTAAACTTACCCTGTGAATTTTCTAATTAAATTATCTGTAATACTTGGTGTCAAGCCTGGGGGAATTATGCACACAGTGTTGAGAACCTCTACGTTAAATAATTATGGTTATAGCACAGCAAGCAGCAACCTTGTGATAGCAAGAGATGGTGTAACTCCAGAGCCAGGCCCCAATCTATTTCTGACACACACGATGGAACGAGAACTCCCATTAGTCAGTCATGCACAGGAATCAAATCCAACGTGGAGCCAGGATCTAAAGATCTCAGAGCCCACCTGGGCCTTCAATGGAATTTGTTTGCCCACCCACCCCCCGAATATGTGCATTGCTGAGAGTCTAGCATCACTCCCTCCAAAGCTCTCGAAATGCATCAAATTAAACAGCTGGGCCATTGTGTTCTACACAGACAGATGCAGGACATTCAAGCTACATCTCAAAACAATGAACTGCAATGGGGTGGAAATAGGAAGAAACTGCAGATGCTGGTTTACACCTAAGATAGACACAAAATGCCAAAGCAACCTAGCGGGACATGCAGCCTCTCCGGAGAGAAGGAATGGGTGACATTTCGGGTCGAGGCCCTTCTTTAGACAGAGTCAGGGGAGAGGGAGTCTAGAGTTATGGAAGGATATGGAAATGACAGATCAAAGTAGATGATGATAAGGAAATGTAGAATGGTTCATTGTTAGCTGAGGGAAAGGTGACAAGGAGGCATACAATCAGTAAAATTAATCAGATGGTCAGTGAGACTAGTCAGAGAACTAGGGTGGAGAGGAACACAGAGAGAGAGAGAGAGGGGATGGTTACAGTTCAGAAGGAGGATGGGTTTCGAATGCTCACATTCAATGCACAATGGATTAGCAGTACATCACCTTACACTCTTGGCCACCTTGTCCGTTTCCCAATGGTTACAGTTCACGTGCAGGATGGGATCCTGAGGCTGTGGGAAGGGACACTACTACAGCTTGAAAGATAGGAATTCTAGGAATTTCAGTGATATTTTTTAAATGTGCAAGTTTTCTCCTCCATGACTAATCTCCACCCTGAATAGAACTGAAATTATTCTGAAACTATTAGTGTGCTGTTATTACAAGTATTTCCTCGTTCAATACTACCAATATCAAATAAAGCAACACTACAGTAATTGATAGCACATGGATAATCTGCCTTTAATTTCCTTTGTTGAGGCAGCCTTCCTGTCCCCATGAATCTTTGCATTATATACTATACAAGCTATATACGTGGCTTAAAACAATTTAGCCCATCAGTTGCACACATAATTATACGATTACATAAACCTCACCAACTGAAAAATATGCAGGAAATCACGTGGACTGTTGACAGAATAACAGATTACAATCACAGCTAAAGTGTTACAAACTAAACTGCTTCTGAATAGGGGTTGGGGGATTTCTTTTCCATCTCCACCTCCTCTTCCCACCCGTCCAAATACTGCAAGGGCCACAAGATACGCAAGAGGCAGCCAGTCCCAGATCTCCACCTCCACAAATATTACATCAACAACAATTTTTTTTTAAACTTGAGTGCCCGAATAGCAACAAAAATAAATCATTGCAGGCGGACATTTGCGAGACTTTCTGCATAATCCCTTCCTACCTCCTCCCAAGGGCTCCGTTCCCTGGAGATGCCACTTTTTATAGTCTTGAGAGCAGCCACAACATGGAATGCAGTAAGTTTGTGAAATATCTGTATTTTTAAAACTATGTTTATAAAATGCCCAGGAAATTGGCAATGGACATATGAAACTTAGTGCTTTTAACGTGGACTTTAGTGCTTTAGTTGTCACTACTGCCTGCCACACAGTTGGTGCACAGTTTAGGGGACTCATGCTGCTGAGATCTGGACCCTGATTAAGCCGTGTGCTGCGCTGCTCCTTCTATGCAGCTCAGGATTTAATTTCAAAGCTAACAGCATTGTTGTAATCAGCAATACTTCTTTCATATCGTTGCAACAGAGAGTCAGCTTTCTCAGCTAGTAGCAGTCTAACCAGAGTCAAACAGTGTTGCGACTTGCGGCAGCACAGTGGTAGAGTTACTGCCTCACAGCGTCAGAGACCAGGTTTGATCCTGATTAAGGGCGCTGTCTGTATGGAGTTTGTACGTTCTCCATGTGACTGCATGAGTTTTCTCCAGGTGCTCCGGTTTCCTCCCACACTCAAACGACATACAGGTTTGTAGAATAATTGGCTTCGATAAAAATTGTAAATTGTCGAATTGGGTAGGATAGTGCTAATATACAGGGGTGATTGCTGGTCGGAGCGGATGAGGTGGGCCGAAGGGCCTGTTTAGTGATTTCAGATAAAAAATTCCAATACCCATCCACAATTTTAAAAAATGCCCGTCCATATCAAAGTCAGAAATGGGGTGTGAATTAGAGGTGATCTTGGGAATTGTGATGTGCAAATGGACCTACTGGATTCAAACCTGTTGATTGTGGAGGTTGAGAGCTTGGATCTGGGCGTTTCCGTAAAAACAGCACTCAGTAGAGAAATTGAAGGTCTCCAAACTGGCAGGTTATTTTCATGTTTTTCATGTAATATTCCCATTGTTTCATATCCTGTATTTTAAGTCGTATAGATCATGGTGTATAGCCATGTGATGAAGCAAAAATAAATCTGTTTTCACAAAGAAAAATATCAGATATGTTCCTGTGTTTTCTTGCCTTTTTTTGTGACATTTTTCAAACAGGATTCCATCAAACCCTTAGGTTAATTTATACCAGAAAGATTACATTAATTTTGCAATTAAATAACTCTACATCTCAAAATGTTTGTTCTCAAAATCTCTGTAAAGCGTCTTTGAGTATATGAAAAGCGCTATATAAATAAAATGCATTATTATTATTATTATTATTACATAAGCCAAATCCTGATTATGCTTATGATTTTTTATCATTTATCACCCGATAAGATAGTTTTCTGATGCCCCAAAGCTTTGCAGCAGAACGCAAGTCCATTTGGTCACGTGTGAAATGTGTGAATTAAAAGCAGAATAACCATTTTTATATTTATTGTTTATTTTTTTATTGTTTATATTTGGTGTTTAGGCTTTCCATTGAACTACTTAATAAAGAATAGAACTTAAAATCATGAAATCAATATCTAGTTTGCTCACGTATTTTAGCGATGTCATTCTGTAGTCCCTCCCGTTGTCAATGTGATTTATAGCGCTATGTTGGATTTTTTTTTGCACTCGGCGCGATTTAAAAAAAAATGCAAACAACATAATTATAATGACCCTGGCGTGAACTACGGGCCTCCTGCTGGATTGGGGCCCGACATTTTGTAAGGGAGCTTAGAAATCAGTAAGTGCCCCATATGTCTTATATGTCTTATGAATATGTTTTTTTTCTCTTTTTTTTCAATCTTTGAAAGAATTAAATTTTGATCGATTTTGCTCACAAATTAGTTTGAAAGGATCATAGGTAGGCCCAGTTTTAATGCTGTGGTATTTCATTATGATTTAATAACTTTCAAATTTGGTACCCTTATTTACACAAACACCCATATGTAATGCGGTACATCTTGTAGTAACATACATAAAATGCCCAGCTTGCCTTCATCCATACACGCTCCAGCAACCATAACATTTATGCAATTGACCACTAGTTTCTAGTCAGTGGTGGCCTCAGAATGTTGAAAGTATGGGACAAAGTCATTGTAACATCCCCAAATGTCAAGGGTGAAGTCAAACTCTCTTGTTGAAGATGCTGTGTGCCTAACAATTGTCAAAGCATCAATTACTACTCCAGACACTGTTACATGTAGGCATGAACTAATTAACTGGTTAGTTTAGAGACACTGCGCGGAAATGGGCCCTTTGGCCCACCGAGTTCGCACCAAACAGCGATTCCCTCACATTAACACAAGCCGACGCACACTAGGGGACAATTTACACAAACCCATGCGAATTAACCTACAAACCTGCACGTCTTTGGAGTGTGGGAGGAAACCGAAGATATCGGAGAAAACCCACGTGGGCATGAGAACGTAAAACTCCGTACAGACAGCATCTGTCGTCGGGATCGAACCCGGGTCTCCGGTGCTGTAAGCCCTGTAAGGCAGCAACTCTCCCGCTGCGCCATCATGCTGTCTTATCTCAAGAGTATCTGAGGAATTACAATTAATGCCGAGTACCAAACGACCCATTCATGGACACTCCTTCCACTTTTTGTAGGTGGATGTTGAAGACTGTGTGATATTATTTGAAGAGCATGGATGTTCTTTCTGCCCCCCAACAGAAACTGCCAAAGCACCAGATGAAATGCTCATCTCTCTCTTTATTAGTAGGTTCTTGTTTTCTGCTGTGGGAGCTCCACGTCAAAAATAACTTCTTGGCCCTCAGATGGCATAAAATTTAATGAGTTCCTTCTAGCTAACTAATATTATGCATCTCTTAGGCTCTAATACCACAGACCTTCAATTTAAAACCCAAATCCTGCCAACACAAATGTCATGTTTATTTTATGGTTAACAAAGGTTGCTGTACTGTAAATTCCTACAAAACCGCACCACGAGTCCACGACACACAAACCACACGAAACAAACATATTCCATTGAGCAATTCACGCCAAAATCCTAAATTCAAAGAACATTTATTGTCTACTGTGCAGGCAAAGGATGAAATAAAAGATCGGAGTGGACGCTTAATGCAAAATTAACATTTCACAACAAGTCCACCTCCAAACAAATATTCACCATACAGTACAAGTACAATTAACTCAAACCATCAACCACTGAAAGATATCTGTATTCTGACCCTGGTATCCAAATCAATATATTTTCAAATATAAGTAAATCTATAAATAAAGAGATTTTTACACCATGTGTTTCACAACTCAGAATACCTCGAGTAACATCGACCGCAGGTCATCACTACTTCAGAAGAAATACAGCAGCCATAAAGCTTGCTTAATAATTCTCCATAAACAGCGATGAAGTAATGATAAAATAATCAATTTTCTTGTAACGGTTGAAAGATTAATATTGGGGCAGATGCTCCTGCTCAGTATAAAGCTTGTATTTCTTTTAACCGACGTCTAATTTTAATGGGAACGTTACAGCAAAGTTGTACAATTTCTGGTTAGGAAGTGAACCTACAAGCTTTGAATTCAGGAGTTACGAGCACCATTCACTAAACAATCGTCAATGTAGTCCAACTCGCTGGAATGAAGGGGTTGAGGGAAAACAGCATCTGCATAGGACAGAATGGTACCCTGGAAGAATTACACCTCAACAGATTTGAACTTATCTTTTCAGATAATTTTCTATTCGCAATGAATCACAGACCAGAAAAAACACTCGATAACCCTAAACTTTTCAGGCAATCCTACCTCTTTGGCAATGGTCACTCGTCCAGCATCTGTGGTTAAACTGATCGTTGAAGACGGTCTGGGCACATTTGATGTTTCCTTTCAGCGTGCCTGGGCACACATTACCGCACTCTCTGTCATCCTTATTGGACTTGATATAATTGTCCTCCACCGAGTCGAGAATCTTTGACCAGTCAAGGGTGGACAGGTAGCAAAGCTCTGGGTTTTTTTCAATTCGTACAGCGCCCCGGGTGATGTTCACTAAGTTGTACAGGCCTATTTCTTTGAAGTGCAGCATCTCGAAGATGACCAGCGCATAGTTGAAGAAGAGACGTGTGCCACGAATCACAGTCAAGTTTGGGAAGAGGTCCTTCAAGCTTTCTAGGCCGTAGACACGAAACAGGAGTAAGTAATCAGTTATCATCGTGAGTTCTGGAAAGCTCAGGCCACGGAAATTGTCAGGTTTTGTGCCAAACATTAACAGGATCTGCAGATTCCCCTCGATGACAGTGCAGTTCCTAAGCCGCTCCAGGTGGGTGATGTTGTTTCGAATATCTATGCTTTGACAAACTAAGAGAAAAAAGGGAAAAGTTAATATTTAGTGCATCACAAAATGAATCTAAGCGTAAGATTCCCAGTTAAAATCTTTAACGACTCACATTAACTTTAACGTTCTAATTCCTTTGAGGACTTTCAGGAAATGTTCCCATAGAGACTTACATGGGAATTGTAATTTAAGAATTAAGGCAACAAAGGACTGGCTTTACCAACAGATGGTAAAACAGGCCTAATGCACCACTTGGCTTACTCCTGTAATGCAAAAACTATCCATTGCAAAACTACATTTTTTGCATCCTGGTCGGCAATGTCAAAATAGGTTACTCCCATAAAACTTTAAAACTAAACGAAAAATAAAATTACTGTTAACCATACCATCAACATACATATAGTGCCTGTTACAGAGTAAAACATTTCAGTGCACGCTACAACAGCAATCATATCATATCATATCATCATATCATATATATACAGCCGGAAACAGGCCTTTTCGGCCCTCCAAGTCCGCACGCCCAGTGATCCCCGTACATTAACACTATCCTACACCCACTAGGGACAATTTTTTTTTTTTTTACATTTACCCAGCCAATTAACCTACATACCTGTACGTCTTTGGAGTGTGGGAGGAAACCGAAGATCTCGGAGTAAACCCACGCAGGTCACGGGGAGAACGTACAAACTCCTTACAGTGCAGCACCCGTAGTCAGGATCGAACCTGAGTCTCCGGCGCTGCATTCGCTGTAAAGCAGCAACTCTACCGCTGCGCTACCGTGCCGCCATACCATATCATATCATAGGAAATTTGATATTGTAGCATGTGGATGTGTTAAAACAGATAACCAAAGAGTTTGGCCAAAACAAAGTTTTATTGACTGTTTTAATTCCTGGGCTTGTAACCTAGGTTAATTAAGTAGCTTAATGCTTCAGATGGGAGTGAAAACTGAGAATGCACAAAGAGCTCTTGCAGCATGATAGAGTTGAAGAGGGAACATAGTGAAGTGGCAAAACAGGCCAGTGAGCACACATTTAATGAAAGAAAGGTACAAATTAGGATTCAGAAAGCAGAGTTTTAGATTAGACAGTTGGCCAGGCGGGTGTTAGAATACTTATGTCCAGGAAATTTTGAAATATCAGTTTTAAAAAATCATAAAAAGCACATGAAAGGCACTATATTCAACATCAACATTTTCTATTGAGAGGAATAAATAGGGTAGATGTAGTCTTTTACCCAGAGTGGGGGAATCAAGACCCAGAGGTTCAAGGTAAGAGGAGAAAGATTTAATAAGAGTCTGAGGGGCAACTTTTTCCACACAGGGTGGTGGGCATATGGAATGAGGAGGTAGTTGAGGCAGAAACTCTAGCAACATTTAAAAGACATTTGGACAGATACATGGATAGGAAAGGGATTAGAGGGATATGGGCCAAATGCAGGCAGGTGGGACTAGTGTAGATGGGACAAATTGAGCCGAAGGGCCTGTTTCCATGCTGTATGTCTCTTGAACTCTCTTTGACTCTATTCTGCTAAATTAAAACTGCTCCCTCCACGACCTGCAGCAGGAAGAGCAGTTTGAAACTTTAATCAAAGTATCTAGCACACTTGTAAACTAACTTTTACCTAAATTTTCTGCAACTGTTTCCCACTGCACAAGCAAGCACTAATAAATATGTTATGTCAAAATTCAAAAGATTTCTGGAATCTAAAATAAATACAGAAAATGTGGAAACATTTCTGAGGGAGGAAACGGGAGTGGAAAATGTCAGGTGGGAATTAGATTACATTTTTCAGAAGTTGCGTCAGCCGGATTTACAATTTCCTGAACCATTTCTCCAATGTACCACAGATTCTAACCTGTCAAAATCAGAAAGTACCTCAGCTTTCAAGATCACCACTTGATTTTCACTCGACATCTGCTGGACTTATTTCTGATAAATCTCCAACAAAACCCAGAGTAGAGCAAAAATAATAATTTCAAAGCAATGTTCCCGCAACCTACTAAATAACATCGTCTCACAAAAGCTTTAATGAAGGATTGAGCCCTTCACTCCTGCCACACAGAACCAACTTGCCTGGGACTGAAAATAACATGTCAATTTAACGTAAAGTTTTCAGTCTAATGCTCGGTGGATGGCTCAATGGTAATCGTGTATTGTCTTTCCGCTGACTGGTTAGCACGCAACAAAAGCTTTTCACTGTACCTCTCTACACGTGACAATAAACTAAATTTAAATTTACTCCCACAACTTGGGGATCAGGCTGTCTATTCCTCTCTGTCAATTTTGTATAACACAAAAGCTAGGTGCGAGTCATTTGGCCCTTCAGCCTGCTCTGCTATTCATCAGAATCATGGCTGATCTCCATTTCAGCAACAGTTTTCTGAACTGCCCCTAAATCCCCGATTCCTTTTATACTCAGAACCTATTGTGCTATCAGTCTGAGGAAGAGTCCTGACCTGAAACATCACCTATCCATGTTCTCCAGAGTTGCTGCCTGACCTGCTGAGCTATTCCAACAGTTTGTGCCTTTTTTAGTAAGTAATCATCTGCAGTTTCTTGTTTAATCTAATGCGCTCTGTTTTGAATGAACTCAATGATCAACCATGACCGTCTGGCACTGAGAAATCGATAAAAAAATTAATGCTCCCTGTGTGAACCACATCTCGTTCCTAAATGGTCTATTTCTTGCTGTAAGACAGCGATCCCTGAAACATCCTCCTTGTAATCAGTGTGTGGTCCTGTCAGAATTCTGTAGGTTGCAATGAGATCTCTCATTCTTCTAAACTTGATTTTAAACCCAAGAGAGCCCGTCAACAATCCCATATTGTGTGACAAATCATCATCCCTGGAACCAGTCGAATGAATCTTCACAGCACCCCCTTTGTGACAAGTGTTCCTATTGTTGGATAAGGAGACCAAAACTGTACGCTATACTCCAGGTCCAGGTCCCTGTATAACTGAAGGCACTGGGGTTTGGTTGAATAGAGCAAGGAGCTCTCGAATACATTAGCCAAATAATTCAATTCAACAAAATAGGTGATTCACGAGTCACTTATCTCACAGCCTGGTCAGGTAATGTCTTTCAAAGCAAAACTGATTCTTGCATTTGCCTGCTGAACAAAGTTCTAAAGTTCAGAAGTAGTTCAAATATCGTCATCTATTAAGTCAATCAAAAGCCAGGATAGATGATTAACGTGCTTATGTCATAGATATGCTCAGGTCACCCAGGCAGACTGGTCTATGTGCGTCAAGCTAAACGGCAGATGCCCATTGATAAGTGACCTCATCATCAGCCCACAGCTGTGACAGGCTCAAACCAGTACATTTGTATTGGCTACATTTTAAATTTGTTTACCTAAAGATTACATGGATAGCGTAGAGCAGATGCCTACGTCTTTTATTCTAGCTTTCAAATCATTATGAGGGATAAATACAAGAAGAGGGCACTGGAAGCAGGGAAGATATTCTGTAGCAAATGCAGTGACTCAATTGAACCTGTGGTCGAACAAGGCAGATTATGAAACTCCCAATTTTATTAGGTACCTTGTCTTGGAACCACTCCTGACTCTCAATGTAGACTGTTCTTGTTCCCATACAAACGATCCACCTGCAAACTGTTCCCACCCACATAAAAGATCTCCGAGATTTTTTTAATCTTGCAACCCAAGTCCTTGCAATGCCAAGTACTGAAGTCTCACCTGTTCAGTACTGCCTTCAACCACTGAAGGTCACCTCACCTTCTGTCTCCTTTCTCTGTTCGTTTACTTATTTATCTATTTATTCACTTCCCTATGTTCTTTAAATCCTGTAAAGCGTCTTTGAGTGTATGAAAAGCGCTATATAAATGTAATGCATTATTATTATTATTATTATAAGATTAGTTGCAGAATTATGAAACTGACATAAAAGTTTTGGATTAACAAAAAAATACATTTCTCAACCTCAATTCTTTCCAAAGAGCTTTACAACCAAAGTAGTATTTCGTAATTGCAGTCCTAATGGAATGCAAGAACCACATGAATCTGCAGAATGCAAGCTTCCACAAACAGCAGCTTTTTTTTAGAAAAAGGGTTGTTAACTGGCTATTCTGGTCAAGTCAATGAAGCTAATACTACTACACTTCAAAATAGTGTCAAGGAATTTCTCACCTTGTCACTATTGACATAAAGTAGTCACGGGAGATTGACACAAACATCAACATGTCAAATGAACATCAACGTTGATTTCTCTAATTTTCAGAATTTCTCTAATTTTAACCCCTGCCTTCCCTCTCTCACACCCCTTCGTCATCCTACTAGTCTCACTGTGGTATCCTTGTATCCCTTTGTTATCACCTCTTCCCCAGCCAACAATGGGCCATCATGGGCTCCACCCTTCCTTGGTCTTCTGTTGTCAGACCTCCTTTGTTCTGTCCTTCTTACCTCGAGTTCCTTCCCCCCTACTTTCAGTCTGAAGAAGAGTCCCAACCTGAAATGTCACCCATCCCTTTTCTCCAGAGATGCTGCCTGACACTTTGTGTCTATCTTCGGTATACACTAGCATCTGCAGTTCCTTTTGAGATAAAGTAGTCACTGGCCCAGGTTAGCATTTCCCTTTTACCAGTCGTTTACAGGTGATCCCACATTGCAGGGGGATTGCGTTCCTCGAAAACGGGACACATACAATAATCCGTAACACGTGTCCAAGTCACCTGAGCATGAGTCAAGAAATACAGGTTGAGAAATGATCAGGTTTGTTTTGATTTATTTACTTCAACGCCAATTCATTGAGTCAATTTTATTTCGCAAATCTTTTGTTTGTCAAATTTTTGAAAAGCAATTTATAAATACCTCAAGGACTAATTTCCATAACCCAATTATACAGTCGATCGGCATCAATAATCCACATTTTTACTTAATATTCTGGAGTGGAATCCAAACGCACAAACGTCTAACTCAGAGACGAGTGAACTCAACCAACCACAGAATAGATGGGGTTAGGGTGGGGAGGGAGGGAGTTGGCATCTTCTAAGTTGCCATATATTACCTGGGGTTAAACATGTAGGTCTTTACCCTGCAATCTTAACTTGGCTATGCCAGACTAGTGAACATTTAATAGAGAAACACTATCATATATCATGGAAAAGTTCCAACTCTCTGCACCGATGCTCCCCAGATAGGCTCAAAGTTTACACACAGGAAAAAGGAACGCTCAAAAGTTTCTCAAAAACACACTCAAAAAAGCTACACTAATTAACTCTGGTATTTACTTTAGTTTCCAAGGCATGAAATTCATTTAAGATTAAACGTCTTTGTAAAAAGAAAATTGCTGCGTAACCACTTGTTAGACTTTGACTCATTTGCTCTTCAGCCAATGCAGTTCAGATAAAATCTCACAAATTCTGCCAACATAAAGCTTTATCTTCAGTAGACACATCAGTACTGACAAAACAATTCAACTTTATTTTTACTTGAAATACCATGCGAGCAGTGTCTGTGCCATTTGATCTCTTTAATAGGACAGAGATTAACAAGTGCATAGAACAACACAGGGAATTCTTCTCATCAGTTTGTCTGACAATATCCAAGTCATAGATTAGTTTCAGCTTGGAGAGATACTGTGTAGAAGCAGACCCGCCGTGTCCACACCGACCAGTGGTCACCCGTACACTAGTTCTATATTATCCCACTTTCACATCCTACGCACGAGGGACAATTTAGAGGCCAATTAACCTACAAACCTGTAGGAAGGAAGTGCAGAAGCTGGTTTAAACCAAAGATAGACACAAAATGCTGGAGTAACTGAGCAGGACAGGCAGCATCTCTGGAGAGAAGGAATGGAGAAGGGTCTCGACCCGAAAAGTCACCTCATTCCTACTCTCCAGAGATGCTGCCTGTCCCTCAGTTACTCCAGCATTTTGTGTCAACCTATAAACCTGAATGTCTTTGGAACGTGGGAGGAAACCAGAGCACCCGGAGCAACAAACTCCACTCAGGCAGCACCCATAGTCAGGATCGAACCCGGGTCTCTGGCGCTGTGAGACAGCAGCTCTACCGCTACACCAGTGTGCTCACATAGATCGACAAGGCAAAGCATAGACTCAGCGACCATTTCACTGAACACTTGCACTTGGGGCAGCCCAGGCCTACTGGATCTTCTATGTGCTAGCCATTTTAACTCCCTTTCCCATTTCCACACTGAACTTTCTGCCCAGGGTCTCCTCCATTGCCAGAGTAAGGCAACAAGCAAAGTGGAGGAACAGCATCTCACATTCCACTGGGGTAATTTACACCTTTATATGAATGCTGAATTCTCTCATTTTAATTTACCTCCAATTAATCCCTGCGGCCCCTCCATCTCGGCCCCACCTGGACTCCCACCTATTTCTCCCCGCTGCCGCCTACGCCTCCCCCCCCCCCCCCCCCCGCTACCTGGCTTCACAATTGACATCTCTCGCACACCTATTATTATCTCAGCCCTTTGTTCCAAACATCTGCCTGTCAAAATACCCCTCGCCTGTGCCGACCGATCACCAGCCACGCTTTGTCCTGCTTCCCTCTTTTTCAAGCTTCTTCCCCCCCCCCCCCCCCCCCCCCCTCCCTTACAATCAGTCTGAAGAAGGGTTTCGATCTTAAAGTTACCTAACCATGTTCTCCAGAAATGCTGCCGGACCTGATGAGGGACTCCAGCACTCTATGCATTAGCTAGCATCTGCGGTTCTTTGCTTCTACATAAAACGCTGAGATTTTAACCTGGAGGAGACGATTATAAACCAAAATTTCAAACTAGCATAAGTTATATGGCACATCATCGCAATCTGAAACTCTCCGCATGCCAATGAATTATACTGTGAAGTGCAGCAACTCTCATGCAAATAAATTTGTCAGCCAAGTTCTGATCCAAAAGCAAGATGAATGACCAGTTAATCTGTTCGGCAAGAGGAAAAATATGCTCAGTTGAGCCACACAAACCTGGAGGAACAAGGGTTTCATTCTCAGCTTGGTTCAAGTTGACTGATACCAGCCAGGGCTTCCTGTTGCCAGTAAGTCCCAGTGAAAAAATGCACACATGCACAAGCATCAACAACCACTTACATTTATATAGTGCTTTAAATGTAGTAAAAGCGTCCCAAGGCACTTCACGTGTATTATCACACAGAGTCTGGCACGATGCCACCTAACGATATAACTGAGGATTATTTTAATAGGCAGCCAAAGGAGGAAAAAGAGGAAAGGAGGAGGTGGTTCAGATGGAAATTCAGATCGTAGGGCTAAATAGATGAAGGTTCCGCTACACTTCCAATTCTATTGAAAAGATACTGACCAGAAACATTAACATTATTTTTCTCTCCACAAATGCTGCCTGACTCAAGTATTCCAGATATTTTCTTGCTTTATTTCAGTTTAGCGGTATTCTGCCCACCGAATCCATGCCAATCATCTATCACCCGTACACGAGTTCTACTTTATCCCATTTTCACATCCTACACAGTGGGGGCAATTTATAGAGGCCAATTAATGTGCAAACCTGCATGCCTTCGGAATGTGGGAGGAAACAGGAGCACCCGGAGGTCACAGGGAGACCAGAGTACTCGGAAGTCACAGGGAGAACATACAAACTCTGCAGACAGCACCGAGGTGAGGTACGAACCCGGGTCCCTGGCACTGTGAGACTGCAGCTCTACTGTTGTGCCCCCCTGTTTTTAAAGGCAATGACTGCAGTTGCTAGAATACAGGGGGAAAAAAATTAAACTGGAAAGGCTGTGTTAGTGTTTCAGGCAGTGGCAATTTTGACACCACATTGTCAAGGCGAGAAACAGAGTTGACGGTTCAAGTCAATGATCAGATCTGAAATGTTAATTCTGTTTCTCTTACCACATATGCTATTTCCAACATTTTCTGTTTCATTCTGGATTTCCAGGGCCTGCAGTTTTTTGCCTTTTAATTATACTGATTCAGCTGCATGACTATTGCTGAAGAACCAGATTGTAACAGATTAAACGGCTGAAGATTGGCTGAAGTCTATAAGAGAGTTAGATTGAGCTCTTAGGGCTAACGGAATCAAGGGATATGGGGAAAAAGCAGGAACGGGATACTAATTTTGGATGATCAGCTGGCTCGAAGGGTCGAATGGCCTACTCCTGCACCTTTTTCTATGTCTTATAAAATTAAGGATGCTCAAGAAAACTGAATTGGAAGAATGCAGACCTTGCAGAAGATTGCAGCTTGGGGGCATTCACAGAAATAGTGGGGGAGATACTATAAAAATAAATTGAAAACAAGGGTGTATTAAAATGGTAGGTTTTAATCTGTTGACATTACAGAGCGAGTCTTGTCAGTGATGTTGCTAATTTATTCAGTCTGAAGAAGGGTCTCGACCCGAAACGTCACCCATTCCCTCTCTCCTATATGCTGCCTGACCAGTTAAGGGCCTATCCCACTTAGGCGATCTTTTTGGCGACAGCAGATTGCCAAACTTTTCTTTTACCTGACGACAACGACCACGACAATGCCGAGTCAGGTCGAGATTACAGCGTCTTCTGAAACATCGCCAAAATTCGCACGCTGTCAATGCTTCTCCGACGTCCTAATTTTCGCTGAAATCACTGACAAGTCGGTACTTGAGAGTTTTGAACTATAACACCTTGTATGGGTTACTTAAAAACCAAGCTTCACTGTAACAAGGAATACACTGGATTTACTTCCAGTTTACTAATAGCTGTATTTTTTTTAAAAATTTAAAAAGTGGTTCAGTGGATTTTTGTGAAAAGTGTGTGGGCATTCTTTGAAAATGTAAGGGAGATGCATATCTGGTTTCTGGGTTGATTATCTGGGTTTGGAGCTCACTTTAAATGTAATGGCTGATGGCCATAAACATCGCGAAAATTCCCACGCTTACCTGACCGTCAAACTGTCGCCTCCAATCTACCTGTCAATTGTCCTGACGGTAAATAAATTGGTTAAACACAAGCATTTTATGGTATTTTCAAAATGACTTTACTTATTTTAATATTATGTGCTTCTAAATGTATCTAAGAGAACCTATCAAACCTGGGGACAGCATGCGACAGCGCCCGCAATAAGCTACGATGCCTGGCGAAAAGCCAGCTGTCGCCGAGAGATTTCAAACCGCTTGGTTTCTCGGCGACGTGCCGAGATCCACTACGATCTTTGGAAGACTCCTCACGATCATGCCCGCGACACCCCGGCGAACGTTCGGCGACAGCCTCGTCGCCGGCAGTCGCCTTAAAATCGCCTAAGTGGGACAGTTCCTTAACTCCAGCATTTTGTGATACCTTCACTCATTTATGAAGTCATATCACAAACTGGTGCGGCAAAATTGGACAAGAGCCATAGAACAAAAAGGAATCACAGCGATATACTGCAGACCACACAAAGAAAACTGCAACCATGCATGTACATTGGTTTAAAATGTAGAGTTTCATATGTCACTGGAAATAATGTGTTTATAG
The DNA here is from genome assembly GCF_053455715.1 of Rhinoraja longicauda. Classification (NCBI taxonomy): domain Eukaryota; kingdom Metazoa; phylum Chordata; class Chondrichthyes; order Rajiformes; family Arhynchobatidae; genus Rhinoraja; species Rhinoraja longicauda. The sequence continues at coordinate 24,513,609 of NC_135980.1, read as the reverse complement.
GCATAACAATTTGCTGGATATATTACAAGATGAGTAACCACTTGCACAAATTTATATCTTCGAAAGGCGATTTGAGGAAATGTATTCAATTTTAAAAGAACTTGGGAAATAAAAATCCCAGTCAGATTGACATTCATTCATTGCCAGCTGGTTTACTAATATTGTTCAAAGAAAACAAACTGGTTTACTAATATTGTGTAAGAAGGAACTGCAGATGCTGGTTTAAAATGAAGATAGACACAAAAAGCAGGAGAAGGGTCTTGACCCGAAACGTCACCCATTCCTTCTCTCCAGAGATGCTGCCTGTCCCGCTAAGTTACTCCAGCTTTTTTGTGTCTATCTTCGGTTTAAATCAGCATCTGCAGTTCCTTCTTACACAATATTAGTAAACCAGCAACTCTGGAGAGAAGGAATGAGTAATGTTTCGGGTCGAGTCCCTTCTGACGTTTGCGTATATATACACACTGAACTTTTTTTAACTCTCGTTTATCATATTGTTTACAGTGTATTATGTTTACATATTTTGGTGTGCCGCAGCAAGTAGGAATTTCATTGTTCTATCTGGGACAAACGACAATAAAACACTCTTGACTCTTGATTATTGAATGGACAGCTGGCTTTTCGCCAGGCATCGTAGCTTATTGCGGGCGCTGTCGCATGCTGTCCCCAGGTTTGATAGGTTCTCTTAGATGTATTTCTGATCTCCCAATCTATCCTGTTGTGGCATTTGCATTTATATTATCTGCACTTTCTCTGTGGTGTACTTTCCACTGTATCTCGGTACATGACAATAATAAACCAATATAAACGCAAATGCTCTATCCCAATCTAGTGTGCCGCAAACTTTAGTGAATCAAGTCATTTGCCACAGTGGAAGAGACATTGCATCTGACCCGAGTGACCCCGAGCTAAAGGAAGAACAAAATTAAAAACAGGGTGTAACTGGCGGAGTAGATGGAGGAGGAGGAGAAGAAATCAGGAAGAAAATAATCATCCCTGTATGACGTTTGCAAAATATGAATGAAAGGATGTCAAACAATGTTAAAATCTGGCTCCAGCTGCAGTCACCTCCCTGCCAAACAGTCCATCAAGAATCACTGTCCAGTCTAACACATGGAAGGGTGCCCATTTGGACAGAGTACAGCTCCCAGATGACCAGGAACTTTATTACTGCAAATTAAAGAGGAAGGAATCATCATGCATCACATTGCCTCAGGACATCTCATTGCAGTTCATAGTGTTCAAGGCACTTTTTAAAAAGTGCTGGAACTGTTGCAAATGTACAAAACATGGCAAATACTGGGCAAGACAGCAGCAAGAACTCGATTTAAAAAAAAAAATAGTGTTTGGAGTGTCCAGCCAAGAGGATAGAGGGGTCTCATTTAAAGTCTCATGATACCATCAACAGTGCAGTTCCGGAGTATCATCTTAAGATTATCGATCAAGTCAAATGGTGACAACGGCAAGGGATTTCCGCAGGAAAGGGGCCAAGGTACATCGTATTCTAGTAGAAATACAAGCTAAACACAGGAATATATAATGCTTAAAAAGCTGACCGAAAATGTTAAATGAATTAGCAGATACTTCAAACTGAATTACAGAGACGGCGACATGCCCAATTTAAAATACGTATTTCTAGGAATCAAGCACAACAAAGCCTGCTCAGTCTGTTAAAGTAATCACAGTAATTACTCACTCAAAAATTGGCCTTTATATTAAAAAAGTTATACGTTTTGAACATAAAAAGAAACCAGAGGAAGCTCCCGCGGTCACAGGGAGAATGTGCATCTGGACAGCACCCAAAGGAAGGTTGAAATCCAGGTCTTTGTTGCTGAGAGGCAGCAGCTCTACCAGCTGCATTACTGTGCCACCCTTGGACGGTGTGCCACCCTTGGAGGGTGTGCCACTCTGTGCCAGAAGGCACATGTTAGCTACCCTCGAGAGGCAGCGCTTCCTGTAGATCTCTTCAATAATGGGGAGGTGTTGAACTTTCCTTGTGATTGTATCAAAGTGTTGGGTCGAGCACAGATCATAGAAACATAGAAAATAGGTGCAGGAGGCCATTCGTCCCTTCGAGCCAGCACCGCAATTCATTGTGATCATGGCTGATCATCTGAGATGAAAGTTGAAGCTGCTCACTACCACTCACTCTTGTCAACAAAGACATGTGTATGGTCCCTCGGACTTTCCTTCCTGAAGTCAACAATCAGCTCCGTGGTCTTGCTAACATTGAGAGCAGGATTGTTGGTCTGGCACCACTCAACCAGACTATCGATCACCCTCCTGCATTATCATATCATATCATATCATATATATACAGCCGGAAACAGGCCTTTTCGGCCCACCAAGTCCGTGCCGCCCAGTGATCCCCGTACATTAACACTATCCTACACCCATTAGGGACAATTTTTACATTTACCCAGCCAATTAACCTACATACCTGTACGTCTTTGGAGTGTGGGAGGAAACCGAAGATCTCGGAGAAAACCCACGCAGGTCACGGGGAGAACGTACAAACTCCTTACAGTGCAGCACCCGTAGTCAGGATCGAACCTGAGTCCCCGGCGCTGCATTCGCTCTACCGCTGCGCTACCGTGCCGCCATTCTGACGTCGTTAACCACTATTCATCCAACAACCATGGTACTGCCAGCAAATTCAAATATAGCGTTGGAGTTGTGTCTGACTGCACAGACATGGGTTGAGAGAGAGTGGAGCAGGAGACCGGGCACACAGCCCTGAGGTGTCCCAGGTCTGAAAGGGGGGGTATTGGCAATTTTTACTGCTTAAGGTCAATTGATGAGGAAGTTGATGGTTCTTAAAACTCCACATTAAATCAAAGCAATTTCAGAAATGTTGAGACAAATTTTAATTCCTTATGAAATTTTAAATTGAACATCTGGATTATTGAACATCAAACCCTGGCAAAAACTATTCTTTACTCCCATTTTCACTATAAAAAAAAAGATTTTATATCCTTCCTGTTAATCCCAAAAGGTATACGTGCATCTATACTTTAATGGTGATTTTTTTAAAATAATGCAACAATCACTGCACACCAAAAACAAATTCATGTAAAGAAGTGCTTTGAATAATTTATGGGGGGAATAATTAGAGCATTACATAAATACAAGATTCTATTCCCCTCCTCTAATTTAGTTAAGCACAAGTACTTAAACAACTAAATGAGAGTAGAACAGAATAAAAATTGCTGATGATCAAAAATAAAATTTTCTGCTTGTCAAATACTAATAATCTCCCACTACAGTCATAAGACTTCATTAATGCTGTGCAACCAGAGATAGCATTATAAATAGCAAGTGGATAGCATTATAAATAAAAGATACATAAATTGTCATCAGTTTTCTGTGTGTTCTTAGCTGTTTTTGTTGACTCGTCTGCTGGGAGCAGTGCTGGTTGTGCAGTCTCACAGCAGCGGGAAGGAAGGACCTCCTATATCTCTCCTTCACGCACTTGGGGTTATCCAGTACTGTTAGTATTTTATTTCTTTCTCCCTCATTTGCTTACTAACGTTCTCTGAAATATGCTTTTCTCTTCATTTTCGGTATCTCAAAGTGATAGCAAATATGCAAAGAGAATGGTGGTAGTCAATTCTCATTTATCCAACACTTGTTATTACGAATTATATTAACTAGCCGACACCAATTTATGTGTAATGGATCTTAGTACAGCATAAACATATCTGCTAATCTGACGGTAGACACAAAATACCAGAGTAAGTCAGTGGGTCAGGCAGCATCTCTGGAGAGAAGGAATGGGTCACGTTTCGGGTCAAGATCCTTCTTCAGACAGAATATAACATCTCCAAGTTTGCGGATGACACAAACCTGGGTGGCAGTGTGAGCTGTGATGAGGATGCTAAATTAATCTGACAATTCTTATTCTGATACCAACGCGTGTTTTTCCGAAAGCTAGTTTAGCATTATACTTCAATCGTTTAACTGACAGTCAGTGCACAAAACAAACATTACAGGCTACGTGCCTCCAACTCTTCATTCAATGCACAGCCACTCCAATAACATCTATGGTTGTGCCGCCCATTCTCAATTATAAGATCAGTTTCTCACAGCCATTCACAAAGTGTGGTGATAATGTTTTGCGCATCTAATTTGTGTTCACCTTTTAATAAAGTGTAAATTGCGCGTTATAAATTGTGTATAAATATTGTTTTAAGCCACCATCCTTCAGTTCATTTTATTAATTATACAAACATCTAAATGATACAGAGAGGAAGACTATGCGATTCAGTGGAAAGTGGTTTGTTGCACGGAAGGGAGATTTCTTTAGTTAATAATAAATATTTTATTGTTTCAATAAATATACTTTAAGGATTTAAACTTAATTTATTGACATTATTCTGGAACGCATGCAAAAAGGTGAATTTTCCTTCATTGAAAATGACAGATATTGCTTCAGAAAATATGTACATGCTTTTCCATGGTGTATGTTATAATGGAATTGCATTTGTTAAAAAAAACTTTATCAAAAAGATACAAATGCTACGTGCACAAAATCAGTTACCTGTCACTCGCACTCAGTCAACATTAAGTCGGTTACCTCAGAGATCATAAAATTCAATATGTTATATTCGATAGTACGACAATGCATGGTGTGATGGATTGTTTTGGATTAACGAGAATTGACTATACCTCAAAACTATGACATACCATGTGCCACTGTTTTGGTTTCGAAGCAATGAGGTGCATAATTGCATCACAAATATTTGAATACTTCAGCATCTCAATTGGACTTCAACAGTAAATGGAGTATTCTTTGTGATTTCTTTGTGCCAGACTGATCTGGACATTTTGAACATGGCAATGAAGAAGTCTAAAAGATTTGTCACTTGTGCCAGTGAACTGTCAAGTGATGAATCAAGTGATTAGTAATTTGTTTTCATATTGTGCACTTAAAAAATATCCCTTAGGATCATGTTTTTTTTAAGAATGCTCTAAGGAAATTGGCCCAGAGTTTTGGACCCAAGCAAATAACAAGAAGGTTTGAAAAGGTAGCAGGCATTATTCTTAATAAATGATTGAGGGCTCTTTAGCAAACAGTAAAGCAAAGCATATTTTATTTTGCTTTTGGCCATTTTGGCTGATGCTAAGCATGCTGGACTGTTTAGTTTAGAGATACAGCATGGAAACAAGCTCTTTGGTCCCCTGAAGCATCTCTGACCAATAATAACCTGTACACTACTTCTATCCTACACACTCGGGGCAATTTACAGAATCCAATTAACCCACAGATCTGCAAGTCTTTGGAATGTGGGAGCAAAATGGAGCACCCGGAGAAAACCCACGCGATCACAGGGAGAATGTGCAAACACCGCACAGGCAGCTCCATAGTCAGGATCGAATCTGGGTCTCTGGCACTGTCAGGCAGTAACTCTACCGCTGCGCGACCGTGCCACCCATAAACAAAGGTAAATTGTAAATATGTTAGCAGGAAACAGCTACACCATTTGCAAATAAGAATCAGGATATTGGGTTCAATGTATATGGGGAATTAGAAACAAATAGGAGATAGATAGTAAGGATGTGACGATAGGTAAGCAACCCAAGATAGAACAAAGGCAGCTGAAGTCATGATTTGGAGCTGTAAATGTTTGACGGACAAAATGCTTAGAAGTGCAGCCAACAGTTGACAATGATTCTATGTCTGTTGAAAGACTTATTGAAACAGCAGAAAAACAATTTGTTGTTCATTATACCTTCATATGGTACATGAGACTGCCCGATGAACATCAAGAACTAGTAATCCCCTTGTATACACTGCAAATGAAAACAATGAGTCACTTCCTATCTTTGCAATCCATTACAAATACTAGTCTGCAACTAGACAGGCCCAATCTTGTGATTGTCAGCAATACTGTTAAATTGAAAATTTACAATCTGAAATGTGTACACGTGTATGCAAGAAAAAGTGTGAAGTTTGTAAGAGAATAAAAAAAGAAATTCAGATTGATGTGATAAAACAGTAGAATACTATACAATCTTGCATCCTAACCATACAATTCCTTCCCAGCTACTCATTGTCCTAAATGTTAAACCTCTATACCATTAATACTGGAAACAGCCGAGGTCTCATTAGCTTTTACCTGCAGCTGAAGTAGAAAACTTGTTTTAAATTCCTGCAACCTCCAAGAGATTCATTGGTTATTCAAAGCAATTATAAAAATTGACTTAAATTTCACAACCACATGTGAAAGAGCTTAATTGTGAGCACACTGTTGCATTGAATAAAACCGCACGCTTTTACAGTCTTTACAAGTGGAGCGTCATAGATTCACAGCTGCTCCATAACTTAGAACAATATTTAGAGTCATAGCGTCATAGAGTGATACAGTGTGGAAACAGGCCTTTCGGCCCACCTTGCCCACACCGGCCAACATGTCACTAATTGAAGTTAGACACAAAATGCTGGAGTAACTCAGCGGGACAGGCAGCATCTCTGGAGAGAAGGAATGGGTGACGTTTCGGGTCGAGACCCTTCTTCCGACCTACATGTCGAACAACAGTTCTCATTCCATGCCCTAAAAAAATCAAGGTATGTCACTAATTGAGGTATGCTTTAAGAAAAAACTGTTCTTGCACATTCCCAAATGTCCGAATAAACACAATACACAAATAATGAGAAAAGATATTCACAAGTCCTGGAATTTATCAGAAAATGATTCAGATTGTTCGCAACCTTAGTTGCATACAACACCTCAAAACGTTCCCTCAGAACCACTGTCCATTCCCAAGATGCTTGAAAGTGGAAAATTGTAAAAGGACTTTAAATGAATAGGATATCACTAAGATAAGTTATTTCTGCCTCTGCAATATTGCCCCATGCCCCTGTGCCTCAGCTCCCCTTCACTGCAGCTCTCGTGCCTTCTTACCATCAGACTTGACTATTCCAAAAAACTCCTGGCCGGCCCAATTTTCTTCCCTTATACAAATGCGAAGCAATCCTAAACTACACCTTTTGCGCAAGATGCATTGGCCCTCTGACATATTTTGGGTCCCATTTAAACCAATATAAAATTCTCATGCTTGTTTATAAATTCTGGTCCTTCTCAATATTTCGAATCTCCTCGAGCTTTGAATCTTTCAGGAGGTTCACTCCAGTAATTCTGAACATGCATGATTTTAACTGATCCACCTTTGCTGGCCTTATGCTCTTCTACGATGCCCAAGTTCATAAGTCATAGGAGCAGAAGTATTTGGCCCATCGAGTCTACTCCATCATTCAATCATTGCTGGTCTATCTTTCCTTCTCAACCCCATTCTCCTGCCTTCTCCCAATAACCCTTGACACCCTTACCAATCCAAATGTTTTCTCACAACCTCTCTCTAAGATGGTCCTTAAATCCTCCTCCTTTGATCGGGTTTATGTTTAACTAACATTTACTCAAAAGGCTAAGATGTGCTACATTGAAAGGGCTTAATCGTTATGTTCAAAATATAAGCCACAGGTCCATGCATCTTCTTCCTAATTCGCTAGGTTCGGCATTTAAAAAACATAAAACCAGAGACCTTTTCTGGCTCCACAATTCCCTGATGCATAGCCTCTGCCCAAGGAGCTGAAACTGAAAAGGTAAAACTTGAAAGCTTTTTATCTAAACATGTGTTATGAGTCAGCTTTCACCCACCTCCTCCACGCTTTCACTCAGATGCTGCAGGTCAGGTTTAGGCAGAGGTTATGTATTAATTTCCAGAAGCTGCTTGAAAATGGAAAATTGTAAAAGGAGTTTAAAGGAAAATAAAACATCAGTCCCTAATGGTTTAGTTGGAAGCACGCATCTAATGGTAACTCAGCCATAGAGATGAGCAAAGTTCCAGGTTAATCCCTTTAGAGCAGTTAGTTAACTGCAAATTGAGATCATCGCATGGTCTAATGAACAGGTAGGGATGAGAAGTGTGGAAAAAGGAGATAATCATCCAGTTTTCCCATTGGATTGCCACAAGTGACTCCTTCTATAAAATATGTACATGCGGATATCAAGTGAGAATGTAGCTACAGTACCTTATAGACTCAAACGGGCAATACTGTGTCTAACTGTGCCTAATAATGGTTCCACATGGGCAAATAACCTTTCTAAGCCAACAGAAAATGATCAGCCATGCACAACCCGATAATCTTTCAATAGTCATACATGAAAGGTAGACATTTCTAAGCAAGTAATGGAGGCATATACCAAATCAGCATCTTTGAAAAAAGCAGTGGTGATAAAGAAAGCATCCATTTTCCAAGTCCTCAAACTGAGAACCTTGTCTATTCTTTCTCAGATAACATCTGTAGTTTCAATTGTTTGCCAACTCACTGCACCGTGAGATTCTGTAGAGTTGAAGCAGAGAATTGGAATGCAGGCAAAATGTTTTATAACTGTATGTGAGAGAAAGATGGAGTCATGAAAACAAGCCCTTCAGCCCAACTTGCCCATGCCGATTAACACGCCCCATCTATAGTCTGCCTGCCCATGTTCGGCCCATCTCCCTCCAAACCCATCGTATCCATCGTTTTCCCTTGTGTCATAATACTTTAGGGGACTGAAAGCTTGCAAAGTTAAGTCATTTAACGGTTACAGGGGAGCACAGATATGAAATATTTATTAAAGAACAATTTAAAACATTTTGGAGAAGGTGAATAACTACAACTCTCATCAACGGAATAAAAGGGGGGAAATAAATGTTTTCTGAGAAGGAGTGACCCGATAGAGGCTTCTTGAGAAAATGGAGGGCAGACTGTCCATGTAGTGGTCACCAATAAAGCTAAAAGGAGTGTGAAGAAATGTCATTACCTAGTGGGTGATTGGAAAGTGAAACTCACTCACGCGTGGAGTAGTCGAGGCAAGTGGCCCTGGTGCGTTTAAGAGAAAGGATGAAGAACAAAGCAATAAAGGATTATGCTTATAAAATGAATGATAAGATGAATTTCATGGATCATAAAACACTGGCATAAACCAGATGTACTAGAGAATCTTTTCTTATGCTATATATACTGTATACATATGTAATAGCTAAGATATAATGTACATCTCAGATAGTGGAGATTCCTTCAAAATTGATAGCTTTATATTGCTTGATGTCCCATACACTTTTCCTTAGTACATGAGGCCATTCAGCTCAAATTCTAAGCCAATTTTTAGATTGATCCCACCCCTCATCCATTTCCCATATATAATAATCAATAATAGAATAAACCAGACAACCATAATAGAGAGTGCCTACTTTCTCACATACACTGCATGAACATCATCCTTCTGCTCCCCAATTTTCGCAGCGTCCCACCACACAACGAGCAATTTACAGTAAATAATTCACCTATTCTAGGACACCTTTGTGATATGGGGAAAAAAAATCAAGCAGGGAATTGAGGGATGTCGATTATGTGCAGGCAGATGTGCAGTTTAAATTGGCATCATCGTTGGCACAGAATTCACAGCTGATGTATACTATAGTACATCGAGTGCCAGGGACTGTTCTATGTTCTAAAGGCAGTCAGTAGAAACTCACAGATTCAGAGAGAATGTGCCAACCCCACAAACCGCACCAGAGGTCATTATTCCCCCCATTACATTGACGAAAGTTGCATTCAGTCACCTGCTACAGAGAAATGGCCAAGAGCTTAAATTTCTTGGTTAGAATGTTTTAAATTGACTTGTAGTAAATATTTCAGGTTACTGGATCTATGAGACAGCTGCCCTATTTGCAGTGCCATTGTGCCACTCTTAATGCTGACATGTTCAACAGCAAACATAAAGATTGTTGGCTACTGGAAGCAAAAGTCAAGCTGTGCTCCACAGTTACATATTCCATTTGTAGACTAAGATATTAAATCTCGGTGCTTCTGTACATCAGCTTGACATAAAGAAATCTTCATATCTCATGTTACTTTCTGCTGAATCAAGACTCCAACAATTTAACATATTTTAAAACTACAAATTTTATTTGTAGAATTCTGTAATGCAAAATCTGTCCATATTTAACAGCAGACCAATAACAACTACTCCAAAATGTTGTCAATCATCTTGGCGGAGATTCCTCAGGTACACAGACTGTTTCATAAATATAGGGGTTTTTTCTTTTGGTTGTTAAACATGGATGTGCTCTCATCTTTTGTCAACATAGCACTCAAATGGTCAACATATAATCTACTCAAATACATTCAGTGCGTTACTTACACAGTTCAAGATGCACGCAAGCAGGATCACATGCAAGGCTATATTACAGAGGGCAAAGATCAATCTACAACACTAGCTCTGGGGAAGACACTGGCAATCCAAGCTTCATGCCATGATTGATACATTTTGGGAGTGTAGGCGATTTAGACAATAGACAATAGGTGCAGGAGGAGGCCATTCGGCCCTTCGAGCCAGCACCGCCATTCAATGTGATCATGGCTGATCATTCTCAATCAGTACCCCGTTCCTGCCTTCTCCCCATACCCCCTGACCCCACTATCCTTAAGAGCTCTATCTAGCTCTCTCTTGAATGCATTCAGAGAATTGGCCTCCACTGCCTTCTGAGGCAGAGAATTCCACAGATTCACAACTCTGACTGAAAAAGTTTTTCCTCATCTCAGTTCTAAATGGCCTACCCCTTATTCTTAAACTGTGGCCCCTTGTTCTGGACTCCCCCAACATTGGGAACATGCTTCCTGCCTCTAACGTGTCCAACCCCTTAATAATCTTATACGTTTCGATAAGATCCCCTCTCATCCTTCTAAATTCCAGTGTATACAAGCCTAGTCGCTCCAGTCTTTCAACATATGACAGTCCCGCCATTCCGGGAATTAACCTAGTAAACCTATGCCGCATGCCCTCAATAGCAAGAATATCCTTCCTTTAAGGGTTAAATCCTTGAAATTTAATTTCTCAAACTATAGCAGAGAGAGATTGTTATTGATAAACAGCTTAGTCCTTAACCCATTTTTATACCAAAGGCCAACTATATCTAATCACAAAGGGTTGCCAACTTGAATGGGAGAGAATTATTTTCCATCATCTTCCTCCTCCCGCTCCCACAATTCCCAATACTTGGCTCAGTGCCTTCCAAAGTCAGAGTACCACTTACTACAAGTCTACAGAGTTGAATTATCATATGTACCAGAATAAATGAAATTCTGAGAGAATTTTTAAAGAGTCCAAAGAGTCCCAACCCAAACCGTCACCTATCCATGTCCTTCAGAGATGCTGTCTGACCTGCTGAGTTTGTGTTCTACGCAAGTGAAATTGTTACTTGCAGCAGCTTAACAGATCCATTGACGCAATAATAGACTAATAAATATATCGCAATCAATAATAACAATGGCAAGCACGCAACAAAAGCTGTTCATTGTACCACGGTACACGTGACAATAAACTAAACTGAATAAACGAGGCAACCATAATGGTGCAGTCTAATTACACTTTGAATCACGCTGTGGGCCAAATATTACCAAGCATCATCCCAAGGACTGGAGTTCTCAGACTCATTGCAAGGCTCAGAAGTAGCTTTTCACAGCACCATATTAAGCAGACTATTCCTATTCTAAGAATTCTATATTGGCTATAGGGAAGACATCTGACTGAAGTGTTTACTTTCAGGTTAGTGAACATTGGACAGCTAATTGCACTGTTTCTTCAATCAGCTCCCTTATTGATATTTTTCTTGCCAAGGTGGGTGGAAACAGTTGATTTTAATCAGTTTTCCTTTCCCTCATTACAGCCTTTAGTGAATTTTGACTCTTCATTTAAAGAAAACAAAGATTCAGCAGAGAGCATCTCAGCTTTCAACATTAAAGTACAAAGAGTAGAGATACAAAAGCACTTTGTCAGGGTTTCAAAATCAGCGCATACACAAGGCAATCGCAGCTACACGTGCACAGAGTCCAGGATCAGGTCGGGCTGTGCAACATCTCTGCTGACAGGCAGCTTGCTGACACATGTAGCCTTGGGCTTTCATAGGAAACCAGGCACGTCAAAGAAGTCCGAAAGAGCCATCCCCCAAACATTTCTCAGACAGTGAGAAATCTATTTTTTGCAGAAGAGAAGGTGGAGGATGGAGATAAAATGCAAGAAATATTTTGTGTATAAAAATAAAGGATATTTAAATGCAGTCCCTGCAAGGAAGGTGAAAAAAGCAAAATTTAATCAATTTTTCTTGAAGCAATTATGACCTCCCCAAAGAGGAAAATATTCATTTGAAATACTTGCGATCAAGGCCTTGTGACGAACTTACAGGGCTCCAAAAGTTGGTACAGTATGTATTAGATTGCATAAAGCCAGTCTTGCTCCTTGTATCCCTAGTAGGATGCGAAAGTGTATCCTGATTTAATAAAGGCTGTTACTCAGAAATTGCAGCCACTGATACCTACCTACTGGCTTTGTTCTCCATAACAAGTTATTTCTCTTCTGCCCAAATACACACTGCAGCTAAAGACCAATGACTCAAAGCAACAAGGCGCAAAACCATCTGGTTGTATGCCATTTAGCTCTTATTGCCCATGGTCTTAAACTCAGGCTGCTGAATAAATATAAGTACTTTGCAGCATCCATCCCCTTAACCCGAATGAAGGTTGAAATTCAGACAATCTGTGGCACTAAATTTCATGTTTTGTACATCCAAGATGTCTAATATAATATAATTGAAATCAGTTAAAGTCGTAAAATTCCTTGCTTGGGTACTGTAACCAGTAGGCAGGTTGTAAAAATATTTCTTCAGGTCTCTCAATTTTTAAATTGTTTGATTTTTCAGATCCTCCCTAAAAGCCAAAGGTAGCAATGGCTGATTAAAAAAATCACATGACACCAGCAAAAATGGGCTGGGTTTATTATGTGCAAGGGGTGGAACCCTAACACACATAAACATAACCAGCTGAGTTGCAAAAACATGTCTTAAAATTGAACAGTACATAGACTGAATATTTATCACTCATCAATGCTGCAAGTTTCACACTCCTCATTGAATTCAATTTTTTTCCTTTCAATTGTTTAGATGCCTTCACAAATAGAAACTAAAGCTGCAAAAGGCATTCAAAACAGCATTGGTTGGTTTTGGTGTTCTGGCCTTAGAGTAATGGACTTAAGTACCACAACAGGTTCACAAACATATAATAAGACTGAATCTCCTCTGTAACATATTCAAAGGTGTTTTCTTTCAGATGAGGTTACAAATATAGCCCCATATATTCCCATGAGTGAGCATAAAAGGTCCAATAGCACTGATGAAAATAAGATTAGTTATCCCTGTCATTCTAGACAATATTTATCTGTTAACCAACATCAAGAAAAACAAATCACCTTATTGTTATCAGATTTCTTTCTTGTGTGAATCCTGCTAGCTGCACATTGGTTGCTTTGTTTCCCACATTACAGTCATGACTGCATTTCGCAAGCACGTTATTAGCTGTTGGTTAAATGTCATTTCACTGACTGGATGAAACAATTCATTTGACACTTTGATTGAACTGGAGATGTTTGCCCATTAACAAAGGGCTTTGGGGTGTCTTGAAGTTTGATTGGAACGATAATGAAGGCTTTTTGTTTTATGAATTCCCCCAACAAACAAAAGACTTGTCGCATCTAAATAAACCAATTTATTTTACCCAATCATCAACCCAAAACGTCACCTGTTCCTTTTCTCCAGAGACCCTGCCTGACCCGCTGAGTTACTCCAGCATTTTGTGTCTATCTTAGGTGGAAACCAAGATCTGCAGTTACTTCGTACACAATTTATTTTAAGATATGCTCCTCAAGGTACTGGATCTCTCCGAATAGTATGCAAAGCTACCCTAGAATAAACACTTATTCTATCAGACTTAGTATAAGAAAATAACTGCAGATGCTGGTACAAATCGAAGGTATTTATTCACAAATGATGGAGTAACTCAGCAGGTCAGGCAGCATCTCGGGAGAGAAGGAATGGGTGACGTTTCGGGTCGAGACCCTTCTTCAGACTGAGTATGTGCATTCCCAGCAAACCTTTTAAGCATAAGTTTAAATATGTGTATTATGTTATAAATCTCCAAAATACCCAGAAGGAAGAACAACAATTGGAGAAACAGAGGGCAGCAGATGCAAAGAACAAAGTGCTAAGCATCTGTTCTTTCCCTCCACAGATGCTGCCTGATCTGCTGAGTTCCTCCAGCAGTTTGCTTTATTTAAAAACTTACAAAACTTACAAAACAAATTGCTACACTTATTAAAATATTTCACCATGCTATACTGATATAAATTGCTTTTGAACGTAATCACCATTGTTATGCAAGAAATAAAATTTTGCGCACAGCCAGCTTCTAGAAACAATGATCGGAGTGGCCAGTTAATCTAATGAGTCTGAAGAAGGATCCCAACCCAAAACGTCACCTACATGTCCTCCAGAGATGCTGCCTGGCCCACTGAGTTACTCCAGCACTGTCTTTTTATGTAAAAATAGTATCTGCAGTTACTTGTTTCTACAGTCAATCTATATTCCAGCCACACTGCCAGCCAAAATCTCAGCATTCCTCCAATTCTGATCTTTGCATATTCCTAATATTTTTTGATCTATCAATGGTGATCATGCCATTAAATATTATAAACTATAAATTTCCCTCCCTAACTCTTCCATCTCCTTAAGATACTTCTTAGAAACAATTGCTTTGACCAGGTTTGTAAAGCATCTTGCTTTATGTGGCTTTGCTTGAGTGACTGTGGTCTTAAGGAACTTTGTGACATTTTATGATATTAACAGCAACTTACAAATGTGACCTGAAGTTGTCACTACTAGTGATGATTGAAAGATATTTAATCTGGACAAGAGAACAACCAGACCTTCAAAACATAAATCCTCGGGATCATTAAAATCAACCTAAATCACTGAAGTGTCATGTCTGAAGGATAGCTCTGACAGAGAAGCACAAAGCTGAATTATGCTTAAAGCTCAGGCTTGCTCACAAACAACAATGTTTACTTACTGACTACCTTCACTACGAAGAACACCCTTCACAAACATTTACTGACCCAGTGATGTTACAATGAAGAATGATGAAGATGGGTCAATTCGTTTTTAAATTAAATAGTACAAAGACAGTAAATCAAGAAGTAGAAAGGGGTACTCAAGGTGCCAAAATGTCACACGAAGAGGGGGCGAAAAAGAGTGATTAAAGAATTAACTTTTGGGAGTGTTTCAATACGAGTCATAAAAGGAATTCCGCACCTCAGAATCCACTGATGAATGGAAAGGTAGAGGTAGCATTCAGGAATGGAAGGAAGGGTGGGATTACAGGACTGGAGGAGGTTGTGGAGTACAAACATGATTGGATGAGATATTTTATTTTACATTTTTAAATTTTATTTAAATTTTTTTTTAGTTGGAATTCGACTTGTGTTAGCAAATATAGGGATGAACGGTACTTGGTACACATAGAGGTATCTGAATTCAAGATGAAATAACTGTTTGGAGGATGTAGGACAGTGGCAGAAGTCAAACCATAATGAAAGGGGTATTAAACTGCTGGGCTGAGGAAACAATGAACAACATTAAATTACTGGAGAGAGGAGACACAGAGGGGGAGCTGAAGAAGGCTCTCGACCCGAAACGTCACCCATTCCTTCTCTCCAGAGATGCTGCCTGTCCCGCTGAGTTACTCCAGCATTTTGTGTCTACATTAAATTACTGGAAGCAGAAGATCTTCACTGTGATGAACCTAAGGAGATGGATATATATCCCAAGTGGTAGAATAGGATGACAAGGTTACACTAGAATCTTATTCAATGTAGGATGAAATCCAATAATTAGATATTGAATTAGTGATATATATATATATACACAAATATTTTCGATCAAATATCAGCGTTTTAGCCTCCCCACTGGCAAAAGTCTAGACATTTCTTTGGCCCCAAGAGCATATGCTGTACAGGCAGCTGAGAGAGTGGAAGGGTCAGAGTAATTGGGAAAGTAGTGCTGGAAGTCATAAACGTATGTATGGGAAACTGGCCCAAAAATAATCAAACCAGTGGAACAGGTGAAGCGACCATGGTATGATCTTGTTGACTATTTTTCACCACACTGCATGTCAACGTAACGGCTAACATGTAAATTATTAGAAGGTGGACTCAAAGTATCAGGGTCTGCTGACTCAGGATGAATAGAGTAAACATAAGTTACAAAGTCAGAGATATCCATCCCAAGCTTAAGTTTTAAAAGAATGCATTCAGAGCAAAGGTAGGCAGAGAAAGAATGAGCAAATTGTTAAAGGTGTCCAAATAAAGAAAATCACAAAGAGTTTATATAAAGTAATATTTAATGGGCAATGTTGATAACCACCAACAGGACAGGTTTAAGGTGATTCGTAAGTGAGTGAAATAAGCAGTAAGAACGTGTTTAATTCAAAGACAGATCTGTTATACACTGCTTAAATCCAACTATAACTTAGAAAAGGAAATTGGATAAATACTTGAAGAGATACACTTGGTGAGATGCAAGGAAAGAGCAGAAGATAGGACGAACTGGATTGATCTTTTAGATCCAACGCAGACTCAATAGGGTAAATGGTTGCTAGCTTTGCAATGATGAAAAGTTCATTAGTTTTAGGTGCTGGAAAACATTAAACTCAAATAGAATGTGAGACAGTGAATTTTGGTTTCAGGATATAGCAGGATACAGGGGAAAGAATATAGCAAGCAATGAATTTGAAAAGAAAAAAGAAAGAAGAGTAAAGAGATAAAAGGGGAGAAAAGAAATCAGAAAATTCTCACTCAGTAATATGGAAGTACCCAACAGTTAATAGTTTATATAAAGAATTCAAAGAGATGGTGCAATTTCAAAACAGGAAATCATTGCAATAACACATTGAGATTTTGAATGGCTAAACATCAGCTCAAACTTCTAATCTCTGAATAACATGGGCAGAGGTTTTGAAACAATCTCATTTCTAAATGCCCTAGTCTTAAACCCAGAAAGTATAAATTTTATTCAAGGCATCGAGGAACTTCAGCAGATGATAAATTTGTTCATGTCCTAGCACATTTCTGCTGGTTGCGACCAGCCTCATTCCAAGACTAATATTTAAACCATTTCCCCGTACTGCATTCCAATTAGGAAGAAAACACTCTCATTAGTTTTCCATCAAAAGTTGACAGAATTTTAGATACAAATTTGAAAAATCAGTTCACATAGATTAAAAATGAAAATCAAAACTTTTAAAAAATGCACAGCCCATTTGGAATTCAAAGAATACGTCTATTTCTCCTTCACCAATCTGTTTACAGATAGATAAATGGGCCTTCGCTTTGCTAAAGAATTCAGCAGCATACCAATATGTAGTTTGTGCACTACCCATTTTGGCCTCCTTTGCATTCCTCCATTGACAGCATCGCTGGCTGCTATGACATTCGTGTATTACTCACCCAAAGCCGTTCAAGTCCTGCTACTACTACTCTTGATTTTCTGAGATAGGTTTTAGGCATTTGTAACATCTCTCATGTACAAACTCATGCGCTCAGAACTCAATTGTAAACTATGGAAAGCATTCCTGCAACATACCATTGTGTTAAAAATGCCTTGCACAAAACAAATTACTGATGGCACTAACTTCATGGGAAAAAAAGGGTAATCATACACCACAGATAAGTGTAACAGCCACAATATCACCACCATCTCCATATCATACATCATGCTAACTTGGCCACATTACCATTCCTTCACGGTCACTGGATCAGATTCCTGTGGTCCTAAACATTATGTCCGCAGGAGCTCATCACCAGAACGGTAGTAAATAATATCTTCTCAGAACTACCACTGTCTACGCCCAAGAACAAATAAAATATTTTTATTCGTAAACCAGACACCTGATGAATATGCTTTTTCTTTTGAATTCCACGAATCTGCAGACATAGTGGACAAGAACTTTCATTTATTTAACAGTGTTTATTTATATCCCACGATACTCCAAAGAGGCGTGGGTCAGAACCTGCAATGTACGAGGTGACAAGTGATGAAGGAAAATTAAATGGGAAATATTGACATACGGATTCATAAATCTTGGCACAAAAAGCTTAATTTAAAAAAAGTAAGAGAGCAGCAAAGACTATGGAAAGAAGTTGCTTCCCAAACCAGGAATTTTAATCCACAAAATATTTTTCAAAGAACGTCTGCTATTGTATTCCACAAACTGTATGCCCTAGGACCCCTAAAGACAGTGCAAGTAATAGATGGGTGACAAGTTGGGTATTGAGAGGCCCTTGCACACAAATCAGTGAACTCCAATTATTCTGCCCTCTGTTGGAATGAGAACACCACAATGCCTGCAAAGAAAATCAATACTTGGAAATAGTCAAACCATCAACAGGAGATGAAAAGAGAACTGATATCAAATACAAAGGAAAGAAAAACGCAAGCTCAATAAGATCGCACAAACTCAAATCACGAGGAATCAATTCATTTTACCATGACATTAGATGAAGGAATAGAACCAGGCACCTGCAGAGTTTTTCTTCAAAGGTGTTACGGGATCTTTTACCAAACTCCTTCTTCACCATACCGTCCATCTGACTCACCACTTTCAGGGAACCATGCCCATGTACCCCCAGATCTCTGTGTTCTGCAACACTCCAGGGCTCTACCACTGACTGCCCTGGTATGGCAGACCACAGTGCAACATGTCTCACTTGTCAGAGTTAAATTCCATTTGCCACTCCTTGGCCCACTGCCCCAACTGATCTACCTTTGTTGCACACTTTCACTACACCATCAATTTTGGGGCCAGCTGCAAATATACTAACAATATTAACTACATTGTCACCCAAATTATTAAAGCATATAACAAATAGCAGTGGGCCCAGCACCAATCCCTGCAGTACTCACGTGGTCACAGGTCTCTGATCAGGAAAGTAACCCTCCACCTCTCTCTTCCAAACCAATTTTAATCCAATTAGCTAGCTCACTTTGGATTCCAGGCAATCTAACCTTCCCGACAAACCTGCTGTGTGGGACCTTGTCAAAGGCCTCGCTGAAGTCAATATACACAACATCCACCTACCCTGCCCCCATCAATCCTCTTGATGATCCCTTCAAAAAAAACTCCATCAGAGTTGCGAGACACAATTTCCCACCCACAAATCCACGCTGACTATCCAGAATCAGTCCGTGCCTATCCCCATGCTGGTAGAGGACATCTTCTCCTTTGAAGGGTAAAGATCCACAAAGTGGGTTGCACAACTGTGCAGCTTCCTTGATTTGTATGCTGTGTAACTCAAGTACTTGTCCAAGGGGGCATTACTTCTGACAACACAACTTTCCAGCACTGTCAGCCTAAATTACATTGTTAAATCCCATAGTCGGGAATTAAATCACAAACTGCTGACTCGCGCGCAGAAAGCTGACACTTTAAACTGCCTTGAAGCTTCCAAGATTGGAATTAAAATCCATCACAATTGCTTCACCACGGAGCTCCCCGAATTAAATGTTGTGTGGTGATAGAATGCTATATACGAATGATTGAAAGGCACAATATTGGGTGTGGGGGGCTGGTAAGAAATTCAGGTCATACCCTGGGGATTTAAGCACAAATCCAAGTTTTGACACTGATGAAAGAGGTACCGTCAATTGATGAAATATTAAGCTGTGGCTCAGTCAGCCCATTAAGTTAGTGCCACACGAAGAAGCCAATTGCCTGACCAACGTTCCTCCTTTACTCACATAAAAGAGAGACTGAATCACTGTTCACTCATTGCTGTTCACCACAAATTACAATATCGTGTACCATGTTCTGTCAGACATTTTACATGAGAATTGTGCCACAACAATCTTTCTTGCATGCAATGTCTCCTTGAAGCTTGACAAGAGTCTTAACTTAAATCTGGCTTCCTCAAACAATCTGGCTTCCTCAAACTTTAATTTAACTCACTTTCAATTTCCCTTCTAAGTTCCTAATGGCTGATGATCAGTGTTGTAATATCTGAGCAGTCGGGTTTTCTGTCCAAGGTCAAACTTAGGTCAGCATGCATATTAACAATAGTTCAGAAATCAGAGTAGAAACTAGTCCAATTACTTCCCAAAGTCTACACGTGTTATTTTCAAAGTGAACTTGTCAGTGGTTGGAACAACAAATAACATTCGATCATTTTTTCATCCATTAACAGCACCTACTCCATCAGTCTGCAGGGTTCCACCTGAAATGTTGCCTGCCCCATACCCTCCACAGATGCTGCCTGACCTGCTGATTTCTTCCTGCACTTTATATTTTGCTCAATATTCCTGCATCTGCAGTTCCTTCTGTCTTCAATTACTTTCTTCCACTCTCAGCAGTCCTTACTGCGACCAAGTTAGATTAACTTAGCTCATTTCTGAAAGTGACTATTAATTGAGGTATGTAAATTTCACACAGTTCCTGAAAAAAAATAGATGGATGGGAAGAGTGGGTTGAATGAAATAGAGAATTAATTTCAATGTCATTTGTAGGCTTTTGCATTACTTTTACAGAGATTCCTGCTCCAGTTTTCCCCAACAGATTAAGCCTTGGTAATTCCCTGCCTTCCCAATTATGCTCACTGTAACATACATATCCACAGACCAATTCTTACTTTTCCAGAGAACCCAGCTCTAGTTTTCCTCAACAATCTTTCTAAAATATAAAGTAGGAGGAGTTACAGGATGGATCAAGAATCTGGAAAGCCCTGTTACAACCGAACATATCATTCACAAAGTCTCCAGCAGGGTGTGGCTTTGTTATCAAAAATCAAAAGTATACAGCGAAATTGTTCCGGGTCTTGTTTATGAATAAGATTTACATTACCAATGAGGCGTTACTCGATGACTCAATGGCAAACATATTCATGCGGAGCACAGCTCGTAACAACATCATAAATTCATAGGTGATATTCATCCACAAGAATAAAACTCACATGTAAAAAGTAAACCTTCGACGCACACTACAGCACACTAAGGCAAATTAAAGCCAGGGAAATCGGGTAGGTCACACAAGTACAAGTAAGAGTTGGAGAGGTCTGCTTCCTAATCAATACCTCGTAGTGATCAGTCATGGCGATTCTGTGAGTTCCTCGTCCCTAGACCTGGAATATCCAATGGTGAAGTTCCATCCTTACAATCTATTGTGGGAATCTACTACCCAAGTTGCAGCTTGCATCCCACCCCATGTAGACATGAATCTTGCACTGCATGTACTATACACTGCTACCAGCAGCCTTGAACCAAAGTAGCCCGAGGTCCTAATCATCTTAGCCAGTGACTTCACCCAGGCCCACCTCAATATCAAAATACTATTAACACATATCCTGTCCCACCAAAGACCCAAAGGTCTCGACCATTGCTACACAACCAAGGCGCCACCTAATCCATTCCCTAAAGGCATTTTGGAAAATCTGCCCATCAGGCTGTGCCCCTACTCCCTGCTTACAGGCAGAAACTGAAGCACAAGGATCCAGTACAGAAAATTGTACAGTGCTGGCCCGAGGAGACAGTGGAGCTCCTACATGACTCCATATTGAGTCCAGTTTAGTTTAGAGATACAGTGCAGAAATAGGCCTGTCGGCCCATCACGACAACCAGCTATCTCCTTACATTAGCACTATCCTACACACTAGGGACAACTTACAATTTTACCAACCAAATTAACCTACAATCCTGTACGTCTTTGGAGTGTGGGAGGAAACCGGAGCACCCAGAGAAAACCCACGCAGATCACAGGGAGAACGCACAGACCCCGGACAGACAGCACCCGTAGTCAGGATCGAACCCGGGTCTCTGACGCTGGAAGGCAGCAACTCTACCACTGCACCACATGGACAGACATCAGGTCGTCCTTCATGACAGTGAATCCATGGAAAGCGACTGGCCCCTTCCCATCGGGCAGAAGGTACAAAAGCTTGAAAGAACATACCACCAGATCCAAGAGCATATTCTTCCCATTGTTATCAGACTCTCAAATTGACCTCTCATATGCCAAGGATAAATACCCGATCTTCCAATCTCCCTCATTGTGCCTCTTACACTTTATTTTAATTTCTTGGTAACTGAAACACTAAAATCCGCACTGTTTATTTTCTCTTTTGTACTACCCAATGTACTCACATGTGGTATGATTTGCATGGATAGCATTCAAAACAAAGTTTTTTACTGTATCTTGGTGTAGGTGACAATAATAAACCTACATCTTTACCTTGAAAATTGTTTTAAAGCAAGCAGTACTACTGGTAAGGGAAATCAGATAACATGTTATACAATATGAAAACCAAAGAGCAATAGAAGATGGAGACAGAAGGGACTGCAGATGCTGGCTTACAAAAAAAGGCAATGCTGGATTAACTCAGCAGGTCAGACAGCATCTCTGGGGGACAAGAATTGGCAACGTTTTGGGCCAGAACCCTTCTTTTTCTTTCACACGAGATTGCAGGTGTTGTCTACTCCCGCCTTCATGAGAAGCTGTATGACAGTAACGTGAAAAAGAAAATCCCCTTTGACGACATATGGAATCCCAGGGTATTTCAGTGGATTACAATGTTTTGAGTGCTTTGTGTCTCTTTTCAATTTTTGCCCTCTCTTGTTGCAAGGTTTGTCTGAAG
Source organism: Rhinoraja longicauda (assembly GCF_053455715.1). Lineage (NCBI taxonomy): Eukaryota > Metazoa > Chordata > Chondrichthyes > Rajiformes > Arhynchobatidae > Rhinoraja > Rhinoraja longicauda. The sequence continues at coordinate 24,491,059 of NC_135980.1, read as the reverse complement.
AAGGGTCCCGACTCGAAACGTCACCTATCCACGTTCTCCAGAGATGCTGCCTGACCCACTGAGTTACTCCAGCACTCTGTGTCTTTCCTATGTTTTGATCAGATTTCTATAGCGAGTCTGATCTTGATATTATTTTTCTAGATCTTCACTGGAAATTAGGTGGGGGAAAGGTGAACTTGATCCTTCAAAACTATGGAACACAGTCATGCTCTTATGCTCAACCCATCCAAATTCAACCGAACAGTTCAGAGTACCACCATTCTACAACAAAAACATAAAATGCTGCATCTGGAAGTAAACATCTTAACATGTGTAGATTTCTTTACAACCAACGTATTTACACAATTGTGCAATAAGGAGCAAACAAGGAACTGTACAGTTATATTATTTCCCAATGTTAGAAAATTATTGTTCCAATAGCAAATCCATTCTCTTTTGCAACTAATCCCAAACAATTAAAATTTAATTTGTAAGATTTCTCTAAACAACCTGCATTTGCCCTGTTCTTTTTATTGGTAATATTTTAAATACTTTGTTAAAAAGCCGAACAATACCAGTCTCATCTATTTGCATTAAAAACCTCTTCAGACTGCAAAAGTAAAGGCTAGGTTTATTACTTTGACGACGCTTTCAAGACCCTGGGCCCAAACGTTGCCAAATCCTCGGCTCTCGGTTTTAGGTTCGCCCAAGAAGGGTGAGCTGCCGCCTTTACCCTTCTAATCGAGTCACAGGCTTTCGGGTGCATATTAGGCCTCAAGTTGCAATTTTTGGAAATAAACAAGGTAAGAAATGTTTCCACACATTTAAACAGTAAAGAAAAGAAACGCACCTTATCAAAATTAGCGTTAAATCCTCCTGAATGCGAAGTGGTAAAGCTTTCTTTACAAAAATATTTTAAAAATTGTGTTTTTAAGCTAATACTTACTTTTTGATTCTGTTGGGCCAGTGTTGACCAGAATGAAGAGAGTCACCGAGGTTAATATCAAAGTCTTTATTCCCATTCTGGGTCTGAAATCTTCCTGTTTCAAAATTAACTCCCACACACACAAACAACCCTTGTATGGAACAGAATAAAAACCAAAACAAAACGCAGGGTTGAAGGACAACCCGCAATAAAAGTTGAGTTTTTGGGGGATTTTTTCGAGGTTACTTATCGAGGAGAAAGAGGAAAAATATCATTTGATTTCAAATCTCGCAAATAAAAAGTAAAACTCTCCCCAACACAGATAAAAATCTTCTTTCCACAAGATTAAATAAAGTGATCTTGACAGTTAGACTGGATCAAATCCTTCACTTTGTCCATGAGAGAGAAGGAAAAGAAGATTAATCGGCCCTTATTCTCCAGTCTTTTTTTGAGGGAGTTTGTTAAGAGATTTTACAGCTTTTTCTCCTCTTATTTCTTTGCAGGATTATTTCTTCCACCACGGCTGAATCTTTCTCCAATCTTTTGTTTCCCCCTTCAAAGACAAGATCTTCTCTGAAAATCACATTTGAGTTGCAAAGGTTGAGGCTTCACTGCCCAGTTCAAGAAAACCCTCATTTCCTTTGCTTTTATTTCATCCTCAAACTCCACTGTTTTTAGTTGTAATTTCCTTTTAACCGGATGATATCATTGCAACAAGATGCAATTGTTTGGGGTGTTTTTTTTTTTTTCTTCTTTTCTTCTCTCCTGTCACATTTACCAGGTCCTGAGAAGAGGAAGGGGGAAAAAATCCAATCTGTTGAGAAAATCAATCAGCCACAAAATCCTTTCCAAGATGATCCAAACTTGATTTTCCTTTGGCTTCCTGCGTTCTTTTTTGTTGTTGTTAATATTGCAGGTTCCCCACACGAAAAAAAAAAATCAGCACAAGTCCCCCAATTCACGAAAGGAAAAAAATAATTCAAAATATTTAATAAATTATCAGAACACCAGGCGCAAAATTGATCAACAATGCCATAAAATCCTTGAAGGTCTCTTCTTCCCTTTGGCTTCAACACATTCCAAAGTGATTGTTTTCTCCCAATATTTTTGTTCTCAACAACGTCTCTTTTTATGGGTTGTTTTTTTTTTTTCCTTTTCTTTCTTTCGTGTGCTTCTTTAACAAAAATGAATTGAGATTTTTTTTTTTCCCACTAAGGTAGGTTAAGCGACACCAAAACAAAAAAAGACGGACGACCAAGCGGTATCGAAAAGCCTCGAACCAACAGACCAAACGCAAACTTCTTCTGGCTGTACCGAGTAAACAAGCATTGCCAGCCCAGAGAGAGAGAGAGAGAGAGAGAGAGAGGGAGGGGGGGGGTGTGGAAAGAGAAGAGAGTAGGGACAACCACAAAACCTGAACCAACACTACACCGCTTCACGGATTGGACTCTGTGATATTTTTTTTTAAAACATGGACTAACTGTGCACTGAAAAGATAATTAAATATCTCGATTTGGCTGCAAGCAAACAACAGGATTTTTAGGAAGGGACTGCACGATGATAAATAACATAAACACTGCTCTAATCCCATTGGATTGGAGTTAAGCAAAGCAATAATCTAAGAGTTATTTCTATTTAAAGGATACCTGATGTAGTAAGGTGTGAATATTTCATGAGGGTGTTTACATTTTTCTTTATCCATTTTAACAGACATGTTAGCCAGTGTTATTGGCACGCGCTATTCCACTTTGCAAATGGTAAGGGGATGGGTAATGGTGAGGGTGAGGCTACCCTTGGTCAGGCAGGTGTACAGACATACCACCAATAACGTTTTTTTAAATGAGAGATTATACATGGCCATGTTTTCATCTCGTAGTGTTAAGGACACATGTAAACTTAACAAAGGATGGCAAATTTAAAATTGTGCAGGTCACTGCCACTTTGGAATCTTCATGCAACTACAAATAAAAATGTCATTGCTCTGTTGACAGTACATGTGCCAATTTAACCTGACATCTACTACAAACCTACGCACAGTTATTCAGACTACACTTCCTCACACTTGCAAAGGCACTATCCGCGACGCTCAATTTCTCCATCGCTGCCACATCTGCTCCCAAGATGAGGCTTTCCATTCTAGGACAACCAAGACGTTCTCATTCTTTAGTAAACGTGGTTTCCCCCTTGCTGTCACAGATGGATCCCTCACCCGCATCTCCTCTGTGTCCGTAGTTCTGCATTTGGTCCCTTCCCCTCAGATGCAACAAGGACAGAGTTCTCCTCAACTTTCACCCCACCAGTCTCCGCATCCAACACGTCATCTTCCAACCTTTCCGTCACCTCCAACCTGATGCCAGCACCAATCACATCTTCCTATCCCCACCCCTTTCTGCTTTCCACGGAGACTGCTCCTTCTGCAACTCCTTGGTTCGCTCATCTCTTCCCACCCCCTCACCAGGGACATTCCACTGCAACCACAGAAGATGTAAAACCTGTCCCTTTACCTCCTCCCGTACCACCATCCAGGGACCCACCAGTCCTTCCAGAGGATAGAGGTTCATGTGCACCTCCTCTAACCTCATCTAATGCATCCGCTGTTCCTGTTGTGGCCATCTGCACTTAGGCGAGACCAAGTGTAGACTCGGCGACCATTTCGCCAAACATGTGCTCAGTCTGCCTAGGCCTTCTGGATCTCCTGTTTGCTAACCATTTCAACACCTCTTCCCATTCCCATGCTGGCCTTTCTGCTCTGGGCCTCCTTCATTAACAGAGTGAGGCCACACGCACACTGGATGAACAACACTTGATATTTCACTTGCGTAGCATACAACCCAACTGTATTGAATTCTCCAATTTTAGGTAACTACAAAGCCCTCCTTCTCTCCCTTCTTCCTCCAGATACTATCCCCCTTCTTTTACCCCTGCACCTTCTCCCCTGTGCCCCACTTTGCACCTATTTCTCCTCTCCCTGTTCCCTTCCACCTACATTTGTTTCTCTAGCCTCACAATTCGCATATCTTCAGTAGTAAAGTTTGTTTAATAATGTGAATTTTTGGACCTTACCCGAAGTTAATGATGCCATGGAAATGAAAATTGTTTCTCATTATTGAATGTCAGTGGATTACAAAGAAGAAGATAATGGAATTGTGAAAATATTGGTGTGCAATCAAATCTTGCTCCCATCCTTCATGAAAATATCACAAGCACAGGTTAGAAATGGGGCTTTCCGCGTTTGTAAAGTGAGAGATCACAAATACTGTTCCTTTAGGAAGGAGATGAGGAGGAAGTTCTTTAGTCAGAGGGCGGTGAATCTGTGGAATTCTTTGCCGCAGAAGGCTGTGGAGGCCGTCAACGGATATTTTTAAGGCGGAGATAGATAGATTCTTGATCAGTATGGGAGTCAGGGGTTATGGGGAGAAGGCAGGAGAATGGGGTTAGGGGGGAGAGATAGATCAGCCATGATTGAATGGCGGAGTAGACTTGACGGGCCGAATCTGCTCCCATCACTTATGATCTTCTGACCTTATGACTGTAGGTCGCCAACTTCTGACTGCACAAGAGGAATTGGAACGTGTAGACACTGTAGCATTGGAGTTCATAGTGCAGAGGAATTGTTCAAATGCCACTTTGGCAGCTGTGGAGTTTTCGTTAAAATATTTAAATACATCTGGAATAAAATCTGCTCAATGTACAATGCATGCTGCCTGACCCACTGATTTCCTCTAGCGGTTTTGACCAAAAAATTCTGACGAATTTGAGTACAGCTTTCAACTCTTGACATTGAAACTCTGGATCTGGACCTAAACTACTATTTCCCTCATCTGTGACCCTTAGACTATCTCTGATTGGACTTTTACTGCCTTTACATTGCACTAAACATTATTTTCTTTATCATGTATCTGTACACTGCGAGTGGCTTGATTGTAATCATGTATTGTCTTTCCGCTGGCTGGTTAGCATTCAACAACAGTGTTTCACTGTATTTTGGTGCATATGACAATAAACTAAACTATACTAAACTAAAAAGAAGCTAATTACGGCCACGGACATCATAAAACCTTCGGATTGCTGGAACTGCTCCGACCCTGTCTGGGATGTATACAAATCCAGACTCAACATTGTAAGTTCCCTCTGTAAAAGCCTAGAATGTAGCATGGTTCGAGGGAATTTGTTTCCACTAAAAATACACAGTACTTAGGTCATAAATTGTCCAATTATGCAATATTGTACCTCCATTTGTCATCAATCTCATGGAGTCGTAAAGTCCTGGAGCTGTACAGCTTGGAAACGGGCCCTTAAGCACATTTCATCAATGCCAATCCAGTTAGCATTTTGGGATCGTTGCATTTGTCTGCATTTGACCCATAGTACTCTAAACCTTCCTATCCATATATCTGTCCAAATGTCTTTTAAAAGTCGTAATTGTAGCTTATTTGTTTACTAACATAGAACATAGAATATTTCAGCACAAGAACAGGCCCATCAGCGACAATGCCTGTGCCAAACATGATGTCAAAACCTCTTAAGCACCACTATCGCATCTGCTCCCCCCCCTCCCCACTACCCCTGGAGGTGTGTTCCAGGCACCTACCACTCTGTGTAATAATCTTGCCCAATTTATCTCGTTTAAACATCTCCCTCCCAAATTAAAACTATGACCTCCAGTATTTGACATTTCCACCTGCGGGAGAAAAGTTCTAACTGTCTACCCTATCTATGCCTGTCATAATTTTATAAACTTCTATCAGGTCTCCCTTCAGCCCCTGACACTCCATGGAAAACAAACCATGTTTGTCCAAACTCTCCTTGCAGTTAATATCTTATAATCCAGGCAGCATCTTGGGAAACCTCTTTTGCACCCTCACCAAAGGCTCACCCTGTAATTAGGTGACCAGATCTGGAGACAATACTCCAAGTGCAGCCAAATCAGAGTTCTATCAAGCTGCAACATGACTTCCCAAAATTTAAGTGTAAGAAGGAACTGCAATACAATACAATACAATACAATATATCTTTATTGTCATTGTACCCAGGGGTACAACGAGATTGGGAATGCGCCTCCCATACGATGCAATAATTTAAGTAATTTAGACAGCAGCAACCCAACGAAATGAAACAGTTGTAACAGTTTTGGACAGGGTAAAGTGCAAGTTGATCTATGCGTTGTGGCCATCTGGCTCAGCAGGACCGGTTCATAGCAGCTATGGCCCTGGGGATGAAGCTGTTCCTGAGTCTGGAGGTGCGGGCGTAGAAGGCCTTGTATCGTCTGCCCGATGGAAGGAGTTCGAACAGACTGTTGCAGGGGTGTGAAGAGTCTTTGTGGATGCTGGTGGCTTTTTTGAGGCATCGTGTGTTGTAGATGCCCTCTAAGTCTGGTAGCTGTGTTCCGATGGCCCTCTGAGCTCTATGGACTACCCGCTGTAGAGCTTTCCTTTCTGCCTCCGTGCAGCTGAGGTACCACACAGGGATGCCATGCGTTAGGATGCTCTCGATGGTGCAGCGGTAGAAGGTCGTCAGCAGCTGTTGGGGTAGACCAGACTTTTTCAGTGCAGATGCTGGTTTAAACCAACGATAGACGCAAAAAGTCGGAGTAACTCAGCGGGACAGGCGGCATCTCTGGGGAGAAGGAATGGGTGGTGTTTCGGGTCGAGACGGTCTGAAGAAGGGTTTCTACCCGAAAAGTCACCCATTCCTCTTCTCCAGTGATGCTGCCTGTTCGCTGAGTTACTCCAGCTTTTTGTGTCTATCTTCCCAAAACGTATACTCACTCCCGTGACCGATAAAGGCAAGCATACCATTCCCCCTTAGCACTCTATCTGCTTGTGTTACTTATTTTCAGGGAACCATGGATTTGGATCCCAAGATCCCAAGATCCCTCAATACATCAATGATTTTAAGCTTCCTGTCATTAACTGTATACTTTCTCCTGCAACACCTCACACTTGCTCGGATTAAACTCCATCTGTAATTTCTCCACCCATATCTGACCTACATCCACCTGCATCCTTTGAAACCTTCTCCACTGTCAGCAACTCCACTGATTTTATATTGTCATAAAACTTACTAACTAACTCATCTACATTTACCTCCAAAGACACAAAATGCTGGAGTAACTCAGTGGACAGGCAACATCTCTGGAGAGAAAGAATGGGTGACGTTTTGGGTCAAGACCCTTCTTCAGACTAGTCAGGTGAAAGGGATAGGAGAGATATAGACAGTGATGTAGAGAGATATAAAACAAATGAATGAAAGATATGCAAAAAAGTAACTATGATAAAGGAAACAGGCCATTGTTAGCTGTTTGCTAGGTGGGAACGAGAACCTGGTGCGACTTGGGTGGGGGAGGGATTTGGTTTAAACCAGCATCTGCAGTTCCTCCCTATACATTTACGTCCAAGTCATTTATATATATCACAAACAATAGAGGTCCCAGCACTGATCCCTGCAGAACACCAGTGGTCATAGACCTCCGGCTAGAATAACACCCTTCCACCACTGCCTTTTGTCTTCTATATATAAGATAATTCAGAATCCAAACCACCAGGTTACTGTGAGTCCCATGCATCTTAATCTTCTGGATCATCTTACCATGAGGGATCTTTTCAATGCCTTACTAAAGTCCAGAATTCAGCGGGTCAAGCAGCATCTGGGTAAAGAAATAAGTAGAAGACAATATTTTGTGTCCATTCCCCTCTATAGAAGTGCCTGACTAATTGACTTTCTACAGCACTTTGTTTTTTACTCAAGATTACAGGGTTTATAGTCTCTTGTGTCTCCACCCCATCTAAGTCCATGTAGACATCATCCACCACCCTAACCTCACCAATTACCCTCAATCAAGTTTGCAAGACACGGCCTGCCCTGGACAAAGCATTGCTGACTGTCCATAATTAGTATGAAATTATGGACAGTCACACTGTTACTTACATTCTATTCCAAATTTGAGCAACTCCTATCCCAAAGAATTCTCTCCAATAGTTTCCCGATCACTGATGTGAGGCTCACTGGCCTATTTCTTGGAATATCCCTATTTTTCTCCTTAAGCAAAGAAACACCATCTTCAGTCCTCCAGTCCCTTCAGGGGTGCAGTGCTGGTGGAGCTCACCGGAGCGCCGCTCCGGCAACTCTGTAAAAAAAAAGCCGAAATAAACAGCGGGGAATTTTAACCAGGGGGGAATTTAATAGCAGCCGCTCCGGCACCAGTGACAGCTCCGGCACCTAAACGATTAGCACTGCAATACTGAGTACCTTGCTTGTGGCTAGAGAGGATAAATATCTTCATCAAGCCCCCCCCCCCCCTCCCTCATCAATCTCTTCACTTGCCACTCTCAATAACCTTCAGGTCCTGGGGACTTATCCACTTTAATGTTCTTCAAGAGACAGAACACCACTTCCTTCTTGATTCCAAAATGCCCTTGTATATTATACTCCACATTGATCTCACTATCCTCCATGTCCTTCTCCTTGGTAAATACAGATACAAAGTATTCACTTTTACCTCTCCTGCATCCTCTGACACCATGCATAAATGTTCGTGTTTATCCTTGAGTGGTCCTTCCCTCTCCCTAATTGTCCTCTTGGCTTTAAAATTCCTTGGGATTTTCTTTAATCCTGCTTACCAAGGATATTTCATGGCCCCCTTTTGTCCCTCCTAATTCCCTGCTTGACGTCCTTTCTGCTTTTGTTATATAACTCATGTCTGATGTCAACCTTTGAAACCCGTGCTTTATTTTCCTCTTTGACCAGATTTACAACCTTCCTTGACATCCAAGGTTCTCTTACCTTGCCATCCTTGTCCCTTCTCCTCACTGGAACAAGTGATCTAAGCACTTTTAAGAAGTGGCAATGGAGAAGAATGATTAAAAATTTGTTCGAACCAAATTTATGCTCGACGTGCCTCGTTAAAATCCTGCGATAATGTGACACGTTTATCACAGGACTTGGCAAAACGTTTTCAAAAAACACTGCTCTCTTTTCCACTGAAGGATATATTAATTGATAAGAAGTAAGCTTTTCGAAGCTCCCGTTGGGTCCTTGTTGTGGTCGGAGAGCTTGTGTGTCTCAGTGACCCCTAGAGCTATGCCAGTGGGAGATTCGTCTGTTAGGGTTTCCCATGCTGGACAGGTCGAAGGGTAGAGACGAGACGAAGAGCGATCCACTAGTCCTCCAAGTTGGGGGTTGAGCACAGGGCTAACAACCCCGCCTCGTAAAACGAATATGTTACGGAAACAACAACTGAAGGAATCAACACTACTGGGCCAGGAGTGGAGGGCCTTCGTTGTTGCCCGACATGCCAGGAGGCATAATGGGCAATAATATAAGTAAGAAGCTTTTCGAAGGATGGCATTCAGCATGTGAAAGTAAAGTAAATGTGTGCTCAAACAGGTGTGCACCAAGCCTCTACTCCACTAGAAGGCTTAGAAGGTTCGGCATGTCCCCAACAACCATCACCAACTTCTGTCGATGCGCTGTAGAAAGCATTTTATCGGGATGCACCATAGCATGGGTTTTGGAATAACTTTATCGAAGACCGCAAGAAATTGGAGAGAGTTGTGGATGTGGCCCAAACCATGAGGCAAACCAACCTCCCTTCTATTGACTCCATCTACACTTCACACTGCTTCGGCAAGGCCACCAGCATAATCAAGGACCAGTCTCACCCTGGTCACTCCCTCTTCTCCCCTATCCCATCAGGCACGCGGTACTAGAAGTTTAAAAATGCACACCTCCAGGTTCAGGGACAGTTTCTTCCCGGCTGTTATCAAGCAAGCGTCCTCTCATCGGCCCTGACCTTCCATCTACCTCATTGGAGACCTTTAAACTATTTTTTATCAAACTTCATTGGACTTTAACTTGCACTAAATGTGGTACCCTTTATCTTTTATCTGTCCACTGTGGTCGGCTTGATGGTAATCACGTGTAGTCCTTTCTTTGACTGGATAGCACGCAACAAGAAGCTTCTCACTATACCTCGGTACTCGTGACGATAATAAATGAAACTAAATTAAAATAAGATGAAACCATTAGAATATAGACAATAGACAATAGACAATAGTCAATACACAATATTACCTGCAAGTTCCATTCCACTCACTAAAACGTTGTGTATATCCCTTTTAAACATTGATACACTGGTGTGCACATGTGTGCAATGTTGCGTGCGTAGTCTTGTTTATGCTTCAGGCTGTTCCAGCGGCTCATTGCGGAGTGGGCTACTGATATGCAAAAGAACGAGGAGCATTGCAATTTTAATTCCAGCTCTCCTCCAAATTTGCCATTCTTATCTAGTATTGCAGTAAGGCCATCACAATATCCCCCAGGCTACAGTGAGCAAAAGTCAGGCAGGCCTTCTATCCACATTGCAATCCGGCAATCCGTGCTGGAAATGTTTTCACATGAACATTCACTGACAACATCAGGATAGCCTAATATACCACTCAGGTCTCTGCATCTCCATGTAAAGCAGTAACTAGACAGAGACAATTGAGGAATGCTAAGGCAAGACGAGCAGGGCTCAACTTATTTGGAAGATGCTGGGAATGTAATCTCATGACACAAATGACAGCACAGAGTAGCACAGGGGCTCAGCTGGTAGAGCTGCTGCCTCACAGCACGGATTCAATCTTGAGCTGTGTGGAGTTTCCACTTTCTCCCTGTGACTGCGCAGGTTTCTTCGAGGTGCACTGGTTTTCTCCCATATCCCAAAGATGTGCGGGTGTGTAGGTTAATTGCACTCTGTAGATTGCCCCATTTTAACTAGTGTCATCGTCATAGATTCATACAGTGTGGAAACAGGCCCTTCAACCCAACTTGCCCCATCTGCATTAGTCCTACCTGCCTGCATTTGGCCCATATTCCTCCAAACCTAACCTATCCATGTACCTGTGTAGGAAGGAACTGCAGATGCTGGTTTATACCAAAGGTAGACACAAAATGCTGGAGTAACTCAGCGGGACAGGCAGCATCTCTGGAGAGGAATTACTTCAGACTGTAGAAGGATCTCGACCCGAAACGTCACCCATTCCTTCTGCCTGACCCACTGAGTTACTCCAGCATTTTGTGTCTATCTTCTATCCATGAACCTGTTGGATTGTTCCTTAACCTCTCCCTGTAGCTCAGGCCCTCAAGTCCTGGCAATGTCCTCTTAAATATTCTCTGCACCTTTTGCAGCTTAACAACACAATTCCTATAACAGGGTGACTTCACCAATGTCATGTACAATTGTAACATGACCTCCCTACTTCTATACTCAAAACTCTGACTGGTGAAGACCAATGTGCTGAAAGCCTTATTGACTCCCCTATCTACTAGTGATACCACTTTCAAGGAACTATGTACTTGCACTCCAAGACCCCTCTGCTGTACAACACTCCCCAGAACCCTGCCGTGTGCCTGCTCTCACCAGACTTCCCAAATGGCCTGTTTCCACGGTGTATAACTATATATACCGTTATATATAGTATATAGTATATATATATACTATATATACCCTCTCTCTCTATAGTGTAGACAAAAATTTAGTCTCTGGAGTTATAAAAGTTGACAGTCCTGATGGCCTGTGGGAAGAAACTCCATCTCATCCTCTCCGTTTTCACAGCGTGACAGCGGAGGCATTTGCCTGACCGTAGCATCTGGAACAGTCCGTTGCTGGGGTGGCAGGGGTCCCTCATGATCTTGCTTGCTCTGGATCTGCACCTCCTGATGTATAGGTCCTGCAGGGGGACGAGTGTAGTTCCCATGGTGCATTCTGCCGAACGCACTACTCTCTGCAGGGCCATCCTGTCCTGGGCAGAGCTGTTCCCAAACCAGACTGTAATGTTGCCGGACAGGATGCTCTCTACAGCCCCAGAGTAGAAGCAATGAAGGATCCTCAGAGACACTGAGATACTCTATATATAGTATAAGAAAATAACTGCAGATGCTGGTACAAATCGAAGGTATTTATTCACAAAATGCTGGAGTAACTCAGCAGGTCAGGCAGCATCTCGGGAGAGAAGGAATGGGCGACGTTTCAGGTCGAGACCCTTCTTCAGTCTGAAGATGGGTCTCGACCCGAAACGTTGCCCATTCCTTCTCTCCCGAGATGCTGCCTGACCTGCTGAGTTACTCCAGCATTTTGTGAATAAATATATTCTATATATAGAGTATATAGTATACTCTATATACTCTGACAAAACGTCATCAGAAACGTTAAAACGTCATCAACTTAAAACATTGACAAAGTTATCTCCCTGTTATCTCCGTGTCTCTCTGCACAAATATTGAATATTTCAAACATTTCCCATTTTATGTTTCATCGGCAGTGTTTGGATCCTCCAGTGGTTCTTACCTCACTGTTCTAGCGTTGTTTATCGGTTTTATTTTGTACATGCTCTTCATGCATTCTCACTCCTCTCTTACTTGTATCTCCATCAGACAAATCAGGGGCGGCACAGTGGTGCAGCTAGTGGAGCTGCTGCCTCACAGTGCCAGAGGACTGGGTTCAATCCTGACCTTGGGCGCTGTCTGGGTGGAGTTTGCATGTCCTGCCTGTGAAAGCATGGGCTCCCTCCCACATCCCAAGGACGTGTGGGTGGGTTGGTTAATTGTCTTCTGTAAATTGCCCCAGGTGTGTAGGCAGTGGATAGGAAAACTGGATAACCTAGAAGTAGTGTGAATAGGTTGGAGTGGACTCGGTCGTCCTGAAGGGCCAGTTGCCATTCTAGATGTCTAAACTAAAGCAAGCTGTAGCTAATACACCTTGGTTGCCTCTCAGCGAACAGCACTACTGCTGTCGTTCAGTCTCTCCCCTTCATCACAAGCATTCCCTTTGCTCTCCCAGCCTCTTACACTCTCTTTGTAACTTTAAAAATATACGATTATTGTAAATCGTTGACTTGAAAGGTTAACTCTGTTTCTTTCTGCACAGATGCTTCCCGACCTGCTACGTATTCACTGTTTCTGTTCCAGAATCTGTTATTATTTTTTACTGCATTATCTTACTTATTTAACCATGACTTTCAGAGTCTGTGAACTTGCTCAGTTGTACCATCTCCTGTTAACTTTGAGATTTGTGCCATGATCTACTTAGTAGCAGTTTTTCTCTTCAATTGAATTCAAAGTACAAAGTAAAATTTGCATAAAGTTTAATTTGTGGCAAAGTGTTCTAAAAGCCTCCTTTTAATTTTCCTTAAAAGCATGTTTACATCACACATTATCACCAGGACATTGAAAACACTGAATGTACAAAATTATTCTGGAGAAAGATTCCAAGAAGCTGGAATAATCAATCAGGGAGGCAGTGTTTGGGGGAGAAGGACATTTTAATGTTTCAGGTTGATCATCTTTCACCAGAGTTGTTCTGAAGTTGTGCACAATGTCTGAGGAAAGGTCTCGACCCGAAACGTCACCTATTCCTTTTATCCAGAGATGCTGCCTGACCCGCTGAGTTACTCCAGCATTTTGTGTCTACATTCGGTGTAAACCATCACCTGCAGTTCCTTCCGGCACAATATATGTTTCACAGCTGAGAAGGTTGTTGGCTGCAACCTTTCCCCCATTGACGAACTGTATGCGGCAAGGGCCAGGAAGCGAGCGGGCAAGAACATCTCTGACCCCTCTCACCCTGGCCACAAACTCTTCGAAGCACTTCCCTCTGGAAGGCAACTCCAGACTGTCAAAGCAGCCACAGCCAGACATAAAAACAGTTTTTTTCCACGAGTGATAGTTCTCCTCAATAACCAAAGTCTGTAGTCTCTTTTTTGCTCTGGTTTATTTTCACCCACACGTTTAGACCGTAATAGTGTATCCCTATTGTTTTGATGTGTTTTTTGCTTTATTCTTAATTGTTAACTGTATGTTTGTGTTGTCATTTGTGAGCGGAGCACCAAGGCACATTCCTTGTATCTGCATACTTGGCCAATAAACTTATTCATTCATTCATTCATTCATTCATTCATTCATTCATACCTTGTTGAACTTAAAGACCTTAACCTCGTGGATATCCCCCGTCCATGACCTTCATGGTGATCAACCAGCTTCAGCCATTTGTCCAGTAAATTTAACACAAGATAGCGACTCACCAATACTTCAACAGTGGCACGCAGTCTACACCTCAACTATCTGCAGGTCTAGTTTTAATGTGCACCCTTACATCCCACACACCACTATCTGCCCCTTCCATCGTGTCTTACTAGAAGTAAAATAACAAGAATCAGTGAATCGTACATCGCAGGAGATAACTCTTTGTCCCATCATGTTTATGCCAGATCTTTGAAAGAGTTGGAGACATGAGAGTCCGCAGATGCTGGAATCCTGAGCAAAATACAAACTGCTGAATGAAGTTCAGGCAGCATCTGTGGAGGGAAATGGACTTGGCGTGCTGGTTATTTCCAGAACCATCTGGTTTACAAGATCAGGTTCAATGCTCAATATCTTGTCTTCCAATTTGTCTACTTTAGCAGGTGTTACTAACACAGGATAAGGTGTAAGGAGACTCAGAGATGTAAGCTCATTGACCCACGAATTAGCTAATTTCAGTCTGAAGAAGAGTCTAGACTTGAAATGTCATCTGTCCATTTCTCTCCACTAATGCTGCCTGACCCACTGAGTTCATCTGGCACTTTGTTTTTTTGCATTGAAAGAGATATTTAAAAAGTTTGAATACCTTGTTCTTGTCTCATAACATAAAGCTATCCTTTCCAAATATCTGACCCTTTATGAATGTTTCTATCAATTCTGCCTCCACTACATTTTCAGACAAGGTGTTCCAGATTACCACACCAATAAACTGACGGCAACCAAAACTCTGACAAAAATACCTCCCTGACTCTCTGTGACAAATTGAGTTAATGATAGGAGTTTACGGGTCCTAAAATGCTTGGACTAATCTGTGATAAATCTCAACCAATCTCATTTAGTTAATTCATGGGTCAATGCGCTTATGTCTCTTAGACTCCTCACACCTTCGTTAGTAACACCTGCTGAAATAGACAAAATAGACTTGAAAATGGCACCAAACTGGCTCTGACTCTGTGTAGGAAAGAACTGCAGATGCTGGTTTAAATCGAAGATAGACACAAAATGCTGGCGTAACTCAGCGGGACAGGCAGCATCTCTGGAGAGAAGGAATGGGTGACGTTTTGGGTCGAGACCCTTCTTCAGACTTCTGATCTTCGGTACTGTCCCAGTGTCTCAGTGCTATACGCTTGCACCGAATCTGAGATGCTTATCTCATATGTATCGAAGTGCTTATGTATAGTGATACTTGCACTGAACTGTATACAAAAATGAATTTCACTGTACATGTGATAAATAAAGTACCATATCATGATAAATCGAAAGACAAGATATTGATCATAGAAACTGATCTCATAAACCAGATATTTTGGGAAATCACCAAGTGTAGGGAGAATTAATGTTTCAGATCAGTGAAAAGTTGGACCTGATTTGCATGGAAAACCTATTGGAAATCTAATGATGTAGCAGAAGCACGGATAATTATCAATAGGATATGCTTCGAAAGAACAAAATATACTTTATTCATAATTAATATGTATAAGGGGTGTCCAGAGAAAAGGGAATGTTTGCAAAATGTCCATCTAAGGGAGATTTTCCAATGATTGGCCATCATTGCATGGTTAAAACATTTCCCTTTGAAATTTTGGGGAATTATTTTGGGAAGTTTTTGTGTGATTGATCCCCGCTCCTCGTAGCAAGAGGAAGTTGAGAGGGAACGAGATGAAGTTTTCCAAAAGAAGATACAGAGTGCTGTAGTAACTCAGCAGGTCAGGCAGCATCTCAGAAGGACGTGGATAGGTGATGTTTGGGGTCGAGACCCTTCTTCACAACCTTTCTTCAGGACCTTTCTCTGTGTTTTTCCAAATGAGATTTGTCAAATGATACTGGTCAATTTGAAATAAGGGAGATAAAACGGAAACAAGTACCCACCTACGCTAATCCCATTTGTCCATGTGTGACCCATGTCCATTTGAGCCTTTCCTATCCATGTACCTGTCCAAATAGCCCTTGCTTTCCCTCTCTATCCCCTCCCCCTTCCCAATCCTCCCACCAGTCTTACTGTCTCCGACAGCTTTGTCCCGCCCACTCCCCTGACATCAGCCCAAAGGAGGGTCTCGACCCAAAACGTCACCCATTCCTTCTCTCCGGAGATGCTGCCTGACCCTCTCAGTTACTCCAGCATTCTGTGTCTACCTGTCCAAATGTCTATTACAACTTCGATGTAAAATACCACAGTGACACGGCTGGTCGAGTTGCAGCCTCACAGCACCAGAGAACCGGGTTTGATCCTGAACTTGGATGCTGTCTGTGAAGAGTTTGCACGTCCTCCCGGTGACTGCGTGGGTTTTCACCGCGTCCTCCGGTTTCCTCCCACATCCCAAAGACGTGAGAGTTTTACGCTAATCGGTCAATTTGCAGAAGATAAACAAGGTACAGGACAATTGGAAGGGAAGAGAAGTCAAAATCTGTTGCTCCAGAGATACCTCATCATGGGCTTCAACAATCTACAGGTTCCTATGTTTAGATGGCTTTTTGATGTTGTTATTGTACCTGCCTCAACCACTTCCTCTGGCAGCTCATTCCATTAACATACTACCGTTTGAGCACCACTAGCCCCTCAGGTTCCTATTATTTTTTTCCTCTCTCACCTTAACCCTATGCCCTCTAGTTCTTGACCCCCCAACTCTGGGGAAAAGACTATCCCAGCTAAGCCGCTCGTTACAATTCTTTGTGCACCTCTGTAAGTTCATCCGTCAGTCTCCTATTCTCCAAGGAATAAAGTCTAACCTCTCCATGTAACTCGGTCCCTTGGGTTCTGCCAACATCCTCATAAATCTGTTCTGCACTCTTTCCAGCTTAATGGCATCTTTTCTATATCAGAGTGACCAAAAGTGAATACAATACTCTATATTTGTTCCAATACTCCCATATGGCCTCACCAATGTCCTTGTACAATTGCACATAATGTCCCAACTTCTATACTCAGTGTGCACACTGATGACAAAGCCTGTCCTACCACCCTGCCTAACTGTGACCAATTTTAGGGAACTAAGTGTAAGAAAATAACTGCAGATGCTGGTACAAATCGAAGGTATTTATTCACAAAATGCTGGAGTAACTCAGCAGGTCAGACTGAGGAAAGGGTTTTGACCCGAAACGTCACCCATTCCTTCTCTCCTGAGATGCTGCCTGACCTGCTGAGTTACTCCAGCATTTTGTGAATAAATTTTAGGGAACTATGTACTTGTGCTCCCTGGTAGACGCAAAATGCTGGAGTAACTCAGCGGGACAGGCAGCATCTCAGGAGAGAAGGAATGGGTGACGTTTTGGGTCGAGACCCTTCCTCAGACTGTGCTCCCTGGTCTCTTTGTTCTACAACACTCCCCGGGGACCTACTGTCCACTGTGAAAATCCTATCCATAAATCCTATCCGTAAGTAAATGTGTCCAGTTTCCTGCACCAGTCCTCTATCACCTACCACATCTTTGACTTGTACAGAAGCACACGGAGAACACACACTTCATAGAGGTGGGCCTTTGCGATCATTTCTCCATTCAGTTTACTGCCAGCAATCAACGACAAATTTCTACCCTATAATGTCTTTTGCAAATGAGAAAGTAGAAAATATGAAGATGGTCATGAATGGAATTAAAGGCTGAAATAAAGCTTTACAATGAGACAGAAGGGATTAAGGCTAAAAATCTGTTTATCTGTTTCTCAGGATATATATCGGCACAATGGGGCAGTGGTAGAGTTGCTGCCTTACAGCGTCAGAGACCCGGGTTCGATCCCGACTATGGGTGCTCCCTGTGCAGAGTTTGTACGTGCTCCCCGTGACAACGTGGGTTTTCTCCGGGATCTCTGGTGTCCTACCACACTCCAAAGACGTACATTGTAGTTTAAGTGGCTTGGTATAATTGTAAATTGTCCCTGGCGTGTGTGGGGTAGTGTTATAGTGTGGGGATCGGTGGGCCGAAGGACCTGTTTCTGCGCTATATCTCCAAGACTAAAAGTAGAAACTAAATATGCATAACCACTCCCAAGAAGCACTAATGAAGAAAACTAATACTTGAGGAATGTGTAGGAAAGAACCGCAGATGCTGGCTTTAATCAAAGGCAGACACAAAATGCTGGAGTAACTCAGCGGGACAGGCAGCATCTCTGGAGAGAAGGAATGGGTGACGTTTCAGGTTGAGACCCTTCTTCAGACTAATACTTGAGGAACCTTGCCATAAATGCGTAGAGTTTTCAAAGATTGAATGGACGAGACCAGACATGCATCATTCCTCGTGCAGTGCAATGGGTTGGGTCATGGTTTATTCTGTGTTTTCAGTGCTTGTTGCAGCTTCCCTGGATACATGTGGTGTCTGGAACACTAAATCACGCTAAACTGCTCTGAAGTCTGGAAGAATCCGTTTGAAATAGGTCAGAAAAGAACCATGTCAAAACATGGAAACATAGAAAATAGGTGCAGGAGTAGGCCATTCGGCCCTTTGAGCCAGCACCGACCGCCATTCAACATGATCATGGCTGATCATCCACAATCAGTACCTCGTTTCTGCTTTTACCCATAATCACTTGATTCCGTTAGCCCTAAGAGCTATATCTAACTCTCTCTTGAACACATCCAGTGAATTGGCCTCCACTGCCTTCTGTGGCAGAGAATTCCACAGATTCACAACTCTCTGGTTGAAAAGGTTTTTCCTCATCTCAATCTCACTGGCCTATCCCTTATTCTTAAACTGTGCCCTCTGGCTCTGGACTTCCCCAACATCGGGAACATTTTTCCTGCAGCCAGCCTGTCCAATCCCTTAAGAATTTTATATGCTTCGAAAAGATCCCCTCTCATCCTTCTAAATTCCAGAGAATACAAGCCCAGTCGACCCATTCTTTCATCATGTGTCAGTCCTGCCTTCCCGGAACTTAACCTGGTGAACCTTCGCTGCACCAATAGCAATAATGTCCATCCTCAAATTAGGAGACCAAAACTGCACACAATACTCCAGGTGTGGTCTCACCAGGGCCCTGTACAACTGCAGGAGGACCTCCTTGCTCCTAATTTCAAATCCTCTCGCTATGAAGGTCAACATGCCATTTGCTTTCTTCACTGCCTGCTGTACCTGCATGAGCTGTGAAAAGTTGCCACTAATTAACATGAAATGTCACCAGAGTTAGTTGATTAATGGCTTCGGAATCTCCATTTATTGGATGTTAGCCTCAAAGCAGCATGGACTCAATGCACAGCTTATAAATTCTAAAATGTAGTGTTAAGTGATAATTTTTAACCTTTGTGGCATTTCCCTTCACAACCTGCAGTGCTAATGCTTTGATTTGAGATCTCACCCAGTCGCCTTTCATTTAAATGGAAGGAAATAAAAGGATTAAAAAAATCTGCCCACAAGATGTGTTGCTTGCTGAATCAGCATTATTACATTGGAATTGGTATTCATAAGTTCATAAGTATATTAATTCTTGGACCAGAATTAGGCTATTCAGCCTATCTAGTCTATTCCGCCATTCAATCGTGGCTGATCTATCTTTCCCTCTCATTGTTTAGCTGAAGCAACTGAACCATCCTACCACAACTAGAGACCAGTCACAAGTTCACAAGGTATAGGAGTAGAATTAGGCCATTCGGCCCAACAAGTCTACTCCACCAGTCAATCATGGCTGATCTCTGCCTCCCATTTTCCTGCCTTGTCCCCATAACCCTTGACTTTCTAATCAAAAATTTGTCTTTCTCTGCCTTAAAAATATCTACTGACTTGGCCTCCACAGCCCTCTGTGGCAATGAGTTCCACAGACTAACTACCGTCTGACTAAAGAAGTTCCTCCTCACCTCCTTTCTAAGAGGCCATTGGTAGAGCGGGAGCACGTGGCCGCTGGCTGGGTGAGGCCACGTGGGGCGCGGGGCGGTGACGTCACCCTTTCTCCCTTATTTGGGAGTGAGGAAGTTGACAACCCTACTAATACGGGACAAGGGCGGTCCCGTAAGGGACAAACTAATTTAGCCCAAAAAACGGGATGTCCCGGCTAACACGGGACAGTTGGCAACCCTGGCCCTTAGGCCCATGATGCCTGTGTCGAATGTGATGCCAAATTCAACTAATCCCTTCTGCCTGCACACGATCCGTATCCCTCCATTTCCTGCAAGTCCACGTGCCTCTTCAATGCCACTATCGTATCTGCCTCCATCACCATCCCTGGCAGCACGTCCCAGGCACCTACCACCGCACCAACCACCCTCTCTCTAAAAAAAACATGTCCAGCACGTCTCTTTTAAACTCTCCTCCTCTCACCTTAAAACTAAAGATACTAGAGGAACAAGATGGACCACTCCCTTGAAATCGCCTGTACTGAAGTGTAGTACGCAAAGGAGCGGAACATCCGCCATTTTAGTAAGCAAAACCCACCGTCCGTTATGCCTCTCGTAGTGTAATCAGTGTTTTGGGGGAACAGTATGTGTGATGATACCATTAAAATGCAGACTATATCTCATCTATCAATTCACAGATTTTTGTTATTTTTCTTTTTAAATGTTTCTGCACGTTTCTGCCTACTAAAATGGCGCCGTGACATACTACGTTTTTTAGGGTCGAGTGGTCTATCTTGTTCCTCTAGTATCTTTTTCTTAAAACTACGCCCTCCATTTCCACCCTGCGGGGAAAGGTTCTGACTGTCTACCTTATCTATGCCTCTCATCATTTTAGAAACTTCCATCAAATCTCCCCTCTGCCTCTGACGCTCCAGCAAAAACAATCCAAGTGTGTCCAACCGCTCCTTATAGATAATACACTCCAATCCTGGCAGCATCCTGGTAAACATCTTTTGCACCCTCTCCAAAGCTTCCACACCCTTCCTGTAATGAGGCGATCGGAAATGCTTCAGTACAGAGACGAGAAAGAATTGGCCAACTCACTGGAGCTATGAAACAGAGAAACATAGAAAACTAAAATAGGTGCAGAAGTCGGCCATTCAGTCCTCCGAGCCAGCTGATCATCTAAAATCAGTACCCTGTTCCTGCTTTATCCCCATATCCCTTGATTCCATTAGCCCGAAGAGCTAAATCTAACTCTCTCTTGAAAACATCCAGTGAATTGGCCTCCACTGCCTTCTGTGGCAGAGAATTGGACAGATTCACAACTCTGGGTGAAAAAGTTTTTCCACTTCTCAGTCCTCCTAAATGGCCTCCCCTTATTTTTAAACCGTGACCCCTGGTTCTGGACTCCCCCCAACATGGGGCACATTTTTCCTGCATCTAGCGTGATGAAAGAAAGTTTGTCATGTTAAGGTGCACACCGCATTAGATGTGCGTCACATTGCCAGGCTTGGACAGGGAAAATGTCTCTCCAGCAAAGTAGCAGGCGGTTGCTAAGGAACTGGTAATCTCAGAATCAGTATCATTGGGAGAGCAATCGTTAAATCATCTTACTTCTGAAAAGGATCATTAGGACAGAGAATACAAGGATGTGTTCATGGAAATACTTTAACTTCAAGAGTAATCCTTCAGATAGGATTTGTAAGCTAATGGAGAGCACTTTGTTATTTGAATAGGCTTGCGAGTGATAATTGTCCTGATTCATAAGTTCCTAAGTTATTGGGGCAGAAGTAGGCCATCCAGCCCATCGAGTCTGCGCCGTCATTCAATCATGGCTGATCTATCTTTCCCTCTCAACCCCATTCTCCTGCCTTCTCCCCGTAACCCTTGACACCCGCACTAATGAAGAATCTGTCAATCTCCGCCTTAAATGCACCAATTACATACAGGTTGATAAGCCTTGGTCCTGGCATCTTGTTCGGTTCAGACCAATGTGAAGTGAAGGGTCCTCTTCCTGTGCTGTACTGTTCTGCGGATAAACGGTAAGGGGTTCACATTGCATGACACCTACAGAGGGAGATGTATGGCCTTTGCACGGCTCGCAGATGGTAGGGGAGAGAAGCACAAACTCAAACAATGCCAGTCTCACCTGGTCAGTGAAGGAGATGGCAACATTAAGATGGACACGTGCTGGTGGGGCAAATCACGCTTCAATCTGTCTGGAGGTGCAAGGAGCACCTGTTATATTGGGACACCCACGGACTACAGCCAGGCAAAGGTTGATATGGGAGAAGGCACGATTGTAAGGCCTCTGGACACTGTCATTTTTTAAGGTGAAGGACAGGAAGTTGTCAGTGAGATTAATGCCAGAGAGGGCAAAGCTAAAGCTAAGGTGGTGAGGGATATAATGGAGGTGTATTGTAACTGGAGGGTCATCAAGAGGTAAGATTGACATTCTTTAGAAAGGAAGATTTGCGGAAGAGAAGAGAAAGAGGACATTTTTTTTTTAATTTAGAAAGGAACAAGGAGCGAGAGAATTTTAGTTTTTCATTTTTCTGGCACCGTACATAACTACAGCCAGTCCAAAATGTTGAACACCCAAGTAAATCTCGTTGCTCTTTGTAGGATCTTGTTCAATGCTTTTTAGTTTGCAAAATTAACTAACCTTCAGAAGCATTTAATTGGCTGCAAAATGCTTTGAAATGATTTAAGACAAAGAGAAGCATTTGGAATCTAACCTTCCCTTCCTTCGGGAGCAAAGGATGAGCATATTAATCGGAATAAACGGGAAATTGAATAGGTTCATGCACATGAGCCCTGCTACACATTGCTGAGCACCAACTTAATTTCATAACAAGAAAAATATATTACATTTAGAAAGGTCCAATAGTTACATTTACTAGAAGGAAACTATCAACGTCCTTCACACTTTGAGATACCTCGCTCACCCTCCGTGTGATTATTTCTTTCTAATTGATCTTGATCGCGCTTGATATTAGGAATTCAGGTGTCTGCATCCTGCAGTGAATTAGTGCGCACAATTAGTGATCCTTTGACACAATGTGCACCAAAGGCGGCCATGTTAATGCCGGAAACCACCCCTGTCAGGCTCTGTGCTTCTCCAGTCAGACAATGGCACTTCTGGAGATGGGATTCTCTGCGATGCATCCTGCCTCATGGCACAGGAACCCTACTCTGTCTGCAGAGCTCCAAGTAAAGGTATTAAAATAACGATCAACTCCCTTCCCCGGTTTCTCGGCTACCCTGCTATTGTTAACCCTGCTCGGCATTTGTCGAACCCCTGGAATTTCCTAATTGATACCAATGTGGCAGCTGAGTTACTCCACCTTTCCTCTTGGATGTCTTTTTGCTGAAAACAATGACCATGTATTGGTGACACAAGGAACTGCAGTATACAGGGAAAAAAAACACAGAGTGCCGGAGTAACTCAGCGGCTCAGGCAGCATCTCTGGAGGGCATTTATTGATGATGAGGAAGGGTCAGTCTGATGAAGGGTTCCGACCCGAAACATCACCTATCCATGTCCTCCAGAGATGAATCCTGACCCTTCTGAGTGGCGACACTTGTGTACTGCCGAGGTGAGGTCTGCTCTATGATTTTATCAGGTTGCATGCAAAACAAAGCATTTCACTGTGCGTAGGTACATGTAAGGACAATAAAGTATCATTGAACTGAATTATTGAATCATTGAAGACAGTGTAGTTAAATTGAGAACTGCAGATGCTGGTTTACCAAAGAAAGACACAAAATGCTGGAGTTACTCGGCAGGTCAGGCAGCATCTCTGGAGAACATGGATGGACCCTCCTTCAGACTTAAATGCATGACCAAGGTAGTGGTGCAAGAAGGAGGGCTTCAGGCACATGGATCATGGCTCTCCTCGAGGGCAGGTGGACCCAGTACTAGAGGGATGGGTTGTATCTGGACTGCAGGGGAACTAACACCCTAGGGGGGAGATTTGCTAGAGTTGCTCAGGGTGGTTTAAACTTGTCCGGCAGGTTGTGGGGTGCAAAGCAGTCAAGTGGCCGATGGGAAAGTTGAGGCAAATATAAATGTTAAAGCAAGCAAGTTCGGTCGACAAGCCAGGCAGGACAAAACAGCGTGAGGAAGGTATTAATGCATTTATTTTAATGCAAGAAGCCAGAAGAGTGACAGGCAAGGCAGATGGACCCAGGGCGTGGATTGGCACAAGGCACTGGGATAGGACATAGAACACAGAAAGGTACAGCAGAGGAACAGGCCCTTCGGCCCACGATGTCTGTGCCGAACATGATTCCAAGATAAATTCATCTCATCTATCTGCACGCAAGTTTATAAGTTATAGGAGCAGAATTAGGCCACTGGGCCCATCAAGTTTACTCCACCATTCAATCACGGCTGTTCTATCTTTCCGTCTCGACCACACCCGTCCATTCCATGCATAACCATAGGCCTATCTAAAAGCCTCTTCAATGCCACTATAGCATCTGCCTCCAACACCACCCCCTGGCACTGCGTTCCAGGCCCCCACCACTCTCACTCACCCCTCACATCTCCTTTCAAAACTTTGCCTCTCTCACCCTTAAAGCTATACCGTCTACTCCTTGGCAGCTGTTGCAATTTGGCACCATAAACCCGAGCAGGAATTAGAACATAGATGGCAGGGCTCTGGAGAGTGTGGTGGAATAGAGAGAACGAGGGGCAGGGGGCTACACAGCTCCCTGAAAGTGGCGACACAGGAAGGTGAAGAAGCTTGCCTTCACCATTTTGAGGTGACTGAGTAGAGGAGTTGGGACACCACCTCACAACTATACAAGCCGTTGGTGAGACCACACTTGGAATATTGCATGCAGTTCTGGAGGCTCAGCTATCGGGAGGAAGTCATTAAGCCGGGAAGGTTGCAGAAAAGATTCACGAGGACGTTACTGGGACTGAAGGGCTTGAGTTATAAGAGGGATTATATGGATAGAATGGCCCTTCTTTCTCTTGAGCGTAGAAGGTTTAAGGCTGACCGTGTGGAGGTATATAAAATCACGAGGGGCATAATAGATAAGGTGAATGGTCACAGTCATTGTCCCCAGAGTGGAGGATTCTAAAATTATAGGGCATAGATTTAAGGTGAGAGGAGAAACATTTAAAAGGGAGCTGAGGGGCACCATTTACATACAGAGGATGGTGGGTATGTGGAACAAGCTGCTGGGTCAAGCTGTAGAGTTGTATATGCCATCATACGGTTTAAATGACATGGATGGTAATGTACCAGTCCATGGGCCGAACACAGGCAAGTGGGACTGGCTTAGGTAGACGTCGGTATGGATGAGCTGGGCCGAAGGGCCGAAGGGCCTGGGTCCATGCTGTGTAACTCCATGACACATGGCTCTAGCAGATGTTAGGAGCCTGCATTGTAGATCTACACTGGGATGGAGAAGTGGAGGTTATGTCACAGTAAAAGCTTTGTTCTAAGTCAGCAATGCTGATTGCAGAACCAACTTGCCTGTTCAGGGTAACATCAGTGTAGATAACGCTCCAAGGGCTGGGGCATATTTCCCAACTGTCCGCCGTGAAAGGCAGTCAAACAATGTCTGGAATGAGATGCGGGTTGGGGCAGGATCGCGGTCTTTCTGAGGTCAAAGAGCTGGGATACCTGAAACAACCTGAAAATCATTACAGTGTGCAGGAAGGAGCTGCAGATGGTGGAGTTAAACTTTCAATCAAAGATAGACACAAAATGCTGGAATAACTCAGGCAGCATCTCTGGAGAGAAGGAATGGGTGACGTTTCGGGGCGAGACCCTTCACCCATTCCTGCTCTCCAAAGATGCTGCCTGTCCCGCTGAGTTACTCCAGCATGCTGTGTCTATCAGAAGATCTGTGGACAGCCATCTGCAATGAATGTCTTAATAAGAAAGCACTGCAGAGTTTTGGAGATATATTTGTATCAAGGAGGGAACATTGTACTCAGAAGGTAGACACAAAGTGCAGGAGTAACTCAGTGGGCCAGGCAGCATCTCTGGGGAGGAGGAATGAGTGAGGCTTCGGGTCAAGACCCTTCTTCAGGCTGATGAAGGGCCTCGACCCAAAATGTCACCCATTTCTTCTCTTGGAGATGCTGCCTGTGCTGCTGAGTTACTCCAGCATTTCTATCTTCGGTGTAAACCAGCATCTGCAGTTCATTCCGGAACATTGGACAGGCTTACCCTGACCCAGGACCCTAGTGTATGATTAAAGACGAGGTTACAACACACACACTCTTCACTTCAATGAGTTACCGTTGGAGAGTACTTGCCACGTCACACCGTTAGAGAACACGGATGGATGACTTGTATTAACTTCATTGCGCAATAGAATAACTTAGACTTTGGACAATCAATGATAACAGCATACCTGGTCACATTGTACTCTTTTCTTAGACTCCCTGGAGATGGGAACCATGCTATGAATCATCTAAGCCCAAGCCGCAATGATTCTGTTCAGTAGAGTTCTACACCGAGGACATTGATTTGCAGTTCTTATGGTTATTGCTTTTACCTTTGGGCAACGAGACAAAGGTTTCAACAAAGGATGGTGCCAGAGACCTGTGCTGACCCAAAACGCCACCTATCCATGTTCTCCAGAAATGCTGCCTGACCCGCTGAGTTACTACAGCGTTGTAGAGTACTTATGTTGAAAGACTGGAGCGACTAGGCTTGTATACACTGGAATTTAGAAGGATGAGAGGAGATCTTGTCGAAACGTATGATTATTAAGGGGTTGGACACGTTAGAGGCAGGAAACATGTTCCCAATGTTGGGGGAGTCCAGAACAAGGGGCCACAGTTTAAGAATAAGGGGTAGGCCATTTAGAACTGAGATGAGGAAAGACTTTTTCAGCCAGAGAGTTGCGAATCTGTGGAATTCTCTGCCTCAGAAGGCAGTGGAGGCCAATTCTCTAAATGCTTTCAAGAGAGAGCTAGATAGAGCTCTAAAGGATAGCAGAGTCAGGGGGTATGGGGAGAAGGCAGGAACAGGGTACTGATTGAGAATGATCAGCCATGATCACATTGAATGGCGGTGCTGGCTCGAAGGGCCGAATGGCCTCCTCCTGCACCTATTGTCAATTGTCTATTGCTGTTCCATGTAGAAACAAGGAACTGCAGATGCTGGTTTACACAAAAGGACACAAAGTGCTAGAGTAACTCAGCGGGCCAAGCAGCATCCCTGGTGAACATAGATAGTACCTATCCAAAACATCACCAATCCATGTTCTCCCGAGACACTGCCTAACTCACTGAATCACTCCAGCACATTGAGTTCTCATCTGCAGTTCATTGTTTGCTGAGAATATTGTTGTCTCAGTTGGAATAAGGGGGATTTAATCAAAACTATCAGCTGTGACAGAGTGAATAGGGGGGAGCCACTTTCCCCAGCGAGAGAGCAATAACCAGAGAACATCACTTCACATCGGTCAAACTGAGTAGAGGAGAGTCGAGGAGAGTCGAGGAGAGGAGAGTCGAGGAGAGTCGAGGAGAGTTGACCGTTCCTTCACCCAGAGGGTGATGGGGATCTGGTACCCACTGGCTAAAAGGGAGGTGGAGGCAGGGACTATTGTCGTGTTTAGATAGTACAGGGACCTCTCTGTGGATTGTCACCTTGTCGTGGTGGAGAAGCTTGTGTGGTCCTCAGATCCTGAGAGTGATGGCGTCTGGAGCTACGCTCCTGGTAGGGTCACACATGGCGGTGAGGTCGAGGGGGAGGTCCCTGACAAAGAGCGATCCAACCAAGACCTCAACGGTGGAACAGGCGGAGGATGACGGCTGACTTTAGTGGAGCGTCACAACGGCTGGGAAGGCGGATGGATGAAGGCTGCAGCAGGAAAGGTTCCCCGGTGGTCTTGGACTCCATTGCCACTGGATCCTGACCCAGATCTGTCAAGGACCGTGTGGTGGCTGTCTGTGCACCAGTCTCCCTGTGTTAAACAACGTCATGCATAGGCGTCCTACAAGGACAGTCATACTTGCTTCGAGTGACTGCCGATGATAATGAATACAGCGATCAGCACCAAAACGGTTGGGGGAACAGAGCCACCTAGCCGGAAGGCTGGAGGTGTTGGGCCCTGGACCGTAGAGGGAGCCGGTGAGCCCGGCCCCTGCTCGTCTCCCGAGGGCTGGAAAACCAGAGAGGAGGATGGAGGGAGCTAGCGACGGAGGACGCGAGAGAAAGGGGTGTCAGAGAGGAAAGTGGGGTACCTCTACCGTACCTCAAGGTCAGCTGCAGGGGGTGCCCTATAAGGGGCACAAAGGCTGGAGGTGTCTGGGTGGGCGAGGCGGTTCACTTGACGATCCGGATGATCCGGACAGCTGGAGGCCCTGCAGCAGCCTGGGGCTCGCCTGGATCGGTCTCCACTCCAGGAGACAGAGCACACAGACCAGACTGGCCTAGAAAATAACACAAAACCTGGCGGCTCTTGCACGCGGCCTCAGTGGGCTATTTCTATACATTTTGTATCAATCGGGGATTGTGCTTTGGTATGGCAATACTTTACTGAACCAAATGCCCAAAGAAATTTCACTGTACATCTGTACACGTGATATTAAAGAAACCATTGAACCATTGAAACAAGAAAGGATTGTGCGGAGAAATGGCATTTTCCTTTGATAGGATGTGCAAAATGGGGCCAAATGGCCTGTTTCTGTGCCACAGATCCACAATTCTACAAATAATTCAGATAGGAGCTGTTTAGATTCTCACCAAGGCAGTAATTAAAAAAATCAAGGGACGTGATTCTGATGTGGTTGAAGTGCTTATTACATATGGATGGCTGCTGTTTCACGAGCTACACAATACACTAACAAAGATCAAGAGACTCTGCTCCCTGTAATCAGACACTCTGATGAGATTGATAGCTGACTTCCTGTTTACTGGAACGCCCTGTATAAATTTACTGGCTCCATACTAAGGGTTTCCATCAAAGCAAAAGGCTGTTTAAGGCAGGTGTTTCCATCATCTGGTCAGAAAATAGGACAATGATAATAACAAGGCAAATGGCTCCACTCTCACCTCCGAGTGCCACCAAAGAAGTCCATGTGTGGCCCTGCCCGTGTGGGGGGCAAGTCCAAACGTCCACTCACATTTATTGCCCGCCACCCAACAGTTTATCTTCCCTGATGGTTTGTTTATTTGAAGCAGTTTTATTGGATAATTGCGCACTGATTAGCGAGTTTCCATAAACAAAGATGGTTCAGGCATTAGCAGCTTCGAGCTCAAAGGCCTTGAACATTGGAACACTGTTGTTGTTGTTGATGGGGATTGGGGAGAGTGGAACTATTTTTAACGGCTTGTTTGAAGACCTGCGCTCGATTTCACCCTGCATTCATAGTTCCTTTTCTGTAGGTGGGACAGGGAAGAGCGAGAGAGAGAGAGAGCAAGACTGAGTTGAGGGGGTGGGTTGGAAATGAGAAAGTGAGTATCACTGTGCAACAGAAAAGTGCCCGATGCCCTTGAGATGAACTGATAAAAGGTGCCTTTCCACATTCGGGCCTCGAGATCAATATTCATCTAAGCCTTCAGTTTACCATTAGATTCTTGACCTCCGCTGTGCCTGTGTATCTTGCTGGATCAGGGAAAGGAGTGAATAACCAATGGAAAATACAGCCGCCCATAACACTATCACCGAACTGATGTATCACACTACTCTGTACAAAATACATCAAGCACCACAAGGAAATCAAATAGCCATCTTCAGTTCAGCAACGACTTTAAATGTATGTTACATCTTTAATGAGGGAGGTCTCCAGAGACGGAGGGGAGGGGGAGGGGAGGGGAAGGGAAGGGAGGGGAGGGGAGGGGAGGGGAGGGGAGGGGAGGGGAGGGGAGGGGAGGGGAGGGGAGGGGAGGGGAGGGGAGGGGAGGGGAGGGGAGGGGAGGGGAGGGGAGGGGAGGGGAGGGGAGGGGAGGGGAGGGGAGGGGAGGGGAGGGGAGGGGAGGGGAGGGGAGGGGAGGGGAGGGGAGGGGGGAACAGGGACAGAAGGGGAAAAAATAACAACCAATGAAATAGAATTAGTCATGGGTCAAAAGTGTTTTATTGTCATATGTCCAAACAGAACAATGAAATTCTTATTGCAATGGCACAACAGCATATGTAAACATAGTACTCAATAAACAATATAATAAATGAAAAAAGTTCAGTGTGTGTTTGTTTGTGTGTGTGTGTGTGTGTGTGTGTGTGTGTGTGTGTGTGTGTGTGTGTGTGTGTGTGTGTGTGTGTGTGTGTGCGTGCATGCGTGTGTGTAAATATATATATATTCTATATCTACATATAGTGTACACATAGATGTAGAATATATATACACGCACTATATATAGTGTGTATATATTGTGTGCGTGTGAGTGTGTGCATCTGAGCGTGTAAACATGTGAGCGTGTGTGCTCTTAAGCTTTCTGACAGTTTGCAATGCCTTTTATTAATTATTAATTAAGAGTGTGTGTATATATAAATACATACACACACACACACACACACACACACACACACACACACACACACACACACACACACACACACACACACACACACACACACACACACACACACACACACACACACACACACACACACACACACACACACACACACACACACACACACAAAATATATATACACATACATATGCACACACCTGTACATCCTTAAGTAATTAATAATTACATAATTAATGAGAGGCATTGCGAACTGTCGGAAAGCATGAGGGCATAAAATGAAAAGACATAGAAGCAGGAATCAGTTTATAGCCTGTCAAAGTAGCAAAGTACAAAGTGCTGGAATAACTCAATGGGTGTAGAGGGAATGTACAGATGATGTTCTGGGTCAGGACTCTTCGCCTATCCACCGCTCCCTCCTCCTGCCCACCTGCTCTTTGTCAGGGACCTCCCACTCGACCTTACCGCCATGGGTGACCCTACCGGGAGCGTAGCTCCAGACGGCATCGCTCTGAGGACCACACAAGCTTCTCCACCACGACAAGGTGACAATCCACGGAGAGGAATAATGAACAGAGTGTTGGGAGTGGAATGGCAGGGAATTCCCAATTGCAAATGGCAAAACAATTCCCTTTTCCCAGAATAATAGATACCATTTTCACATGCGACAAAAACCACATTGGCAGTCTTGCCTCAACTGTTTAAACTCTTCCCATTTATTCAGGAGATCATGGGTTCAAGACTTGCTCCGGAAACTTATGCAAAGGATCTAGACTTTGCAGAAAACATACAGTACCTCCAGATTCAGGGACGGTTTCTTGATTAGTATGGGTGTCAAGGGTTATGGGGAGAAGGCAGGAGAATGGGGTTGAGAGGGAAAGATAGATCAGCCACGATTGAATGGCGGAGTAGACTTGCTGGGCCGAATGGCCTAATTCTCCTCCTAATACTTATGACCATATGGAGACTTGAATCCCAAGTTGCACTGAAGAAGGCTGAGGTGCCACGTTCAGATGAAACATTCACCACGTGCTGATTCTATGGACATACAAGATGAAAGACTTGGAATTATGACCAATGTCTGAGCCAATATCTAATCACTCAAAGCCATGTTCGCTCTATATTGGGATGCATCGCAGCTCCATCCAAGACTGCGAGAAATTGTAGAGAATTGTGGACCCAGCCCAGACCATCACACAAACCGACCTCCCTTCTATTGACTCCATTTGTACCTCACGCTGCCTCGGCAAGGCCACCAGCATAATCAAGGACCAGTCTCACCCCGGTCACTCCCTCTTCTTCCCTCTCCCATCAGGCAAGAGGAACAGAAGTGTGAAAACGCAGTCAACCTCCAGATTCAGCGACAGTTTCTTCCCAGCTGTTATCAGGCAACTGAACCATCCTCTCACCAACAAGAAAGCGATCGTGAGCCATTATCTACCTCACTGGAGACCCTTGGACTATCTTTAATTGGATTTTAATGGTCTTGATCTTGCACTAAACGTTATCCCCTTTATCATGTATCTGTACACTGTGGACGGCTCGATTGTAATCATTAGAGTCTTTCCGTTGAGTGGTTTGCACGCAGCAAAAAACTTTGCACTGTACCTCAGCGCACATGACAATGAACGAAACTAAAAGGTGATAAAGCTGATTCTCTGACACTACACACTGGTGTATCTGGGAGTGTATGGTATATGGAGACCTATGTCTCCAGTTCATAAGGTCATAAGTGATAGGAGCACAATTCGGCCAAGATGTTAGGAGAACAGTTCTTGCAGAATCCTCAACAAATGCCACTGAGGGCAAGGTGCTAATCTGAATATCTGCTACGTTGAACAAACAATAATCCCAGTCAGTCTGAAGAAGGGTCTCGACCCGAAACGTCACTCATTCCCCCTTTCCTAGATTACTGCCTGACCTGCTGAGTTACTCCAGCATTTTGTGATACCTTCGATTTGTACCAGCATCTGCAGTTATTTTCCTAAACAATAATCTCACATCAAAGCAAATTTGTCCCAACCTAACCCTCGCAAACATGAACCTTATCTGCTCCTGGGCTCCCTGCAATTCCATGTAAAACCACAGAAAACAGATCTAACCTGATCAGCTGGTGTCAACTCCAGAATTGGAAAACACCCTAACCATCTCTGGGAGAAGCTTCGGGCAATCAAGTACCTGAGCCAACAGACCGAGTCAACATCAGACGTAGGCAATGTAAAACAACTAGTGCAGAGTCAATATCAGCCAGTTTTCATAAGGTCATAAGTGATAGGAGCAGAATTAAGCTATTCGGCCCATCAAGTCTACTCTGCCATTCAATCATGGCTGATCTATCTCTCCCTCCTAACCCCATTCTCCTGCCTTCTCCCCAGAATTCCTGACACCGGTACTAATCAAGATTCCATTTATCACTGCCTTTAAAAATATCCATTGACTTGGCCTGCACAGCCTTCTGTGGCAAAGAATTCCACAGTTCTTGTGTTTTGAAAGTGGCCACACTGCTAAAAGTACTCTTGGAACTTAGTTGGAAGCAGAAACCTTCAACACATTTAAAAGAATGAGCATTTAAAGGGACCTAACAAGATGTGTGCAGAACCGTGAAGTGGAAATGAACTAGAAAACAATTTGTGGCCAGAATGGGAACAATGGGCCAAATGACCCAACTTGAGGGACAGTTTCTTCCCCTCTGCTACCAGGCTTCAATGGTTCTTTTATTGTCACTTGTACCAACCGTTCTTTGCATTTAGATCAGTGCGATTATTGCCATACATAAAGACAATGCCTGATTAAGTAGCACACTTATAAATACAGCCCACTGAGTCCACGTGAGCTAGTCTCCATTCTACACAGTCCAAGCTGCAGCTGGCCAGAAAGGCCCATTGTAGCCATCACCTTATTTGGTTCACCAGCGAGCCGTCCTTCGCTCCTCCCTGGCGCTCCAGCCTTCGTGCCCTGCGGCCGACCTTGAAGGCAAGGAAGGTTAGACTCCCCTGGTTCTCGTACCGGCCCTTTGTCCGGCTTCCGCCGGTGGTTGCCGACTCCCTCCGGCTGCCGGTCGTCGGGGGGGCGAGCGGGAGACGGGCGAGCGGGAGACGAGCTCCGGGCGGCTTCTGAGCGGTCCTTCCATGAACTAGGGTGATGTCCGATTCACCTCTACCTCAATGTGGACACACAATTGCAACTCCAAACTCTTCCTTTAGAGTCCAGAGGCCATGGCAGTAACACGGCGTGTGGTCAGCGAGGTGGAGTGGGAAGGAGTTATTCGGATACCACCATCTGTGAAAGAAGAAATCGTGGAAAGGGGAGATTGGGCACACAACTACACTCAGCCGGCACCAGCTTCCAGTTGCCCTGAATGCCGAGTTAATGCAGAGTTAAGCACGGTGGCGCAGCGGTAGAGTTGCTGCCTTACAGCGCCAGAGGCCCGGGTTCCATCCTGCCTATGGGTGCTGTCTTTACAGAGTTGTACGTTCTCCCTGTGACTGCGTGGGTTTTCTCCGGGAGTTCCAGTTTCCTCCCACACTCCCACAAGACGCACGGGTTTGTAGGTTAATTGGCTTCTGTAAATTGTAAGTTGCCCCTTGTGTGTCGGAGTGTTAGTGTACGGGGTGATGGCTGTTCAGCTTGGGCTTGGTGGGTCAAAGGGCCTGCTTCCACACCGTATCTCTAAAGTCTAGTCTAAAATTGTTGTTATTGCCATTCCTTACTGCCATTGAATTGAAGAAGCACTTAAGAGTCAAGAAGGTGTCCCAACCCGAAACGCCGCCTGCCCATTCCCTCCACAGATGCTGTCTGACGTGCTGAGTTACTCCAGCACTTTATGTTTTATTCAACCCCATTGGCAGGACTGCAGGCCAGACAGGACGAGGATGGTACATCTCCCTCCATGAAGGACTTCAGTCAACCAGGTAGATGTTTGCACCAATAATCATTCACACTTGCTGCTGCTGACTGAGAATAGCTTAAATTCCAGGCTTTCACGTTAAACTCGCCAGCGGCTATGGGTGGAATTTAAACCTCAGTCTCTGGTCCAATGCGCCACCACTCTGCTTTACAGCCCAGAAACTTAATCGATTAGTTGTTGCTGTCTGTATGGAGTTTGCACGTTCTCCCCGAGACTGCGTGGGTTTCCTCCGGATGCTCCGGTTTCCTCCCACACTACAAAGACGTGCAAGTTTGCAGGTCAATGGCTTCGGTAAAAAATTGGTAATTAGAAACATAGAAACATAGAAAATAGGTGCAGGAGTAGGCCATTCGGCCCTTCGAACCTGCACCGCCATTCAATATGATCATAGCTGATCATCCAACTCAGTAACCTGTACCTGCCTTCTCTCCATACACCCTGATCCCTTTAGCCACAAGGGCCACATCTAACTCCCTCTTAAATATAGCCAATGAACTGGCCTCAACTACCTTCTATGGCAGAGAATTCCACAGATTCCCCACTCTCTGTGTGAAAAAAAACTTTCTCATCTCGGTCCTAAAAGACTTCCCCCTTATCCTTAATTGTCCCTGGTGTGTAGGATAGTGCGAGTGTACAGGGCGATCGCTGGTCGGCACAGACTCGGTGGGCCGAAGGGCCAGTTTCCGCGCTGTATCTCTCGGCTGGACTGCCCAGAATGGAGGTTCTGGCCCAGAAGTAGGAAAACAGCCTGAGGGAAGGGCCAATTGCACGCGTGATTTGACATTACTGAACCGCATGAGTAGACGACATTAACCTTTCACATGTTTATGTTCTATCGTCCAAGTTCCCACGCACAGTCCCAGCCTCAGCCCGTGCCAGAGTTTAGGAGAACCCCGCGAGAGGCAGCTGGTTCGTGAGAGGAACAACTTGACTACACACACGTAGCCCAGGTCCCCTGCAATTGTCCACCGTGGGCGGGGGAGGGGAGTGCCGTCCCATCGCAGTCACCGACATCTCTGTGAGAACTAGAAGCGGGAGAGAGTGGGGGGGGGGGGGGGTGGGGGGTGGGGGGGGGGGGGAGAAACCTTTCACACGACTCCCACTGGAGCTGGGGAACAAACTGCAAGTGAACACAGTAACTACATTCCTCCAAAGACAGACACAAAAAGCCGGAGTAACACAGAGGGTCGGTCAGCATCCCTGGAGAAAAAGGAGTAGGTGATGCTTTGGTGTCGAGACCCTTCTTCAGACCCGAAACGTCACCTATTCCTTTTCTCCAGAGATTGCTGCCTTACCCGCTGAGTTACTCCAGCTTTTTGTGTCTGTCTTCGGTTCAAACCAGCGTCTGCGTTTTCCTCCCTGCACAAACGATACTCCCCCCTCGCCCTCCCACGTCGAGGAAGTGCCTCAGTAGGTGGGATGGAGGGTAGTTGCTGGAGGAGGGTACCAGTGCTTAGCAACAAGCACCAGCTACAACGTGATTTAATTTCTGGGGATATGGAGCTCCCAGTGTGTAGTGTGGGAAGGAAGTGAAGATAGTGCTGGAGTAACTCAGCGCGGGGTCAGGCAGCATCTCGGGAGAGAAGGAATGGGTCTCGACCCGAAACGTCACCCATTCCTTCTCTCCCGAGATGCTGCCTGACCCGCTGAGTTACTCCAGCACTTTATGTCGACCTTCGATTTTTTTTTCCTGCACAAGGAACTGGAGATGCCGGTTTACACCGAAGATAGACACAAAATGCAGGAGTAACTCAGCGGGTCAGGCAGCATCTCTGGAGGACAGGGATAGGTGATGTTTCAGGACACCTCATTCTGCTTACCCCTGGACCAAGACCCTACAAAGCACCAGGCCATTATCTCGCAGACCACCTCTGAGTGTATCACTTTCAGCTGTCTGCCCTCCCCAGCCTTCAACCTTGTTGCTCCCCAGCCCCGCACGGCCCGGTTTTACCTTCCCCCCCCCCCCCCATAATTAAACCCATAAACACAACTGCCCTGTTGGAACAAACTGCAGATGCTGGTTTAAATCGAAGATAGACACAAAAAAGCTGGAGTAACTCAGCAGGACAGGCAGCATCTCTGGAGAGAAGGAATGGGTGACGTTTCTGTTCGAGACCCTTCTTCAGACTTCAGAACTGCCCTGGCAGAACCCATTGCTCCTGCCCCACTGAAATCATTTCCTTATTGGTCTGAAGAAGGGAGATACAAGAGAGAGAGCTGGAGAGAGCTCTTAAGGATAGCGGAGTCAGGGGGTATGGGGAGAAGGCAGGAACGGGGTACTGATTGAGAATGATCAGCCATGATCACATTGAATGGCGGTGCTGGCTCGAAGGGCTGAATGGCCTCCTCCTGCACCTATTGTCTAAGGGTCTCGAACCGAATCGTCACTTACTCCTTTACTCCAGAGATGCAGCCTGTCCCGCTGAGTTACTCCAGTAACCACCTCCCAGTGTGGTTGATTGAGTGTAAAGCAAGGCTGCTGGTTTTGCCTCAACTCATCTCAATGCATTGGGTTGCGGTGAGCTGCCTCTCTGGTCATTAGCAGCTTGTTTAGATGATGTGGACAAGGAGGCACAACCACACACTGTAAAACACAAACAAACATGGTTCATAGAGATCTTGACGTCCTAAAGACACCTCGGCAGACAATGAATTGCTTGAAGGGTGGTCCTTTTATAACGAGGGATTGCAGCAGCAAGACTGCACAGCAGGATCCCATAAAAATCCCAACGGCGGCACGGTGGCGCAGCGGTAGAGTTGCTGCCTTACAGCGAATGCAGCGCCGAAGACTCAGGTTCGATCCTGACTACGGGCGCCGTCTGTACGGAGTTTGTACGTTCTCCCCGTGACCTGCGTGGGTTTTCCCCGAGATCTTCGGTTTCCTCCCACACTCCAAAGACGTACAGGTTTGTAGGTTAATTGACTGGGTAAAATGTATAAATTGTCCCTAGTGGGTGTAGGAGAGTGTTAATGTGCGGGGATCGCTGGGCGGCGCGGACTCGGTGGGCCGAAGGGCCTGTTTCCACGCTGTACATCTAAATCTAAAAAAATCTAAAAAACACAAATGATGAACAATGGTCCGTGTTAGAATAAACAAAGTGCTGGAGTAACTCAGTGGGTCAGGCAGCATCTGTGGAGAACACGGATTAGTTTAGTTTAGTTTAGAGACACAGCGCGGAAACAGGCCCTTCGGCCCATCGAATCCGCACCGACCAGCGATCCCCGCACACTAACACTATCCTACACACACTAGGGACTTGTACAAAGCCAATTAGCCTACAAACCTGCATGTCTTTGGAGTGTGGGAGGAAGGCACAAGGAAGATCTCGGAGAAAACCCACGCGGGTCACAGGGAGAACGTGCAAACTCCACGCAGACAGCACCCATAGTCAGGATGAAACCCGGGTCTCTGGCGCTGTGAGGCAGTAGCTCTACTGCTATACCACATGATCTGGAAGCGGGGACTGGCGGGACAAAGCCCTGTAAGTAATAGGTTGAAACAAGGAACTGCAGATGCTGATTAATACACGAAAGGACACAAAGTAACTTAGCGCCTCTGGAGAACATGGAGAGGTAACGTTTTGGGTCGGGAACATTCTTCAAACTGATTGTACGGGGGGAACGAAAGCTGGAAGTGGGGAGAGGTGGGTCAAGGCTTGACAGGTAATAGGTTGATACAGGTGAGGAGGAGGATTTCTTATGTCGATGGTCGGACAAAGGCCAGCGATGAAATAAATAGGTGTGAAAGGCCAGAGATAAAAACATGATTCAACCTATTAATGTCCAAGCCCTGCCCCACTCCTCCTCTCTTCCAGCTTTCTCTCTTCCCCCCCCCCCCCCTCCACCCTACCCTACAATCAGTCCAAAGAAAGGTCCTGACCCGAAACGTCACCTATCCACATTCTTCAGAGATGGACGCAGCACCTTGCATCCATCTACTGTATAACTCGGTATCGGCAGTTCCTTGTTTCTAGATTCTTTTTTTATTTTTATTTTTATTTTTTTAGAGATACAGCGCGGAAACAGGCCCTTCGGCCCACCGAGTCCGTGCCGCCCAGCGAGCCCCGCACACTAACACTATCTTACACACACTAGGGACACTTTTTACATTTACCCAGTCAATTAACCTACGTACCTGCACGTCTTTGGAGTGTGGGAGGAAACCGAAGATCTCGGAGAAAACCCACGCAGGTCACGGGGAGAGAACGTACAAACTCCGTACAGACGGCGCCCGTAGTCAGGATCGAACCCGAGTCTCCGGCGCTGCATTCGCTGTAAGGCAGCAAATCTACCGCTGCGCCACCGTTCTTCTGTGTTAGTGCACCAGGCAGACACGGAGGGACAATTACTGACCTAAATGGACTTGCGGTGACACCACAATATCCCATTGTGAATCGGTTTTGTTTTGGCCTTGAATGGTGCACCACAGAAATGCATAAGGCTGCACTACGCAACTTCCAGCCAACCAAGCTGGTAAAAATAAGGCTGGGCTTGCAGGAAACACATGGAAATATAATTGTCAGCGTTTTAATCATACTGTGTGTGTGTGTGTGTGTGTGCGCGCACATGTTCAGACATTCTGAGGAAAGGCATTCTTGCCATAGAGGGAGTACAGAGAAAGTTCACCAGATTGATTCCTGGGATGGCAGGACTTTCATATGAAGAAAGACTGGATAGACTCGGCTTGTACTCGCTGGAATTTAGAAGATTGAGGGGGGATCTTATAGAAACTTACAAAATTCTTAAGGGGTTGGACAGGCTAGATGCAGGAAGATTGTTCCCGATGTTGGGGAAGTCCAGAACAAGGGGTCACAGTTTAAGGATAAGGGGGAAGTCTTTTTGGACCGAGATGAGAAAGTTTGTTTTCACACAGAGAGTGGTGAATCTGTGGAATTCTCTGCCACAGAAGGTAGTTGAGGCCAGTTCATTGGCTATATTTAAGAGGGAGTTAGATGTGGCCCTTGTGGCTAAAGGGATCAGGGGGTATGGAAAGAAGGCAGGTACGGGATACTGAGTTGGATGATCAGCCATGATCATATTGAATGGCGGTGCAGGCTCGAAGGGCCGAATGGCCTACTCCTGCACCTATTTTCTATGTTTCCATGTTTCGTGTGTGCATGGTATCTCTGTTGATACTGAAGATCTCTGACAATACATTATACCACAGCCTAACAGAATCAGTAGTATAAAGACCATCCTCTCCAAACACATGTACATATCCTTGGTCATCGGTGCCGGCTCTGATTTGTTTTGAGCCTTTTCACACCTCTACTTTCCCTCTCCCCTGACTCTCAGACTGAGCGAGGGTCTCGCCCCGAAACGTCATCTGTTCCATTTTCTCCAGGGATGCTGTCCGACCCGCTGGAGCACCCACTGGAAACCCACGCAGGTCACTGGGAGAACAGGCAAACTCCGTACAGACTGAACCCGTGGTCAGGGTCGAAGCTGGGTCTCTGGAGCTGTGAGACTGCAACTCTACCGCTGCGCCTGTTAATGGTGGGGAAAGATGAACCCATGCCTTGTGTGCTGCGTCTGCTGTCCAGTTATGCTGAGGCTCTGGAAGGCGCTGGAGGCCTTAGAGGAGGTTTACAAGAATGATTCCAGGAATGAGTGGGCGCTTGACAGCACTGGGCCTCTATTCACTGGAGTTTAGAAGGTGGAGGGGGGACTTCATTGAAACTTACAGAATAATGAAAGGCATAGATAGAGTGGAGATAAACACAAAAAGCTGGAGGCAGCACCTGAAGAAGGGTCTCAACCCGAAACGTCACCCATTCCTTCTCTCCAGAGATGCTACCTGTCCCACTGAGTTACTCCAGCATTTTGCATCTATCTGCAGTTCCTTCCTACATAGATAGAGTGGGTGTGGAAAGGATGTTTCCACTGGTGGGAGAGTCCAGGACCAGAGGTCATAGCCTCTGAATTAAAGGGCGCTCTTTTGGAACGGAGGTGAGGAGGAACTTCTTTAGTCAGAGGGTAGTTCATCTGTGGAACTCATGGCCACAGAGGGCTGTGGAGGCCAAGTCAGTGGATATTTTTAAGGCAGAGACAGACAAATTCTTGATTAGAACGGGTGTCAGGGGTTATGGGGAAATGGCAGGAAAATGGGATTACGAGGCAGAGATCAGCCATGATTGAATGGCGGAGCAGACTCGATGGGCCGAATGGCCTAATTCTACTCCTATAACCTGTAACCATGGGGCTTGCTGAGTGCAGAGCTCACTCTGTGAACCGGTGGCTAATCGGGAGCAGTTGACTCTGGTGGGGAGACACTGTGCACATTCCCATCTCCCCGGCAGGTGCACTGACCGAACGCTCCATCCGCTTCCCATTTAGCTCCGTCTAAACTGCTCTTAAATGTTGACAAGATAAAGGAAAATGGTATTTAAAGCTCATGCAAGCCAATGAAATAAACAAACCCAGTGAACCCAGACACAATTCAAGAGCTGTTTACAGACAGAATGTGCAAGAACTCATTGACCAGAGTGCATTCAAAGCACTCGCACAAAGAGAATTGATTCATGAACCAGCACCGCATCCACACAGACGCCTCTCACAGTGCGACTGTGTACACGCTCTGGGTTGTACGTGTGTGTGTGTCTCTCTCTCTCAGCTGGCGTGCCCAGAGGTTGGTACACAGGTGTACACCACTGCGACAGCCTCTGTGGGACTCGTTCTCAATGCTCCGAGTCTCTGGGGTGCGTACTGCTGAGTATCTGCGCCCATCAGCCCACCAGCCCACTGGCAGTCAGTCAGCGTGTGTGGGATGTAAGCTCACAGTGTGAGGTGGGAGGGCAGCCCAGGGAGAAACCGTGGCTCCAGGGAGACTAGTCCACCCAGGGGGAGAGGGGGTGTGTGGGACCCGAGCCCAGGGAGAGACAGCGTGTGTGGGGCATGTTCCCCAGGGTAGAGGGGGTGTGTGGGACCCGGGCCCAGGAAGAGAGGGGGGTCTGTGAGACCCAAGCCCAGGGAGAGACAGTGGGTGTGTGTGGGACCTGACCCCAGGGAGACAGCATCTATCCCCCAGGGAGAGAGGGTGAGTTTGGGTTGTAAACCCACCGCCCCGTGGGAGTCGGTGTGTGTGGGAGGGCAGCCCAGGGGGAAACGATGGCTCTAGGAAGACCCGTCTGTGGGACCCCACGACTTCCAGGGTGAGTCGTGCTTCTGGGATCCCCCTCTCAGAGAGAGAAGATGTCTGTGGGACCCGTCCCCCGGGGAGTGGGGCATCTGTAGAACCCGTCCCACAGCACAGGGAGAGGGTGGTCTGTGGGACTCCATCTCCCAGGGGGAGACAGTGTGCGTGTGGGACCCATCTAGGGTTGCCGACTGTCCCGTATTAGCCACGACATCCCGTGTATTGGGAAAAAATAGTTTGTCCTGTACGGGACCGCCCTTATCCCATATTAGGCTGGGGGGGGGGGGGGATGGGCGCTGTAGGCCCGGACACTGTAGGCCCGAATATTGTAGGCCCGGGCGCCGCCTAACGGAGGTTGCGTAGCAACCTGCCTCCCGGCCCGGGCGCCCGCCAATGGTGAAGCGGGAGCACGTGGCCGCTGGCTGGGTGAAGACACGCGGGGTGCGGGGCGGTGACGTCAACCTTTGTCCCTAATTTGGGAGTGAGATAGTTGGCAACCCTAGACCCGTCCCACAGGAAGTGTTTGTGTGTGTTTGTTTGTGTGTGTGTGTCTGTGTGTGTGTGTGTGTGTGTGTGTGTGTGTGTGTGTGTGTGTGTGTGTGTGGCCAGTTCCCTAGAGAGAGAGAGGGGGGTATACAGGATCCATTCCCCAGGGAGAGGCAGTGTGTGTGTGGGAGCCATCCCCTGTTGCGTGCGTGCAGCGTAGGTTTATTAAGTTAATTCCCGGAATGGCGGAACTGTCATATGTTGAAAGACTGGAGCGACTAGGTTTGTATACACTGGAATTTAGAAGGATGAGAGGGGATCTAATCGAAACGTATAAGATTATTAAGGGGTTGGACACGTTAGAGGCAGGAAACATGTTCCCAATGTTGGGGGAGTCCAGAACCAGGGACCACAGTTTAAGAATAAGGGGTAGGCCATTTAGAACAGAGATGAGGAAAAACTTTTTTAGTCAGAGAGTTGTGAATCTGTGGAATTCTCTGCCTCAGAGGGCAGTGGAGGCCAATTCTCTGAATGCATTCAAGAGAGAGCTAGATAGAGCTCTTAAGGATAGCGGAGTCACGGGGTATGGGGAGAAAGCAGGAACGGGGTACTGATTGAGAATGATCAGCCATGATCACATTGAATGGCGGTGCTGGCTCGAAGGGCCGAATGGACTCCTCCTGCACCTATTGTCTATTGTTGCGAAGGTCCCTGGGGAACAGACCCCACAAAGACTGTCTCCCCCTGGGCGGACGAGTGTGTGGGATGTAAGCTCACGGTGGGAGGCGGTGTCTTTGGGAGGCAAACCAGGGAGAAAAGGTGGCTCCAGGGAAACTCGTCCACCCAGGGGGAGACAGTGTGTGGGGGACCCGAGCACAGGGAGTAAAGGCATGGGGCCTGTCCTCCAGAGGGAGAGGGTGTCCACAGGGTCCATCCTCCTAGGGAGAGATTGTCTATGGGGCCTGACCCCCGGTGG
Source organism: Rhinoraja longicauda (assembly GCF_053455715.1). Taxonomy (NCBI): domain Eukaryota; kingdom Metazoa; phylum Chordata; class Chondrichthyes; order Rajiformes; family Arhynchobatidae; genus Rhinoraja; species Rhinoraja longicauda. Next base: position 24,448,383 of record NC_135980.1, on the reverse strand, counting down.
GGGGGGGGGGGGTAGGGTGTCTACTGCTCCGGGGAGAGACAGTCTGTGTGTGACCCCTCCCTCAGAGAGAGTTCATGACTGTGTGGGACCCTACCCCCAGGGCTGACAATGTCTGTCGAATCCCTCCCCCGGGGGGGGAGAGACAGTCTGTGTGGAACGCCTCGCTCAGAGAAAGTTCATGTCCGTGTAGGACTCAACCCCCAGGGACATTTGGTGCCTGTTTGCCCCAAACCCGCAGGGGAGTCGGTATCCCCAGAACCCCTCCCCATGGGGAGAGACTGTATCTGATGGGGGGGGGGGGAGCTGTATCTGACGGGGGGGGGGGAGCTGTATCTGACGGGGGGGGGGGGGGGAGCTGTATCTGACAAGGGGGAGGGGAGCTGTATCTGACGGGGGGGGGGGGGGGGAGGGGAGTTGTATCTGACGGGGGGGGGAAGGGGAGCTGTATCTGACAAGGGGGAGGGGAGCTGTTTCTGACAAGGGGGAGGGGAGCTGTATCTGACGGGGGGAGGGGAGCTGTATCTGATGGGGGGAGGGGAGCTGTATCTGACAAGGGGGAGGGGAGCTGTATCTGACAAGGGGGAGGGGAGCTGTATCTGACGGGGAGAGGGGAGCTGTATCTGACGGGGAGAGGGGAGATGTATCTGACGGGGGGAGGGGAGCTGTATCTGACGGGGGGAGGGGAGCTGTATCTGACGGTGGGGAGGGGAGCTGTATCTGACGGGGGAGGGGAGCTGTATCTGACGGGGGAGGGGAGCTGTATCTGACGGGGGGAGGGGAGCTGTATCTGACGGGGGGGGAATGGGAGCTGTATCTGACAAGGGGGAGGGGAGCTGTATCTGACGGGGGGAGGGGAGCTGTATCTGACGGGGGGAGGGAAGCTGTATCTGATGGGGGGGGGGAGCTGTATCTGACAAGGGGGAGGGGAGCTGTATCTGACGCGGGGAGGGGAGCTGTATCTGACGGGGGAGGGGAGCTGTATCTGACAAGGGGGAGGGGAGCTGTATCTGACGGGGGAGGGGAGCTGTATCTGACGATGGGGGGAAGGGGAGCTGTATCTGACGGGGGAGGGGAGCTGTATCTGATGGGGAAGGGGAGCTGTATCTGATGGGGGAGGGGAGCTGTATCTGACGGGGAAGGGGAACTGTATCTGACGGGAGGAGGGGAGCTGTATCCGATGGGGGAGGGGAGCTGTATCTGATGGGGGAGGGGAGCTGTATCTGATGGGGGGAGGGGAGCTGTATCTGACGGGGGAGGGGAGCTGTATCTGACGGGGGAGGGGAGCTGTATCTGACGGGGGAGGGGAGCTGTATCTGACGGGGGGAGGGGAGCTGTATCTGACGGGGGGAGGGGAGCTGTATCTGACGGGGGAAGGGAGCTGTATCTGATGGGGGAGGGGAGCTGTATCTGACGGGGGAGGGGAGCTGTATCTGACGGGGGGAGGGGAGCTGTATCTGACGGGGGGAGGGGAGCTGTATCTGACGGGGGGAGGGGAGCTGTATCTGACGGGGGAAGGGAGCTGTATCTGATGGGGGAGGGGAGCTGTATCTGACGGGGGAGGGGAGCTGTATCTGACGGGGGAAGGGAGCTGTATCTGACGGGGGAGGGGAGCTGTATCTGACGGGGGGAGGGGAGCTGTATCTGACGGGGGAAGGGAGCTGTATCTGATGGGGGAGGGGAGCTGTATCTGATGGGGGAGGGGAGCTGTATCTGACGGGGGAGGGGAGCTGTATCTGCAGCCTCGGGGGGTGGGGGGGGTGGGGTTGGAGAGCAAAGCGGATCACGGACAAAACAATAAAGTTTGTGCTTGGTCTGAAGCCGACCTTCCCTGTCAGAACAACAAGGTCTGAAGGTCCTTGCTTGCGTCATGGGCCTTGAGCGGACGGGATAAAGGAGGCCACTCGGCTCTCTGCTTTTCCAAGGATGGCAGCGGAGGCTGAGCCATTCCCTCTGGATGTGCAGGAAAGAACTGCAGTTGCCGGTTTAAATCGAAGATAGGCGCAAAATGCTGGAGTAACTCAGCGGGACCGGCAGCATCTCTGGAGAGAAGGAATGGGTCACGTTTCGGGTCGAGACCCTTCTTCAGACCGAGAGTCAGGGGAAAGGAAAACGACAGAAATGGAATGAGAGAAAAACTATGCCCAGCGACCTGTTGGGGGTTAGACTGGTGTTTTGCCTCCCGTGCCTACTCATAATGCTTCAAGTATATAGGAAGGAACTGCAGATGCTGGTTTAGACCAAAGATAGACAAAAAGTGCTGGAGTAACTCAGCGGGACAGCAGCATCTCTGGATAGGAGGAATGGGTGACGTTTCGGGTAGAGTCCCTTGTTCAGACTAAGGGACCTTTCGGGTCTAGACCCTTTTTGAGACTGAGCCTCGGACTGAAGAAGGGTCTTGACCCAAAATGGTCCTGAGCAGCCATCTACCTCATTGGAGACCCTTGGTCTGTCTTTAATCGGATTTTACAGGACTTTACCGTGCACTAAACATAATTCCCTTTATCCTATATCTCTACACTGTGGATGGCTTCATTGTTGTCTTTCTGCTGACTGGAGAGCACACCACAACAAATGCCTTTCACTGCTCCCGTGGACAATAAACTAAACCAAACTAATAAAATAATGTTGTCTTAACAAGCTGTTAGCATCCAAACTGTGCTGTGAACAAGATCCTTGGAGTTGAAGTCTGCGACATCTCAAAAGGGAACTCGGAGGTTAAGTGGAAAAGAGACCGGATCACCCGGAGAAAACCCTCGCGGGTCACAGGGAGAACTCAGTATAGACAGCACCCCCCCCGCAGTCAGGATCGAGCCCGGGTCTCAGGCGCTGCAAGGCAGCAACTCTACCTCTGCGCCACTGTGCTGCCCGAAGACAGGCACACATTTGCGTTTGCCAGGTCTGTGGAATAGCAGAAGAGACACAGAAGGGTCTCGACCCGAAACGTCACCCATTCCTTCTATCCAGAGATGAGCTACACCAGCATTTTGTGTCTGCCTTCGATTTTAACCAGCATCTGCAGTTCTTTCCTACGCAGATCATGGTTTTGTTTTCACTTGAGAACTATTTGCTGGGTTTACAGATACTTCATGCCAATCGATAGTTGTGTCTGACTGGTATCAGGGACTGTTGAAGACTCATGTACTTCCTGTTGCCAGGAATAGCAGAATGTGACTGGTTCTGTGTACTCGCATTGACTATCCTGTTTGTTCCCGTTTCTAACTGTGTAATAAACCTGGAAAATGTTAACGAGATCGGAACCATATTGTAATAAGCAGGCATTTTGTAACAAAGGCCTTCTGAAAATCCAAGTGCATCGCAGCACCGGAGACTTGGGTTCGATCCTGACCTGCGTGGAGATTGCACGTTCTACCTGTAACCTCGTGGGTTTCCTGCAGGTGCTCCAGTTTCCTCGACATCCCAAAAATATGCGGGTTAGTCAGTCAGAGAGTGGTGAAGGTGTGGAATTCTCTGCCTCAGAAGGCAGTGGAGGCCAGTTCGTTGGATGCTTTCAAGAGAGAGCTGGATAGAGCTCTTAAGGATAGCGGAGTGAGGGGGTATGGGGAGAAGGCAAGAACGGGGTACTGATTGAGAGTGATCAGCCATGATCGCATTGAATGGCGGTGCTGGCTCGAAGGGCTGAATGGCCTACTCCTGCACCTATTGTCTATTGTCTATTGAATGGGTGAGAAAGTGGGATAACATTGAACTAATGTGAATGGGTGATCTATGGTCAGCCGAGACTCAGTAGATCAAAGGGCCTATTTCCATGTTGTATCTTTCAATCAATCTATCACATTGCGGGTGGCGCAGTGGTTGAGTTGCTGCCTCACAGTGCCAGGGTTCGATCCTGACTACGGGTGCGGTCTGTATGGAGTTTGTACATTCCCCCCGTGACCTGCGTGGGTTTTCCCAGGGTGCTCTGGTTTCCTCCCACACTCCAAAGATGTACTGGTTTGAAGGTTAATTGGCTTTGATTAAAAAAAAGTAAATTGTCCCTGGTGCGTGTAGGATAGTGCTAATGTTCGGTGATCACTGGTCAGCACGGACTCGGTGGGCCGAAGGGCCTGTTTCTGCGCTGCATCTCCAAAACAAAAACTAAAAACATCCACTCGTTCTCCTTTATCTATTCTACCACTTACATTATCAAATCTCCAGTAGTTTGTCAAACAATTTCCCTTTCATGCCAATGCTGACTGAGTCAAATCCCATTGATATTTTTTTAAGTAACTTTTGATCAAGTCATTTCCCTGCCACAGACACGAGGCTAATCAGTCTGTGGAACACCCTCGACATGAACTAAAATTAAATGAAAAAACAATATTTACCTTTTTTGTGCAGGTCGCGGACACATCAAACGATCCAGGCCGCTCGACAAAGTGAACCCTGTCAGTCAGCGAGTGGACGGTTCAGATCTGACGCTGGCATGTGTGGAGAGACCAGGGACAGAGCCAGAGGTCAGATCAGCCAGCAACTGACCTCCAGTGCATTCACGCGCCCTACACTGCAACAGGCAAGTCTGGAGCAGCCCAACCTACACACGCTCGCTGGCCCACACAGCATTCACTCGCTCTGCACCCTGGAGAAGGATGAGAGGAGATCTTATCGAAACGTATAAGATAGGTGCAGAAGGGGTTGGACACGTCAGAGGCAGGAAACATGTTCCCAATGTTGGGGGAGTCCAGAACAAGGGGCCACAGTTTAAAAATAAGGGGTCGGCCATGTAGAACTGAGATGAGGAAGAACTTTTTCAGTCAGAGAGTTGTGAATCTGTGGAATTCTCTGCCTCAGAAGGCAGTGGAGGCAAATTCTCTGAATGCATTCAAGAGAGAGCTAGATAGAGCTCTTAAGGATAGCGGAGTCAGGGGGTATGGGGAGAAGGCAGGAACGGGGTACTGATTGAGAATGATTAGCCATGATCACATTGAATGGCGGTGCTGGCTCGAAGGGCCGAATGGCCTCCTCCTGCACCTATTGTCTATTGAGAAGATAGGCACTAAGTGCTGGAGTAACTTCTACAAGCGTACTAGAGAAAGCATTTTTTTTTAAAATCAAAAATATTATTCAAATCTTAAAATAATATATACAATACAATAAAACCAAAACGGAACCCACCGCCATAATGCAAGACTAACAATAAACTATTATACAACTCTCTTACACTCCATGTCTAGGATGCATTGCCCAACGATCCCGGAAATCCCCCAGGGAATCCGTGGACATAACCCCGGAAAAGGGGCAGCGAATTGTGGACGCAGCCCAGACCATCACACAAACCAACCTATTGACTCCTTTTATACCTCACGCTGCCTCGGCAAGGCCGTCAGCATCACCAAGGACCAGTCTCACCCTGGCCACTCCCTCTTCTCCCCTCTCCCATCAGGCAAAAGAGTGTGAAAACGCACAGCTCCAGATTCAGGGACAGTTTCGCCCCAGCTGTTATCAGGCAACTGAACCATCCTACCACAACCAGAGAGGAGTGCTGAACTACTATTTACCTCTTTGGTGATCATTGGACTATCCTTGATCGCACATTGCAGGCTTTACCTTGCACTAAATGTTATTCCCTTATCATGTATCTATACACTGTAAACGGCTCGATTGTAATCATGTATTGTCTTTCCGCTGACTGGTTAGCACGCAGCAAAAGCTTTTCTCTGTACCTCAGTACACGTGACAATAAACTAAACAAAACTAACTCAGCGGGTCAGGCGGCATCTCTGGGGAAAAGGAATAGGTGACATTTCGGATCGACACCTTTCTTCAAACCCAAAACGTCACCAATTCCTTTTCTCCAGAAATGCTGCCTGACCTGCTGAGTTACTCTAGCACTTGTGCGTCTATCTTCGGTGTAAACCAGCATCTGCAGTTCCTCCGCACACCTATTGTGTCGGGAGTGGATGAGACAGTGGCATAAGATAGAACTGGTATGAATAGATCGGTGATGGGGCATGGACTCAGTGGGCCGAAGGGCCTGTTTCTATGATGTATCTTTCAATCAATGAGAGAAAAACTATGCACAGCAACCTGCTAGGAGTTAGACTAGTATTTTGCCTCCCTCTCCAACTCAAAATACTTCAAGTATGTAGGAAGGAACTGCAGATGCCAGTTTACACTGAAGATAGACACAGAATGCTGGAGTAACTCAGCGGGACAGGCAGCATCTCTGGATAGGAGGAATGGGTGACCTTTCGGGTCAAGACCCTTCTTCAGACTGACCTGAAACGTCACCTATTCCGTTGATCCAGAGATGCTGCCTGACCGGCTGAGTTACTCCAGCATCTTGTGTCTATCTTCAAAATGCCTCAAGCCAAGCCAAGCCAAGCCAAGCCAAGCCAAGCCAAGCCAAGCCAAGCCAAGCCAAGCCAAGCCAAGCCAAGCCAAGCCAAGCCAAGCCAAGCCAAGTGTGGCCTGGGTTGTAACGTAGAAACAGCAGCAGCAAGTAGTAAGTTCACAGCAAGCATAATCCGTTTTAATGATATCAAGAAATAGGAGCAGGCCGGGCATTCCCTTGGGACCACCTTGCCTTTCCAGAGGATTGTGGCTGATCTCATCTTGGCCCGACCCCTCTGATCTCAGCCCTGGGCACACTGAATGATTCACAGGTCACCGGGGTAAAGAATCTCAATAATTCACAACTCTACAAGATAAGAAATTCCTGCTCATGTCAGTCTTAAATGGGCTGCCACTGCCCAGGACCCCAGAGGCAACTCTCTTGCTTTTCTTCATAACATTGCTCGAGGATCTTTTGCAAACAACCAAGGAAGCAAAGTGAGCTTCAATTTAAAAGTCAGCAGCTCTGGTCTGAGTGGCACGATCCAAGGCACCACGTTAAGAAATGTTAAGACTTTGCACCCAATTCAAATCAAGAGGATCCAGAGGTGGTTTTCGAGAGTGATCCCGGGAATGATTGGGTTAACGCATGATGAGCACTGGGCCTGCACTCGCTGGAGTTTAGAAGGATGAGGGGGGGGGGGGGGGGGGGCCTCATTGAAACTTACCGAATGGTGCAAGTGGATATGGAGAGAATGTTTCCATTAGTGGGAGAGTCGAGACCCAGCGGAAAAACTTTTTCAGTCAGAGAGTTGTAAATCTGTGGAACTCTCTACCTCAGAAGGCAGTGGAGGCCAATTCTCTGGATGCTTTCAAGAGAGAGCTAAAGAGAGCTCTTAAGGATAGCGGAGTCAGGGGGTACGGGGAGAAGGCAGGAACGGGGTACTGATTGAGAATGATCAGCCATGATCACATTGAATGGTGGTGCTGGCTCGAAGGGCCGAATGGCCTACTCCTGCACCTATTGTCTATTGTCTATCATCTCAAGATAAAAGTACATACTGTTAGAAAGGAGATTAGAAGGAATTTCTTTAGATGGTGAATCTGTGGAATTCATTGCCACAGACGGCTGTGGAGTTCAAGTCAATTAATATTTTTAAGGCGGAGATTGACAGATTCTTGATTAGGGTGGGTGTCAGGGGTTACGGGGAGAAGGCAGGTGAAGAGGGTTGAGAGGGAAAGATAGATCAGCCATGATTGAATGGCAGAGTAGACTTGATGGGCCGAACGGCCTATTTCTGCTCCTGGAACTTATAACCCACAATAGATAGCTACCTGACCACAGATGCTGCCTGACCTGCCGAGTTGCTCCAGCACTTTGTACTTTGGTCATGATTCCAGCATCTGCAGTTTCTTGCATCTGCACAATCATCAACTCAGAGGTGAGAGGCTTATTCGCTCAATCACAAGTGCCACAAAGCAAGTGGCCTGGGAACCGTGTGGTAGATAATGATAACAGATACATTTTGAACCAAAAATGTATTTCTGGAATGCACCGTAGCTTGCTTTCCCCGCCCCCCCCCCCCCCCTCCTTGCAACAGAAGACACAAAAGCACATACCACCAGGTTCAAGAACAGCTTCTCCCCCCACTATCATCAGACTCTTGAAAGAATCTCTCATAAGCTAGATATCACAAAATGCTGGAGTAACTCAGCAGGTCAGGCAGCATCTCTGGAGAGAAGGAATGGGTGACGTTTCGGGTCGAGACGTTTTGTGATACCTTCGATTTGTACCAGCATCTGCAGTTATTTTCCTACTCTCATAAGCTTGGGATGTACTGTACACATCTCACAAGCTCCATTGTTGTGGCTCTTGCATTTATTTCATCTGCATTTTCTCTGTATAGCTCTAACACAATATTCAGTGCACAGTTCCCTTTCCCTTTGCACTGCCTGTTGTAGTTACATATGGTTTTGATATAATCGAGTATGGATATTTTTACCTGGATAGCATAAAAGTTTTTCACTGTCCTGTGAGAATGATAAACTAATACTAATATCAGTACGGGCTGTGTATAAAAATACAAAATAGGTGCAGGAATTCAGCCCTTTGAGCCAGCACCGCCATTCAATATGATCATCGCTGATCATCCAAAATCAGTACCCCTTTCCTGCTTTCTCCCCCATCCCTTGATTCCGTTAGTCCTCAGAGCTATATCTAACTCTCTCTTGAAAACAACTTGTGAATTGGCCTCCAGTGCCTTCTGTGGCAGAGAATTCCACAGATTCACAACTCTCTGGGCGAAAAAGTGTTTCCTCACCTCAGTCTTCATCTCATAAGTTGCAGAGAAGTTTCTGGGAGATTAATTGAACACAGTAGAAGGAATATAATGTGGACAAATGTGAGGTTATCCAGTTTGACATGTTTAATAGAAATGAGTAGCATTTTTAAAAAAAATGTGAAGTTTGAAAGGAGTTGGTGCTCACAAACCACTGAAGGTTAACATTCAGGTACAGCATTCAGGTACAGGAAGGCCGGCCATACTTTGGGTTTTATTGCAGAGGGATTTGAGTATAAGAGTGGAGTCGTCTTGCTCCAATTCCTAGTGAGGTCTGACCAGCTCCTGCTCCCATTTCCAATGTCAATCGTGTACCGCTGCTGACACCCAGTGGCACGTTCGCAGTACTGCACAGTGCCATCTCAAACGGCCTCAGAACTACAACAATCCAAGAGTCAAGAGTGTTTTATTGTCATATGTCCCAGATAGAACAATGAAATTCTTACCTGCTGCAGCTCAACAGAATATATAAACACAGTACACTGTAAACAATATGATAAACGAGCTGGAAAAAAAGTCCAGTGTGTATACACACACACACATAGAAGATAGGCACAAAATGCTGGAGTAACTCAGCAGGACAGGCAGCATCTCTGGAGAGAAGGAATGGGTGACGTTTCGAGTTGAGACCCTTCTGCAGACTGAGAGTCAGGGGAGAGGCATATAATAATTTATTTACCCCCCACCCCCAGCGTTTGGCCAAGATGAGAAGTCATTTGATGCAAAAATGAAAGCAAAGAGTCATAGAGTGATACAGTGTGGAAACAGGCCCTTCGGCCCAACTTGCCCACACCGGCCAACAATCTCCCAGCTACACTAGTCCCACTTTCCTGCGCTTGGTCCATATCCCTCCAAACCTGTCCTATCTATGTACCTGTCCAAATGTTTCTTAAACAATGGGATAGTCCCAGCCTCAACTACCTCCTCTGGCAGCTTGCTCCACCACCCTTTGTGTGAAAAAGTTACCAATCAGATTCCTATTAAATCTTTTCCCCTTCACCTTGAACCTATGTCCTATGGTCCTCGATTCCCCTACTCTGGGCAAAAGACTCTGTGCATCTACCCGATCCATTCCTCTCATGATTTTGTGTACTTCGATAAGATCTCCCCTCATCCTCCTACGCTCCATGGAATAGAGACCCAGCCTACTCAATCTCTCCTGATAGCTCACATTTCAATTCCAATGCACTGATGCTAGTACTTACTCACGGTTACAAATTAATAGAAATTATGATCACCAGTTCCTAAGATCACGCAACTGTTCATTACCACAAGAGGATTTAACACTTACACCAGGTTTGCACACGCCAGCATTGTGTCATCACTTGGTTTCCTCATCGGATGGTGAAAGCAGTTATTGGCATTTTTAATTTAAATTATTTTAAATGACTTTTTTAAAAAAAATGATACCATGCAAAGATTGACACCATTGTAATAGAGGTTGGAATTTATAAACTGCTAAAATATTTCACCCAAGGCTAATTGTAAATTCAGAGAACAATTTATATTATTCCAATGTTTTATCTCTTTTTCGTAAAAGCAATTGGTTCTGGGACTATCTTTTCAAAAATCTCTCCTACGTCCTCTCATGATGTCTGTGCCGAACATGATGCCAAGACCATCACTTATGGTAATTCGCATAACACTGTACCTTAATCGGTATACGTGACAATAACAGACCTTTGAAACCTTCAACCCTCACCCCCAGCATCACCTTCTGGGGCACCTGCCAACCTGTGCAAAAAAACAACTTGTCCAACATATCTTTAAACTTCGCCACTCTCGCCTTGAAGCTACGCACTCTAGCATTTAATTTTTCCATCCTCTCATAATTCTTCCCATTAACGAACGAGGTGGCACCAGAGGTCATCGTGAGCAAGACCCTGTATCACAGCCACCTGAAAAAACCCCAGCCACCCACCCCCATCCCCTCCCAAAGACTAGCTTGGTAACCCTCGGATCCAGAGACAGACTTCATACCTGATTTTAACATTACTCCAGGACCTGGCCCATTGCCACTCAAATCTTCTCCAGCCTCGCAACCTGAAGATCGATGTTGCTGGGCGGCACAGTGGCGCAGTGTTAGAGTTGCTGTCTTACAGCGCCAGAGACCCAGGTTCGAAACAGACTACGAGTGCTGTCTGTACGGACTTCCTCTCCGTGACCGCATGGGCTTTCTCTGGTTTCATCCCACATTCCAAAGACGTGCAGGTTTGCAGGTTAATAGGTTTCTGTAAATTGTCCCGAGTGTGTAGGATAGAACTAGTGTGTACGGGGTGATTGCTGGCCGGTGCGAACTCGGTGGGCTGAAGGGCCTGTTTCCACGCTGTATTTCCAAAGTAAACTAGAGACACTGCAATATACCCCCTGGACATCATCCATTTGCAGGCAGCCGGAGCTTAAGCTAATGATAGACACAAAATGCTGGAGTAACTCAGCAGGACAGGCAGCATCTCTGGAGAGAAGGAATGGGTGACGTTTCGGGTTGAGGCCCTTCTGCTTCAGCTGCCTGAAGGTTCCAAGTCCTGGAACCCCTTCCCTCAATTCAATTCCCACCATTCACATTCCCAGCCTCCCGTTGGAAAGGGAAAACCTACCAACAAGTCTTCCTCATCTCGTGGAATCTCTCCACATGACTCTGCTGCGCATTTTGCTCACGACAACCTCTGGGGTACCTGGATTTCTTTAATGTTGGGGATCACGTACTAATAGCTGGACACAAGGTAATGTGTCCAGTTAGACAGGTACATGGATAGGACAGGTTTAGAGGAATATGGGCCAAATACAGGCAGGTGGGACTAGTGTAGATGGGACATGTTGGTCAGTGTGTGGGAGGCTAGTTGGGCCAAAGGGCCTGTTTCCACGCTGTATGTACGATTCTATGACTCTAAATGCAGATGCTGGTCTACAAAAAAAAGACTCAAAGTGCTGGAGTAACTCAGCAGGACAGGCAGCCTCTCTGGAGAACATGGATAGATGACGTTTCAGGTCGGGACCCTTCTGCACACTCAGCACCAATCCCATTCTGAAGAAAAGTTCCACCCTGAAACGTCAAAATCAGGTATGAATGCTGGCTGATATAATATCATGTGGAACTCTCTACCTCAGAAGGCAGTGGAGGCCAATTCTCTGGATGCTTTCAAGAGAGAGCTAGAGAGAGCTCTTAAGGATAGCGGAATCAGGGGGTACGGGGAGAAGGCAGGAACGGGGTACTGATTGAGAGTGATCAGCCTTGATCGCATTGAATGGCGGTGCTGGCTCGAAGGGCCGAATGGCCTACTCCTGCACCTGTTGTCTATTGTCTATCAGCAGCTTGTGTCTCAGCACAGTGCAGACCACCAAATAGAAACCCAACCCAATGACGACTGCTTCTCAGAATGCAGCTGCAATCTCAAAAAAAGTGTTTTAATAACTTTTGACAATATGTAAGTACTTGGGCATAAACATTATGATATTCATTGAAACGACACGGGACATTTTTTGCGAAACTCAAAGTGCTGGAGGAAGCCAGCGGTCGGGCAGCATCTGTGGAGGGAATGGGCAGGTGACATCTCAGGGCGGCATCCTCAGTTTAGCTTCCTTTGTAACTGTGTCAGCATGTGTCAATAAATAGGTGGATCTTGACTTAAAGTACTCTTGGCGCATGGGGCCGATGTCCCTGTTTAGTTGTCGGGAAGATCGTGCTCGGATTCTGCAGAACCTCTGTCAGTCCATGGAGGAGGATTGGAAGCAATTCCACCCCAGCCCCACATTCTACGTAGACGGCGGCACTCTGATCACCTCAGCTTGGGGAAGATGCGAATGAACAGGATCATGCTGATGAAGATAAAGCAGACCACGACCAACATCAGCCACAGCAGCCAGTTGACCGATTTCTTGGTGTGTTGTTCCAGTCGCTCGGACTCCACCTGCAGCTTCTCGAAGTTCTGATCGGCCATCCGCAAGGAATGAGTCAGGGTCTGGATGGAAACACGCAGCCACCGGTCAATTCACTCAAAGGTACTCCCATACCCCACCCTAACCCGACACCAACACAACGTTAACCGCCCCATGGCTGGCATGGGAAGGGGGGCAGCTCAGCCCATTTTTGACTAGAAAAGTTTATTGTCATGTGTACAGAGGTACAGTGAAAAGCTTTAGCCAGTCAAAAAAAAACCAATGCATGATCACAATCAAACCATCCACAGTGTACAGATATATGATAAAGGGAATAAAGTGGATAACGTCCAGTGTAAAATAAAGTCCAGTAAAGCCCGGCCTAAGGGTCTCCAATGAGGTGGACAGTAGTTCAGGACTGCTCTCTAGTTGTTGGTAGGACGGTTCAGCTGCCTGATAACAGCTGGGAAGAAACCGTCCCTGAATCTGGAGGTGTGCGTTTTGCTCGATGGGAGAGGGGAGAAGGGGGAGTGGGGAGAAGGGTGAAAGTGGTGCAGTACATTCACAGAGATTGCAGGCGTCTTATAATTGCCGCTCAGAGAACCTTTGTTGCCATGGCAGCTGGAGCCGCTGTAGGAAAGGCGGTGGAGGGGGGGTGGGGCTCATGTCTCAAGCATGTGTAGCCATTACCCCCTCCCTCCTCACCACGATCTCCTTCACTGGAATGACCCCAGTTGTGAGCAGCTCCACAACACTGAGACACAAGCTCATCACTCTGCGGGGAGTGTGGCTCGTACCACTGCTGTGTTAGCTATGGCGAGATCCAGCAAAGATTTCTGTCGCATGCAGAGCAATGAAAGCTCGGACCGGCAGATGTCGATCTGGGGCTGGTGAAGCTGTGCCTCCCTGTAAAAACTGGAGTTAAACATTTTTAAATGGAGGTTGTAAATCAAATGCGAATGGTCTGATTTCCGTCAGGAAGCCATAGAAGGGTGACATGCACATAGATCTTACACATATTGTCAAGACAATGGCCGCTGCACTTTGAGTCATGCTCGAAGCATCTGGTCCAACATCAAAATGGGAGAAGGTGGATAAAACCATGCAAAACAACCTTTGTGTGTGGCTTGTATGCAGAAACAGAAAGGGACAACAGAGAGCGGTACAGCACAGGAACAGGCCCTTCGGCCCACAATGTCTGTGCAGAACATCATGCATGTCAAGATAACCAATCGTATCTGCCTGCACGTGAACCATATTCCCCATCCTACACACCCCTGTTTCTCGAACTCAGGGTTCACCTTTCATTGAGCATCATCGCCTGGGAAGAGAATTAAATGATTTGGTTGCTTCAATGCTCAATAAGTTGAAACCGCTGCTACAACATAACCTACCAAACCGATCCATGTAACTTTTATGCTCCACGCAAGTGTCCGCACGCAGACAGACATTATACTGCCATTCCCTCTTGTTCTCATCCATCAAGGTTTCCTTTAGTTGTCCCATTGAATAGAACTAATTTAGTAACGGGGGACCGGAACAGGGGATTCCCCCAGTACAAAGCTACAAAATCATGAGAGGAATAGGTTGGGTAGACGCACAGAGTCTCTGGCCCAGAGTAGGGGAATCGAGAACCAGAGGACATAGGTTTAAGGTGAGGGAGGAAAGATTTAATTGGAACACGAGGGGTAACTTTTTCGTGGAAATGGTGGTGGAGGTATGGAACGTGCTGCCGGTGGAGGTAGTTGAGGCAGGTTCTATTACGACGTTTAAGAAACATTTGGACAGGTATATGGATAAAATAGGTGTAGAGGGATATGGGCCAAATCCAGGCAGGCGGCACTAGTGTAGCTGGGACATGTTGGCTGATGTGGGCAAGTGGGGCGGAAGGGCCTGTTTCCACGCTATACACCTCTATGACTATGCTGGTCAGATCGGTAAGGCCAGCAGCATAATCAAGGATGAGTTGCACCCTGGACACTCCCTCTTCTCCTCTCTCTCATTGGGCAAAAGGTATAGAATGTGTGAAAACGTACACTTTCAGATTCAGGGACAGTTTCTTCCCAGCTGTTATCAGGCAACTGAATCATCCTGCCACAACCAGAGAGCAGTGCTGAACTACTATCCACCACATTGATGACCCTTAGACTATCTTTGATCGGACTTTACTGGCTTTACCTTGCAAAAAAAATGTTATTCCCTTATAACGTATCCGTACACTGTAAATGGCTCAATTGTAATCACAAATTGTCTTTCCACTGACTGGTTAGCGCGCCACAAAAGCTTTTCGCTGTACCTCGGTACACGTGACAATAAACTGAACTGATTGTCGATGGAGATGCAGATACCCCAGGCCAGGCCCGGCCCGGCCCGGCCCCTACCTGGTTGTCCTGCTTGATGACATTCTGAGCGGCCAGCGTGTTGTTCTTCAGGTTCCGGGCCAGGTTCAGCATCTCCTCGGCCAGGCGTTCCTGCACGTTGTGGTGGTGGTGGAGCACTTCGTCCAGCTCAGAGGAAGATTGCTTCTCATCCCCCATCCCACTGCAAGCGGGCGAGACAAGGGGCCAAAGCTAAGTCAGTGGAGCAAATCTGTAAGTGGATCAGAGATCCATCTGTGGCAGATATTCAACTCAGCTTAAGTGCAACACATGGCTTCTCAAGCCCATACATGTCATAAAGGAAATGTGAGATTAATTGAACGTCTCACGAAAAGTGCCCTGTCCATCACGGGTACTGACCTCCCCACCATCGAAGGGATTTACAGGAGTCGCTGCCTCAAAAAGGCAGCCAGCATCATCACAGCCCCACACCACCCTGGCCACCCTCTCATTTCACTCACGCCCTCGGGAAGATGATAGAGGAGCCTGAAAACTGTAACGT
Source organism: Rhinoraja longicauda (assembly GCF_053455715.1). Taxonomy (NCBI): domain Eukaryota; kingdom Metazoa; phylum Chordata; class Chondrichthyes; order Rajiformes; family Arhynchobatidae; genus Rhinoraja; species Rhinoraja longicauda. Next base: position 24,433,018 of record NC_135980.1, on the reverse strand, counting down.
CCAGGTTCAGGAGCAGCTTCATCTCTATAAACATCAGGCTATTGAACACTGCAACCTCCAACTGATTTATTCACAAAATGCTGGAGTAACTCAGCAGGTCAGGCAGCATCTCGGGAGAGAAGGAATGGGTGACGTTTCGGGTCGAGACCCTTCTTCAGTCTGAAGAAGGGCCTCGACCCGAAACGTCACCCATTCCTTCTCTCCCGAGATGCTGCCTGACCTGCTGAGTTACTCCAGCATTTTGTGAATAAATCGATTTGTACCAGCATCTGCAGTTATTTTCTTATACTGCAGCCTCCAAGTAAGCTCTTAACTATCCTGACCTCAGGTGCTGTCTGTGTGGAGTTTGCATGTTCCTCCTGGGACCGCGTGAATCTCCTCCGGGTGCTCCTGTTTCGTCTCACATCCCAAAAAAGTGTGGGTTTGTAGTTAATTTGCTTCTGTAAAACTGCTCCTGTAGGGAGTGGATGAGTGAGCGGGATTACACAGAATTCATGTGAACAGGTGGTCGGTTGACAAGGACTCGGTGGGCTAAAGAGCCTGTTTCCAACCTGTATCTTTCAAACTTTCAATCAAAAGAGCACTTCTTTTTGTTGTATCCCCAGTCAAATTCAAAAACTAGGAAACAAAACTGCAAGGCACACTAATGAATAATTTCAAAACCAATAACACTGACCTTCGTTTTCTCAATTCACTGGAGTCTGAACCTAAAAATAAACATAAATAACTTATTTTGAGTTTACCACTCTCTTCAGTGAATTTTCTTTATTTAACATCGTTATCGAGTTTACTAATAACTCCAAAATGTCTCGTGCAGAAACTTGTAGCAGCAATATTGTACAAGCAACACACCCCCCCAAAATATTTAAATTAATCTCCTATTTCCTTTACAAGACAGAAGGCGGCTTTTCAGCCCTTTGACTCCATGTTAGCTCTCAGGGTAATCCCCATCAATTCCACCGAAGATAGATACAAAATGCTGGAGTAACTCAGCAGGACAGGCAGCATTTCTGGATAGAAGGGATGGGTGATGTTTCGGGTCGAGACCCTCCTTCAGACTGAACTGAACCGAAACTTCACCCGTTCCTTCTATCTAGGTCTGAAGAAGGGTTTCAACCCAAATCGTCACCGATCCTCTGGAAAGGCAAGGAAATGCCCGGCCTGCTCCTATTTCTTGATATCTTTAAAACGGATTATGCTTGCTGTGAACTTACTACTTGCTGCTGCTGTTTCTACATTACAACCCAGGCCACACTTGGCTTGGCTTGGCTTGAGGCATTTTGAAGATAGACACAAGATGCTGGAGTAACTCAGCCGGTCAGGCAGCATCTCTGGATCAACGGAATAGGTGACGTTTCAGGTCAGTCTGAAGAAGGGTCTTGACCCGAAAGGTCACCCATTCCTCCTATCCAGAGATGCTGCCTGTCCCTCTGAATTACTCCAGCATTTTGTGTCTATCTTCGGTGTAAATCAGCATCTGCAGTTCCTTCCTACACACCCAGTCAATTCAACTTGGACCTGGCGTGGGATACATTGTGACTTTGTCGGCTACCATGGGTATGCAAAACAAATAATATCACTGTAACTTATCGCCTGACACTAAAATAAAACAGTATCACTTCTCTACTTATTTCCCTGCGATCTAATATCTGTCACATACTCATCAACCTTCCTTCCACCCACCTCCTCCTCCTCTGACCATCCTCCCCTCTACAATCTTTGACTAACGGAATTTTGGGGTTTTAAACATTAATATAGTCGATCTTTACCATTAGATATTCAAAATGTATGTTGCCACGGCTCACCAAAATTGTTACTTAAACAGTACAACTTGAAAACAGGATTTTCAGAATTATTGTTCCGGGATCTCCCCATCACTGGCACGGTAAGAGCGGTGTTATAGAAGAGGAACAGGCATTACAGTGCAGCAGCAGGGACATTATATGACCCGACTCCTGCCCGACGACCAGATTGTCACGAGGCTCGCAATGTTTCTTTTAAATTTAAACGCTGAAACTCCCCCAACATTGAGCTGCCAAAATGACAGCAGCAACTCAAGGCCCAAGCAAGAGGTCAGCTGGCGCAAGGAGTTCACTCACCGTCAGCGGAGAACGACGGCTGAAAAACAAGACGGGATGAGAGTTAAAAAATAATCAATAATTATTAATAATCAATAATATTATTATGCATAATATTAAGCATGCTTAATCTTAATAAGCAAGATTAATACAATGGATCCTGTATTAAAATCCATTAAAAAAATTGACAAGTTTAATACAGATTAATATATTTAAAGTTTAATATATTACTGTAAAGAAAAAAGTCTGTAGAAGGGGGTCCCGATCCATTATATTATAATAATTCATTATTTAGTTTAGTTTAGTGTGGAGGTACAGCACGGTACAGTCCGGCCCACCATGTCCGCACCAAACAGTGATCCCAGCAAATTAACACCACTCTACACACACCAGGGACGATTCTTTTACATTTATACCAAGCCAAGTAATCTACAAACCTGTACTTCTTTGGAGTGTTGGAGGAAACCGAAGATCTCCGAGAAAACCCACGCAGGTCACGGGGAGAACGTGCAAACTCCGTACAGACAGCGCCCATATTCAGGATCGAACCCCCGGGTCCCTGGCGCTGTAAGCCAGTAGCTCCACCGCTACGCCCATTAGATTATATCATAATGGATTTATACTATAATGGATAGGCCACATATCGGTTTGGGACCCGTCTGCAACTTTTTTTCATGTTTTTCCTGCATCGATCAGAATAGGCCTGTTCTGCAATACAACTTCAGTTTTTTTTCTCTTTCCAGACACTGCCTGAGTTTCGAAACATTTTCAGCATTTTCCTTTTGTCCCTCTCCGTCATTGTAAATCAGTCATCCAGATGGAATAGTAAGCAGCAGAATCCCAACCGCATCACACGGTGACTCCTGTACACCGTCTCAGTGTGCTATTCCTATGCACTTATACTGAACTATGTAAGTAATATTTTTACTGAACTGTATGCAAAAAAAAGAATTTCATTGTACCTCTGTAGATATGATAATACAGTACTATTAAGCCATTGGCGGCACGGTGGCGCAGCGGTAGAGTTGCTGCCTTACAGCGAATGCAGCGCCGGAGACTCAGGTTCGATCCTAACTACGGGCGCCGTCTGCACGGAGTTTGTACCTTCTCCCCGTGACCTGCGCGGGTTTTCTCCGAGATCTTCGGTTTCCTCCCACACTCCAAAGATGTACAGGTATGTAGGTTAATTGACTGGGTAAATGTTTAAAAAAATTGTCCCTAGTATGTGTAGGATAGTGTTAATGTGCGGGGATCGCTGGGCGGCGCGGACTCGGTGGGCCGAAGGGCCTGTTTCCGCGCTGTATCTCTAAATCTAAATCTAAATTGAGGTGAAGCAGGTGAATTAGCTTATGGAAAGACTGTTCAGAAGCCTGATAACAAAGGGGAAGATCAGCTTGTGGAGGATCAGCCACGATCACAATGAATGCGGGGCTGGCTCGAAGGGCCATACGGCCTCCTCCTGCACCTGTTTCTATGTTTTCTAAGCTGTTCCCCAGTCTTGTGGTTCGTGTTTTCAAGCTTCTGTACCTTCTACCAATATTGGGAGGGATGAGTTCGGTAATGACAGAGCCAAACTGCTGAAGATGGACACAATACACTGGAGTAACTCAGCGGGTCAGGCAGCAGCTCTGGAGAAAAGGAATAGGTGACGTTTTTGGTCAAGACACTTGTTCAGTTCCTCCCTACATGAGACAAACTGCTGGTCCTTTACAATCCGGAGCACTTACCCCACCGAGGAGTTCACTCCTCATTTCTCCCGTGTACCTGGCTTTCGTCTGCATGTGGACAGTCTTGGTGGCCGATACCCGCTCCTTACCAGTCGTTGATGTTCGCCCAGGAGCCAAAAACTGATTGGCCAAGGCCTTTTCAGCGGGGTTAGGCTGGAAACCAGAAGGTGAAAGGTTAGTTGATAGAATCTAACACTCATTAACTGGAAGTGGGAAAGGGCAACATAATCTGCACTTACATCGCACAGGGTATTGACCTGCCAGGGCAGCAGGGAGCCGTGCCTGTACGCTGCAGAACAGTGCTAAGGGATATTAAACTTCCATTCCAGAGACAGAGGAAACTCAGCAAAAAATGTTGCTGTTTGTTAAATATTTTTTGAGATACAAGCACCAGGCCCAGCATTTATTGCCATCCCCCGAGCCACCTTCGTGAGCCTCTTCAGTCCTTCGACAAGCTCCAACAATGGTTTTGGCAGGGGCTTCCAGAGTTATTACCCGGCGGCGCCAATTTAGGAACAGTGATATTTTGCCTAGGTTTAGTCCTGAAGTAAGAGTGATACATCTCCAAAGCTGTACACCTAGCTAGGCTGGATTAGGCTTCAAGAAGCAGTGCACTTCACTCCCCTCCTCTCCTCTCCTTTAAACATTGCTTCCAGTAGCTTTTCATGCTTGATAAACTACTAAGACATCCCACATTCAGGTCATGAGACCAGGGTCCTTTGTTGGAAGGACTTAGTCTGTAACACAGACTAAGGTGCAAAAGATGTTGTACAGCTTTTTCAAATTGTGTCCACAGAGACTCGCTCTCCAGTAAATAAACAGAACAAAGTGGTGGAGTAACCCAGCAGGTCAGGCAGCATCTGTGGAGGACGCGGATAAGCGAAACAACGCCTATTCATGTCTGTCAGAGATGCTGCATGACCCGCCGAGTTACTCCAGCACTTTGCGCCTTTTTATCTAAACCAGCATCTGCAGTCCCTTGTGTCGACAAGCAACCAGAACAATAAGCAATTAACTTATTGCAGCCAAGGAGATAATCTACTAAACCTAAGAGAAATGATAAACAAAGGATCCATACCAGTTTCTCTGCCTCCAAAAGCCCTTTCATGAACTCCACTTTGCGGCTGTATTCATTTAGAACTTCAGGAGCGGGTTTACTGCCAGGGACAGAGAAACTACATCAGCCCACAGCCACCAACGTCTGTTTGCACAAGTGAAATGTGCTGCTTCATAAAGATGTTATCCAGTACAAAATCTGGCATTGGATTCCAACATTAGGGCAGATAATCAAAACTTGGTCACAGAGATAGATTAAATGGCTCAGTGACAGAGAGGGAACTGGGGAGAGGAGGGGTGGTTTAGGAAAGAAGAGTAGACACATTGAACTCAGGGAGAACCAGAGAACAGACTTGAAGGAATACAAATCTGGCAATGTGCCAAGGAGCGATGCGAGGAGTGATCACGCAGAGATTTAAAACCGAGTAGCTGAAAGCCACTGTAGATTAGCTAACACAAAAGTGCTTTAAGAAAATAATCTTGGTGCGTGTGTGTGCGTGTGGGTGTATATTTAAAAAAAATCATGGTTTCAGGACCCCCAAAGGCTGAAAATGAAACGGCCTCAAAAGGATTCTTCTTACCTTAAATGCTTCTTCAATTCGGTTAACATTTCTTGAAGAGCTTCAACATACTAGAGAAAATTACAAAGATCAGTCATTCGCAACTTGCAAATTTATTATAAAGTATGATTTCAAACGATTTCATGTAAAGATTTGACTAGCTCAAAAGGAAGAGTCACAATAAATTGAGGCATTAAAGAATCCTTGCATTAGTTCACATGCAGCATATGTGAAGAGGATGCGGACTGATTTAAACAGAATTATCTTATTATTTTTAACAAAGTCCCAAAGCAGTTCACAATCTTTGGTGGTTATGCAGCAGTAATTTGACCTAGTCCCACAAGGAGAAAAGGAGATGAGCATTCTCGTGCTGGTGTTAGATGAGGGATGAAGACTGCTTGGGACATCAAGAAACCTCCCTTGCCTTATAATTTGTTGCAACAGATCTTGTATATTTGGGTAGAAAAAGAACTGCAGATGCTGGTACAATTCGAAGGTATCACAAAATGCTTGAGTAACTCAGCAGGTCAGGCAGCATCTAGGAGAGAGGGAATGGGTGACGTTTTGGGTCGAGACCCTTCTTCAAATTTGCAGATGATACTAAGTTGGGGGGTAGTGTGAATTGTGAGGAAGATGCAATAAGGCTGCAGGGTGACTTGGACAGGTTGTGTGAGTGGGCGGATACATGGCAGATGCAGTTTAATGTAGATAAGTGTGAGGTTATTCACTTTGGAAGTAAGAATAGAAAGGCAGATTATTATCTGAATGGTGTCAAGTTAGGAGGAGGGGGAGTTCAACGAGATCTGGGTGTCCTAGTGCATCAGTCAATGAAAGAAAGCATGCAGGTACAGCAGGCAGTGAAGAAAGCCAATGGAATGTTGGCCTTCGTAACAAGAGGAGTTGAGTATAGGAGCAAAGATGTCCTTCTACAGTTGTACCGGGCCCCGGTGAGACCGCACCTGGAGTACTGTGTGCAGTTTTGGTCTCCAAATTTGAGGAAGGATATTCTTGCTATGGAGGGTGTGCAGCGTAGGTCCACTAGGTTAATTCCCGGAATGGCGGGACTGTCGTATGTTGAAAGGCTGGAGCGATTGGACTTGTATACACTGGAATTTAGAAGGATGAGGGGGGATCTTATTGAAACATATAAGATAATTAGGGGATTGGACACATTAGAGGCAGATAACATGTTCCCAATGTTGGGGGAGTCCAGAACAAGGGGCCACAGTTTAAGAATAAGGGGTAGGCCATTTAGAACGGAGATGAGGAAGAACTTTTTCAGTCAGAGGGTGGTGAAGGTGTGGAATTCTCTGCCTCAGAAGGCAGTGGAGGCCAGTTCGTTGGATGCTTTCAAGAGAGAGCTGGATAGAGCTCTTAAGGATAGCGGAGTGAGGGGGTATGGGGAGAAGGCAGGAACGGGGTACTGATTGAGAGTGATCAGCCATGATCGCATTGAATGGCGGTGCTGGCTCGAAGGGCTGAATGGCCTACTCCTGCACCTATTGTCTATTGTCTATTGTCTAATATTGTATATTTGGGGATCTAATGTCCCATCTGACAATCAACTTCAATTTTGCAATACTCTTCCCGCACTAAACGTAGCCATCTGATCAGCTACACGCAAAGGCTGCGTGGGTTTGAACTATAATCTCTTGACTAAGACCCAAGAGCTCCACCACTTATCCAAGACTGCTATTAACAATATATTCATCTGACATATTCACAAGATGCTGGAGTAACTCAGCAGGTCAGGCAGCATCTTCAGTCTGAAGAAGGGTCTCGACCCGAAACGTCACCCATTCCTTCTCTCCTGAGATGCTGCCTGACCTGCTGAGTTACTCCAGCATCTTGTGAATAAATCGATTTGTGAATAAATCGATTTGTACCAGCATCTGCAGTTATTTTCTTATCCATCTGACATTTTGCTTTATTGAGTAGGGGTGAAAAGAAAAGACACAAGCTGCTGGCAGCATCCCTGGAGAATGTGGGCAGGTGACATTTTGAGTTGGAACTCTTCTTGCAGGGTTGTCGTGGTGGGTGGGAGCTGGAAGAGAGGCACGGGTGGGATGAAACCTGGCAAGTGATGGGTGGGTACAGGTGAGGAAGGGAGGGAGAGAGGGAAGTGGTTTTGACCGTCCACATCCTCCAGCAGCCTTTGGCAAGAACATAAAGAGGAGCAGATAGGAAGGCATCACGAGTTCCCCTAGTTTCAGGGAATGTTTGGTTTAGTTTAAACTCTTCTATTCCACAGAATGCTCTTACCAAAGTCTGCTGGAGGTAAAAAAAATACCCCGCCCTCCTCACCAATATACTCCAGGACTCGACATCCACCCATCATTTGCCAGGTTTTGTGCCACCCTCGCCTCTCTCTGCCAGCCAGCGATGGTGACTCCGCTCTACTGCCGCGCCATGGTGGAGGGAGGCAGCATGAAGAGGCGGGTTGTGAGCGGACAGAGGGGCGGCGGAGTCTGGACTGCGGCCCCGGAGACCTCGCTGCTGGTTACCCGGGCGACGTGGCCCTCAACCCGGCCCCGCTCTGTTGATGGCCACCTCGACCTCGACCTCGTCCTCCTCCACCTCCACCTCCACCTCCACCTCCACCTCCACCTCCACCTCCACCTCCACCTCCACCTCCACCTCCACCTCCACCTCCACCCCTACCTTCTCCAAACGCCAGTCCTTCTCGTCCCTCTTGTCGGCCACCATCGACTCGCACCTCACCAGGAGCCGCAAGAGGTTCTTCTCCAGCCTGGTGGACGCCATGTCTGCGCCGGCCGGCCGACCAGCTCGCCGCCGTCGCCGCCTTTAAGCCGTCACTTCCGGCCGGGCGTGACGCCATCTTTGTTGCTGGCAGCCGTGAGCACCAAGTGGAGACTTCACTTTCGCCCCACAGCGCCGCCTGCAGCCAGAGCGCCACTGGTGCTTCTAAGTTGCTAAGAAGATGCATTTGAACATCAACATTTTCCTACACACACACTTTCATTTGCAAAGATCTACAAAGGAAAAGATCTACAAAGGAAACAAACATGAATTTGTAATGGAAACATACTGCTTGATGGGCTGCTTTGAATTTTATAATGAGTTCACTAAAATAGCACCAAAGATAGACACAAAATGCTGGAGTCCCAAAATGCCACCCATTCCTTTCCCCCTGAGATGCTGCCTGGTCTGCTGAGTTACTCCAGCATTTTGTTTCTATCATCAGTGTAAATGAGCATCTGGGGTTCCTTCCCACTCGTTAAAATACCAGACAGATATTGATTTTTACACAAAGTAAAAATTAACTCAGCAGGTCAGGCAGCATCTCAGGAGAACATGGACAGGTGACGTTTTGGGGTCGGGACCCTTCTTCAGACTCCCTTGAAGAAATTTCACAGTGGAGCAGCAAATTAATTTTGAATCATTCAAAGATACAGAATGGAAAACAACCCCTTCAGCCCACTGAGTCCATGATGACCACGATGACCTGTTCATACTAGTTCTATGTTACCTTTATTCACACTTGACCTTTGATGATTTTGAACACCTCGATCAAATCACCTCTCAACATTTTCTGGTCTGTTGTGATCTGAAATCCCTCTTCACCTGGATCCTTCTACAAAATATATTCTGCACCACATGAAAGCTTTCACATCTCACCCTTGGTGAAGTGGCTTAAATTGGACATCATATTCTGGATCTGACTGGAAGATTATTTTTTTAGGTTTTTATCACAATTCTCATGCACTTAGTTCCAAAATTAAAGTCAGAACCCCATCTACTTTTTAATTAATTCTAAGTGGCCATTATAAAATCTCACCTGCCCAAGCCCTTCACAGATGCCGCCTGACCCGCTGAGTTATTCTTGTGTTCTACGCATGATTTCAACATCTGCTGTTTCAGGTTTATGTTTAGATTTAATTGTATTATTGTCATGTGTGCCCGGATACAGTGAAAAGCTTTGTCTTGCATGCTATCCAATCAAATGCTATACTATACATAAATTCAATCAAGCCGAACTCAAGTACAATAGGCAAATCAAAGGCGTAGGTAGAGTGCAGAATATAGTTCTCAGCATGGTAGCGCATCAGTTACAGAGACAAAGTCTAATGTCCACAACGGGATACAGGTGAATCAGACAGTACCCTAGCTTATGGAAGGACCATTCAGAAACCTGACAACAGAGGGGAAGAAGTTGGAGTAACTCAGCGGGACTGGCAGCATCTCTGGAGATGGAATGGGTGATGTTTCCAGTTGAGACCCTTCTTCAGACTAGTTGTTGTTTCTTCTCATTTACTAAATGCCTCTAGATATAAAGTCCAGACCGAATGACTTTTTATTGAGTTCCTCAATCTTTTTGAAGATGTGTAGATCCGCCCTCAATAAAGGTCCTGCCTGTTTCTCATTTCGGGCCCAGGTTCACAGGAGAGACTGTAAGCATTCGGGTTGCCAACTGCCCCGTATTAGCCGGGACATCCGGTATTTTGGGCTAAATTGGTTTGTCCTGTACGGAACCGCCCTTGTCCTGTATTAGGCCCGGGGGGAGGGGGGCGCTGTTGGCCCGTCGCTGTAGGCCCCAACACTGTAGGCCCCGACGCTGTAGGTCCCTACAGTTTAGGTCCTGACACTCTAGGTTTCCGACATTTTAGCTCTGGAGAGTCTAGGTTCGGAGGCCCGGGCGCCGCCTAACGGAGGTTGTGTAGCAACCAGCCTCCCGGCCCAGGCGGCAACCATTGGTGGAGTGGGAGTACGTGGCTGCTGGCTGGATGAGATCACGTGGGGCACGGGTTTGTGACGTTACCTTGTCCCGTATTTGGGAGTGAGATAGTTGGCACCCCTAGTAAGCATGGATCCATGACTCAAGGGGCATACTTGATTTGTCATCTTTCCTCACTGATCGAGCTTTGATCGAGGCTTATATTTATATATTTTATCTATCTATCTTTTTTAACTAAAAATCTCATCTTGTATATATATATATATATATGTTCCCGAAATACAGCCAAAACGGTACACGATAGCGCAACAATTTTAGGGGCGCCTTACTCACCATTCGCCTGCGGTGTGCAGTATCAAGTTTCGTTCAAATTGTCGCGCTATTGTGTACTGTTTTGACTGTTTTCTGCCCAACCAATTGTTCTTGCGCTTTTGACGCCATTTTGATCTAATACCTCCGTGTGCTTCGTTGAACGATGACTCAATAGACAATAGGTGCAGGAGGAGGCCATTCGGCCCTTCGAGCCAGCACCGCCATTCAATGTGATCATGGCTGATCATTCTCAATCAGTACCCTGTTCCTGCCTTCTCCCCATACCCCCTGACTCCGCTATCCTTAAGAGCTCTATCCAGCTCTCTCTTGAATGCATTCAGAGAATTGGCCTCCACTACCTTCTGAGGCAGAGAATTCCACAGATTCACAACTCTCTGACTGAAAAAGTTTTTCCTCATCTCAGTTCTAAATGGCCTACCCCTTATTCTTAAACTGTGGCCCCTTGTTCTGGACTCCTCCAACATTGGGAACATGTTTCCTGCCTCTAACGTGTCCAACCCCTTAATAATCTTATACGTTTCGATAAGATCCCCTCTCATCTTTCTAAATTCCAGTGTATACAAGTCTAGTCGCTCCAGTCTTTCAACATGACAGTCAGACTCCTGAGGTAAATGCTCAGATTTTCTTCAAGTTAAAGTTTGACCACGCAATAATATTAAAATTGTGTGTCTTTATTTTCCATCAACCGCTGTCACAACGGGAACCCAACTAGTTTTCTATGAAACTGCTTTGTAGAATAGCCGAACCTGTTTGTAGAATACAAATTCACAAAAAGGCACAGCACACGGTAATATTCACTTTATTTGTTTATTTGTTTATTTTAAACAATTTGTTGATGCCCTAACAGCACACAGGTGCAGGTGGTCTATTGCGGATGGGGAGGGCATGCAGCAACAGGTAACACAGTTGGCACACGGGTGCCGCCTCATCGCAACAAGAGGTTGATGCTCATTCTTGGTGAGATGGTGGCAAGAGAGGCTAACTGGGGGGACGTAGAGAATAGGAATGACCATCAACTGGACAGTCGCCTCAGAGCGAATGTGTCCACCTTCCTGAGTATTATAGGAAAGGAAACTGCAGATGCTGGTTCGAATCGAAGGTAGACACAAAATGTTGGAGCAACTCAGCGGGACAGGCAGCATCTCTGGAGAGAAGGAATGGGTGACGCTTCGGGTCGAGACCCTTCTTCAGACTGATGTCAGGGGAGGGGGTGGTCCCGCCCCCAGAGATGCTGCCTGACCCGCTGAGTTACTCCAGCATTTTGTGCCTACCTTCCTGAGTATCATTGTAAGTGACGTGCATGCGTGTCTCTTAGTTACTGCCTAGATTTTGAACGTTGTTGAGGAGCTTCTGGCGGGTCTTCTTGGCCTGTCCAGAAAGTCTACAGTTTTTAAACCTTGGGGTAAATTTTCCCCTCAGGTGGATGTTTTGGCTCCTGGAGTCGACTTCAAGATATCTTGGGGGATAAAGGTGGTGGGAGGAGGGACTGGGGTGGAGAAAGTCAAGATCCTTGACTGCTACCCAGTCACCTTCCGGTTCTTAAGAGGTTATCATTTAGTCGCGGATGAAAGGGGATTTCTTTTCTCGGCGGGTACGACTCTATGGAACCCTCTATCCCAAAGACCTATAGGAATGGTTCCCCTATGGGAATGGGATGGGGGTGTTAAAATGGTCATCAACCGGGAGATCCAGCAGGCCTTGGCGGACCGGAGCACGAGTGTTTGGAAATAAATTTCCCCTTCCTTTAACACGTGGGTGCTGTGGCCCTTTTCAATTCTCCTCCCATTTCCCATGAAGGGTGTCACCCACAAGCTAAGGCCACCTAGATCGGGAGGGATAGACACAAAGGGCTGGAGTAACTCAGCAGGTCAGGCAGCATCTCTGGAGAAGAAGGATAGGAGACATGTCGGGTCAGGAACCTTCTTCAGACTGAGAGTGGGGGGGGGGGGGGGGGGGGGGGAGGGGGGGGGGGGAGGGAGGTGGTGAGGAGCTGGAGGTGGGAAAAAAACCAGGACCCACCAGGGCCGGCCACAAATAACCTCAGGCAGGGCGGTAAGCCAATTGTTGGCTCGGGAAGGTGTGATCTCATGAGGGAAACAATGTAGGGAACTGTGGGACTGGACTAGGTGGGGAACCTTCACTCAGGTGAGGGAGGATGGGGTAGGGGGACATTTCTAGGGTTGTACCAGCCAGCAATCTCGGCAGAAGGTGCATGACGCAAGGAGGCAGTGGGAGACCTTCCAGGTCCTTGGTGGCTCTGGGACTTCACAGGGTTGCAGGGGAATGTTGAGTGAAACCCGCTCCCCTCTCCTCCCCAAGGACAAACCTCCAGACTGGTTCAACTGAGGGAAGTCTGGGGAGGGGAATCATTGCGAGCTCAGACTGGCGAATGGAGAAATGGCTCAAGTGTATTTAAAAATGCATTAAGACAATGGAGGATAGTACTGTTTCCAAACAGGCCAAGGGTAACCAGAGATTGAAATCAGCGGAGTTTCCCCTTCCTCCCAGTTTTCAATCTCAATCGTGGAACTCCTGGACAATACAATACAATACAATATATCTTTATTGTCATTGTACCCAGGGGTACAACGAGATTGGGAATGCGCCTCCCATACGATGCAATAATTTAAATAATTAACAGTGGGGATAAGACCTCCATTCCTAATCCGGAAGCAGAAGTCTTTGTAAACGAGGTGATGATGATGATAATGTCCACTGGTCTCGGCACGGCATTATAACCATTTATCCTTGATGATCCCGTTCCTCTGATGCCACCTGCACAGGAGATAAACCAGGAGTGACGAGAGGGTTGCAGAGAACAGCTTCCACGCAAGGACTGATTCCGAAATACATTCAGCTCACAGAAATACTTTGCATATCTCACAGAGAACAAACGCAACATCAATAACCACAAGCAAAACTAACCCATGGAAACATAGAAACATAGGTGCAGGAGTAGGCCATTTGGCCCTTAGAGCCCTTAGAGCCAGCAACGTTATTCAATATGATCATGGCTGATCATCCAAAATCAGTACCCCAGGGAAGTTCGGTATGTGAAGGCCAACTACTCTCACTACAGATGCAGCGTGGAAAGCATTTTATCAGGATGCATCACAGCTTGAGTTTGGGAACTGCTCCAACCCAGACCGTACGAAACTGCGGAGCATTGTGGACGCAGCCCAGACCATCACACAAACCAACCTCCCTTCCACTGACTCCACCTCCACTTCACGCTGCCTCGGCAAGGTCAGCAGCATAATCAAGGACCAGTCTCACCCTGGCCACTCCCTCTTAGAAACATAGAAACATAGATAATAGGTGCAGGAGTAGGCCATTCAGCCCTTCGAGCCTGCACCGCCATTCAATATGATCATGGCTGATCATCCAGCTCAGTAACCTGCACCTGCATTCTCTCCATACCCCCTGATCCCTTTAGCCACAAGGGCCACATCTAACTCCCTCTTAAATATAGCCAATGAACTGGCCTCAACTACCTTCTGTGGCAGAGAATTCCACAGACTCACCACTCTCTGTTTGAAGAAATGTTTTCTCATCTCGGTCCTAAAAGACTTCCCCCTTATCCTTAAGCTGTGGCCCCTAGTTCTGGACTTCCCCAACATCGGGAACAATCTTCCCGCATCTAGCTTCTCCAACCCCTTAAGAATGTTATATGTTTCTATAAGATCCCCCTCAGTCTTCTAAATTCCAGCGAGTATAAGCCTAGTCTATCCAGTCTTTCTTCATATGAGAGTCCTGCCATCCCAGGGATCAATCTGGTGAACCTTCTCTGTACTCCCTCTAAGGCTAGAATGTCTTTCCTCAGATTAGGAGACCAAAACTGCACACAATACTCCAGGTGCGGTCTCACCAAGGCCCTGTACAACTGCAGCAGAACCTCCCTGCTCCTATACTCAAATCCTCAAGGAAAACGCACACTTCCAGATTCAGAGACAGTTTCTTCCTTGCCCTCATCAGGCAACTGAAACTTTCCACGAGATCATCAAACTCCACACAGACAGCATCTGGGGTCAGGATTGAACCTGGGTCTCTGGTGCTGTGAGCAGCAGCTCTACCCGCTGCCCCACTGTGCCACCATCACCAGCTGCGCCACAGTGCTACTCTAATTCTTGATCATCCTGCCAACCGGAACAATTTTTCTCTGTCTACCCTATCTCGACTTTTTAGCAAATTAACAACTCCACTAATTCCCCTATTCTAAGGAGACCCAGTAACTCCCCCCAGTAAATGGCATCTTCATCACCTCTAGGCCATGATCTACTTGTGAGAAAGCATTGCAGTTAGAAATCACCACAGTATTCTGCTCAAGGCCTAATAGAGTCACAGAGTGATGCAGTGTGGAAACAGGCCCGACGGCCCAACTTGCCCACACCGACCAACATGTCCCAGCTACACTAGTCCCACCTGCCCCCATATCCCTCTAAACCTGTCCTATCCATATTCCTGTCCAATTGCTTCTTAAACATTGCGATAGTCCCTGCCTCAACTACCTCCTCCGGCAGCTCGTTCCATACACCCAGCACACTTTGTGGCGAAAAGTTACCCCTCAGATTCCTATTAAACCTTTCTCCCCTTCACCTTAAACCTATGGTTCTCGATGCCCCCGACCCTGGGCAAGAGACTCGGAGATCATAGAGTCCTGGCGCCTCACTAAACGTGGAGCTTTTCTACACGATGCCTCCCTCCCCTTGCTGATTATATTTGACGTTCGGCCTGGCGAGTGGTTGCCGCGCTCACCCATCTTTGGCGGAGATCCTCGGGTGGTCATATTCCTTGTGCTCCGTGGGTCTGCTCCTGTCCTCCACGTCGTATTCCCGCGCGTCGTTCACCTCCGCCACTCGCCCGGTCAACACCTTCAGCACCAGCAGCAGGATGTACTGAAACAGAGGGAGTTTGATATAGATTCTTGGATTGCAGTGTTGGTCAACTCCTTCCTCACCCTTGCCAATCCCACTTTATCGCCTGTCCTCTCCACCCCACAACCCCCACACACACACACACACCCTCCCCACCCAAGCCTCTTCAAGCCCGCAAGAATGAATCGGGCCCATGGATAGACTAGGCTTGTACTCGCTGGAATTTAGAAGACTGAGGGGGGATCTTATTGAAACATGTAAAATTCTTAAGGGGTTGGAGAGGCTAGATGCGGGAAAATTGTTCCCGATGTTGGGGAAGTCCAGAACCAGGGGTGACAGCTTAAGGATAAGGGGGAAGTCTTTTAGGACCGAGATGAGAAAACATTTCTTCACACAGAGAGTGGTGAGTCTGTGGAATTCTCTGCCACAGAAGGTAGTTGAGGCCAGTTCATTGGCTATATTTAAGAGGGAGTTAGATGTGGCCCTTGTGGCTAAAGGGATCAGGGGGTATGGAGAGAAGGCAGGTACAGTTACTGAGCTGGATGATCAGCCATGATCATATTGAATGGCGGTGCAGGCTCGAGGGGCCGAATGGCCTACTCCTGCACCTATTTTCTATGTTTCTATGAGACCGAGGTTCCCCAGCACAGACTGGACGAGGGTGTTGGAAGATAGTGAAAGGTGTAGGCCGGAGTTACTCACCAGAAACCAATAAATATTCATCAGAGTGAGGGCAAGCAGCAGAATGTTGAAGAAAAAGTAAAAAGGGATATTGGGAACAGACTGGAGGCTGGAGTAGCAGGTGGCGTACAGCACTTTGAGAGGGAACCAGTAAAGCCGAAACCAGAACCTATGAGACAAAGACAGAGAGGGTTGCAGAGAAGGATTTCCACTACAAATTTCTCGCCGTCTGACTGACCTGACGTCCGTTTCTAATAACAATGAAACATTTAACAGGTTTGCACTCTTGACAGATATTAATTAAGGAGTTCATCTGATCATAGCTTCAGACTGTTTAAAATGCTCTGCAGTCAGTGAAGTATAGTTTAGTTTATTCACAAAATGCTGCAGTAACTCAGCACGTCAGGCAGCATCTCAGGAGAGAAGGAATGGGTGATGTTTCGGGTCGAGACCCTTCTTCAGACTTATTTATTTATGGAATAAATACCTTCGATTTGTACCAGCATCTGCAGTTATTTTCTTATAGTTTAGTTTAGTTCAGCTTATTGTTATGTGCCGAGGTGCAGCAAAAAAAACTTTTGTTTGCCTGCTTTCCAGTCAAAAAACGGAAAAATAAGACTCGTTTCAAAAAGACCAGATGGCATTTAGGCTTAGTGTAGACAGGAACTGCCGATGCTGATTAATAGACGAAGGTACAAAGTGCTGGAGTAACTCAGCAGGTCAGGCAGCATCTCTGGAGAACATGGATGGGCGACGTTTCGGGTCAGGATGGGTCCACGTTCTCCAGAGATGCTGCCTGACCCGCTGAGTCACTCCAGCACTTTGTGCTCTTTTTTGTAAACCAGCACCTGCAGTTCATTGTTTCTCCTTTTGAAAATGTAATGCTGGGTTCTTGAGTACCAGCAGAGAGTTGTGAATCTGTGGAATTCTCTGCCTCAGCAGGCAGTGGAGGCCAATTCTCTGAATGCATTCAAGAGAGAGCTGGATAGAGCTCTTAAGGATAGCGGAGTCAGGGGGTATGGGGAGAAGGCAGGAACGGGGTACTGATTGAGAATGATCAGCCATGATCACATTGAATGGCGGTGCTGGCTCGAAGGGCCGAATGGCCTCCTCCTGCACCTATTGCCTATTGTAAAACACAAAGCGCTTGAGTAACTCAGTGGGTCAGCAGCATCTGTGGAGGGAATGGATAAGCAATGTTTCGGTTCGGGACAGTATCTAACGGCAGCTAGACTGGGTTCTATGAATAAGTGCTTTCGTGAGAGCAGCCACTTACCAGCTCACGGCGAAGGAGCAACATCCAATATTGGAAGCCACGTCGTTCAGTCGGTGGTGGACCCCAGCTCTGTTTTTGAAGTAAACGTTGAGTTTTGTGAATTCAAGCAAAATGTCATTGACATCGTGCAGGAAGAGGACTAGGATTCCAACGTTGTGATACCTGCAGGAAAACAGTTTCCAAATAGTCATTACACAAGGTCATAAGGAACAGGAGTAGAATTAGGACATTCGGCTCATCAAGTCTACTCCGCCATTCAATCTATCCTTTCTCTCCTAACCCCATTTTCCTGCCTTCTCCCCATAAACTCTGACACCTGTACTAATCTATTGTCTATCTATCTCGGCCTTAAAAAGATATCCACTGACTAGGCCTCCACAGCCCTCTGTGGCATCAGCCCACAACATGATGGGTCATGTTGGTCAGTGTGGGCAAGTTGGGCCGAAGGGCCTGTTTCCACACTGTATCACTCTATAAACATATCTGACACCAGGGGCACTGGACCCAATGCCAACATTGCTTTTGCAACAGATCAGAGAGTCATACAGACTTGTAAAGAGATGCTGCACAGAGACTGGCCCTTCAGCCCATTGAATCTGCACCCATCATAATTTATACTTTGGAGTTTAGTCTAGAGGTACAGCATTGAAATAGGCCCCGTCGGCCCACCGAGTCCACGCCGATCATCGGTCACCCATTCACACTAGTTCTATGTTATCCTACTTGCTTAACCATTCCTTATACTTGAGGGGCAATTTACAGAGGACACTTAAGCTGCAAACCTGCACATCTTTGGGATGTGGGAGGAAACCGGAGCACCTGGAGGAAGCCCGTGAGGTCAGGGGGGAAGGTACAAACTCCACACAGACAGCACCCAAGGTCAGCATCAACCCTGGGTGTCTGGCACTGTGAGACAGCAGTTCTACCAGCTGCGCTACTGAGCTGCCCAACATTAATCCAATTTTTAAAAAAAATTCTCCCCACATTCGCAACAGCTCCTATTAAATTCTCCCTCTCAGGTACGCCCCAGGGCCAACTTACAGCGGCCAATTAACCCGCCACCTTTGGGACTTGTGGGCGAGAGACACAGACAAAATCCGCACAGCCACAGGGAGAATGCCGAAACTCCACACAGCCAGCACCCGAGGTCAGTATTGAACCCTGGTCTCCAGTGTCGTGAGGCTGTGTCCGTATTAGCTGCCGCATGGCGTTGAGTGCAGGTGCAGCTCATAATGGAGCCTCCATTTGCTTGAAGAATAAACGTATGTTTACTGGTCACATTCTGAGGATCAGGAGTCCCATCATGCAGTGCGTGCCCCATTTAAAACTTCTCACAGTTGACACCACTCCAGGGTTCAGTTTAGTTTAGTTATTATTGTCACGGGCACCAAGGTGCAGTGAAAAGCTTTTTGTTTGCGTGCTATCCAGTCAAAGAAAAGATTATACATGATTACAATTAAGCTGTTCACCGGGCACAGTTAAAGGATGAAGGGTAAAGGGTATAACCTTTAGCGCAAAAGAATTGAAGAAGAAATTACTGGGAGAAAAATATAATTATTTATCATTATTCATGTTCATAAATGATAGGAGCAGACATAGGCCATTCGGCCCATCACATCTCCTCCGCTATTCAATCATGGCTGGTCTACCTTTCCCTCTCAACCCCATTCTCCTGCCTTGGGCCCATAACTCGTGACACCCACACTAATCGCCCTCACCATTAAAAATATCCGTTGACTTGGCCTCCACAGCCTTCTGTGGCAATGATTTTCCACAACTGTGAAGACTTTCCCATTCTCCTTGACGTCAAAATATTGAAAACAGGGAAATTTGGCGGTTGCTCGGAGATGGGAAGAGCTGACGTAAAATCTCGAGGGAAAGCCGAGAGGTCTCAACCTTTGTCGGCAAAACACCCACACCCACCTGAACGCATAGGAGAAGGCAATAAGGGCCAGGGTTATCACATGATGGGTCAACATCACCACAGAATCCTTTCTCCAGGCATCCATGTAGATGGTGGCATAGACGGCATGTCCATAGAAGCTGCACTGGACCAGGTAAGCAATCGCAATGTCTTTCGGGACCTCATTTGTTGCTCTCCACCCTGTAAAATTAGCATGATGGTAACTCCTTCAGTTTGTCGAGTTATAGAGTATTACAGCGTGGAAACAGCCCCTTCAGCCCAACATGCCCCATCTACACTATTCCCACCTGCCTGCAGTTGGCCCATATCCCACCAAACCTGTCCTATCCATGCACCTGTCTAATTGTTACTTAAACGTTGGGATAGTCCCAGCCTCAACTACTGTTGTGATATTGCAGGGACTACTTTGTTGTATCACAAGGACTACTTTGTTTGCCTGTGTAGTAATGTCTATATAAGAGAATGAGGTGATTAGGTGGCCACTCTGGTTCCAGGTGGCCACGGAATAAACAGCCTGGATTTAAGCTCCAGCATTATAACCTTTTTAAACACGTGTACTTGTGGTCCGTCCAGAGTCACAACAAAGGTACAACAGATACCGGACCACGAAGTACAACAACTACCTCCTCTGGCAGCTCGTTCCATACACCCACCATTGTTACCCTTCAGATTCCTATTAAATCTTTTCCCCTTCACCTTAAACCTATGTCCTGTGGTCTTTGATTCCCCTACTCTGGGCGAGAGACTCTAGGCGAGAGACCTGATCTATTCCTCCCATGGGTTTTGGTTTTAGTTTAGAGATACAGCATGGAACCAGGCCCTTCGGCCCAACAAGTCCACGCTGACCTTCGATCACCCATTCACACTAGTTCTGCATTATCCTACTTTCAATCCTCTCCCTACACATTAGGTGCAATCCTACAGAGGCTAAATCACCGACAAACCCGTACGTCTTTGGGATGTTGGTGGAAACCGGAGCAACTGGAAGAAGCCCACCTGTTCACGGGGAGAATGTGCAAACTCCACAGAGAAAACACCCAAGGTCAGGATCGAACCCGGGTCTCTATGAGGCAGCAACTGCATCAGCCGTGCCACTGTGCCCCCCCCCCCCTCCCCCTCCCCCCCTCCAGCTCATGCTAGCACACTCCAGTTAAACTGCTTTGTTACACTGAAAATAGACATAAAATGCTGGGGTAGCTCAGCGGGTCAGGCAGCATCTCTGGAGAAAAGGAATAAGTGAAGTTTTGGGTCAAAGACCCTTCTTCAGTCTGAGAGTCAGGGGAGAGGGAAACGAGTAGTATGAAAAAGCACAGAACAAATCACCGATGACCAAGGAAAGGTGGGAGCCCACAATGGTCCATTGATGGCTCGGGAAGAGATGATAACGAAGGGGTATATGGATGCAAACAATGGATCGAGAAGGACGACTAGGGTGGGGGAGGGACGGAGAGAGAAGGAAGCAAGGGTTACTTGAAATTAGAGAAATCAATACTCATACCACTGGGTTGTAAACTGCCCAAGCAAAATATGAGGTGCTGTTCCTCCAATTTGCGTCTGGCCTCACTGACAGTGGAGGAGGCCCAGGCCAGGCATAATTTATTGCTCGCCTGCAATTGCCTTTGTGGAGGTCGTGTGAGCTGGAACTAAAGTCCATGTAGTGAAGTTACAGAATGCCCACACTGCTGTGGCGGTGGGAATTCCTGGATATACGTCCAGTGGCAATGAAGAAACACTGGCATATTCCTAAATCTGGGCACAATCAGATAAACAAGGAATCATCAGTCTTTGAGTCCTCCTCAGTACTGAGATATCTGACCCAGGTACCTCTATTCCAACTCACCTCCCCCTCACTGGGAGAGAGAGAGAGGACATGCCGAGTTCTTTCAGCAAAGCCAACTCCCAAAGCTAGGGCATCCTTGTCACCACCGCCTGATGGTTAACTTGGTGTACTTGGGTACAGTCAGTGTTGCAACTTAGAAACACAGCGTCCAAATTTGGGTGGAGCACTGCGATAATCATCTCGGGCTGGGCAGTGGGGCAGTTGGTAGACCTGCTGCCTCGCACTGCCACAGACCCGGGTTCCATCCTGATCTCCACAGATGCTGCCTGGCCCACAGATGGTGTCCGGCCCGCAGAGTTACTCCAGCACTTTGTGTTTTTGCCCAACATTCCAGGCACCTGTAGGTCCTTGTGTCTCCAGACCAGAAAACAATCAGGTGGAAATAGAATCGCAGAGTCGTGCAGCAGGGAAACAGGCCCTTTGGCCCAACCTATCCATGCTGACCCATCTACGCTGGTCCCATCTGCCATGTTTGGCCCATGTAGATCTCAACCTTTTTTATCCATGTACCTGTCCAAATGTCTTTTAAATGTCACTAGACCAAGTGGACCCGTTGGGCCCAAACCTCTCCTGCATTGGTGCAGCACCCTCTCCTCCCCCCCTCTCCTCCCCCCCTCTCCTCCCTTCCCCTCTCCCCTCCCCTCCCTCACCTCCCCTCCACTCCATCCCCCTCAACCCCCCTTACCCTCCCTTCTCACCCCTCCCTCCCTCTGTCCCCTCTCCCTCCCGAGGAGATAGATTTAAACTTTAAAACGTGAATAATTTAAAAAATATAACACCGATTTCATATGAAACTTCTTGCATTAGCACCAAAGGGACGACGGTGAGCAAGGTGGGCCTAAAATTGTCGCGCTATCGTGTACCGTTTTGGCTGTAGTTCAGAAACAAACAAACAAACTTGAGTTTAAGTGTATAGATAGTATCTGCCTCAACTACCTCCTCTGACAGCTCGTTCCATCTACCCACCATCCTCTGTGTGAAAAAGTCCTGGTTAAATCTTTCTCTCTCACTTTAATCCTATGCCCTCCAGTTCTTTTTGATTCCCCCTTCCTCTGTGCATTCATCCTATCTATTCCCCCTGTGATTTTATACGCCTCTGTAAGATCACCTCTCATCCTCGTGCGATTCAAGCAATAAAGCCCTAGCCTGTCCAACACCTCCCTGTAGCTCAGGCTCTTAAATCCTGGCAACATCCTCTCAGATCTCCCCTACACCCTCTCCAGCTTAATGCCATCCAAAACTGAACACGATACTTCAAACGCAGCCTCGCCAATGGAAACATCTGGATTTGAACCTTTGTTCTTTTGGGGGAAATACTTCTTAAAATATGAGGGACACAAAATGCCGGAGTAACTCAGCAGGACAGGCATCATCTCTGGTTAGAGAAGGAATGGGTGATGTTTCGGGTTGATACCCTTCTTCAGAAAGGAGCCTTAAGTTACTCCAGCATTTTGCGTCTGTCTTTGATTTAAACCAGCATCTGCAGTTCTTTCCTACACACTTATTAAAATATTTACACTAAAACAATTCAGACAATCCACAGCTAACAATGGGCCACTTCCTTGCTGCATATCTTTCATTTCATTGTTCTATATCTCTCTATATCGCCATCTATATCTCTCGTTTGTCTCTCCCTTGACTCTCAGTCTGAAGAAGGGTCTTGACCTGAAACGTCACCCGTTCCTTCTCTCCAGAGATGTCACGCTGAGTTACTCCAGCACTTGTGCCAATCTTTGGTGTAAACCAGCATCTGCAGTTCCTTCCTACACAGACGACATTGAACCCTGGCGCTAGAAGTAGCTCCAGCAGTATGAAACAGGGAGAGATCATGTCAGTCAGGGCTGAAAATATTTCTGTGGTGTTTTTAAACCTCTCTTGTTGCAGTATTTGCTGCAAGATACACACAGGCCCAAGGAGAGGTGGAGAACTGATTTCTGCACACATTGCAAGCAACACCTCTGCAAAAGTTCTCTGGGTGAGATGGGAATAGATTTAATTAGCAGCAAGCAGATTTAAAAAAAACTCCTCTGACTAGGTGTGCAATGATTCATTAAAGGAGCTATTTATTTCCCACTGAGCTCAGGGACTGGGAAAGGATTAAGAGGAGAGGGATATGTTATAAAGATCGAACTCGAGTTAAATTGTTATTTGTACATTCATAAAGTCATAAGGTCATAAATGAGTAGAATTAGGCCATTCGGCCCATCAAGTCTACTCCGCCATTCAATCGTGGCTGATCTATCTCTCCCTCCTAATCCCATTCTCCTACCTTTTTCCCACAACCTCTGACACCCGTACTAATCAAGAATCTATCTACCTCTGCCATTAAAATATCCACTGACTTGGCCTCCACAGTCTTCTGTGGCAAAGAATTCCATAGATTCACCACCCTCTGACTAAAGAAATGTCTCCTCATTTCCTTCCTAAAAGAACGTCCTTTAATTCTGAGGCTGTGGCCTCCAGTCATAGACTCTCCCACTAGTGGAAACATCCTCTCCACATCCACTCTATCCAAGCCTTTCACTATTCTGTATGTTTCAATGAGGTCCCCCCTCATTCTTCTAAACTCCAGCAAGTGCAGGCCCAGTGCTGACAAACGCTCATCGTATGTTAACCTACTCATTCCTGGGATCATTCTTGTAAACCTCCTCTGGACCCTCTCCAGAGCCAGCACATCCTTCCTCAGATATGGTGCGCAGAATTGCTCACAATATAAGTGCTGACGAAAGCTCAGGATATGTACGTCCCCATTAGAGTGAAGGGCAAAGCAGGCAAACGTAAGGAAGCTTGGCTGACGAGGGAAATTGAGGCATTGGTCAAAAACAGGAAGGATGCTTGGGGCAGGTATAGGCAGCTGGGATCAAGTGCATCCCTGGGGGAGTTTCGGGAACTAAGGAGTAAACTGAAAAAGGAGATCGGAAGGGCAAAAAGGGGCCAGGAGATAGCTCTGGCGGGTAGCATCAAGGACAATCCCAAAAGACTTTATAAATGCATAAGGGGGAAAAGGGTAACTAGAGAGAGAGTGGGACCTCTCAGGAATCACCTCCGTGTGGAGCCACAGGAGATGGGCAAGGTCTTCAATGAGTTTTTCTCCTCTGTATTTACCGAGGAGAAAGATACTAGGTCGGAGGAACTTGGGGCAGTCAATGGATGTGTATTGAGAGCAGTCAGTGTAAACGTCGAAGAAGTACTATCGTGTTTGAAGGTGGACAAATCTCCATGGCCTGTTCAGATATATCCAAGGACATTGAGGGAAACTAGAGAGGAAATTGCGGGAACCCTGGTTGAAATTTACAAGTCGTCCTTAAATACAGGAAGACTGGAGGGTGGCAAATGTTGTGCCTCTATTGAAGATGGGGGTGCAGGGAAAATACTGGGAACTATAGGCCAGTGAACTTAACATCTGTAGCTGGAAAGTTACGAGAGAGTATTCTGAGGGAAAGGTTATACAGGTATTTGGACGGGCAAGGGCTGATTAGGGATAGTCAGTATGGTTTTGTACGTGGGAGGTCGTGTCTCACAAATCTGATTGAGTTTTTTGAAGACGTGACCAAAAAGGTCGATGAGGGCAGAGCTGTAGATGTTGAATACACGGATTTCAGTAAGGCATTCGACAAGGTTCCGCATTGTAGGCTGCTCTGGAAGGTTAGATCGCATGGGATCCAAGGAGAGATAGCTGAATGGATAGCAAAATGACTTCATGGAAGAAAGTGGAGGGCGATGGTGGGAGGTTGCTTCTTGGACTGGAGGCCTGTGACTAGTGGTGTGCCTCAGGGTTTGGTGCTGGGCCCGTTACTGTTTGTCATCTACATCAATGATTTGGATGAGAACATGCAGGGCAAGATGAGCAAGTTTGCTGACGATACAAAAGTAAGTGGTTTTGCTGACTGTACAGCAAGATCTGACAGAAGGCAATGGGAGGACGTGGAGCTATGGAGAGGATGCAGAGTAGGTTTATCAGAACACTGCCTGGATTAGAGGGCACTAGCTGCAAAGAGAGATTGGATTGTCTTCTCTGGAACGTCAGAGGTTGAGGGGAGGTCCGATAGAATAATACAAAATTATGAGAGGCGTAGATAGGGTAGACAGACAGAACTTTTCCCCAGGGTGGAAATGTTAAAGATCCAACTCGCCGAAACACTTCATGGTGCTTCCCAGAAACATGATAAATGGGAATATGACAGCCTGCCACAATACAGGGCGTTAGAGCTATTTATCAAAGAGGTACTGTAGGTTTTAGGAGAAACTTAGAGAGGTGGAAGGG
Organism: Rhinoraja longicauda; assembly: GCF_053455715.1. NCBI lineage: Eukaryota > Metazoa > Chordata > Chondrichthyes > Rajiformes > Arhynchobatidae > Rhinoraja > Rhinoraja longicauda. Next base: position 24,407,709 of record NC_135980.1, on the reverse strand, counting down.
CTTGGGGAGGGAGTGGAGATGGGGGCTGGTGGGGAGGAGGGAAGGATTGATGCCTGAAGTCACAACACTGGAAAGGAAAGTGTGCAAGGTGCCAGATCGGGAGTGTTGTGAGAGATGGAGGAGTCAATAGACAATAGACAATAGGTGCAGGAGGAGGCCATTCGGCCCTTCGAGCCAGCGCCACCATTCAACGTGATCATGGCTGATCATTCTCAATCAGTACCCCGCTCCTGCCTTCTCCCCATACCCCCTGACTCCGCTATCCTTAAGAGCTCTATCTAGCTCTCTCTTGAATGCATTCAGAGAATTTGTCTCCACTGCCTTCTGAGGCAGAGAATTCCACAGATTCACAACTCTCTGACTGAGAAAGTTTTTCCTCACCTCCGTTCTAAATGGCCTACCCCTTATTCTTAAACTGTGGCCCCTGGTTCTGGACTCCCCCAACATTGGGAACATGTTTCCTCTCCCATTCCTTTAGGTTTGTTTTCCGCTGGTTCAGTTGTATTGTTGTGTCAGAACAGAGAAATTGACACTTTATTGTCACATGTACCTCGGTACAGTGAGATTCTTTGCATCTGCAAACAATACACAAAGTACGCAGAGAATTGTTGCGTATCTGGCGCCAACAAAGTTACAAAAGTATTCATTAGAGTCCTGATGATCCCTCTTGGTTCTCGGTAGTTCCCCCCCCCCCCCCCCCCCCCACCCCCCTGCTGTTGTCCCTCTTTCTTCTTGCCTTCCCCTCCCCACCACCGGGTCTCTCTTTGTTGTTCTCAGGGGCCCCCACCCCCCCCCCCCCTGTCCCACCTCAGCCCTGACCGTCCAGGCTGCTGTCAACCTGGTGTACTCCGTCATTCGATTCCAAATCATTTAGAAGGATGAGAGGAGATCTTATCGAAACGTATAAGATTATTAAGGGGTTGGACACGTTAGAGGCAGGAAACATGTTCCCAATGTTGGGGGAGTCCAGAACCAGGGGTCACAGTTTAAGAATAAGGGGTAGGCCATTTAGAACTGAGATGAGGAAAAACTTTTTCAGTCAGAGAGTTATGAATCTGTGGAATTCTCTGCCTCAGAAGGCAGTGGAGGCCAATTCTCTGAATGCATTCAAGAGAGAGCTGGATAGAGCTCTTAAGGATAGCGGAGTCAGGGGGTATGGGGAGAAGACAGGAACGGGGTACTGATTGAGAATGATCAGCCATGATCACATTGAATGGCGGTGCTGGCTCGAAGGGCCGAATGGCCTCCTCCTGCACCTATTGTCTATTTTACTTCCCACCACCTAGTCTACAGCGCAGAAAACGTTCAACCAAAACACTGCTCTTGCTGGACAGGTCTCGTACGTTGGAGCAATTGTCCCGGGGCCGTGGGCGAAACGGTTCAATGTGGAACCGCGCAACGTACCGTAAAACACAGACGGAGGGTCGTGGAAGAAAGGATAGTCTGTGAGGAAGAGCAGGTAGGAGGTGTAGGACCAGGAGGCGGTGTAGAATATCAGCTTCCACGCACTCTCTGGCATCTTGGCTGCATCTCTCGGGTGGAGATCGCACCACTGGGCGAGCGGCTGGAAGAGAGGGAGACACAGAGAGAACGGGAGACAGAGCAATCACCACCTTTCCACGGCCCGAAATAGATCCCCCCACTTGAAGAAAGTTATGAAAAATTGTCCCGACCCAAAACGTCACCCGTCCATATCCTCCTGCCCGATCCGCCGAGCTACTCCAGCACTCTGTGTCTTTTTTTCTTGCAAACCAGCATCTGCAGTTCCTTGTATCACCACCTTCAAACACCGGTTATAAAAGGCTGTGGATTCGTCAGCGCCTTCCATAAACCATTCTGGATATAAAGTGCTTTGTAGACAATGCAGTCCATTGGAAACAGTCAAAGCAAAACACACAAGACAATTTGCCCCACACACTGCAATGTGGTCATGACCAGATACCCTGGTTTAAAAATGTTGTTGGAGGGAATTATGATAACCATGACATAGAAAATAGGTGCAGGAGGAGGCCACTTGGCCCTTCATGCCAGCACCGCCATTCATTGTGATCATGGCTGATCATCCATGATCAACTCCCTCTCCCACTCCCAGTCTGACCTTTCTGTCATGGGCCTCCTCCAGTGCCATACTGAGGCCCACCGGAAATTGGAGGAACAGCACTTCATATTTCGCTTGGGCAGCTTGCAGCCCAGCGGTATGAACATTGACTTCTCCAACTTTAGATAGTTCCTCTGTCCCTCTCTTCCCCTCCCCCTTCCCAGTTCTCCCTCTATCTTCCTGTCTCCACCTATTTCCGTCCTTTGTCCCGCCCCCCTGACATCAGTCTGAAGAAGGGTCTCGACCCGAAACGTCACCCATTCCTTCTCTCCTGAGATGCTGCCTGACCTGCTGAGTTACTCCAGCATTTTGTGAAATAAATACCTTCGATTTGTACCAGCATCTGCAGTTATTTTCTTACACATCCACAATCAGTAACCTGTGCCTGCCTTCTCCTCATTTCCCTTGATTCCAAGGGAAAACGTTTTTCCTTTGAAAAAGTTAGAAAGGGAACGGAAACTGGCATGGGACTTGAGTTCTGATAAATAATTGATTGCTGGAGGTAATAGGGGAGGAGGTTCCAATGTGGTGAAAGCTTGAGAGGAAACTTCAAGACCATAAAGCAAATCAGTATTATGGTTTATAATAATCAGATAATGGCAGGAAGCTTGAAGGAGATCCAACACTAATGGTGTATCAGCAAACAATGACACATCTAACAGCAGATCATAATAGATTTTGAGTTTTATCCAAATACATTTGTAACGGCAGAGGAATTAATGGTGCAATTAGAGATAAGAGGATTTTGATCTAATCGCCATTAAAAAGGCGGTCAGGGTTAGGAACTAAAAATTTTAGAGTATTGATGCTGACAAGGAGCAAACTAGAAACCACCAGGGTGGGGTCATCTGAGAATAAGAAAGGGAATAAGACCAGTAGAAAGGAATTATCTTGATGCAGAAGGTCGTGGAGCCATAGGGCACAGAGGTAGGGACTGCTCAGTTTAGTTTATTGTCACGAGGCACAGTGAAAAGCTTCTGTTGCGTGCTAACCAGTCAGTGGAAAGACTATACATGATTACAATCAAGCCATCCACAATGCATGATCCAGATCCACGATAAACGGAACGATGCTGAGTGCAAGATAACGTCCAGTAAAGTCCGATTAAAGATAGTCCGAAAGATAGGAGGTCAGGACTGTATTCTACCTGGAGAGAGGATGGTTCAGTTGCCTGATAACAGCTGGAAAGAAACTGCCCCTGAATCTGGAGGTGTGCGTTTTCACACTTCTGCACCTCTTGCCTGATGGGAGAGGGGAGAAGAGGGTGTGACTGGGAGACGGAGAGGCAGGTGTGACTTGTCTTTGATTATGCTGGTGGCCTTGCCGAGGCTCCGCGCGAGGTGTAAATGGAGTCAATGGACCCACAGTTCTCTGCACCGTGACACATGCTGGCCATCAAATACCCATCTACACCAATCCCATTCACTCCCACTCAGCTCACAGCTCTCGAGGGCCTTGGTGATTCAATTGCTGGTCTACGTTCTTCTTAAATATTGTGAGGTTTTACCTGGGCTGGGCAGCCATAACTAAGACCACAGCAATGGATCTTTCCCCCCTCATCTTAACCTACGTCCTCTGGTCCTCAATTCCCCAACTCTGGGGAAGAGACTCTGAGCATTTATCTGATCTATTCCTCTCATGATTTTGTGCACCTCTATAAGCTCACCCCTCATCCTCCTGCTCTCCAAGAACTAAAGCCCGCGCCTGCTCAACCTCTCCGTATTTCTTAGGCCCTTGAGTCCTGGCAAGATCCTCATTAATCTTCGCTGCCCCCTTTCCCGCTTGACAACATCTTTCCTCTAATTCGATGCCCAAAACCGAACACGGTACTCTAAATGTGGCCTCACCAACGTCTTACACAACTGCAACATGACCTCACAACTTCTACACTCAATGCTCTGACTAAGGAAGGCCAACGTGCCAATAGCCTTTTGGACCACCCTATCTACCACTTTCAACGAACTATGTACCTGTACTCCTCGGTTCCTCTACAACACCGCATGCTTTCCAGCTTGGCAACATTTTCCTACAACATAGTGACCAGACCTTTAACAGAACTAGGAACAACCTCCCCATAAGATGGTCACAGGGTGCCTTAAACCAATTCTGCAGAGGGTCAGGTACAAGTCTGTAGAAAAATGGAGGAAAAAGGTATTAAAAAAATTGGGTGAGATAAATAGTCCTGGAACCAGTAATAGGATATTTTTAGACAGATAACTACAAGAAAGTCGAATGTAGGTTTACCGTACATGTATGTAAATGTAAAAAGACTTCAAAGACTTAAAACCCGAAACATCAACCATCTTTTTCACCAGAGATGCTGCCTGACCCGCTGAGTTACTCCAGCACTTTTGTGTTTATCTGTAGTTCTTTGCCACACAGTGTAAAAGTGTGTTTGACAGATGTTTGGTGGGTCGCGTACGAGATAATGATATTGTGGCAATAACAGGAACCCACTGAAGGAAAGGCAGGAATTGGTTGTAAATATTCATGTAGGCAAGGTACTTGGGAAGGGAACAAGGGAAGAAATGAGAGGAGTGCCGCAATGATTGAAGAGAGTACTTCAAGCAACACTGGAGAGAGGATGCCCTAGAACGATCAAGGACAGAGGAGAGAAACAGAGGTCCATTTGTCTGCTGGAACTATTATAGAGAGGGAACGGCAGAAATGAGCAAAAACCGTGGAGTAATGTATGACATGGGAATATATGGGGCAACGAGGGGTAGGAGTTTCTCAATTAAAGCTGTCTGCGTGGAGTTTGCACGTTCTCCCTGTGACTGCATGCGTTTCCTCCGGTTTCCTCCCACATCCCAGAGGCGTGCAGATGTGTAGGCTGTAGGCCTCTTTACATTGCCCCTAGCGTGTTGGGAGTGGATGTGAAAGTGGAATACCATAGAACTGGGGTGAATGGGAGATCAGTGGTCAGCGTGGACTCAGTGGGAGATCAATGGGAGGTCAATGGTCAGTGTGGACCCAGTGGGAGATCAATGGTCAGCGTGGACTCAGTGGGAGATCAATGGGAGGTCAATGGTCAGCGTAGACTCAGTGGGAAATCAATGGGAGGTCAATAGTCAGTGTGGACTCAGTGGGAGATCAATGGGAGATCAATAGTCAGCATGGACTCAATGGGAGGTCAGTGGTCAGCGTGGACTCAGTGGGAGATCAATGGTCAGCGTGGACTCAGTGGGAGATCAATGATCAGCGTGGACTCAGTGGGAGATCAATGGGAGATCAATAGTCAGCATGGACTCAATGGGAGATCAGTGGTCAGCATGGACTCAGTGGGCCAAAGGGTCTCCTTTTACGTTGTATCTCTAAAACCAAATTCAACAAAAAAATGTTTAAGACCTCGACAAAGTGCAAACCGAGCGACACTGGAGACAGCAAATACTGGAAGCTTGGGCACGACACAAAGTGCTGGAGGAATTCAGTGGGGCAGGCAGCATCTATGCAGGAATGGACAGACCACATTTCGATCGGGCTGCTTCATCAGACCAATTCCTGTCTGATGAACGATGCTGACCCGAAAGGAAAGTACAAAAGATGGGACTGTTTCTACATTCTACTTTGTGGGAGCTTCCTGTGCATTTACCATTTAGAAAGGAGACGAGGAAGAATTTCTTCAGTCAGAGGGTGGTGAATATGTGGAATTAATTGGCACAGGCAGCTGTGGAGGCCAAGTCAATGGACATTTTTGAGGCAGAGATTGACAGATTCTTGATTAGTGCGGGTGTCAGGGGTTATGGGGAGAAGGCAGGAGAATGGGGTTGAGAGGGAAAGATAGATCAGCCATGATTGAATGGCGGAGTAGGCCCGATGGGTGGAATAGCCGAATTCTGCTCCTAGAACTTATGAACTTATGTGGTTGCTACATTTTGGTCGTTACAATAGTGACTTCAAAGGGACCACAAAGGATGTTCCATTGCAGTTATGTCCAATGAGGTTCACAAACGGTCTTTTCTTTCTCAGGAGGAAGGTGGCACGCATTAATGACTCTGCATTGATTTCCTGGCGTCTCCGATGTGGGATTTACAGCCTTCACGGTCACACCACCACCACCAAGGTCTCAGGAGCCGAAAATATCCATCTCGCTGCTGAAGAACTGAAGGCATGAAACATTGGCGCAAACACTGAAGCCAGTAGTCAGCCGATTCAATTCAAGCTAAACAACATCAAGAAACATGCAGGAAGGAACTACAGATGCTGGTTTCAACCAAAGCCAGACACAAAATGCCGATGTTACTCAGCGGGACAGGCAGCATCTCTGGGGAGAAGGAGTGGGTGACATTTCGGGTTGAGACCCTTCCTCAGGCTGTCTAACATCAAGAAATAGTTGTGAGCGTGGTGGCGCAGTTGGTAGAGCCGTTGCCTCACATCGCCAGAGACCTGGGTTCAATGATTCAACGATACTTTATTGCCACATGCACCGAGGTACAGGGGAACGCTTTATTTTGCAAAAAACCCGATATAATCAGACAGCAGACCCCGCCTGGGCAGTACACAAGAGTTGCCACATTTCTGACAAAGTTACAAAAGTTCACAGAAGAGTCCTATCTACTGCCTGCCGTGGCTGTTGGCTCTCTCCCCTCCCCCCTCCCCCCCCCCCCCCCCCCCCCCCGTTTCTATGTTTCTATCCCTCAGACGTGCGGTGAAATAACCTCTTGGAAATTGCGTGTAGGGAGCGTGTGAGAGAGTGGGAATAACAAAGACTGGTCGGAGCGGGCGGTCGATGGTCGGTGTGGGCTCGGTGGGCCGAAGGTCCTCTTCTGCATGCTGTATCTAACTAAAGTACACTACAGCTCGAACAATATGTCACCACAAAGGGAGGCGAGGGTGTTCCAATGTCACTGATGCTCCTTGTCCTTTGAGGGGACCTGTTACAAGGGATAGCCACGCTGCTGCTTGGGTAACCTTGGCAACCAACCACACGTCACTCTCAAGATCATACATACTGCAGCACTAGTGCGCACTGCTGCTGAACGCTCCATCACTGCACTAGAAGAATTACAGAGAACATTCTGTTCGCTCACATCTTGTTCCAGATATCTCAAACTGTCCTTCTCCATATCTTCCCTCCGTATATTTATCCATCTCCCATTTAAAAAAATCATAATTACCTCTTTCATTTAAGCTTCTGGCTGTATTCCAAGCCCTCAAGGTTAAAAAAAGATCTTCATTTCACTCTCACCCTTTGTTCTTTTGCGATGATCTGCAATTTACTCCTTCTAATTGTACGCTCTGACAATCAACCCACCTGCAAACAACACGTTTATCAAGAAGGATACAAAGTGCCGGAGTAACTCAGCGGGTCAGACAGCATCCTTGGAGGATGTGGATAGGCCCGGTTTTGGGTCGGGACCCTTCTTTAGATTGAAGACGGACACAAAAAGCTGGAGTAACTCAGCGTGACAGGCAGTATCTTCTTCAGACTGAAGAAGTGTCTAGTCCGAAGAAGGGCATCGACCAGAAACGTCACCCATTCCTTCTCTCCGAGATGCCGCCTGACCCGCTGAGTTACTCCAGCTTTTTGTGTCTATAGAAACATAGAAACATAGAAAATAGGTGCAGGAGTAGGCCATTCGGCCCTTCGAGCCTGTACGCACCGCCATTCAATATGATCATGGCTGATCATCCAACTCAGTATCCCGTACCTGCCTTCTCTCCATACCCCCCTGATCCCTTTAGCCACAAGGGCCACATCTAACTCCCTCTTAAATATAGCCCAATGAACTGGCCTCAACTACCTTCTGTGGCAGAGAATTCCACAGATTCACCACTCTGTGTGAAAAAAAAAACGTTCTCATCTCGGTCCTAAAAGACTTCCCCCTTATCCTTAAACTGTGACCCCTTGTTCTGGACTTCCCCAACATCGGGAACAATCTTCCTGCATCTAGCCTGTCCAACCTCTTAAGAATTTTGTAAGTTTCTATAAGATCCCCCCTCAATCTTCTAAATTCCAGCGAGTACAAGCCGAGTCTATCCAATCTTTCTTCATATGAAAGTCCTGCCATCCCAGGAATCAATCTGGTGAACCTTCTCTGTACTCCCTCTATGGCAAGAATGTCTTTCCTCAGATTAGGAGACCAAAACTGTACGCAATACTCCAGGTGTGGTCTCACCAATGCCCTGTACAACTGCAGCAGAACCTCCCTTGTACAGGGCATTGGTGAGACCACACCTGGAGTATTGCGTACAGTTTTGGTTTCCAGTTTTGGTCTATCTTCGGTTTAAACCAGCATCTGCAGTTCCTTCCCACACCCTTCCTTAGATTCATGGCTGCACCTCTGACTTGGAAGGGTGAAGGGTCCAGACCCGAAACGCCACCTATCCTTGTCCTCCAGAGATGCTGCCTGACCTGCAGAGGTACTCCAGCACTTAGTGTTCTGCACAAGATTCCAGCATCTTCAGTCCCTCGAGTCTTAAATCTATTAAGAAGCTGTGGAGGAGAGAACAGCTGTGGAGGCGAGTCTGACAGGATTAGCCTAAGAGTAGGAGGGGAGACACCAGACATTGCAGGTGCTGGAATCCAGAGTAACAAACAATCTGCTTGAGCAACCCAGTGGGTAGAGCAGCATCTATTTTACCTTCAGAAAAGAGATGAGGCGGAATTTCTTTAGTCAGAGGGTGGTGAATCTGTGGAATTCGTTGCCACAGACGCCTGTGGAGGCCAAGTCAAAGGATATTTTTAAGGCGGAGATTGACAGTACGGGTTTCAGGGGTTATGGGGAGAAGGCAGGAGAATGGGGTTGAGAGGGAAAGATCATAAGATCAGAAGTGATAGGAGTAGAATTAGGCCATTCGGCCCATCAAGTCTATTCTGCCATTCAATCATGGCTGATCTATCCCTCCCTCCTAACCCCATTCTCCTGCCTTCTCCCCATAATCTCTGACACCCGTACTAATCAAGAATCTATCTATCTCTGCCTTAAATATATCCACTGACTTTGTCTCCACAGCCTTCTTGTGACAAAGAATTCCATAGATTCACTACCTTCTGAGCAAAGAAATTCCTCCTCATCTCCTTCCGAAAAGAGTATCCTTTAATTCTGAGGCTATGACCTCTCGTCCGAAACTCTCCCCCTAGTGGAAACATCCTCTCCACATCCACTCTATCCAAGCCCATCACTATTCTGTACATTTCAATGAGGTCCCCCCTCATTCTTCTAAACTCCAGCAAATATAGGCCCAGTGCCGTCAAACGCTCATCCATAGATAGATCAGCCATGATTGAATGTCGGAGTAGACTTGATGGCCCGAATGGCCTAATTCTGTTCCTAGACCTTATGACCTTATGAACTGTTTGGGAAGGGGAGGGATGGAGGGGGGGTGAATTGTCGATGCTTTTGGTTGACACCCAGCATCATTTTGGAGCGGCACGGTGGCGCAGCGGTAGAGTTGCCACCTTACAGCAAATGCACCGCCGGAGACCCGGGTTCGATCCCGACTACGGGTGCTGTCTGTACGGAGTTTGTGCGTTCTCCCCGTGACCTGCACGGGTTTTCTTCGAAAGACGTACAGGTTTGTTGGCTAGTCGGCTTGGTAAATGTAAAAATTGTCCCTAGTGGGTTTGGATAGTGTTAGTGTGCGGGGATCGCTGGTCGGCGCGGACCCGGTGGGCCGAAAGGGCCTGTTTCCACGCTGTACCTCTAAACTAAACACGGCTCTCAAGAGTAGGAGGAATTTGGTGTGGAGCAGTTGAGCCTCACGGCCTATTTCTGCATTGTACGTTCCGAGGTTGTTGCTTGGGGGCAGTGTTTTTTTATGCCGCGTGAAGTAAGTACGTTGAGAACGATGCAGGCGAACAAGAAGACGGCTATCCGGAGATTCCTTGCCTCTCACACCTCCACCGTGCGGCACAAAGGTCAGGGGTGCACCACAGGGCAGATGTGCGCCACATCTGTCCACCAGCGTCACCACTCTGCTCACCCCAGGATAGCGAGGGGAAGCCACATTGTGTATTTACATTTTTTTTTAAATTAATTAACACCTATTGAACGTGTTCCATTTCAGTTATTATTTTAACACTTATTATTTTTTTTCAAATCTCTGACGAAACCTCAGCACCAGGGCAGCAGTAGATAAAGAAGATGAAACAAGGAATTGCAGATGCTGATTTACAACAAAAAAAACAGACAACGTACTGGAGTAACTCAGCGGGTCAGGGAGCATCTCTGGAGAACATGGATAGGTGGCGTTTCGGATCAGCACCCTTCTGCAGACTTAAACCTATGTCCTCTGGTTCTTGATTTCTCTACTCTGGGCAAGAGACTCTGTGCATTCACCCTTATTACACCTCTTTAACATCACCCCCTCATGCTTCTGCGCTCCAAACAATAAAATACTAGCCTGATCGACCTCTACCCATTGCTCAGGCCCTGAGTCCTGGCAACGTCCTGGTAAACCTTCTCTACACCCTTTCTGGCTTAGCTTACCTGCTGAGTTACTCCAGCACTTTGTGCCGATCTTTCATCTTTCCCACAAGAGGGTGAACACAATACTCTAAAGTGGGCTCACCAATGCCTTGTACAGCTGTAACATGACCTCCAAACTCCTATTCTCAAAGCTCGGATATTTGTTTAGTTTAGTTTAGTTTAGAGACACAGCGTAGAAACAGGCCCTTCGGCCCACCGAGTACGTGCCAACCAGCGATCCCCGCACACACTTAACACTATCCTACACACACTATGGACAATTGACTTTAAAAAAAACCAAAGCCAATTAACCTCCAAGTTTAGAGGAACCCAGAACATCCGGAGAAAACCCACGCAGGTCACAGGAAGAATGTGCAAACTCCAAACGGACAGCACCTGTAGTCAGGATCGAACCCACGGTCTCGAGCGCTACCACCGTATCTTTTTCGAGTCATAGAGGCGGGCAGAGGGGGTGGGGTGGCTCTGTTGGTAAGGAATGAAATTCAGTCCCTTGCGAGGGGTGACATAAAATCAGAAGATGTGGAGTCATTGTGGATAGAACTGAGAAATTGTAAGAGTAAAAAGACCGTAATGGGAGTTATCTACAGGCCTCTAAACAGTAGCCTGGAGATAGGGTGCAAGTTGCATCAGGAGTTAAAATTGTGGCCCCTGGTTCTGGACTCCTCCAACATCAAGAACATGGTTATGGGAGATTTCAACATGCAGGTAGACTGGGAAAATCAGGTTGGTACTGGACCCCAAGAAAGGGAGTTTGTAGAGTGCCTTCGAGATGGATTCTTAGAGCAGCTTGTACTGGAGCCTACCAGGGAGAAGGCAATTATGGATTTAGTGTTGTGCAATGAACCGGATTTGATAAGGGAACTAAAGGTAAAGGAACCCATTAGGAGGCAGTGACCATAATATGATAAGTTTTAATCTGCAATTTGAGAGGGAGAAGGTTAAATCGGAAGTGTCAGCATTGCAGTTGAACAAAGGGGACTATGGAGGCAGGAGAGAGGAGCTGGCCAAAGTTGACCTAGCAGGGATGACAGTGGAACAGCAATGACATGTATTTCTGTGAATAATCCAGAAGATGCAGAATCATTTCATTCCAAAGAGGAAGATAGATTCTAAGGGGAATAAGAAGCAACCGTGGTTGACAAGGGAAGTCAAGGACAGTATAAAAATAAAAGAGAAGTCGCATAACTTAGCAAAGATGAGTGGAAAGCCAGAGGATTGGGAAACTTTTAAAGATCAACAGAAGGTAACTAAAAAGGCAATAGGGGGTGAAAAGATGAAGTACAAAGGTAAGCTAGCCAAGAATATAAAGGAGGATAGTAGAAGCTTCTTTAGGTATGTGACGAGGAAAAATTTAGTTAAGACAAATGTTGGTCCCCTGAAGACAGAAACAGGTGAATTTATTATGGGGAACAAGGAAATGGCAGACGAGTTGAACAGGTACTTTGGTTCTGTCTTCATTAAGGAAGACACAAATAATCTCCCAGATGTACGAGTGGACAGAGGATCTAGGGTGACAGAGGAACTGAAGGAAATTCACATTAGTCAGAAAGTGGTGTTGGGTAGACTGAAGGGATTGAAGGTTGATAAATCCCCAGGGCCTGATGGTCTGCATCCCAGGGTACTCAAGGAGATGGCTCTAGAAATCGTAGACGCATTGGTGATCATTTTCCAATGTTGTATAGATTCTGGATCAGTTCCTGTGGATTGGAAGGTAGGGACAAAGCAGGGAATCACAGACCAGTTAGCATGACATCGGTGGTGGGGAAGATGCTGGAGTAGATTATCAAAGATGTAATAGGGGCGTATTTGGATAGCAGTAACAGGATTGGTCCAAGTCAGCATGGATTTACGAAGAGGAAATCATGCTTGACAAATCTTCTGGAATTTTTCGAGGAGGTAACAAGTAAATTTGACAGAGACAGTGGATGTAGTGTACCTGGACCTTCAGAAAGCCTTTGATAAGGTCCCACACAGGAAATTAGTGGGCAAAATTGGAGCACAAGGTTTTGGCCGTACGGTATTGGTATGCATAGACAATTGGTTGGCAGACAGGAAACAAAGAGTAGGGATTAACTGTTCCCTTTCAGAATGGCAGGAAGTGACTAGTGGGGTGCCGCAAGGCTCGGTACTGAGACCGCAGGTATTTACAATATACATTAATGATTTAGATCAAGGAATTAAAAGTAACATTAGCAAATTTGCAGATGGCACAAAGCTGGGTGGCAGTGTGAACTGTGAAGAGGATGCTGTGAGGATGTGGGGTGACTTGGGCAGGTTGGGTGAGTGGGCGGATGCATGGCAGATGCAGCATAATGTGGATAAATGTGAGGCTATCCACTTTGGTGGCAAGAACAGGAAGGCAGATTATTATCTGAATGGTGCCAGGTTAGAAAAAGGGGACATGAGTGTTCTTGTACATCAATCATTGAACGTAAGCATGCAGGTACAGCAGGCAGAGAAGAAAGCCAAGGGCATGTTGGCCTTCATAATGAGAGGATTTGTGTATTGGAGCAAAGAGGTCCTTCTGCAGTTGTACAGGGCCCTGGTGAGTCCACACCTGGAGTATTGTGTGCAGTTTAGGTCTCCCAATTTGAGGAAGAACATTCTTGCCATTGAGGGAGTGCAGCGTAGGTTCACCAGGTTAATTCCCGGGATGGCGGGACTGTCATATGATGAAAGAATGGAGCGACTTGGGCTTGTATTCATTGGAATTTAGAAGGATGAGAGGGGATCTTATAGAAACATATAAAATTATTAAGGGATTGGACAGGCTAGATACAGGAAACATGATATTGATGTTGGGGGAGTCCAGAACCAGGGGCCACAGTTTAAGAATAAGGGGTAGGCCATTTAGAAGTGAGACGAGGAAAAACCTTTTTTCACAGAGAGTTGTGAACTTGTGGAATTCTCTGCCTCAGAAGGCAGTGGAGGACGATTCACTGGATGCATTTTTAAAAGAGAGTTAGATAGAGCTCTTAGGGGCTAGCAGAATCAAGGGATATGGGGAGAAGGCAGGAAGGGGGTACAGTACTGATTGTGGATGATCAGCCATGATCACATTGGCTCGAAGGGCCGAATGGGCCTCCTCCTGCACCTATTGTCTATGTATCTGTGATACAGCATGGAAACAGGCCCTTCGGCCCAACTTGCCCACAACAGCCAACATGTCCCAGCTACACTAGTCCCCACCTGCCTGCGTTTTGGTCCATATCTCTCCAAACCTGTCCTATCCATGTACCTGTCCAACAGTCTGAAGAAGGGTCCCGACCCGAAACTTCACCCATTCCTTCTCTCCAGAAATGCTGCCTGTCCCGCTGAGTTACTCCTAGCTTTTTGTGACTGTCCCTTAAACGTTGGGACTGTCCCAGCCTCAACTACCTCATCTGGCAGCTTG